>NC_142392.1:7265528-7961606 GCF_059441095.1 Idiotropiscis lumnitzeri
GATTGAAACAGACATCAGCGTGCGAGCTACCACGGCCGGATTATTAATAACACGAGTGTGGCTCTCTGAGAGCGTCTTTCCATTCTAACGGAGGACGTTGCGAAGTGCTCCCTGATGGATGGCAGAGGAAGATTTAGATAAGCGCTTATTCAAACGGAACGACGGGAAACTTTGGCTTAATTCAACCCGGTCCTTGAGAAAAAGACAGACCAAGAGCTTTAAAAAAAAACAGCCGCACAGCCGAAATTCTGCAAAGGACACCAACTAGCCTTGCATCACATTGCGATCATTTTTCTCGGACTTCGCAATATCGAACGCTTACGATTGCATCTGAATAACCTTTCAGAATCTATTGAAGTCGTCGTGGAGGAAGAGAAAGGAAACTAATGATTATGATGATTCTAAACACAGCACAATGGCGTCTAACTCGAACCAACGAGCAAGGTTGGATCAGTTCATTCAAACCGGTCGCAGGACTTACTTGAGATTAGAACCAACCCAGCGGGGGACTGGGAGACAGATTCGATGTGGAGGCCATCTTAAATGTGCAATCTTTAATCTTCTGCTAGATAAGTGAATAAATCCACGGACCAACCACGTGAACGGAAGTCCTGCAACTAAATACATTAAGAATGGAAAATGGGTCAGAGCAATCGAAAACCTGAATCAGCTAAATGAGTCTTGAGACAATTTGAGAAAGAGTATCTTTGCTCCAATTAGCTGAAGGCTATGGATCAAAACGGAAACATAGTACAGCGGTAATTACAAAGTCGTAATCCGGTGGATGCGTTTAAAGTTGAACAGACGCCGGATCTTCTGTTTTGATTCTAGTGCGCCAATTTTGCAGGATCTCAGAGTTGAAGAAAATCAACAAAAAAAAAAAAAAGCCAAAACTGTAAACTGCAGAAATACAATAAGTAATACAAAAATAGAAGCAGCAATTAATCGAAAATCGATTTAAAAGCGATTTGAACTGCAAGAAAGATGTAAAGACAAAATAAAAGAATCGATATGGAAATTTTTAGTTCTTCATGTTTAATTCTGGAACCAACAAAACCCTCAAAAGACAGAAATTTATTTAAACGGTCAAAATTTGTACGTTTTTTGCAAAGTTATATAAAAAGTTACGTTTTGTAACAAGGACAAAAAGCAGATGTTAAAATAAAATAAATCTTTTGGTCATTAAATGAACAAATCAAAAAAAAAAAAAAATCAAATCGTAAACTGAAAATTTAAATTTAATCGGAGCTTGAGTAAATCGTTACATCCCGAGGAGAAGTCAATTTAGTCCATAATAGAATGACAATTCTGAACTTTGACCATAATTAGTCATTAAATGTTCTTTGTAAAAACCGGGGACGAATTTCCAAAGTCCTCTAAAGAACGTAACGTCGCGTTCCAAAATTGCTCAAATTTTTCACCAGGCAATTTGCTTTCCCTGCATGCCTCTACGCTGACTCCCCAGAGCATCACAGCACTGGGCGGATTCAAACAAATGGGAGGGGCGGTCATTTTTAACCAAGACCATAAGGTTGGCCGGAACATAGTCTGACAACCCCCCCTTTTCAATCTTCAAATCGAAAAAAAAACCACCCTGGACGCGCCAAATTCGTCCCTTGGGGACTCAAACGATTGCTCCCTCGAGCGCCAGAAGACTTAACCAGGGCAGTACTGACTCAGCCTTTGTCTGATGAGGACTTGGAGAAATTCTTCACATTCCAGGGAAGCCATCAACACCAGAGGAGGTGGGGGGGGGCATCCCCGACAACATCCCTCGAGCAGAATTACACCCTATGTTTAGCGTATTTTTACGCTCCTCACAACTATGGAGTACAAAACATCGTCAGTGCTAAGAAGACGGACCAAATCTAACGAGGAGAAAATGCATTTATATATAAAGCTAAATTAAATTAGCACCCTGTTAAAACCAAATCGTATATAAAGCTAAATTTAAAAAAAATCCTGATCACAAATTACGCTTTTATAAATTGCGTTTACGTTTTTCGGTTAAATTCCATTAAATGTGATAAAAATGTGAACTAAAACAAACACTTTCACAATCCACAATTTTTGATTGCTTGGAACCCCGAAATCTGGCGTATGTTTTCAAAATCCAAACAAATTGTTTTCTTTGCTCTACCCACACATGCGCCAACACAAGCTTTGCTGCTAATTTGCATAATATGCGTCAGAAGGTCTTACAAGCCGCAGGTTCTTCAGTGAAGACGTCGTGCAAGAGTTTCCTGTGTGTGTAATGATCGCCCCCGGAAAACAAACTCGGCCCCCTCGTTGTAGGAATGAGGGCAAGCGTTGGGCCCGGGGGGCTTCGTCAACGACGTTGAAAACAAGCTTTGAAACGAGCAGACGGTTTGCTTATAACGCACACTGAAAATGGAGGTGCAATGTGATGTTTACAAACAAAAAAAAAGTGTTCACCTTATCAAATTAACAGATCTCTCAGTAAATAAAAAAACAATTATCCACGATAGGAATATTTATTTTAATGAATTGCGGTGACGCAACATGATTCCATTTAAAATGATAGCTTATAACACGTGTCATTAATAATCTACAACATAATGGCTAACGCCATAGGCTAGCTAACCTAACTAGCATGATTTATCGCAACAAAAATGATAGCAACATAAGCGGGCAGACAAAACCAATAGTCACAGGCATGAATTTTTTATCCTCTGCGAAGAACAACTAATATCATTCAAGCTTAATTATGCTGGTTTTCATTGTTTTATCACGAGTTCGAAAAGTATCGTAAAGGAAGTATACACACACTATACCAATTGAATTAATGCAAGAAATCATGATGCACCAATACAAAAAAAAAAAAAAAAAACGCTTTATCATAAATATCCAGGCCTGGCTGGTCAGTATGCAGCGAGCACTCATCGCAAACCCGCAGCCCTAAACTGGGTTAACGTTACCACAGTAACCGACCAAACACAAAGCCATTCGAGTAGCCGACGGGTGAGCAGCCAACACACACAAACGTCGAGTGGACCACAGTCCCTCTTGCACCCCCCCCCTATGAAAGGCAGATTGTGGGGGTTATTTCAGGAGGGCTTGAAAGGCTGCAACCCTGCTCTGGAGGCACTGGAGGAAGTGGCTGCCCACAGGCAGGCACTGTTGGCAGCGTCAGACGCCTCCTTTTACACACGGGGCCTCGCACGACGCTTGGGAAATGATACTATTAACGCGATATTACGAAAATTAATGGCCAACAGGTGAATAAATCAGCATTTTAAGCAAGCGAATTGGGACTTGTTATTTATATTGTGAAGGCAAGTTAAAAATAACATGTCCAATTACGCTACCCGGTTCCTGACAAGCATTTAAATTCTGTATTACTGATATATCACAATCACAAACCCCCCCCCCCCCCAAAAAAATGAAAACATTCTGGCCTGTTCCCCTCCGAATTCACCCCATGTTGTAGATCTTTGCATGTTATTTCACGCTTGTGAGCATGACCTAAATTAGTCATCGTGCTGCAAAGTTCACTGTAACCTATCAATAATGGAACAACGACCCCCAAATCGGCATCGAGGGGAAAAGCAAAGAGCGAACCTAAAAAAAAAAATTTTAAAAATAAAAAAATATTAAAAAAATAATAATAATACAGTGACTTCAGACACAGAATCTCCCTCCTAAAAATATTAAAAATTAAAAATGTAATAAATAAAAAAAAAAAAAAAAAATTGGACATCACAGAGTTGTAACCCCCCAGCATCCAAAATGGAGGAAATGTGTTCCGGTTAGAAGGACATCCCATTGCGATCAAGCTTAATTTAACATTACAGCATATTTCAATGAGGAACATGACTTGAGATATATTACATAATTCATACAGTCCTACTCTTACCACTTAAGCACGGCTGTCGGCTTTTTTTTTTTTTTTCCAACTTCATACAATTTAGGAGGGGGGGGCTATTTGCGTGAAATCTCAATTCAGTCCATTCAAGTGTCAAACAAAATGTGCAGAACTGCATGGAACCATCAGGAGTGCTCACAGGCCGCATTTTAATTCCAAAATGGACGAGCAAAAAGTCTACACACCCCTGTTCAATTAAAAAAAATAAATAACTAAGTTATTAAGTTGAATTACTACGTTGTAGAAGTGTGCACATGGTTTTAAAAGTGCACTGTTCAAAATTAGCCAATCGCATTCAAACTCGAGCTGGCACACACCTATCAAAATAAAGTTCAGCTGTTTGAATAGATTTCTCTTTTTTTTTTTTTTTTCCAAAACATACGCTATAGGTCGCACTGTTAGTGTGGAAATTTTGTGACCATTTTTGAATAATGTATCATTAATTGTAGTTAACCAATTGTTCATTTAAATTTTAAAACATATTTTCAGATGTGCTTGGAAAACTGCTTATTTTTCTATGTATTTTGAATGAACCAATTAAAAAAAAAAAAAAAAAAGCATTTAAATGAATGAAAAAAGAAAAAACACAACGGGTGGCCGGATTAAATTGCCGAGTGGCCCGTAAGTGACCCGCGGATCATGCTTTACCCACACCTGTTCTAGTCGCTCTATCACGTACTGTAAGGTAGCTGTGCACATACATTATTTATATATTTCTTATCAACATCCTCCCCACAGAAATAAGTGAACATAAACGTGCTAAAACGGGGACAATGTGGATTCTTCCATTTAAACCAAAACGTCTCTGAGGTTTTCTCCCCATTTCCTGTTTGGGTCTCGGACCTCACGCGCGATTGGCTGCAGCCTCCGCCGTCAAAACACAATGCTGTTCCTCCAGGGACCCCTCCTGCGATGAGAACCACACCCCGGCAAGGACGGGACACTCGCCTCCACGCAGGCACCATCTCGGCACAAAAATCAGCCCCACGGTGAAGATTTTGGTGCGAGTCGGTCGCGTGAGCAGCAATGACGTAAGACCCCTCCCAGACTACCTGTCACTTTGCCCGGGCCTGCAAAACATTCCTCCAGGCGGGTGACACACACACACACACACACACATAAAGCGCACATGCACGCACGCAGAGGCAGGCAGGATGCGTGAAATATTTAGACTCCAGAGGAAACGCGGAATTCCTGGTATTCTTATGATCGAGGACTGCTTCGTTCTAGGTTTGATGCTATTTCGACACACGTGGGGAACGAGAGAACTTAACCACATCAAATAGGACAACAAGCCAACATTCCATTGGCACGCTTGTAAATACGAAAGTAAATATGTTAGCGTAATGTATTTTCTCATTTGACGGAAGGCAGGCCTCATATAGGCAATATTTTTATCTGATTTTTTTTTGTATTTATTGTAATACAATAAAATGTATTCCCAAGTATTTTAAAATGCATTATTTTACATCCATAAATGAGCAGTATGGCCTCTGTCCTGAGATGAAGAATTTATTTTAATTATTCAAGTAGACACTCCTCCTCAAATCTTTTTAAATATTTGCCGATATTAATCATGTAAACTCTAATTCAATATTCTAAAACACTTCAGTATCATGTAGAACACTTCTTGAAAGATGATATCTAAAAATAAATCTCTTACTCATTATTTTTCTAATGCACCCAAGTGCAAGGATGCTGGTTTAAAAAAAAACTACTACTTTCCTATTAGACATTTTATTACACTTTTGACTCATCTTTCCATCACATATCACTATTGACGCTTTGATCAGCTGTTAACTTCAACCACTGCCAACAGCAATCCAAATCTTTCTCTGCGTCACGTTGAGATGTTTACCCCCACGCTTTCTTCCGCATCAACCTCACAAAGGAGCCTCGACAGCAGCAATCAATCACCGGTCATCCTGGCACTGGAACTGTTTGGCTTACCAACGCGCAGGCTGTTGTGATTCATTAAAACCTGAGCATGTCTGGCTTCCAGATGATTTTAAATGGCCTGATTCACTGTTCGCCGTTGCGTTTCGGGCTCGCCGGGAACAGGAAGGGGAGTTTCTGCAGCGTTCGCATTGTCCACGTAATGACATCCTGCAACCGAACTTAACTTCACGGCTCGAACGCGAGATTCTAAATAGGTGCAGCCAGGCGAGCGGAAAACTGCACTCTCAAGATCGACATGCAGCTTTTGAGTACAGCAATTGCAATTTGCCTACTGGGAATAAATGAAAGGCGCAATGGTGTGTAACCACGTTGCAAGCTGCATGCTTCCAGTGGATAGGCGGGTTGAATATTTCATGATTAAACGAGCCATTATACTGCACAGATCTAGGCCAGAGCTCAGGGTGAAGGGGAGGGGGGAGGGGGGGTTCAGATAACGGTCCAAACAAGGTCCCCAACAACACAAGGGAGCAGGCAGGATGGTGGTGCTGAGGGGGGGGGGGGGGTGCAAATCCATCTGGGTTAATCCACACAAAACACACAACAATCAGCCACGCAGCCAAGAGGAAAAACATCGATTTGCAGTTTGCACAAATCTGGGGGAGCTTTTTCTAGAGGGACAGGGTGCTTGGAGCCCCGCCAACAAAACAGTGCCAATTCAATTAATGGGTAAAATGCAACACGTTGGCACGATGCAGATGCATTAAAACAGGTGAATAAATTCGTTTTGGGTCGCAGCCGAACCGACACCAGTGCCCGGCTAACATTAGCTCCTCCTTAGCGTGAACTTTACTGTCAACATTAGCAAAGAGCTTCACCTTAGAATTGTGTTCATTGCTAACAGCTAGGCGTTGAGAGGCGAATTTTAAACGTGTCACTTCCAAAAATGCCGAAGCGACACTGTCTAGCTGGCTCGAACCTGAGCACCCTAATCCCGAGCTGCCAGTGAATCCTCGGTGTAAAGTTGTCGCGAGAGGCCGAACGACAGCCGCCGAAGCCGGTGAGCTGTGATTGGCGGCCCGGCCCATCCCCGCCTACTCTTCCCCCCCGAAGCTAATAATAGGCCGTAGATGCTAGGCGGCTAACAGCAGCACCCACCTCGCTTGTCGAGGTCGTAACCGACCACCACAAAGTAGTCGGCGAGCCTGGCCATGGCGGGTGTTCACGGCGACGAGCCTCTCGCGTTTATTCCTCTTCTCTCGGCGCCGTCAACAGTCCATTTACGTCCTGCCGGCGACGGACACACCGCTGGCAACGGTAGCATCCTTCCAGCTGTACCCCGCCGCCATACTGTCAAGTCTGCCTTGCCCTGACAGCCAAGAGCCGCGAGTCTGCGCAGTGCACACTTCCAGGGAGGGGCCGCTTTCGCTAACAATGTTCACAATTTATTTAAAAAAAAAACCTTTTATGTGCCCCACTGCCCCTCCACACACACCATTTTAAAACAGTTCCCATCTATTTAACACGCCTTTGGAACGCTTGATCAATAAAATCAATCGGTACTGTCCATAAATCTGATTTAGTATTGCTGAAACTAGCCGGTTTTGAGGGGGCGGTCCTGTCTCATGCAAATGAGCCTATTATTCCCGGCCAATGGCAAGCTGACGAGCTCCCTAAAAAGACAAAATGGATTTGATTGTGGTCCCAATGCTAGGTGGCTACATATTAGCTTTATGAACCTTTTCGAAAAGGCACTTCATGTAAATTTGTCAGAAATGAAAAGCAGTTTTAAGGTGCCATAATACCATTTATGTGTCATTATTTTTTCAAAATATCCAAATGATCAATTGCAGTACATTTACAGTTGTTTTTATCTTTTACAAGTTGTTTTGTTTCGAAGAGCTTATCACCGCGTCAAGTAAAGATTTTGTTACCATGACAACTTGAAGTGGCATGGATTATATTTTTCCCTTGTGGGAAAATTCATCACCAAGCTGCCAAATTGCACTTGTCAATTAGCATGCAGACCTGACACACAGAAATTGAAGCTGAAGTTCACAGAGCCACAGAAGGGCAGCAAAGCACTACTTTTGCCCCTCAACTCACTTCAACTTAGTTCTTTGGCCCCAAGAGACCACATGATGGCGCCAAATCCTTTTGTTTGGTATTTTTTTTCCCATGACAACACACTGACCCGTTCGCAATGAAGACCTGAATTATGCAAAGTAAGATAGGAGAGGAAACCTTGACCCCGATCATGTCATGTTGTCGTAGCTCGGCGGATAACATGTCAATGGAACGAGCGGAAGGCCCGATGGTCCACATCCGCGTGGCGCGTCCTCGGCTGTTAGTGCCGCCGCACGCTCACGAGAATTCCAACACTTCCTGCGTTATCACCTGTGACCCAAAGTCCTTATCACCCTCTTGTTAAAACAGGCTCACGCATGACATGGTGCATTTTTTTCATTTTCTTCACGCTCTCCAAAGAGTTTCTCACACAAGTTGCCTGACAGTTGAGCGAAAAGGACGCTATCGGGAGATAGTGGCGGTGAATTCTATTTTCAGGGAGGTCAGACTGGGTTTGTGATATTTGCACTTTATCTCAACCTTGAGCCGCACTTGAGTAATTGCCAGAGACATAAAAAGGGTGAGAAAGATGAGAGCAGCAAAGACTCCCCCAGGTCGAGTTTACTGCACACCAATTTGAATTCTTCACGTCCCTGCTTTATAAAAAAAAAATATTCGGGAATAATGTCATTGGATCTACAACTTTTAACGTGATTTCCATTTACACTTAAGCGAGAGTCAGCTTCCCTGGAATTTAAATTGATTGGAAATTGATTAGTACTTAACTGTCATGTATTTATGGTGTTATTTGTGTGTGTGTGTTGAACAAATAAAAAAATCCTCTTGATTCTAAGTCATAACAAAAGAGATTTATCATGTTGATTTATATTACAGCTAATCATAATAATAACTTTATTTTATTGATTCACATATCACATTTAAAGGGAGTGAAAAATGTGTAAATGCTGTATAAAACAAAAATAATTCATTAAAAAAAATAATTAAAATAGAAATATGTCACTCCAAATAAAAATCACTTATAAAATAACATTTAAAAAAAAAAGAAGAAATAAACAAAATATTGTGCAATATTTTAGAAATGTATAACCATGTATGGATGTAAAAGCAGATGCAAGCTAATTCACAAAATATCAATTGAAACCGTGAGTAATGGAGTTTATAATTTGCTCGAATGTAACATGAGAATAGTTCAAATCCCATTGACTCTCATTACAATTTATTGTTTTACAATGTCACTAAACGTTTGCATTTTAATGTGCATGTGAAAAACTGCAGATTTTTTTTTTTTTAATTCTAGGTGCTGTAGTTTCACTTCAGCATCTTGGCCTGACTTAAAAATCAATATGCAACCATGTCAGTGTAGAAATACAGTTGAGTGTCATCTATTCCGACATATAAATAGAAATAATCCTTCAAACGTTGAGTGCTCCAACTCGGGCCACAGTGCTGTGCTCTGCAGGATGCAACAAACTTGCGACTTCCTGCGCACTAACAAATAGACGGGATGTGGTTCAGAGGGCTCGAGTACACCGTGCATCGCATTTCAACCCGAGGTGACGCATATTGCATAAACCAAATACATACATTGGCGCCTCGTGACTAAATGCACTTTACGCTGAATGATGAAACGAGAGCGGCGTAATATTTAGTCGGTGTGTGTGTACAGTAAACTTGAAATGTGACAATGTCTGTTTGTACCGTAAACATGCTGGGGAAGGAATCTCCGGCTTTGTTTTTGAAATATGAATCTGGAAGTATTAATTTGTGACAACCAGGAGAAAATGATTCATATTTCATAAATGGTCTGAAAATTACTTTTTTATATATATATTTTTTATTATATATATATATATATATATATTTTTTTTTAATTTTTTTTTTTTATTTTATTTTATTATTATTATTATTATTTTTTTAATACACATCTTGTTCGAGTTTGGCATTATTTGGGAGGTTTGGCTACATTATTATATCATCTCAAAATATGGGCTCCCTCTTGTGGTAAGCGACAAAATTACGGCCTCAGTGCAATTCAGTTGTATTTAACTTTCAGGAAAAAATATTCACATTAAGTCTTAAAGAAGTTAATATTCTTAAATTTTAAATGTTTATATCGATAAGATAGTTACTTGTATCTTGTTTAGGCAGATTGGTGTATTAAAGGGGAAGTCAACCCAAAAATAAGCGGGCCAATTTGTTGAAACATGGCATGACATTTTGCTGCTTAACTCATATTCCGCAAACGCAATGTTGATCAGAATGCCATTTTTAGACGAGTAGGTGCACAGAACATTTTATTCCATTTTTTTTTTTTACTGGGGTTGACTTCCCCTTTAAGTAACACCAAAAAGAGTAGAAAGGCTGGGAAATGTAACCATGTGGCGCCTGCGAAACATTTGAACTCACATTCACACCGTCACTAAATAAACTCATCGCATCACACGGATTAAAATCAAAACAAAACAAAACTAGTCATGACTTCACATAACGGATTTTTTATTACAATGCAAAAGCATTTATTTTTTTATTTTAGGAGTCAGCCTGATGGGAAGATGGCAGTTTAGTTTCGAGGACTGTTGAAGTAACAATGTTCACTAGGGGGCAGCAATTTTTAGTTTAACAAACAAGATGAAATCCCTGAAGCTTGTGAGCAAATCTTTGTGCTCAAGTGTCTCGAAAGTTCTAAAACCACCATGAGGACCTGGGCATTTATAGTAATTTTTACTTATATTATTTTTTTTAAAAATTCATTGAATTTTTTTTTTCATAAAATGCATTAAAAATGTATATTCCAATTTATTTTTATTTTATTATGTACAATAAATAATTTAACCAAGTGTTTCACTAACGTTTTACACCGACACCACATTAAAAAAAAAACCTTGGGGCAAGTGTTAAAAATATTGTAGTGTAGTAGGCCTAAGCGTTCATTAAAAATATTTTTTTCCTAAAAAATATATTTTGTAAGTCACTGCACCTTTCTACATAATTTGCACATTAACAATGTGCTAAAATATAAGAAAATAAAATAATTTGTTTATAAAATTATCCAAACAATGATTCAATGTATTGCATGTAAAAGGTAAATTTAAAAAAAAGCAACATTTATTAGCATCTAAAAACAAACAGTTCTTATTTTTTTTAAGATTAAATGTAAAAAAATTAACTAAAAAGTTAAATATAACTGAATCATATTTATATTAATATAAATAATTAACTACAAATTATTTTTATTATATGATTTATAAACAAACCATTTAGAAGAGTAAATACAAAAGTTGCTGTACTAAAGTTAAATACAACTGAATTCAATTTACTAGCCATGAAAAGTGAAAATGTGCATTGTACTGTGTTAAAAAAAAAGAAAAATTCAAAAAAAGAATCCCAGACTTAACAAATACGATATGATAAACAACAACAACAAGAGCGATCATTTTGACAAATCCATTTTCGGAAAAAACATAACGGAATGAATGCGAGCCATATTACATAACTCTCGACAAAGTATACTTGTTCGTTTGGCCCCTTTCACGCATCTGCAAATTTTCACTGCAGAATGCAAAAGGAATTTGATATTTATGAGGCTAATGACCTAAAATGACAGCGCTCGCCATCTTCTTTGCAAACAGTAGTAAACGTGTCAGTGTCTGCAGGTGCGGTGAGGAAGCAAAACACGCTCACGGGACAAGCCTTCGTTTGCAGCCCTCACATGCGTGCTTTTCTTAACAAAAACAGACGGAAAAAGCCCAAGTCCCACTCGAAGCCGCAGGTGTTGCGCGTTTGTATACGCGGCCCCTTCGGCGCAGCCACTTCAGATCAGCGATTTGTTTGTATGCAGAGCAGAGACGGGATACTTCAGAACTAAGCGGCTATTTATCTCACTTGAAAAATCCCCCTCACTGTATTACAACACTGATTCCAGTTCAACACGCAGATAAAAATTGGATTGTGCAAATATTGCATAATCGCTCTCAAATGATTCCAGTAAAGGTGGTTGATGATATTTACCAACATAGACGATTGAGACGGTGAACAACAAATTGTACGCCAGGTCGAATTTTGTTAATTTTTTTTGTGGAGTCATTTTCTTCCTTGGTTTGTTTCCTTCCTTACCATTGATGCGCTCTCCCTTTTTTTTTGCCTTCCATCCTCCTACCTTACTTGCTGCATCCTTCTTGCCTTGTGTACCATTTTTTCATCCTACCGTCCTTACTCGTAACCGACTGTCCTTTCCTTTTGTGCATTCTATTATCGTCCTTCCGTCTGTACATCCATCCATCTGTCTGTCCTTTGTTTGTATCTTCCTTCCTTCCTTCCTGCCTGCCTGCCTGCCGTCCTTCCTTCCTTCCATCTTTTCATCCTTCTTTCCTTCCTTCCTACCTTCCGTCCATCCGTCCTTCCTTCCTTCCTTCCTACCTTCCGTCCATCCGTCATTCCTTCCTTCCTGCCTGCCGTCCTTCCTTCCTTCCATCTTTTCGTCCTTCTTTCCTTCCTTCCTACCTTCCGTCCATCCGTCCTTCCTTCCTTCCTTCCTACCTTCCTTCCATCTGTCATTCCTTCCTTCCTTCCTTCTTTCCTTCCTTCCTGCCTGCCGTCCTTCCTTCCTTCCATCTTTTCATCCTTCTTTCCTTCCTTCCTACCTTCCGTCCATCCGTCCTTCCTTCCTTCCTTCCTACCTTCCTTCCATCTGTCATTCCTTCCTTCCTTCCTTCTTTCCTTCCTTCCTGCCTGCCGTCCTTTCTTCCTTCCTTCCTTCCATCCTTTCGTCCTTCTTTCCTTCCTTCCTACCTTCCGTCCATCCGTCCTTCCTTCCTACCTTCCGTCCATCCGTCATTCCTTCCTTCTTTTCTGTCTGCCTGCTTGCCGTCCTTCCTTCCTTCCATCCTTTCGTCCTTCTTTCCTTCCTTCCATCCTTCCTTCCTATGATCCGTCCGTCCATCTGTCCTTCCTTCCTTCCTTCCTATCGGCTTTCCTTCTTTCCACCCTTTCTTCCTTCCTTCATTCCTTCCTTCCTTCATTTCATACATGCTTATTCATACCCTTCCATGTCTTTCTTCCTTATCTTCTTCTTTCATTCCTGTCAATGTCAACAATTTGTCCACTACCTTTCTGTGAGTCTTCCAGTCACTTTATATCTCAGGTCAAACCTGCAGATGACACTCCAAGCTGAGTGGTCCCCTCCAGTTTAAATCCTTGCAACAGTTGTCATGTCAAAATGTGCACGGCTAATTCTAACTGAACCAAAAAAATGCACCGGTCCATTCATGTATCAGACAACTGTTTTATTTATTTATTTAAATATATTTTCCGCTTGTTTCATGCATCAGTCTCATTAGCGTTGTTGATTCAATCTCAACATTTCCAGTCGAATGAAGTCAGAACCATGGGAAGTTGGCAACACCAGCATTATTCTGCTCAATATGACAATGGCATCAAAAAGGGAGTTCAGAACATTCATAGAAAGAGTCTCCCATCCAGCCCTTTAAAAATTTATAAAATAACACAAATTCATTAAATAAACAAAGTTGGGGGGGGGGGGGGGAATTGAGACAACAGATCGTTGTGCTATTTACGCAACATTAAAAAGCTTGCCCCAGCATGACTCAGTCAAAAAAAGAGAGAGAGCATAAATGTTCCGCTTTGATCTCTCCATTTCAGTTAGATTTAAAACATAGCGCGGCAAGAGGCGGCGCCATCAGAACCTTTTTGTGCGTCGGCTCCACAGAAGTCCCCCCTTCTTCTAATGTGCGCTAATTGCCGCCGGACACAAAAAAAGTCGAACCGGCGCACGACTGAGAGATCAAACAGGGGCGGGAAGCTCTCTGTGATCGGGCCCCGACTCACCCATGCCAAGGGCACTCTTACATAAATGGGTCAGAGCCGGGTCTAAAAAAAGTGACCCGATTCCACGTAGACGAGTCAACCAATCCGTCCACCAATCAATAGGAAATAGTGCAGTGTGAAGATCAGTAATACATGTTAAAGTCAAAAAGTAAGCAGAGCTGCAACGATACATGACGACCGGCCTACTGCACAAGTGTGAGGTGTACCTCCTCTAGGGGGCACCAGAGGACTTCAAAAAGATGGATTAATTTGAGAAAAATAAGAAAAAAAAATGTTAAAATCTGCTTAACTAATTTCCTTCCTTCCTTCCTTCCTTCCTTAATTCCTTCCTTAATCGTGTTAATAGCCAAATTGATTTTTTGAGAAGAGACGACCACAAATATTACAACATTGAGGTATCGCCTCTGGGGGGGAACTCAGGGAGGTGAAACATCTTGAGAATATCAAGGAAAATGAAATATTATTTTTTAACCTTTGAAGCAAACTTCAATTCCACGTTTATTAAAATGGCAAGCATGACGAACATCGACGCCAGGAATGGAAGCTGAGATGACATGAAAGCTTCGATTATAAATCCAAATCTTTTTATTGCAGCCAAACCTCGGATTAGCATGTCAAGAAGAAGAAGCATTGGAAAATATTCAAGGTGATAAAAAGAATTCCAGAGAGTAAGCTGTAAGGCGATAATACAAAGCATTAAATAATCAAAGCCAATCCTGAGCTGCCAGCACCCAAATTATTACTTTGATTATTATTATTTATTTTTTTTTACCAAATGGGCATTTTTGGGGCATATTCGCGAACAGTGAAAATCCAAGACTAACTCACATTAGTTCAATTGCAAATGGATGCCACAAGATGCTAGCAAAGATTTAAAACAGAGTCAACACCATGCTTCTAGCATGTACACAATCATGACCTCATGTTACATAAATGACAAAATTATTCAGAATTATTCAACTCAAGCAGCTTCACATGAGGCTCATCGATCGCATTAGCTCGCATACCAGACGAAATAACTCGTTAAAAACAGACATGACATCACACACACTGCTGTTTCTTGTTGACATTTTTTTGTACTTCCCTCAAAGTCTGTTTACAAACTTTGCACCCTTAAATTCCTCGTGATGCCCCCCCCCCCCCCACCCCACACCCCACTCACAAGTCTGTTATTGTTTTACACGTGGACGCAAAGTCGAATGTCATCCCAGTACCAGGAAAAAAAAAAAAAGAGTGAACACGTTGCGCAATCAAGGCACCGCACGATCTGAGCAAATCCTCAAATTGTGAAGTGGATTCGGTCACGCTGGTTACTTGTTTAGAAAATGTCCTCCCAACCCAGACGGAGGAGTGCTCAGAGTTTACATCTGTTGCCGATACTGTCGAAATAAAAAAGTCCAGTTCATCAGTGATGCTACGTGGCGGGAATGTAGGTGTGTCTGGACCACTCGACTTGCTGTAAACGATAAATAAGGGTGGGGATTAGCCTGGGGTACATACTTTGGGAGAAATGTGGGTTATATTGGGCGGTTTTATGGAAAACGTCTGCATTGATATCATTCTCAGACATGATTTCCAAAGGCACCCAATTACTATTTTAGCGCAACCTTTTAAGGGAATTACAAAATTTTTACAAGGTACCTTAAAAGCACCGTGCCCGTTTGGAATAATACAACGATAATATTTGGAGGTTGTTTTAGCTTGTGAATCGAAGTCTTTCCATAGCAACGGCACGTATTATGATTACGGGAGGACAGTACGGTAACGCGTGAGGAAAATATGATTCAGTATCTGTACCTCGGGTGAGATAAAATTCCTTTTATATGTTATTTTATTTAATGAAACTAAGATTACTAATAGATTACAAATCCACTGGAAGACCAAAGCAGCATTCAAGTAAGATAGTTTGGAACTGTACCAAAAAAACAACAACACGATTCAAAGGCAATGCAATTTATTAATGTGTTATTGCTTTATTTGTAATGCAATGGATCAAAAAGAGTAAATGGCTCTTTAAATAAAAAAAAATAAATAAATAAATGAATAAATAATAAATAAATAAATAAATAAATACTTAAAATTAAAATTAAAATTAAAATTAAAATTAAAATTAAAATTAAAATTAAAATTAAAATTAAAATTTATAAATAAGTGAGAATTTTATTAACCTAAATTAATTTAGCTAGTAATTATATATATAATTTGAATCAGTCATCAGTTAAACACTGTGAGTAAAATTAGTTTCCTTTGTCAATCAAAAAAAGCAAACAAATTTGCTTTCTGTTTTAAGAAAAACAGAATATTCACGGAGATCTTCTTATGGGAAAAGCGTCCATCAGAGCAGAGTTAGGCAACATTTTACTGTTAAAAGGTCACATACCAATCTTATGAATATACAAACAAACAATAGAATAAAATCAAAACTTGACAAAAGGGCACGTTGGACATCATGAGGGTAAAAGAGCAGGTGCACAGGCACCCATAGCCCCCACCCACTCTGCACGTCCCTGGCACTCAACTCCGCCCACTCCCTTTTTAAACCTGCAATGTCACCGAAAGGCGCTCAGAGAACTTGATCTTGACCACTTTGAATTCAACAGCAGCAGCACCGGAGTCATACTCGGAGAAGGTAAGACTTTGAATGGGATTTTACACATGAGCTAACATTGAATTTCATTTAGGAAGTTGTATGCACTTTTTTTTCCCCCTTGACTAATCATCTTTTTTTCCCTCCCCCTCAAAGATTTGCACTTTTCCCTACCAAGCCTTGGACAGTTCAACCAGTCATCAACTTCTTTTAAAATTTGATTTCTTTTGCACTTTATCGCACTTTTTTTTCTTTTTGGGGGGATATAAACGTCACCCAACCGGTGCGGTGTCACCCAACCTACCTTCACTCTGCCTCCGTCTTCACCAGAGCGGGTGAAGCGGCAATTTGGGCTCGGAGATGCGCTCCTTTCTCCAGTTTACGATCTATTGCGTCTGCCTGGTGTGCTTCCAACAGCTTTTGGCGGAGGAACTCTTCAGGTAAGAAGACTTTCCGACTTCCTTGGCTTCTCATTGGTGGAGAAACGCCACTTAAAACCTTCAGGTTAAACGTTTTACAACCTATCACATTTTCTGTATTAATGCGCCGAGCGCTTGTTAATTTAGCCTCAACAAATAGATCCTTGGCTTTTTTTCCGACCGGTGCTAAAATTCATGACCACATATTCGATTACTGTGTGTCCTGACCTCTTATTTTGTTTTAACATTTTAACTGGCGTGCCTCAAGCTCGCAAAGTCAATGTTTTATCGTTCTTTTGTGCAATGGAGCAGATACTGTACTTACAGATAGCCGGGACTGCAAGGTCAAATCCAAAAACATTCTATCTGCTAAAAATGGGTAAAAAAAAAAGGGTTGCTAATTTCATCCAAAAGCGTGATAAATTAAAACTGAAAAACTAAATTAAGTTATAGTTCAGCATTGTAAGTGGTTGCAATGGCTACCGCACAGTCAAGAGGTTCATGTGCGAATTTCGTGTGGAGTGATAAAAGCAAAATAATAAAAGAGCAGACGGGAAAGACACCTGCGTTTCGTCCTCGTGTAAAGCCTCACCTCCCAGGGTTATGATGCCAACCTTTCTCCCACAACCCCCCAAAACGTGCATGTTAGGTTAATTTAAGACTCTACGTTATTATATGTGAACGTGATTACAAATTAATCTGAATCATGTGACTGACCGGCGACCAATCCAGGGTGGTGTCTGCCCTGGTTCGGTGGATAACAGAAGTACATGCAAGCAACACTTACCAGAACTGAAATGAGACTGGTTTATATGATTTTTAGAGTGACAAGCTTGTATACATAATGTTGATATAGATGCTGCTTGATTGTGTTTTAATTAATGTCATTTAATCTCCCATAATCCCAAAACATAACAAAAACATTCAAGGAAAACCAGTTTGTCTTCATGGGAGCATACCAGCAGGGAATTATTGTGCTACTGACATGTCCCGGGCGACTCATGTACTTGTACTTTTCCATCGGTAACGTCGTTTGAACACACGCACGCGCACACGCAGAATGGAAACTGCAACTTTCGCGTGATGTTGCAGGAAGGAATGCTGATGATTCAGTGTGTGACTGCCCCCTAGCGGAGAATTTGGGAATGGCTCGTGTCTCGTTATCTTTTCGGACCTGTTTTGACGTTTAGCAATAAAAATATACACTGATTTTAAGGAACATTTCCTGAAGTTATACAAAATAGACAAAATTAATCATATTTAAAATGTCAATATTTGGTATTTTTTATGATTCACATCCACATAGTTCCATTCATCGAGGTCGGGTTCGCCATCATTTTTATGAAGCCTTAGCACCGAATATAATTACCGTCACTCCCCCACCTCTCGTAATGTCTCGCCTGGCTTTCATTAGGATAGCACATTATCCCACGAAGCGCATTCTGTTCTGTTCAAACGCTGACTGATCATGACAAGGGATGGCTTCATCCTTTTTTTTTTTTTTTTTAACACAGCGCACAGATACTAAGCATGCCTAAGGTCGGACGTCTGAGCTTCTTTGTGTCCACGTTGTACTGAGTTTGGACTGATAAGGTCACGAGGCAAAAAAAAAAAGGCTTTTGGGGGGGGGGTGAGGGGCATTAGGAGAAATAGCAATGTCACTTTTGCATAATGTGGAAGAGAAAAGGCAGGTTAAGCTGCTAAAGTTAAATATGGCTTTAATGAAAATCAAGCTTTACAGGTTAAATTCCTCAAGTTGAAGTTCCTGAAGTCCAACGGTTTCAAAAGAGAAGACGTGTAAAAGTTGACAGACACGCTAAAGATTTTTGGGGACTATTAATATTTTGCATACAGCATTTGGAACAGTGCGAGCTTCGCACGAGCTGACAGGATACCCTTGACTAAATATTTACCCGAGGAACAGGATAAATGAATGACACAGACTAACTTGTTGAAATTGTGTGTCGCAATCGACCCAGTCGGCACGTGCGTTTATTCCCCTTCAGTTTTATTTGTGTTCTGACCGGTTGAGAAAATAACTTTTTTTGGGCGGGGGGGGGGCTAAATTTGTAGCATAAACGTATGAATGGCTTTGTGGGAGCCATCAAACTGCACCCAGGCTTAAAATCGAGGTGGAAAAAAAAAACTGTGAAAAAACAGGTGGGAGAATTCCAATGTGGATTAATGGCTGAGATCTAAATCCCCTCACTTTGCAAAGATCCTGAAAGAGCAGATTTCCGCTCAACACAGAAAGCTAAGTACACATACAGTAAGCAGCGTTATGCAAAAAAAAAAAAAAAATGATAAAGAAGAAAAAAAACACATGAACAAAAATTCAAAATAAATGGTTGAGGTAGTGTTCTATTAAACAAACACATCTGTCTGGTGCAGTAATTACCTTTGATATCACATCTGACACCTCCAAACATAACGATAAACGTCATTAGTAAGATTTATAAAACAACCCCCAATATATGCCTGGTACTTTCCAAAATTGATAAAATAACTACAATATTTTAGTGTATATACATAAAAATACACACACAAGACTTGTACAAAATAAATCTCACGCCGCCTATGTGGTTATGAAAGCAAGGCCACTCATTAAGACGATTTGTTTCAAAATAAATAACCTCTCCCTTATTTCTGGCGTTCCGTGCTGACAACAAGCTCACTACTGTTTCCCCGCAGTCGGGGATTACAAATTAATGCGAACCTTTGTTAATATTCAGACAATTGGAATCAAGAACTGCTATACAAAATACTGCTGGTAAAATTTAGATGTGTGAGGGAGGCGCTTTCGCTCTCTCTCTCTCTCTCGCACTCTCTCTTTCGCTCTCTCTTTCTCTTTCTGTCTCTCTCGCTCTCTCTGTCTCTCTCTCTCACACACTCTCTCTCTCTCTCTCTTTCGCTCTCTCTTTCTCTTTCTGTCTCTCTCGCTGTATCTGTCTCTCTCTCTCGCACTTTCTCTCTCTCTCGCACGCTCTTTCTCTCTCTCTCTCTCTCTCTCTCTCTCTATATATATATATATATATATATATAATTTGACCTGTAATCCAAAATAAGGTCAATTTGACCCAAAATGCAATAGAAGGGTTAAATGCTAATAACGGGTCAATTTAACCTATGATCTAACAGTTATCAGTGGGTCAGTTTGACCCACTACATAATATATATATATATATATATATATATATATATATATATATATATATATATATATATATATATATATAATGAAATAACTGTATTTTGTCATAATTTTTGTAATTACTGCATTTCCTTCCATAATGTATTCCTTTGCTTTTATGACTGCTTAAAGAAGAAATATTACATGAAGTATCCCAAAGTATCGGCAATGAAAGGCTTTAGAATAGATCCATTTTCCATTTGAAGTGTAGCATGCGGTGATGCGGTTATGGCTCTCCAGCTCTGTCTTGGAAATGTTGCGCTCAAGATGCCACAATTATTTGTTCAGTCTGTCAGTTCAGTGTGGAATCCACAGGGTTGCTGCAGGCACGTGAAGTTGCTCACGTCTTCCAAAGTGGATTTTTTTCCAGCTTTTTAATACGATCAAGGATGGTTTCCTTCTCTGAGAACACACATTTTTTTTTTTTGTTTTTTTAGGATTCCTTACTATTTCGATATTTTTTTCCTCATCTCCCATTGGCTGCCAGGCAACGGCACACTGCTGGATCTACTGGTCCCACTGTGCTGCACAAACATAGAAGAGGGACAGAAAAAAATTGAAACGCTTCCACTGTGTTTGTCAAACACCAAACAGATGGTTGGGCCTTGTTTGCAGAACTGGATGTCATCTTGTACGCCGCAATGCCGAACACTGGAACAGGTTAATTAGCCTGATGCGCAATCGACAAAAGCCCCTAAGAGCCCCGCATGTCATATTTCCCAGAAAAATATTCCAGTCAAGCCTGTTCATTTTCAAGAAATCTCTGGGAATTGCTTTTATTGGAAGACTGAAAAAAAAAACATCCTCATTAAAGCCATTGGAAGCACAACATAACAAAAACAGAGCATTGCCTGGAATTATTTTCTTTTTGTTGCCCGTCCTATTCAATTAGATTACGAAAACAACAAAAATACCAACCATACAGAGATAATTGATTTTTATTGCTCTGGCAAAAGTAGAGTATCACGTCCAAATTTTATTTATTTCTTTATTTTATTATTATTATTCTTGTTATTTTTGTATTTTTATGTATTAAAGAAAAAAATAAAAACAGTTTGGAGATACCTGCTTTTAGTTTGATCAACAAAATCAAGTATGTCCATATTTTATGAAAAAAATCCAAACATAACTACTTCGTTATTATTATCTTTCTAAATTGGTTAAAATATGCTACAGCATTGTAAATATATGTAAAAAAAAATATTTTGGAATGTATTTGATTTTTTTTAATATTCATGTTTTTTTTGTCTGAACTTTTTTTATCATGATGCAAAAAAAAAAAAAAGCAAAGACCTGGAGAAACTTTTTTTTTAATTGGTGCAACAAAACTCTGTCTGAAAAACAATATTAGATATTTCTTTAAAAATATATATATAATATTAGCATATAACTAAACAAATGTGTAATGTTTTGGATTTATAAAAAGTGGAGATATTTGTTTTTTTTTTGTCTGACCAATAAAGATGAAGTGAAAACATTATGATTCCCAAAAAAGAACCCTAATGTTTTTTTTTCCATTTATTTATTTTTTTACAAAATTACCAAATATCGTCGCTATCCTGTGAAAACCACTTATGTCCATTTTTTTTCTGATTTGTTATTTTTACGTAAATTAGGTTTCTGCTTTACATACATCCCATTAACGTGAAAATTAAAACAATATATGTAGAAAATTGGACATACGTGTTTTTTACTGGACAGCGATGACATGGAGATTGATTTTCATAGGAATTATATAGATCAAGTAGCCTACTGTACAGTATGTCCAAATATTATTAGAACTTTGGGAAAAGTTGGGTTGTTGAACCCTTTTAATATCTTGCGCTATAAATACTTCATTCGCCTTCTCTCCACAGCTTGGACCATCTCAACAAGCTAGTGGACTCCGAAGAGGATCCATCATCAGTTCCCGGGACCCAAACCAACAACGCCAGTCCGTCGGTGAAATGGCCCCTCAGACACCAGCAGGTCTCTAAAACGAGAAGAAGCAACCCCAGCTTGGCCTGGGCCAGGCCTGTCGATCGTTTGGGGGTCTATGGGAGGCCGCCGAGGGCCCGGCGCCACGCCCACCCCGGCTTCCGCGGGGCTCACCACTACCCACACCACGTCCAGCTGATGCGAGTGGGATGTGTACTGGGAACCTGCCAAGTACAGAACCTCAGTCACAGGCTTTATCAGCTTATCGGCCAGAGCGGGAGAGAAGACTCGTCGCCTATTAATCCCAGGAGCCCCCATAGTTATGGATGAGCCCCCCCCCCCTCACCCAAAAAAATTTATATCTTTGGGTGTTCATCTGTTAATGTATTAGTCTGCAATTTCAGTACACATCACATGGTTCACTGCTGTGCCTCTTTACTTTTCGGGCTAATTGTTCAATTTAGCACCACCCCTGACAACGTTTGCCTTTTTTTTCACAAACGGAAAACCTAAGCAACCTCAGTCGGACTCTTTAATCCTGTTCATGTAAGGACGAAAGCTTGTCTACAGTTCTGGACTGTGCCTCGCTGATCAAACACCCCAAATTCATGATTCATCCTTCACGTTGCACCCAGTGCCAGAGTTAAGTCAGATCACATTTGGACACCTTTTAAGATATAACAAAGAGCATTCGGTCGATCTCAGCCAAGGCCGAGTCGCGGTAGGTCAATCCAGGGAACACTCTTTCCGAGAATGTGGACTTGTAATAAAAAGAAAACTGAAAAAAGGTGGAGCATTTATTAGATATCCTCGTTATCCAGCTTAGGATCCGTGTCCTAATATGCTCTTTGTCCTCACTAGTAATTCAGTACGCACTACTAGAAGAACCGTGTCCTATTAGTAATATTTTTTTCCACTGCTAGCGCCATTTTTGACCAACTATTATCACATAAATTTGTGCTAGCATGTTTTCTCTCTTCACTAATAGAACTAATAAACTACTAGTGAGCATTTTGGAGTCACTAGTTGGCTCCAGAGGCTTCTAGTAGGGTTACTAGTGCAGCACATTAGTCAGCTTTAATTGCGACTAGACCAAAAGGAAGTGGAAAAATGTTACTAGTTCGACATTGTTTGACTACTAGTGCACTGAATTGTCTTGCCAGCCACGACAAATAGTGTACTAGTGCAGGATGCTCAAGCGGATTTTGTTTCTGTTGGAAATTGAAGTTACAGTAGATGTAATGCCACTCCAGTGACCTAGATGGCGGTAGTGAGCATTGGAAAAAAGTGGATGAGTGGGTAAACAGCAAGAAATTAAGAGTGCGCAAAATTAATCTGGAAAATTCAATTAAAGACAACAAAAAAAAAATGAATAACCTGATTAGGATTTCCTGAATAATTCTGGTCATAGTGAATCTCAGATGAATCAAAACAAAAAAAGGCTTGCAAAAATTTGTATTCCGAGTGCAATATTCCATACGTAGCACGATGTGGAATTATTAGACCCGTGCACGTGATTTAGAAGTTCTCCCCCGCCAGTCAGGACTTTGTTGTTGATGGCGCTTTATTAAGTCTGACCTAATCTTCGCAGTCATATGAGGCAACAGCAGGGACGGATTTGTTTCCACAGTCTACACTTTCAAAACAAATACGAGCTGAGCGTGAGTGCGCCAGCCACACACGTTCACATAAGGTTTAAATTTGAATATAATGTTTCAAAAATCACCTGGCAATACTTGACAAACGGAGGGATTTACTGTACAGTATGTGCTTTTTCCTATTCTTGTTATTGCCCCTTTGATTCTTTTTTGACCGAGGAGTCACGCTGAGAAGAAAAATGAAATCATGTCATGAGCGGAAAAAAAAAAAAATATTGAGAGAATAAGGCAGCCATTTTTTTTTTATCTTAAACTGCTGCATTTGTTGATTTAGGGATTTCGATTCACTCTCGTGACTTTATATTCTCCCAAGATCACACAATTTGTCACCATTAAGACTTTTTCACTCCAAAATATGCCTTTGATCTCAGAAGAGTCTGAAAATTACCGGAAAAACTTGTATCGTTTTTTTTAAACTCAAACTGTTGCGTTCGCCGGTGTAGGAATTTGGAGCCTCGATTTACGGCCATGTTATTCTCATAATGTTGAAACTTTTTTTTAACCTACAAATATGCACTTAACTTCATAACATTACAACAATACTGCCCCCTCCCTTTTTTAGTATGGCCCCCATGCCCCCTTTGTGTTTCCCCAAACTTTTTAATCTGGATATATTTCCCAAGGTTGTCTTTGGCATCATGGGGACACAGGGTAATACTCAGCGGTTGACTTGTTTTAAGTCTAATCTGTTCAAAGGCTTGCTAAGGTGAAACACGCCACTCTGTCTGGTGAATTTGAGCAAATCGATGTCTCATGATAGATTGTTATTAAAATGGCTTTTGGAACTGCGACAAGCCTTTGGTGAATCTCTGGAAGCTGTTGCGCAGCGTGTGTGTGTATTGGCGTTCTCTCTTATCGTATGTTTGATTACCGTCACAGATCATTGTGAGAGGATTTTTTTTGAGGGGGGGGGGGCTTTTGTGACGTTGGCGACAGCGTCACGTCTGGGGCCCACACCACCGCCTCCTCCTCCTCCTCCTCCTTTTCACGGGACTCTATTTTGCAAATACACACAGAAGAAAGCATCTGGATTGTGAACGCCTTATCACAAATGTAATTTTTTTTTCTTTTTTTGTAAATGTCACATTTCAAATTTTTTGAAACATGTCCAAGTGGCGGCGGGGTCGACTGTGAATGCTGTGTGTAAATAGATGCCTTCAGATGAGCTATTTAAATAAAATAAATGGATGTATTTAAGTTATATTTATATGTTAATACGTGTATGTCGCCAAAGACTTTTTTTTGTGTATTCTTAAAAAAAATGACACAATGGTATAAATGTATAAATGTTCATGTTCTCCACTATGATATGTAAAATAAAGAGCTATATTGTACTGCATAAAATGTATAGTGTATGATTTGCATGTATTAATACTTTATTAATGTACTTAAACTCATTCAATCCATAAAACATACATATACGCTTTCAAAAACGTAGTCCCTGCCTCCCAAAGACGTATTTGTACGTCTTAGCTTTTTTTTTTTTTTTTTGCATCAGAGCTCCCTGTTTTTATAACATTAGAACACAATATTTTGTCGGCCTTGCAAAATCAGTCAAAATCCAGTAAAACGCTGGAAATGAGCGGTTTTCTCTTGTGAAAATTTCTGGGATTAAATGAGTTAAGCAGATTTTATCTGTAGTACTCTGCGATACACATTCAGTCATTTGGGGACCCAAAATAAAATCAATCATAACATCCCACATTGGAGTACTGCAAAAATTTCGAATCTTTAACATTTATCAGTGTGAATCTGTAATTGATAAGACTATTAATCCATAACTGTTTACTGAATGGGGTGAATTTCAGTGAAACGTCAGATCACAAGATATCAGCTGACTGCAGCCACGTTTTTTTGTAAGGGCTGTATGACTTGGAAGAGTTAATGAGTGACAGCGGCTTTAGTCAACAAGAGTACAAGTTCAAATATCGACCGCAACACATTTTGAAAGGGAGGCTGCGATTTTTCGTCCACCAGAAGAGACGACAGGTGCATGAATGGTTGTTTGTGATTGGCTGACAAGCAGTGCAGGGTACATGTTAGCCTGGATTTACCCACACCCTAAAGATGACAAATGCGACAGAAAATAAATGGATTTGGGTTCATGCGCAAGGGCGGTGCTACATGGTGGCCAGTAGTGACGTCCCCTTGTCATTCTCTGGTCAATCCCATGGCCACCCCCCCGTATGGAGGGAAAGATTTTGACATGTATGACTTTTCTCCCATTTCCACATGGCTGCAGGGCGCTTCGACCCCGTGATACTCTGCAACAAGTCATTGCATTTTTCAAAACTAAGCCTACAATTGATCGAAATGAAAGTGTAAAAGATTATGTCGTCAATAGAGAACGCTTGATTCGTACAGTCAATCGGAATCCAAATCATTATTTTTAGCAAGCGGATAACATGGTCGAGAATTTATTGGCCGTCCACAGTCACGTTTTTTGAAGTTGTTTTTTTTTGTAGATTTTTATGTAATTGTGCTTTATTTCATCAAACCCACACTGTGGATAGTTTGATGACTTTGGTTACAGAAGTGCAGGTTACAAGATTACACATGCATATTATATTATGTACTATATATTTTTTTTATCTTCAATTTTTCTCAATAATATCTGATTTTATGCTATTAGCATCTGACTTTTTTCTTATTGTTTCTACGTATGCAGCTCATAGCATCAACTAACTAGTTATGATGTTCCAACTTTTACGGTTACAAAGTAATTTTGTAATTGTTTGAATAAAAAGTAGTCAAGGCCCAAAAAGTTAACGAGTGATAAACTATTATGATTATTGTGAATTTTATCAGGAGGCTAATACCAGGCTCACAAATTATGAACAGATGGGTGTCATTATGATTTGGTGTAGGGTTCTAATGGGAGTCATTAAAATAAACAAAATAAAAATAATGGAGGCCATAATGGACGCCATTTTGCACTGTACTCTAAAACAAAACAAAACAAACAAAAAAAGGACCCAGTGTAATAATTTTATAACTAGTTTTTCGATTAAGTCGGTACGTGTTGCATTCAATAAAATCGGACGACTTGAAGAAAAAAAAACGAGATCAATTAAATTTTCATCTTTCCTTCATCAAAATGATTTCAAGGGTGATCGATGGTGACGGACACGAACAAAGATGCAACCATCAAACACCATCTTTAATCTAAAGTAACGTGCGCTTTTGTTATAATCTACAAAGGTGCTCGCATTGAATGATCAAAGAGTGCGACGTCTAGTAACCTGACGAGGGTGGGGCAAATTTATAGGAAACGTACACACGCACACGCACACGCACACGCACACAAAAAGTAGGGACTTATTTGTTTGGATACGTTGTAAGCATTTTGTAACATGTCTTAATTATTGATAGTTGGTTGCGTTCAAGCTCCCCCGTTGACTGGAGACTTTTGGGTTCGTCTCCCATCAAGAGAAGGAAGGGAGATCTTCGCGCCTTTTATTTTCAACACACTCCAAAACAAGTATGTATAACGTACTTTTATCTGTGTCAAATGCGCATAGTTGTTTTTATTTACATCATAAAGCTTATATACAGGAGTTCAATGTCGTAATTATACACGATGTAATGCACAATAAGACACATTGCAGGTTACGATAACCGTGAGAAATTCTCTGAACTGAATTGCCTTTTTTTTTTAAATGCATAATTAAGCTGTAAAGTGTGTATTTGTAAACCGAAAGCAATAGATTTCGGGTGATTCAGTTTAGGATGAGAAGACAAGACAGAACAAGACATCTTCACGAAGGAATGTTTTGGGATTGGGGAACTCGTGGTTGGCACAATTGTCTTGGCAGTCAAATTTCGAAATTGCACTCCTGACTTCTTTCTGGATTCCGAGAGCTTGCATGTTGGGTTCATTCAAGACTTTAAATGGGGTCCATTGGTGTGAAAATGAGTGCAGGTTTGTCTGTGTACCTGCAATTGTCTGGCAACCACTCCATTTAACTCATTCATTGCCATTGACGGATAAACACGTCATTCATTCTTTTTTACAGCCCAGGTAAAATGAATGCACTTTTTGGCTTCTATAGCCGTCATCGGCAGTGGATGAGTTAATGGACGCTTTCTCTGATCCAAAAGTAAGCTAGGATAGACATGATAGAGGTAATAAAGTAAAGTAAACCATGAAATATATGGGAGACCAGTTGCAAGAGAAATAAAATAAATAGCTCTTAAAAGGCATTTGAGATGCCTTAAAACTGCCATGATCTTTCATTGTGCCTTATTGCATCATTACGGTTTAGCCTTTGGAGACAATCCCAGCTGGTTTCATAAAGCGCCACGAAAACCATATTAGATATAAACTACAAAGCTATCCAATGAACAGGATAAGAGTCATACAAAGTGAATAATGGGCCCATTAGTCATTTTGATACTGTGAGGATTTGTATAGTCAATTGCATGTGGTGGTCATAAACTATTTTAGGCAGTGTGCCATAAGGCGAGTTTTAGCTTTATGTAGCACATTTCATACACGAGGTAACTTAGTGTGCAGTAAAGGTTCAACAGATACAAGCATTTAAAACAATACGACAGCTTACTAAAATTGCGAAAAGAACATACACTGCACATAAAATATATTATAATTCGAGAGTGAAAGGGTTAAAAATGTGAACATTTACAGGCCTTTAAATGATCACAATGTAACGTTGCAAAAAAACTATATAACCTGGATTTACAACATTAAAACTTGGGGCGAACTTTACTTTAAAAGGTATTCTGGGGTTTGTCCTCCATATTGATCCTGTGACGTCAAGATATGGTGACGATAATAATCCAAATGACGTCCACGACTGTGGATTCTGGACCTGTGGTCTCTTCTGTGCCTGTTCTAGCATGTTCCAGAAGGTGCAGAATCAGGGCGCCTGCAGCATCCAAATGGAGGAAACCAAATCAGTAGGCCAGGCGCGGCCCCGAATCAACCTGTTCTCACTCTCTAACATGAAGAAAGTGGACAACACCGACACCCAGTGTCTCACGCAACTCCCGCGCCAGGCTGCTGTCAACTTGGAGTTCAGCGATCTGTCTTATATCATCAAGGAGGGGCCCTGTTGTAGGAAGTCAGGTAATGCGGGCTCTTGAGGAACGCTGACCGAATAGGACGCTATCCTAATCAAACAATTCTGATTGATAAAATAATTACTGTCCCATGAGAACAACCAGAGGATGTTCATCATAACTACAAGACAATGTTCATAATTTCGCAAGAGAATAGTCACAATCAAGAGAAACTTCAAACCAACATTAATTTCAAACATGAATGTCCATCATAATTACCAAAGAATTCACATCAATTAACTCGGTAAAAAAAAAAAAAAAAATCTTTGACGTCTTTAGCCGTCAATGGTAGTGAATGAGTGAAGTAGAATTTTCCCCAAAACGGTCCCATATGTATCTGCATCAAAATAATCCGAGATTGTCCTTGACAACAACAGAAGTACTCCGAGCATTTTTGGGGAGAGTTAAAAATTGTCCCAAATGAAAAAAGTCAATCAACATGTTCATCATAACTACCAAGAAAATGTTTCTTATCAGGTTTCAAAACACTGTTAAATAGTCTCTATGGACAATTTAACAGTAAAGAGCTTACGGGCATCATGGGACCCTCTGGTGCTGGGAAGTCCACCATGATGAACGTCTTGGCGGGATACAGGTAAAGAAAATACAAAAAATTCCCAGTAAAAAAAAAAATCGCCTTACACAATAATTTGGATTACAGGGAGACGGGCATGAAGGGCAAAGTCCTTGTGAACGGTCGCCCAAGGGATTTGGAAAAATTCCAGAAGATGTCGTGCTACATCATGCAGAGTGATGTTCTGATGCCTCACCTCTCGACAAGGGAGGCCCTGATGGTAAACTCATTTAATTTGAAAAAAAAAAATAAAATAAAAAATCCTTGATAACTTGTTATATTCTTGGCATTTTAGGTGGCTGCCAATCTTAAACTCAATGAATCCATGGCGGTCAAAAAGAGGATTGTAAACCCCCCCTTGAGTCGATACATTTATAGATTTAATATCAGCTGTTATGGAGGGTTTATGATGTCATTACTGTGTCACAGGTCACAGAGGTCTTGACTGCTTTAGGTCTTCTGGGCTGCGCTAAAACGCGTACCAACAACCTCTCAGGTGGCCAGTCGAAGAGACTGGCCATTGCTCTTGAGCTGGTCAACAATCCTCCCGTCATGTTTTTTGATGAGCCTATCAGGTATGACCTCACACTTGGGCGGAATTTTCCTCGCATTCTTCTAAAAGGGAAACAAAAGCCAAAATGGATTTTTAGATGCACCAGGTAAATCAAGAAAAATTGGTGGCAATACCAAAATAAATATATTTTAAATGACATGATTTTGAACAAGACAAAAACAAGAGATTTTTGTTATTAGATTTAGTTTGTTAGTTTTATAAACGTAAGATGTAGCTTCATATATATATATATATATATATATATATATATATATATATATATATATATATATATATATATATATATATATATATATACTTTTTTTAAAAAAAAAGCATTTTTATTCATGATTTTTGTTTAGTCAGTTTTTGTTACCTATAGTTCAATAGGGAATTTCAGTCCCGAGAACTTTCTGTGACCGGCAAATCAGACGACCTCCCAACAGCCCTCCACACCGGAAAACAAAACCATTTTTAATTTAGCGCATTTCTATCCAAATTTGACCAAAACCATAAAACTCCAAAAATCAGAACATCTCCAAAGTGATGTGGCTGCCTCCAAGTAATTCTACAACGTCTTAAAAGCCTTAAATGAGCCCAACTCATGAAGTTTTAAACCTTTTTGGAAATTGTTCTCGGAAAAGGGAGCAGCAAACCCAAGTTCATTTCTGACCCTCGGAATGGGCAGTAAAACAATCTCATGAGAACAAAGATAATGGATTCCAGAGTTCCTGCGACTGATGAAGGTCAGTGGGCAGGAAGGCAGAAGACCAAGAAGTGCTCTATAAACAAAAATATACCTGTTTTATAGGTGATGTGGGGACAAAGAGGACCAAAACGCTCAGAATCCCGTGATATCAGTTTCATTTTATTTCCGTATCAAATCCTGCTTTCCATTTTGAGTCCACAAAGAGGCTGGATGCTGCTAATTTTTATGTCAATCCTGGATTATGGCCATATTTTATATAAGCATACATGCATACCGTGCTGAAATGGAAAATCAACAGCATTTAAAGCAAGATCCCAATTCCATTTGTTTTATTTTCACCCACAACCACATCGTAGTGGTTTGGACAGTGCAACATCCATCCAGGTTATCTCGCTTCTGAAGTGTCTTGCGAATGGAGGGCGGACAATCATCTGCACCATTCATCAGCCCAGTGGGAACCTCTTTCAGATGTTTGACAAGGTAAATTCCGGTGCCTACGATAGCAGAATGGATTTGAAATAATGGGATTTGTAATATTTGAGATTAATCTTTGTCAGATCAGTGAAGATCAAACCTAGAGGCTGACATTTCTTTCGGGAGTCAACTTTTATCTTTAAGCACAGGATTGGGATGGCACAGGATAAAATAGTTCATGAGGAGGAAGAGGAAGAGGGGGCGACAAATTTATGTAAGTGACCTCCAAACTGGGAGCAGTACGTGAATGGGAGTCATTCTGCACTGGAGCAGGACAGGTTGGGAGTCGCTTTTACGGGGACAGGACAGGACAGGATTTATTTATTTATTTATTTTTTATGATGTAGGATTTTTTTCTATCTGTGGGATGGTACGGGAGTGAACGCAGCAGATATGATGGGACTAATAAGACTGGGTCTGCATATCACCAAGGTCACTCCACGCCAAAAACGACTTCCCAATTAATTAACTTGGTCTGGGCTGAAATTTGGTACATTGTACCCCTTTTGGGAGGAAAGGTTTGTTTACCCCCACTCTTTTCATTTAGCTGTACATCCTCAGTCAAGGCCAATGCATCTACAGCGGCACAGTCGCCCACCTCATCCCTCACTTGACCAACCTCAACCTCCATTGCCCGAAGTATCACAACCCGGCGGACTTTAGTGAGTACCGAACGCGTTACAATTTTTCTTAAGAATACCTGCCCGGCATCATCCCTTATCCCGTCAGTCATCGAGGTGGCGACGGGTACGCACGGGGATATGCAGGCGGTGTTGTTTGAAGCCGCGCAAGGCAGTCAGTGCTGCGATGAGAACAAGAAGATCGCGGGCGAAGATGGGCATTCTTCCACCGGCGAGCAACTACCCGTAAATGAGCCACTATAAAAGTGCATTCACGGTTCGGCGGATTTTGTCTGGAACGTTTTGAACAGCTGTTTTATTTCAACAGGAACTGCCACCTCTCGAGAGACATTACTTTGCCACAAGTATTTTCAAACAGTTCTTCATCCTCTTTAAAAGAAACCTCACAGCCATTTGCAGAGATGCCGTAAGTAAAGCACATTTTCCGAAGGAAATCAACGGATTTTCGAAAGAACATTTTGCCGCGTTGCAAAGATGCTGACCCACCTGAGAGTGATCTCCCACATCGTGATCGGCCTCCTGATTGGACTGCTTTACCTCAACATCGGAAACGATGCGCTGAGTGCGTTCAACAACACCGGATTCCTCTTCTTCTCCATGCTGTTCATCATGTTCGCCGCCCTGATGCCCACCGTTCTCACCTGTAAGAAATAAACGGACTGTTCTGTTTAAGGTGGAAATGACCCGGTTCTTATCATTCGCCTTTGTTCCCCACAGTTCCTCTAGAAATGGCAGTATTTGTGAGGGAGCATTTAAACTCCTGGTACAGCCTACATGCCTACTACTTTGCCAAAACATGTGCAGACATACCATTCCAGGTAAGCTTACGTGATTTTTATTTTCAGTATTTCACCCAAAAGTGCGCTACTAGAACTCGTTATATACGGGTACCCTTTAGTCGTATACGAAAGAACCACCGTTGTAATACATTTGCCAAATCCTGAGAGCAAAACCTGTGCAGGGACAATTTCGACCATCAAAACATGAATATTTTGCTTTTCCAGATGATCTGTCCAGTCCTGTACTGTAGTATAGCGTACTGGATGACAGGTCAGCCTGCAGAAGCTCTTCGCTTTATTCTCTTCGTAAGCCTGACCACGTCCGTTGCACTAGTTGCGCAGTCCTTGGGCCTCCTCATTGGGGCGGCATCCCCGTCACCACAGGTAGGTTTGTCTTTAAACTCAAATGAGGTTTTTCCTTCTTACAAATGTACCGGAATAATAACCCGCAGGTTGCCACCTTCATCGGACCGATCACAGCCATCCCGATCGTCCTCTTCTCTGGCTTCTTCGTGAATTTCCGCACTATTCCTTATTACCTACAGTGGACCTCTTATGTCTCCTACGTCAGGTAACTTCAGCTGTATTCTGATGTTTGTGAAATATTTCATGTGGCAGCCAATAATCCTCTACACTGTTTTGACTGTCCACTCTCTTTCTGCCTCAGTGCAGCTGCCGTACCAGGTATCGGTAAAATCAGTTTGAGATTGTATTCAGAATGGATTTGATAACTAATGAGAACGATTGAATATGTAAAACTATTTTATTATATAAATTAACTCATTTAATCCCAGTCGTTTTCACGAGGCCTACAGATGTGTGTTCTAAAGATGCAAAAAAAAAAGACGTATAAATACGTCTATGGGAGGCGGGGACTGTAATTTTGAAAAACGTGTATATATACGTCTTATGGATTGAATGGGTTAATTGAGACACCAAAACTAAAACACACCTCGCATCATTGTAAAATCGGTCAAGGTAATATTTGTAGACATCCAATAATCGGGCTGTTAAAAATGCTCAAATTGGGCCCAAATTTTGTTGTCTGTACCTCACATGGTCAAGGGAGAGAAAAAAAATACTATTTTCCACACCATAATAATCTGTCACGATAATCGTGACAGAGACATTCGACAATCGGACCTTTGCTGACTTTATTCGGAAATGTGTCGGTATGTGTGGCCCTCCCGGAAAAATCTCTTGTATGCAGCCCACACTTAAGATAATCTGCCAGGATAATCTTTAGAGAGATGTCAGATCAGGAATCTTCGGTTTTTGATCGGAAGGGGTGAAAATGACACCTTCGCAGTCAGTCTGTGTAGAGCCCACCATCCACAGACGGTACAAAATGATGCACTTGTTGCTTTCAGGTACGGCTTCGAGGGAGTGATCCTCTCCATCTACGGGATGAACCGTACAGATCTGGCGTGTGAGAAGATACCATGCACCTTCAAGGACCCAATGCAAGTCTTGCGCTTGCTGGATGTGGAGGAGGCAAAGCTCTACGTGGATTTCCTGGTCCTGGGGATTTTCTTCACGGTCATCAGGGTCGCCACTTATCTGGTCCTGCGCTACAAAGTGAGGGCTGACCGTTGAGGTCAAGTAAATGTGACCTGTTCGGTATGTTACGACAGTTCGCTGGTCGAACATTCAATGCGGTTTGAATTTCCCGTTGAGATATGTTATATTGGGAATAGTTCAATGTTGCCATGGCAACGCCTTGGTTGTCTGGCCTTTTTTGGGCTGTATTCTAAAAATACAATCAAATCTTTATTATTTAATTATGATGAGACACACTCAGTCGAGTCATTTGAAGGTTTTTCTGCAGTCTTAAGTTGGGTCAGCGCATTTAAAGGCCACGTGGTAATAAGATAATTGGCCGCAGCACATGTTGATATAAACTACCGTAAGATAAGGGTGCTAATTTGTGGCGTTTTGAAGCCACGCGGTCATTAAAAGATAAAGATAAAGATGTCCTTTATTAGTCCCACAATGGGGAAATTTACTATTGTTAGCATTAGCGTGTTACATCAAGTGCAAAGTTCCGAGACGAAAATACAACTAACAATGTGGAAAATTCTAAACAACAGCGTGTGTTCAATTTACTCAATAAAGACCGTCTGTGGTGTCCCTAATCTTTTTTTTTTCCCTCCATTTTCCCATTTTCAACAATGAAGTGTTAAAAGCTTAAGATTATCGCTACTAAGTTTTTTTTCTGTATTTTTATCTCTCACCTTATCCTTAGGCCCTTTTTATTTAAAGGTTGATGTAAAAATGTGGTTTCAAAAGTGACGCGTGGTGTAAACGTCAGACATTCTTGAGCAGGAGTTGAAGTCATAACATTAGCATGTTAGCATCAGCATGTTAGCATTAGCATGTTAGCATTAGCATGTTAAGTTATTGGCCAAGGTGGTAGCTAGACTTATACACAGCCAATAACTCGGATTTTCCAGAAGGGGCAATATGACCAAGAGATTTTAATAAAATGTGAATTGAGTGAATTTCAAGAATATAATGCTATGAAATATAAAATTATTATCTAATATATAATTATTATATAATTGTTATTTTAATTATATAACGTTTAAATACATTGTAATTATTTTCATAGTGTATTTCATAATTGTCAAGGTAATTTTACAGATGAAGAGAAATAAATTAAAAACGGGTGCATTAAATAAAATATGTAGTATTTTGAAGGATTAAATTGTATTACGACTGATCGCTGCGATTGGCTTGCGATCAGCCCAGCGAGTACCCTGACTTTTAAATAAACAAATTGCTTTGTAGTTGACCTATGTGTTAAGATGACATAATGAAAAATAATGAGTTCATCCTTTTTACAGTAGCTCCTTTGTGATTTGAACGCAGGTTGATTTGGAAATACTCGGTGCCCGGAGGTTAACTGGGTGCACGAGTCGAAATCTGCTCAGTGCACGTTTGGGAACACAAAAGATAAATGTGACCAAACCACACCCATGCACACATTTGCTGGGCTGCGTACGTGCAGATTAAAAAAAACACGCAGCCCTTTTTACATAAAGCCACAACCCATTTCTCACACTGGAGTGGAAAATTGGCATCCTCTCTTTGGTAGCACGCATCTTTTTTCCCCTTCAGGCCAGTGAAACAAAATTGGAAATATCACCCGAATATTTTGGGTACAGCAACACTTAGCCTTTTCACGTCAACATTCCCTAAAGTTTACATGTCGCTATGGATGCCAAAATGACGTATATAATAATCATTTTCAGTTAAAATTATAAACTGGAAAGCCCAAATGAGCCATGAGACCTAAAGTGGGCCGACTCCATTTTTTGTCACGGACCTTTTACAGAAATGACTGCTGTTCGAAATAAAGCATCAAGAAAGAAGCACTACTCATTGTGATATAAATCACCAAGATATAAATCCACCAGGTTTTATTGCGGCCATAAAACTTCGACTGGCCCTCCCGCAAAAAGACAAAATTGGAGTTTGCTCACTCAAGTTCTCAGTTTCTTAAGTAACCAGGTCAAGGCCCAGCAAATCCGTCTGACCTACATTTACAACCCAAATTCAAAGATTTGTACTATGAAAATGTAAGTATGTATTCCCAGCAGTCTATTTTTTTCAAATTTCATCGCATTAGTACGTTTTTTTTTTCACCACTAGGATGTCTGCTGCTATGTGTTGACGTCAACACAATCTTCCCAGGGCCTTCAGAATTAGCAGTGAAGGTCCATATCACGAAAACCATATTAGGGCTTTTATAATTTAACCAATTGATTCTATCAACCCATCAACATGTACTCTATCTGACTTTTGCGCGTGCTCAATAACAAGCGTAAGTCATAGAACCAAAGTTGACATTGTAGTGACGTCCTTTGGTTGGTTCTCATAAAGTGCGTACCGGAGTTGTCCATCCGTCCACTTCAAAACAACCCCAACTTGACATCACGATGACGTTCGTCCGGCAGTCCAAAGACGTGTTCAAAGTCAGCGGGCAAAGTTGAATAAACAAACATCAAATTCCAAGAGGGATGGAGTTGGGATACTCTCATCTAGCTACTCAAACACACAAACACCAACACAGGATGAAGTAATCGGGGGCTTGAGTGTAGTTAGCCAATAAATGCCTCTCTGGGGCACTAAGAATATTCGATGAAAGTGCTTCTGTCATGGACTAGGCCATGTCGCTTGAGCTATGCTAAGCTAAAGCGTATGCTAGGCTAAAACGCGAAAGTATGTTAGCTAGGCTAACGAATGTGTTTGGTTCAGATAGGGAATTTCTACAGTCTACAAGAATAATTTTCTTCTTGGTAGAGTCTCCATTTTGTTAAAACAAACTTATTAATACGATTAAGGAATATTCCTTAGTTCAACAGGCAAACCAGTAAGGGATAAAACCGTTTTTTAACGCAAAGGTTACCAAGTTTGTAGCATGTTTGGGCCAACGCTTAAGGCTCCTTTGAACAAGAACTGATAACTGATTTATATATTTTTTTTATTTAGATTTGGAATACAATACAATTTAAAATGAATATGTCAAGTGTTGTTTCTAAAATGCATCAAAGTTGTATTTATTGTTTATACCCCAGTTGTGTGATTCTAGAATATCTGTGCATTTTTTAGGCTTCAACCTTAACTAACACACTAACCCTAAACTTAACTCACACTAAAACCAAGATGTAGCTTTAGTATTTAATTGAGCAAATTTCAAGTTTATTCTAATTTAAACCATTTACTGCAAACTGAAGACGATCAGGTTTCACATCCAGCTCTCTTACCCCCTCTGGTGGTTTGATAGCCTGGCCTGTGATCATTTATTTGGCCCATTTTCACCCAGGTTGCATGATTAATATTTAAATAAAAAAAATAATGAATTGGGAAAAAAATCCTGGGCTGGTTAGCATCTCCGAGTTGAGATTTTGACTTTTCATCCCAAAAACATGCATATTAGCTTCATTGATGACTCAAAATTGTTCATAGATGTGACTATGGGTGCAAATATAAAAAGACTTTTGCTTTTTTTGATGATGTAAAAAAAAAATTAAAGATAAATGTTCCCAAACCTTTTGCAACCACAATTTGACCTATATGTGAATTGAACAAAAATATTATAAAATATTAAAATATAAAATATGGCCTCTTATGACGGCGTGTGTTCAGAATGAACCAGTCACATTGAAAGTAATGTGAATGGGAGTCCGCACAAACGTCAAGTATTGTAGCCTTTGGAGAACAATTACAATTCAATTTTAAGACCTGGGCGCTTCCTGTGCTGGTTGTAGAAATATTGACTTAAACTATTAACATTATAAGTTACAATTTTTAACATTGCTTTCTTTGTTGACGTGTGTTCCTCACCCACCGGAATGTAAAATATGAACTCATCCCCGAACAGTAGTCCTTTGAGGTTTGAATGCAAGTGGATTTGGTAACACTTGTAGAGCCTCGAGGGGAAATTGGCAATTGCAGTTGAAAGATGACAACTAACACGTACCAGCCACCCTCCAAATTGGGATTGTTGTTCCTGTCGTCATGACAACCTCAACCAGTCCTGTACTCGGTCCAGGGTCCCCTTTTGTAAACCCGTTTTGGGCTATGCCTGACCATATTTTAGTTAGTTAAAAAAAGCTAAATAAAATATGGAATAAAAGGGAGCGGGGAGGAAAAGAAATTGGAATATATTGTACTATACTGCTCATGATCATTTTTTATAGGCACTAAAAAACATGTTTCATTTTTTGTTGACTATAGTGTGTCCTCAAGATGACCGCAAAAAAATTATGATCTCATCCATAGACAGTAAATCCTTTGACATTTCAATACAGGTGGATTTGTCGTTCCTTCGGGCTAATTGTCAAACGCAGACTAGTCAACACTAAAGGCGCTTTCTAAATCATAAACAAAAACAGGAATGTGTCATAATAATATAATGGATATAATATAAGATTAGACATCCTTTATTGATCCCCAGAAGGAAAATCCGGGTGTTACAGCAGGAGAAATAAAATTGAACAAAATTTAAATATTCATATTTAATCATCATTCTATTCACATAGTAGACTCGTATTATATATTTTATAGATATAAATAGTATAATAATTAATTATTACTCTCGGGCCTCATCAAGGAGAACTTCCCAGTCGGATCAGGGACAAACCATTTCTCCCAGCGTTCCGTGTGAACAGCGCCGTAGCCCCACGGTTTGAACGGTCCGTTCCAGTGCAGCAACTGCGCCTTCTCCAGGAAACTCTCGGGATAGCCAGAATCTGGACTCCAACCTTAACACGTACGACAAAAGCAAATTTTTTTTTTCATGGTTCTTGTTAATTTCGCAATCATGTGGTTCATCTTACCGAGATGTCTGACGTGCCAGATCGGATCCAGCGCCGTGTATTTGTCATGAAAAACAATGAGCATGGGTGGAGTGGCCACACTGCCTGCCATTGCACTGCTGTATGTGTTTAGCCTGATAGAAAAGAAAAAAAAATATATTCAAATCAAAATTGACTTGAGACCTTTTAGACTTTTTGCTAAAAATGACATTCGTCTTCATGGCTCATTTCGAGAAATAAATGAAGTGTTGCATATAAAATGAGGTTGATCTAGTTACAATAATGACAAAAGAAGACTTTTAATCATACTTGACATTGTCTTCCATGCACTTCTGCAGCTGCTTGGTGATCCTCTGCTTTTTCCATTCACGCATATCCGCCACAAACACACCAGGGTTGAAGGAGCAATCATTGGGATTGATGCCGAGGTCTTTCACTTGTTGTTTTCTGTAGTCCAGGAAGCCCATGTAGGTTGTCTATACACTTAAAGGGAAGAATAGAATAGAATAGAAATAGAATAGAAATCCCTTTATTGTCATTGTACTCAAGTGTGCAACGAGATTAGAGGGCTCCCCTCTCCAGTGCAATACAACAATAATACAGACAAATATATAAATTAGATAAATAAAGAAGACAGTGCAATGGAATTCAGTACTGAATAGGGCATATAGAAACACATCACAATGCTGTTTTGCGAGGTTAGGGTGGTCTCGTGTGTGTGTGAGAGTTCAGTATGGAGATGGCTCTCGGAAAGAAACTGTTTCTCAGTCTATTGGTCCTTGATTTGATGCATCTGTAGCGCCTGCCAGAGGGCAACAGGTCGAACAGGTGTGAGTTTGGGTGGGTATTGTCATTGACGATGTTGAGAGCCCTTCTGAGGCACCGGGCGGTGTAGATGTCAAGGTTGTGCTTCATTTGCGGAAACGGATGCTGATTCCGATGTGCATTGACCACGCCCACCTGCATGCCCACGCTGCGCACCATCTCGTGAGTGGAGGGTAGATCACAGTCGCTGGCGAAAGCAGCGGCGTGTTGCGGCTTTAGGTTGATTTCGAACAGATCCTGAATGTCACCTGAGCAAAAAAGAAGAAAAAAAAAAAAGTAATACAATTATTTTGTCAAATGAATTAAGTCCCTTTTGTAGGCACGTTTAAAAAATAATAAATAAAATAAAAATAAAATGATTTTGTCAAATGAATTTCTTTTTTGCATCTGTACCCTGTACGATGATGTCATCGTCTAAATATATCACCCTCTCATGGTTCATCTCAAGCAGTGGTAGGTAGAAGCGCACAAAGTTAAGCTGCAAAACAAAAGAGACAACATATTGCCATTGCACTTAAATATTTTTTTTCAACAGACTTACTGGATGTAATAAATCCGGTCTGGAGGAGTCCGGCTTCACTTTCCCTTTCAGAACCATTGGATTAAACTCCAGGATCTTGTATTTAATGCCTTTTAGTGGAGTTTCTTCGATGTAACGTCTGAAAGGAGTGTGATAAATTGTGCAGGATGTAAACACAGTAAATTAAAAAAAAAAAAAATAGTATCACAAAAGAAAATATTGTAGAGAATCCTTCAATATAGTTGATAATATGAATAATATTGATAAGAAGCTCATACTTGGTCATTGTAACAGCGTCCCGTAGCGTAACAATATAGAAGAACACATTAGCATCCGTGTTGCTACGGATGCTGTTGATGGTTGCCATGGTTGCGCCCATTCGCTCCTCAGATGCGCAGATGACGACGGGGATGACGTGATCCATTTCTTTTGGAACGCTACCACCGAGTTTCGTCCAGTGACCTGTGGAAAAGGCGCAGCTATTTCTAGATATTTGTCGGGAAAAGAGTGTCAGTAACTTGCATTTACCTGACATTTGGTGGCGACTGGAGGCTCCGAGTAGCGAGCTGTGCAGGAGCAAGTACAGCATCAGCACCAGCAGCACCAGCAGAACCTGATTGACTTGCGGAGATGAAAACAGACGAGATAAAAAGTTTACACACCCCTGTTGAAATGACAGGTTTTGTGTTGTAGTTGTTGGAAACCCCTTTGAGAGGGTAAGCAATGATGTTTGCATAAGTGTGCACCCCCTCTTGTAACTGGGGATGTGGCTGTGTTTAGAATGAACTATTCACATTCAAACTCATGTTAAATTGAGTTCTAGGAGTCATAGTGGTTTTTTTCATTTCTAACAAAGTCAACAAAGAAACAAAGTTTTTTGCAGCTAAAATGTTGTTTGTCTATGATTTGGTTGAACATTTTGGTTGGCTAAATATACATTGTTTCATACAATGTCTGTTTTGTTTCATGAGTCAGTTTTACTACAAACTTCAGATGGGAGTGACAAAAGACAGCTTGAAGAAAGCAGCCAGCTTCAATCACTGCTTAGTTTTATGTATGATAAATAAAAATAAAAATAAAAATAAAAATAAAAATAAAAATAAAAATAAAAAATTAAAATTAAAATTAAAATTAAAATTAAAATTAAAATTAAAATTAAAATTAAAATTAAAATTAAAATTAAAATTAAAATTAAAAATTAAAAATTAAAATTAAAATTAAAATTAAAATTAAAATTAAAATTTAAATAAAAATAAAAATAAAAATAAATAAACAAAACGAATTAAATAATAATAATAATAATAATTTTATAAATAATTTTTATTAATAATAATAATTGCTACGTTTGTTTTTGTTGCCGGCCAAACACTGTTTTCGCAAAACATATTAACAGAACGTATTTTATTCTCACTCTTTCTCAGAAGAGCCATAGTTCATGGTTGCGTTATAGGTCAAGTGCAGAAATCTGTAAAATAGAAAAAAAACACAAAGTTATCTATCTATCTAATAAATATGTGTGGTGTGTATTAGCGGGTTTATGGGGGAAATTGTTGACATTTGGAGTGTCAGGGGAGGGGTCAGCTGGTTGGTAGGGGAAAACCAAAACCAGATGTTTTTTTTCTTCCTAAAGGGCTCTACCACTTCCCTGCGACAGGAAACAAATAAAACACAAACGCTAATGATCCGACTTTATCACGTGATGTTCAATTGATGATCATGTTTCATTTCATTATTATTTTTTTTAAAGACTTTACAGAATTTTGCAGAGTCAAATGAAACTCCTGACAGTCAGCAGGACGCTTACTCTTGCTTCATGTGTATCTGGTTTGTTTGTCATTGTTTTAAGCTGCCAAAAACATCTGGAACTGGTTACGTTGTGAAGCACTCCCTCCTTCAAAAAACTTCCAGAACCAGCCAGCAAAGGAACAATTACTTTTGGAACATATTCATGCATTGTTTTCCCCATAATTTACACGGGTAGATCTCTATTATCTAAATCATATTAAACAATTAATTAATAATTAAATTAATGTGAACTAGTCTTTGTTCTTTACACCTTTTTTCAGTAAGGACAATTAGACATTTTAAACTACAGCTTTCCAAACAGCTTTCTTTACACACAAAAAAATAAATCATTGTGATTGCATTTACAATACATATATAATATATCAATGACTGTGTAAAAATTAAAAAAATAACATTTTATATGAAAACATGCAAGTTGACGTACACATCAACTTGCAAAAAATACACAATTCCATGCATATAACCTAGGATCATGCTAAATATTTGCTGACTTTTTCTTTCATTTTACTGAGGTAGCACATTTGATCCCTCGCTGACACAGAAACAAAAACAAAAACATACAACAATATAAACTAGGATTTTCACTCTATGATGTATGTTTAAGGATACTTGCCAGAAGGAAAGGGGTCCTACATGGTGCTCAAGGTCCATGTCAAGGAATGAAACTACCCAGTCCCACAAACCCGTCCCACTTTCTTTACAGATATTCCTCCCTCTTTCCCCCTCAATGGAACTGGTCTCACTCTCATTCGCCAAGATTCTCATTATTTGCTCCCATTTTTGCCAGAAGATGGATTAGCTGTCTTTATTTAATTGAAGTATTATTTTCTCTCAGGACTGGTGTGTTGTTTGCGTTAAAACCTTGAAATACAGCCACATTTTGAGGCATAAAAACATGCTGCTAGCATTTCACTCGTGTTTGCTTTGTTATATCAAATAAATTAAGTATCAAAATGTGGCAAAAGTACCACTGGTGAGACATGCATGGGCTTTTTCTAAAGGTACAAATCACTGAGTTAAATACAATCAAACAAAATTTACAGCATACATCCTGTTTAAACTTTAAAAAAAAAAGAAAGCTGTTCTATACCTTTTTTTCATTTAATTTTCAAGTACAGTTCAGTTATATTTACCTTAGTAGTAACAATTAAGTGAATTGTATGTAACCTTTATCTGCAAAGCATGGGAATTGAATTAATGCGTGCGTTTTTTCTTTCTTTCCCAATAGAAGTGCGCAGTGTTAATGTTTAAACTACATAATTTCACAATAACTTACAATAAAAAAAAAAATGATGAACACCTCAAGGCCTACTACGTTTCCTACTGCGTTACTTTTATTCTTTGCAATTTTTTTAGGCCGTTGGAGCGCTACGTACTTTTTTTTAGGTTTTTAGTTCGACGATTTGTGCATTTAATGACGAAAAGGATGGGTTGGGCGGCGACACCGGAAACAGTCCGAACAACTACATTACCCACAATGCATCGGGCCTCGATTATCCTTTTCCAACTTCCTGTTTAAATGTCTGGTTTATGTTTTTCTGCAAAACGTTTGATCCTCCTAAATGTTTGACTGTATTTGCTAGTAACGTAATAAAATTTATTGTTACTTACATATTTCTTAATACATACGCTAGAAATAACCCTAACCTAATCACTGGAATCGATGTTTAAACAGTCTGTCAGTTCATGGTTGGCGCCCCCATGCGTGAAGCGTAACAAAATGTCTTCATATTGTTCAAAATAGACTTTGTATTCCTTCAAAATATATATTTGATAGTTTGTTGACTGCTCTACAATCAGTATGGACGAGGACGGCCTGAAAATGCTGGTGAAACTAGCCCAGGATGGACAGTTAAGCTCTCTGAGAAAACACATGATGACATGCGGGCTAATTGAGGCTGCCCGAGACAAACACTTCGGTCGGTCCGGAGATACTCTTGCGCACTACGCCGCCCGGCACGGACACTTGGACATTTTAGACTTTCTCATAAAAGAAGTCGGCACCGACGTTGAAGTTTATAACAACGACTACAAGCGGCCGCTGCACGAAGCTGCTTCCATGGGCCAGCTAGCATGTGTCAGCTATTTGCTGCAAGAGGGAGCAAAAGTGGATAGTTTAAAGAAAGCGGATTGGTGAGACTTCCGTTCTACCGCAATTTGTGTATTTGGCATTAGGATTTACGTATTTTATTTAGAATCTATAAAGTTTAACATAAAGTGATCGTTGGCAACTCCCTTCGATAGCTCAGTTGGTAGACCGGAGGACTGTAGGGGCATATGCTGATATCCTTAGGTCGCTGGTTCGAATCCGGCTCGAAGGAGTATTTTTTTTTTACCCTCTGTCGAAGGAGCAAATCGTTTTCTATTTTAAAAACATAATTCACATTAATATATAATTAATACTGTGATACAATATTAGTTAAAAAAATACTAGATTTAGTATAAGACAATACACATGACTTAGAATCAGGCAGTTTAATCACATTTTATGGAAGCTATTGTAAAACAAATCAAATTCACAGGGAGCTCTACAAGTAAATAAGTTACTATTTCTTTAACACATAAAATTCTAGGGTTATCCTGTAAAATAAAAAAAAAAGCGCTGAAGTGCATACTTCTAAGATGTTTATTGCCAATCCCAGTTGAAGTTTACGGTAAAACCAAACTTAAAACAAATGATTACATGCAGTGTATTTAACCAAATCTACATGTCAGCTTGTTTACGACTAAGACACAAATAACTAATATTTCAAGAGTTCACTGAACTGTTGTGACTATTTTCTTTGTAATATATGATGTATTTTAGTAACTTTTGAAGGATCCTAAATTCTAAGCCTTGTCTTCTACAATTCTCACTCCCAGGACCCCTTTGATGATGGCCTGCACTCGCAGGAACCTGGATGTGATCAGAGAGCTGATGGCGCATTCCGCGGACCCGCTCATAAGAAATAAAGATGGCTGGAACGCCTTCCACATTGCCTGCAGGGAAGGCGATCCCCTGGTGGTCTGTTACCTCCTCGACGTCGCTCCGGAGGTGTGGAGAAGTGAAAGTAAGACGCGCAGGACACCTCTGCACACGGCGGGTGAGCTTTTCTCATGTACCTCATCAAGATGGATTGCATAAGTATTTCATTATTTGATTTATGTGCTTGTCGTTTAGCCATGCATGGCTGTGAGGAGGTTGTTGGCATCTTGCTTGAGAGGTAAGATGAGCGCAATCCAAGATCCTACGACTGTAGCATCTTTAATGAGGTTTTTATGTTACATTTACCAGTTGCAGAAGTGAAATTGACAATATTGTGCTATGGTCAGAGAGGAATTAATATAATGTGTTTATGTGGTTGTTATGTTGTGTCTGGTTGGTGATTTTTATTCTTCATGTATTTATTAAAAAAATGGAAACTAAATATTTCAAAATATCACTGACTTGAAATGCAACGGCCACAATGCTGTCACAGTGTCATTTGGAGGTTAATGTGTTGTCCAGATGCGACTACACCCCAGACGACAAAGACAGCTGCGGGGTCACACCTTTCATGGATGCGGTGAGGAATGGACACATCTCATTGGCCAGGCTTCTTTTGGAAAAACACCAGGTTGGATCATTACGAGGAAGTTGTTAGTTGACATATACTGATTGGCGTATATCACATTTTTATGTTTGAGACAATTTGTGTGTGCCTATGTATTGTACTGTAGGCATCTCCGACTGCAACTGACGTACTCGGGGTTCAGCCAGTGCACCAGGTTTCCGTCACTGGCCAGGACGAGGCGCTGCGGTTCCTAGTAAGGGAGCTCCATGTTGATGTCAACCAGCGGGCCACTGGCTTAAAGCTCACCTCCTTGCATTACGCTGCCAAGGTAGGATTATAGTTTTGTTCCCATTTGTAGTTGGTCCAAAAAGCGAGATATTTTATGCTCTTATTTTCACTTCTCTAAAATGGAACTCCAAAGTTAAATACAACTGAACTGTTCTTGGGTCGTGATACTTTCACGTACGACCAGTGGGATCCTGCACACCATACTTTGAGAACCTCCGATTGCTCTGATGCAAATATTCAAATATTGCACCGTGTGTGTGTTTCCGTGTGTGTATTTAGGAAGGTCACGTTTCCACTATAAAGACTCTGCTAGATTTGGGAGCAGATCTTCACGCTCGGGACAATAAGGGCCGAACAGGTTATTTGACTCTCTCCCCACAAGCATCCAATTGCACTTGTCCTCACACAGAAAGGCCAGCGTGTGATCTGAAACCAAAACATCAGAAACATGTGGTAGACATTCTAGCCACGAGGCTACCGTGCTGGCCATTATCAGACTCCAACTGCTCATTACAATATGATTAATATGAAAAATATTGCAAATTGCTAACATTATGATGAAAATTTGCCAGAATGTTTCCTTGCAAACATTTTTTTGTACTTTGTCTAACTATCCTTGATACTTGCTGTCTGTTCTATTTTTTTAAAATATTTTTTTATTATTTTGTTGGTCTCCCACAAGCTCTCCACATGGCTTCCATCGGACAGCATGCGGAAGCCGCCAGGACGTTACTGCAACTCGGGCTCCAAGATTCCCAGGATGCATCTGGCACGACGGCACGGCATCTTGCCAAAAGAAATGACATAATGCAAGTTTTTGATTGCAGTTAATAAAATGTGCTTAAAGGCATTGTAATTCTCCTATAATAGAGGGATAAACATCAATGTTTTTCTTGTTTTTTCCATCTTTAGTAGTAAACCACATTTCTAAATCATAAGGTAGCTAAAACTGTAAAGCAGAAAAGTTCTTTATACTCCCTGCGCTGACTCTTTATGTTTACCAGACTAATATTAGCCCATGTGCTAACTTTGCTAACTTGTCGTCAACAAGTGATTGACAGGCAGCAGACCACGCCCCACCCCGCGGTCGCCTGACGCCGTCGAGCCCCCCCCCCCCCCCCCTCCTCCTTCCCCTTCCTACTCAACCCAGCCAGATCTCCATTTTCTTTTTTTCCCTACCAAGGAGCTCTGCTACCAGAACTCAAAGGCTTATTCGAAATGAACGACGACTACGACGTTATTGTCCTCGGCACCGGACTGACGGTGAGGAAATTCTTCAACAAGTTCGCGCGCTTCGCTTCGGAAGCGAGCGCTTTCCAACCTGTTAACCCAGCGGTTAGCTTAAGGCTAACTGGGCCTAATTAGCTTCGGCTAGCGCTAAGTAACTAGCTTAAAATTAGTAACTGCCTAACTCAATCGTCATCAATGTCCTCGAACGTGAACCTATTAAAAGTGTTTTAAATTAGGCCGTTGTTGTAAGACTTGAAAGTGGAACAAGAAACCGGTTAGTTGGCAGTCTAACGCCTAGCACTTAGTCGGGAGAAGATTAATCGTAGATTATTGGCGTGCTAACATTAGCCAATCTAATTTAAGGTAACGACGACGACGACTAAATGTCCATTTGAAATTCTCTTGTTCATATAACTTGTTTTAAGTGACAGTTTGTTCATTCATAAATGACAGCCAATAAAATGGAATACAACCACAAAAGGCGGCGGCTGTTTTAAAAACGTGGCTACTGAGCAGTTCTTAAGAGGAAGCAGGTAAGTGAAATTTCAAGTTTAAGAGGCCTCGGATGACGAAATGTTTTTAGGAGTCAAGTAGTTTTTCTGGTGAGATATAATTCAGGCTGATAAATGTTAGCTAATGTCATAGTGTTTAACTTTAAATGTTGCTGTTTTTAATCTGAACATTTAACCGCTATATAAAACGTGACATTTCATGTTAAATTGCTCACATTCTCTTAGACTAGAATTGACCTATAATTAGTGTTTTGTCTTATCTTTCGAGGGTCATTTAATCAAAATTAATGAATGACAGCCATTAAAATGGAATTAAAGTACTGTTTAACTACAGTCACTATTGTAAACAACTGGGCTCTAGTCAAGTCCACATCTTTTGAGTTCAAGTCCGAGTCACAAAATTGAAAGATCAATAGTAAATCTTAAGACTGAAAAATACTATTTTCACAACCACAAAGTTAGATAAATTTCATAATGCTTAACACTTCTTCGATGGCATGGAACCTTTTGCTTCATTAAACACGCGGTGTGCAGATAAACAACAAAACAGTTCACTTTTTGTGGTGCATCTGCAAGTATCGGGCAAAGTTCGTTGTAGTGCTGTATATTTCTGAAATGGTCTTCCTACAGAATATGCAGGTTTCTTCATATTTATTTATTTTTTTTAAATAATACATTGTGGCTCACGTCAGTTCTCAGTCGTTGGTAAAACCAAATTGTATAACCCCGCTGTTGGCTGACATGACCGAAAGAAAAATACTGCCTGCTTTAGTGCTTGTGGTCTTAAAGGAGTCTTAAAATTTGTGCGATGACCTATTTTTTCCAGTGTCACTTTTAGTTTAAATATCGCTACAAAATTGTCATATTTTATGTAAACACGTCATCACTATTCCATTAGTATACTTAGATGAGGTAATGTGAAATACCCAATTACATAATTATTTAGGCAATCCAATTATTTTTAGGTTCAGGTATTATAATTTGTGTTTCAAGTGTCAGTTTGTATCAATTGACTGACAGCAGTTAAGTTAAATTTCAAGTTTGATCTCTATTTCCTAATTATTATTTTACTTGGTTGTTAATTTTTTTGAACTGACAAATCATGCAAATTGATAAATGCCAATTAAATAGACTGATGACAAAAATGCGGCAGATTTGCTATTTTATATTTGAATGCCCACCATATCCCAACGATTATTATATTTTGGGTGTTCACTTGTGTTTCAAGTGTCAGTTCATTCAAAATGATTAATGACAACCAATAGACTAGAATATAATTCCAAAAAGTATTTTTATTTAACCGTGTAGTCGCCACCCAAGTGCTACACTCATAATGGAGCAGATGAGTGACATTTCACGTTTAATTGCCCGCCGTGAATCATTAATGATCAGGTAAATGTGTGCAATAATGCACTGCACATTGTTGCCATTCAGAAACTCGAGTCAGTTTCTATGCAAAGGGTTGAAATAACTACAATAACAGTAGGCTATAATCTACAAATGAAATCGCTTGGTTTCGCTGTTAATGGCTGACACATGACAGGGCTAATCCCGTGATGACCGTGGGACCGGAGAGGTCTTGAGCGGGGCGGCTTTCAGTTGGAAAGCTGCAGTTTCTGGCAAATTCTGTCTGAAGATGAGCCCTATAAGAACCAATTGCAACGCGGATGTTTGCCGGCTGAGATCTGAACATGCCACAATTGTGGTTCCATTTTCATGGTTTGCAGTGTAGATTGTGGTCAACAAAAGATCTTATTGAAACTTGCATTAGATAACGCATTGAATAATCTGGAGGGGGGGGCGGTAAAAACAGCACACCACAAGCTATCATTTGAAATGGCTCTCAAAAAAATCTGCTGCTTGCTACTTCGAGTCAGGAAGTACTCTCAGCGATTTTAGCTTTCCTAAGCATGTCCGAAGCGTTATGGAAAGGAAGTGAAAGCACGCCGCTCTTCCTCCCTCACGACAATGCTTCAGGTGTGGCTGAATTAATTGTGATGCCAAGCAAGTGACAACTAAAGTAAATTCAAAGGGACATAGGTCATTGAGCGTGAGTTTCACGGTGCCGTCATGTGGTTTTTATTGGAGAGCAGCTGCCTCGCGGACAGTTTGCTGTCGGTTTATTGGTCTAATGGGTGAAATTGAACCTATCCTGTGGTGTCAAATGTTTCCACTGAAGCCAGTCATGGTATCAAAATGGCACGAAGAAGAAATACTTTTTTTGTTTAGTTATCAAGGAAAAAGTATGCTTTTTTTTTTTTTTTTAAACAATTCCAAGCTGTTTCCTGGTGTCTGTCAAACTACCCCACGGACCGAGAATTCTCGAACACTTGTCATCTTGTTTTTCCAAATCTGACTGAAATTAGCCTGTCATGCAATGTAGCTGCTGCTCACCAAGCCAGCCCCAATGCAGAGCAAGGTCTTCCTTTCCATGCGCAGACCAACTCTCCACTCTCATTTGCCGACGCCCACGTCACTCACCACGGCCCCGTCTTTTAAAGTCATGCGCACCCAGTCATGTAATAGTACAACGTGGTATGCTGGCGGCAACCTTTAGTGGAGAAAAATAACACGTGCGCCTCATTTTTGTTTTTAATAATTCAAAAATATTTTTTTTATCTGATTAATTAATGGGATAATCAGAATACTTGAGTCTGAAAACATTCAAATGTTAAAAGAACCTCAACATGCTCAGTAAATGTTGGACTTAGAGTTTCTCATTTGCATGTTTAAGATGCTCTCAAAGCAATTTCGGGTTACGTCAGCACCATAGGAGCAGTACTCTGCTGTAAACTGAGGGGCCCCGTAAATCATGTCTTTTTCTTGTTTTTCCCCTCTAACAGGAATGCATCTTATCTGGAATCATGTCGGTGAAGGGGAAGAAGGTGCTGCACATGGACCGCAACTCTTATTACGGCGCTGAGAGTGCCTCCATCACGCCTTTGGAGGATGTATGTTTTTATTTTTTTATGTAAGACTTTGTTTGAGACCTCAAGAATAATGTATTGAACTGCTTTTGGTTCTGTGTCCTGCCAGCTCTATGCACGCTTCAACCTTTCCGGCAAACCTCCCGAGTCCATGGGAAAAGGTCGCGATTGGAACGTGGACCTGGTTCCTAAATTCCTGATGGCTAATGGTATGCCTTCCTCCACTGCATGTTTGTTTGGACATTGGATTGTCAAATACAGTGTTGGCCGGGCACTGAGCCCTGGCACGAATAACTTAAAAGTTTCACAATTGTGTGGATATGCCACAAAATGGCAAAGCACTACTTTTGTTCAAAAGAAGCCCCTTCCTTCACTTCAATGTAGTTCACTGGACTTCAAGCATGCAAACATACATAAGGTTGCTTTTCATGCTAAGGTATCAATCTGACCCGATATGAATATAGCCTGAGTGATGCCTACTTTTCTCAGGTCAACTGGTCCGGATGCTGCTGCTCACCCAGGTGACCCGCTACCTGGATTTCAAAGTGGTGGAGGGGAGCTATGTGTACAAGTCTGGCAAAATCTACAAAGTCCCCTCCACAGAGTCGGAGGCTCTGTCTTCCAGTATGTCGCCGCGGAGCGCCGACGGCGTCGTCAGCACTTTTCGCTGTTCATGCCTCAGCTATGTCAATCTGTCAAGGTCTGATGGGGTTATTCGAGAAACGACGCTTCAAGAAATTCCTGGTCTACATCGCCAACTTTGACGAAAACGACCCCAAAACCATGGAAGGCATCGACCCCCACAAGACGACCATGAAGGCTATTTTTCAGAAGTTCAACTTGGGTGATGATGTCATCGACTTCACTGGCCACTCCCTCGCTCTCTACCGGACAGACGAGTCAGTAGTCTTTGCAGTTGTACACGCCGACACATTTTTGCGACTCATTAACGTCTACTTGCATTCATGTTACACCTTTTTGAAAACATAAAACTTGCTATATTCTTTAGTAGCAGAATATCATTTTTGAAAGACTACTTTCCTCACTGCCACTCTTGTCTCCCCTGTTCAGTTACCTGAATGGGCCCTGCCTTGAAACCATAAACAGGATAAAGCTCTACAGCGAGTCCCTCGCTAGATACGGCAAGAGTCCATACCTCTACCCCTTGTATGGCTTGGGAGAGCTGCCACAAGGCTTTGCCAGGTGTGAGCGCCACCAATAATTATGAAACGATAAAAAAAAAAAACACTTGCTATGATAAAACAAAGTTCCATTCAGAAGATGTTCATTATTTGTCTCATTTGTTGATTTTTGGCTGTGACTTGTTTACTATTCCAGGCTGAGCGCCATCCACGGTGGGACGTATATGTTGAACAAGCCCATCGAGGAGATAGTGATGGAGAACGGAAAGGTGGTTGGAGTCAAGTCGGAGGGGGAGGTAAGCATGCTTCATTCTTCAGGTTTTTCTTTTTTTTTTTTTGTGTGTGTGTGTGTGTTTGTGTGTATTTAAGTCGTTAACACACGTCGATCTTGTGATGTTGCGTTGCGAGTGACCATTTCCAACATAAGTTTCTTACCAGTGTTTTCATTTTGCATGAATTAGTTTCACTACTCTTCGCTTTTAATTAAAGGCTAATAGTGCATCATTTTTATTTAAAAAAAAAATAAATAAAACTACATTCCCAAATCCTGCCCTGAATTTCCATTTCTGTGTTTGCCTGTAGATCGCCAGGTGCAAGCAGCTGATTTGTGACCCCAGCTACTTAATGAGTCATACTCAAAAAGTGGGCCGGGTGATCAGGGCCATTTGCATCCTGAGTCATCCCATCTTCAACACGAGCAACGTCAACTCTTGCCAGATCATCATCCCTCAGAACCAGGTCAACAGGAAGCACGGTGTGTACTTCCGCAGTTGAACACGCCATCAATCGATAATCAAAGGCAAGCAGGTGCCTTGAAACTTTTATTTTTTTTTTTTTTTTTTGGCTCTCTCTGCTTCCAGACATCTACGTTTGTATGATCTCCTTTGCTCACAACGTGGCAGCGGCGGGCAAATACATCGCCATCGCCAGCACCACGGTGGAAACGGACAAACCCGAGTTAGAGATCAAGCCCGCGCTGGACCTCCTGGAGCCCATCGAGCAGAAGTTTGTCAGCGTCAGTGACCAGTATGCTCCGACTGACCTGGGCCAAGAAAGCCAGGTAAACTTTTGATACATTTGTTTGATGTCGCTAAATTATCATACGAAATACACATCTCTTTAGACACCATAAACACAAGTTTTATGAGATGAGTCATTTCAACATGGATGGCAAAGGAATCTTCCCTGATACACTGCTCATTAAAAATGTGGAAAATACACCTGGCATATAATATATTTTTTTGCCAAATCCTCTTTTCTCCCCACGTAGATCTTCATCTCCCGTTCATACGACGCCACCACCCACTTCGAGACCACCTGCGACGACATCAAGAACATCTACCGGAGGATGACGGGCTCGGACTTTGACTTTGCCGAGATGGAGCGCAGGAAGAAGGACATCTACGGCGACGCTGCCGAGTAGAGCCCGCCGCCGCGGCAACACACTCCTCATTATCAAAGACGAACGATGTCCATAACTGAAATCTCACGTTATGTAGAAAGAATAATTACTCCAAAAAAAAAAGGAATAAAATGTTCACATTGCAGGAATATGTGGGAAGTTGATCTAGAATTCCGAAAATAGTATTGTTGGATTAAGTTCAAGGAGGGAGCTATGCTTGTAATTTTTTTTCTCCAAAATAATCACTCAGATGGCTGATGCACTGAACAGTGGTTACTAAAATTCAATGATATCCTGCGGTTTTATGTCAAAAGAGTCCAAAGATGCCAAACTAAGATCCAGTATATCATATTTTGTTTGTAGGCAGGGGGGTTGACTTGTCTTAGATTGTATTTGAAATAGTTTCAGGTATTTAGTCACATCATGTTGGTTTGGTTGTGAAAACAAATAGACATGACAACATTTGGCTTTAAGGTTTGTTTTCGTGTATTACCCACTGCAGGCACACACTACCATAAACCAGAAAACTACCTGGACCTGTTCTCAAGAGCTTGTAAGATGTTCCTGTTTTGTGCAAACTGAAGCAAGAACCGCTTAAGAAGGACCAAATGTGTGCTGTGACAGTTTTGAATTGAGAGCTCCGTGATGTCATCTTCTCTTTGAAACAACAAAAATGAGCAACTTGGGCTCCACTGATTTCTGTACTGCGAGGTAAAAAGTAAAAAAAAAAAAAAAGTTTATCAATAAATGACTTGGATTCGTTATTTCTCAGCGTTGGTTAAGCATGAAAATCAGCTAATACTTTAATGGCTCATAATTTGATCTAGAATTGCAGGAATGATGCTTTCACCACACCAGTGGGGCACATGAATAAAGTTTGTCAATTCAGACGTACATCGAACCTCAAATAGTTCGCGTTTTATTTTTACCGCTCACCCCCATACGATGACGTCACCATGTCGCGCCGCTCGATTTAAATTACGTTCACTATAAATTAAAAAAGTTATGTCGACTAGTACACTACTTGGTTAAATTAATATTCCAATAATGAAAATTATTTTATACACTCAATTTAATGTGTTTTTTAAATCCACGGGCCCGGACAACACAAACAAACGTCAATTTTAGTCAAGATTTAAAATGAATTTCACATGCACCCAAATCCCATGATTCAACGCGCCACTCCTCCAATTACGCCGACTAGTGCTTGACTGATGGTAAACAACATGGCAGTGACACCGGCGCGAATTTCAGCTTTGCACGATTTAGGTTAATATTTTCCACTTTAGTTTGACTTCATTAAATCTGCAACTGTTTATAAGGACGTGTAACGTTCCGGTAGTGTGTGCCCTCGCCTTTAATTTGCCCAGCAATGCTAAATCGTAAACATATTGACTAGCATTTCAAGCTAGTTTCTTGTACTTCACAAATAGTTATCGTCTCCTTATCTCAATTTTTGTGGTATTTCCCTTTTGAATAAGGTTTGTGGGCGGACCGGACGGCCCTCCACGAAGCCGCATCTCACGGCAGAGCTTTACAGCTAATACATTTGATAGAGAGTGGAGCTTCAGTCAACATAGTGACCACGGACTACATCACGCCGCTGCACGAAGCCTGCCTTCAAGCTCACCCGCACTGTGCCCGGCTGCTGCTGGAAGCTGGTGCCCAGGTTGTGCTCATGCAATCGATGTGAATGTCTGCCTCGGATTTATTTGAGTTCTTTATGGCAGTGAGTCACTTCTTTGAATTGGTATTCAAATTCGCACGATTGACGGAGGTGTTGTACTTATGCATTTTAGTCTCCAAAAAGTAGTTACTTACAACAACAACAACAAAAAATGAGCACGGTGTTTTGTTCTGAGACGATGTGCCAAAGATGTTCTGCTAATATTGGACACTATTTGAATTTGGCTTAGCAAAGTATGCAAATTAAATTACACGCAGGTAAATAACAACCTAATAGTCTGTTTTTGTTACTTTGTACAGTTTGATGAGACTCTAAATTGCCTGATGAAGATGAGCATTTTAGAAAATGGATGGCTTTCTTTTTTTTCCTCCCTTTCAGGTGAATGTGAGGACTATGCTTGGCAGCACTCCCCTCTGCAACGCCTGCTCTTCCGGCTGCTTGGACTGCATCAAGTTGCTCTTGCAATACGGTGCCCAAGTCAACCCGTCACTCAACGCTTTGACGTCATCCCCCCTCCATGAAGCCTGCATCCAAGGCAATCACGCAGCACACTGGCTTCCTGGTGATGAAAATCTAATATAACGCTACCTTTGCTCCTCAGGAAATCCTGAGATTGTAAAGATCCTGATAGCCAGTGGTGCCCAGCTGGAGGCGTATGATGTCCACTTTGGCCCACCGCTGCACGTCGCCTGTGCAAAAGCACGTGTGGAATGTGTCAGGGAGCTTTTGCTTGCAGGTCAGACAGTATTGTAAAGTGCATATAAAAAAAAAAAGTTTAGACACCCTTTCCAAATGCCACGTCCAAGATTTAAAAAGGTACATTCATTGAATTCAACAATGCACAAGCGGTTTAATTCATTACGTTCTAATTATTTGGGTCGTACTGCATGTTTTCATTAAGTATTTCCCTTGCGAATGTCGTGAACGTCCTGCAGGCGCCAACGTGAATTCGCGCACGGTTCACGAGACGGCCTTGCACCATGCTGCTCGGCTCGACACGCCGGACGTGTTGGAGCTGCTGGTGGAGTTCGGAGCCAACGTGTACTCCGTCGACAAATGGGGACGAAAACCCGGCGACTACTCGCCACCCGCGTCGCTGTGCCATGCCCGTCTCAGGTTTTACGAAAGTGCGTCGGCACCATTTCACTCGGCTTGTCTGTGAAAGTGACAATTCATAAATGAATCGCATCTGTGTGTTTGGCTACAGGAAACCCTCTGAGCCTTCAGCATCTTTGTAGAATCACCACGAGGAGGGCTCTTGGTACCTCGGCCTCCGAGGCCATAAATCTGCTGAACGTAGCACGTCGCATTCGAAGTTACCTCCAGTTTTGTGATCACCCCATATCACTCGAGCTCCACATGGATGTTTGATTTACTCCGTTAATGTTCAGTTAACCGCCACGTTTTGTGAGTTTTCAGCACAAATAATTGACATCCCCCTAAAAAGCTTTATCATGTACCGTGATTGCTTATAGCGGCCACAAGATGGCAGCAAAGGACTACTTTTGTTCAAACGAAGCCCCTCAACCCGTTTTAAATCCAAATGGCGAACTGGCGATGCACAAATGTTGACCGTTTTACGATATGCATGAGAAAATAATTAATAAATCATGACAATCATCTAAATTATAACAAAATATGAAGCACATCTGTTTCCCATTTTTATTGAGTGATCAAAACGCTGTAAAATGTCGCTGTTAAACTGCAGTTAGGCAACGGTTCTCCAGCGCGTAACAGACTGTGACCATCTTATCCAAAAACGTGACTTCTTCACCGTCACACACTTGCACGATGTCCACGGGCAGAGCCGCTTTTAAGATTTTATACTTGCGGTGCATATTTCCCAGGACCGTTTCAACGTCCGCTCTCAGGTGCGTTATCCCTCTCGCGTTCTTCTCAACGAGACGACAGTCGGCTCGGACGAAAGTCGGCCCGTCGACCTCGGCGTAAAACAAGACGCCGCTTTCGTCCGCGTCAAAACCTTTCTCCAAGATGATGTCGCCCGGCGACATCATACTTAGAAAGCCGCTTTTCTCCAACATGTTTTTGGCGGCCATTAATCCATCGCATCCTTTTGATAGGAAACCAACAAATCCGCTTGGTGTGACGGCAATCAAATACTGAACTGCATGAGTGCTTTGGTGTTCTTTGAGATGCGACGGTTTTCGGGCAAACACTTTAAAACAGTCGACGATGGCAACGGCTTTGCGACCGAAGGCCTCGACAAAGTGGCGAGGCATCGTCTTTTGCATCGTATTTCTATCGGGCCACGTAATGGAAGCCTTGAGATTTGTGTACAGAAACGAAACGGTGTCCTGAAACGTCGTTTCCACTGCGCTTGCGGAGATGCTGAAAATGTGGGCGAGGTGCCGGGTGGGCAAATCCAGCCGGAGGCGCATGAAAGTCAGCAGGAGGATTTGAAAATGGCTGAGTTTGCTCTTCTGGGCTGGCATGAGCGGTAACAAAAAAACGAAAAAGGCCATGAAAGAGCCCACATTTGGCATACCGGTGTAATATTCCACTTTGTTGTCGTCGTCCCCGAAAAAGCCGTCGGGCATCTTGAACGCGTCGAGCTCACGCCTGAGCCGTTCGTTCTCCTCAACCAGGCGAGTGACTTCCGCAGCTCTTTGGATGCAAAAGTTGCATTCTGTCTGCCCGTCTTCCTGCTTGACCACCAGCTTCTCTTCTTGCTTGACTTCATTTGTACCGATCGCACAGCAATCTCCGCTTTCCGTGTTCTCCCAATTGAGTATTTCACAGGGTTTCTCCTCCTGTTTGACATTCCACGTTACCGCTTCCTCGCATCGCGTCGGTTCTTCCACAGTTGACTCCGCCCGCTCCTGGATGTGCTCTCTTCGTCGAGCCGCCTTGCTTCTTTCGGCTGAACGCGGGGCGTCGCTGCGTTGGTTCTCTGCATGGCCCATATGCAAGGACGGCGCCCGGTCTGGGTCGTTCTCCATCATTTCGTATGCTGGCTTCCCTGCGGTCAAACAAAAATGAAATGAAAATTAAAATTGTACCTGAAGATATATTAAAAAAATAAATAAATCTTAAATATAACAGAATTTAAATTCAGCTGAACTGTACTTAGTGAGTTGAGGATGTTAAAAAAAAAAACACTTGACTCAAGATGTTTTTTTTCTCCTCTCAAGTGACATGATTACATACATTAAAAAAAAAAAAAAAACATGGAACCAGATGTTTTAGGCCTTTTTGAAATTTAATTTAAGATTTAAACGTAAACATGGATTGGCTGTGTCCCGTCAATGCAAGCTTGACGTCTTCGAAATACGTCGATGGTTAGGCTGGGCGATTTAATAGATTTTATCCGTGAATTTGTTTATTTGTCGGGACAATTTTTTTAAACATTTTTTTAGGTGGTTTTTGTGGCGCATGGCTAGCAAACACGGCTATGAATAGAGGAGCTCGTTTAAAACAGATTGTTGCCATCTTAGTGATTTTATCGCTATACTTGGCGTCTTTTCCAACCGCTTTCAAGACCTTTTCATTCAATCCATGAGACATACATATACGTTTTCAAAAACTCAGTCCCCGCCTCCCAAAGACGTATTTATACGTCTTAGCCTTTTTTTTTTTTTTGCACCATTACTCTGTGTTTTTATAGCACGAGAACACAATATTCTTTTGGCCTCGCAAAATCAGTTACAATCAAGAAAAACGCTGGAATTAAGGGGTTTCCTCTAATGAAAATTTCTGGGATTAAATGAGTTGAAATAAAATTTTGTTCATTGAGCGCTTCGGTATTTAAACCACACCCAATAAATTTGACAAAAATCTTAATCGGGGAAAAAGAAAAACTTCCAAAAGTACTGTGGCAAATAAAAAGAACGGAAACGGCACTAAACTGCACTTCTTGCCTCTGAAGGCCTTAGTCGTCTTCTTGCAGCGGGAAAGTTCTCCATGCTGCTTCCTCCAACGTCGGATCATGGATTCGTTAATTCCAAGCTCATGCGCAGCCGATCGATTGCCCTTTTCGATTGCCAGGTCGATCGCCTTCAGCTTGAAGGCCGCAACGTAGGCGGTACGCTGCGTCTTCGGCATGGTGAGGCGCTTGTTCGGTTCGGAATATCGATCCGAATGCTTCAATCTGTGCGGATTTGATTTAAAAAATGTGAGCAGTCAACAGCACAGCACTCTTCACATGTTTCATTATGCGCTCCTTTCTCTTGGGAATTGTCCCGACCATTGACCGATTCAAACCAAAGCCACGCGCAACATGAACATCTTCTTTATGGAGGACTGAAAGTGCCGAAATTGAAATGTTTAAATATAATTGTCATTCATAAGTGAATTGTTTCATTCACTCCTTAAATAAGGAATTAGATAAATAAATGCACCGTTAAGTGTCATTTATTAATTAAATAAACCAGTGTGCCATTAATTAAAATGTAATTACAAATTAAAATGAATTAAGAGAGAGCGAGAGAGAGAGAAACATTTGTAGACAGTACCGTTTGTTCGTATATTCGAATGTTAATTAGCTTCCACTATTTTCTGTGGTGATGGAAAAAACTTCTCTGACACAGCCAATTTGGTTAGAAAGAGATTTTATTCTCGTCACATGCTGATGTGCAAAGAAGTCTCCCCAAAAAGGGAAAGGTGTGTCCTCTCTCCCTGCCTTCCCTTCTTCTAGGGAATGACCACACAGGACATGAATATCTAATTTTACCTTGTTACATATGCATTGTCATCCAGATATGGTTGCTCTTTGAAGTGGCCTTCTGGTGTCATCCAGTCTGCTATTATCACCTCGAGTGCTCTTCACATCCTGAAAGGTCACTGACCTCAGCAAGCCCCCTGGCCTGCGATAAATACCGATCAAGCCTTTTGTCCCCCAGGACAGTACCTCGTTGGTCATTTCCTTCATCTCCAATTCCCTCATAGTTATTTAAAGAGGATTACTAAAATGTCCATAATAGTAGATTAGATATTACATTACCTTTATGGAAATGTCGTCAGCAAACGAACATGAAGGTAGCTATCTTGTCAAATGTGATGTTTTTGCGTCTGACAGCGGCGACCCATTTGAACGACGCCTTTTGGAGGGCTCCCCGATCTGCGGCCCGTAGGTTTTCTTCCAAGTCGGGAAGGAGAAAAATCTCAACCCGTTGTCGAGTTTCCTGCCGCGGCCGTCGTGTGACTTGTTGGAGCATCCCAGGACACAACACACGCGAACCATCGCCGCGATAACAAGAGAATCAACACCGCGCGCCTTTCTGTTGTTGACGTTTTCGTCTTATTCTTTCTTTATACGGGAGGTCAGAGTCAGACGCTCAATGTGCACCACTGCCACCTATCGGGATTTGAATACATTGCATCAAAATAATCCTGGGGAAAATGTAAAACAATACGGAATTAAAGTATTACCTGAAAATATAATTAAGTACTTTAGCGAAAAAAAAAATCTACTTTGTCACTTCCCACCACAGCCTACACGTGTTTCCCCCACGTGTGTTTACTCGCGTGAAGGTGCATTGTTTACTCCAACCGCCAGGTTGCAGTAACGCACTCAAACTGCTGGTTTGCCATAAAACCACCGAAGAAGAATCGTCTTGTTTACAAACAGCGTATGTCTTCGGCGTGTTTCACCGCAGGCATTTGCAGATAATGGACTTGGAAAACATGCAACCGTATTACTTCGGAGACATCAGTGGGTATAAAAGAGAACACTGTAGTTTTGTTCCTGCTTTGTGGAATATCGGTAAAATGTGTCAAGGAGAAGCTAACGTTTCTGCATAGGTCAGTGTAGATTTACGTTGCAGGAATTTCTCATTTGATGACGTGATGTTAGTAACCGTGAATTTAATAACATACTATAAATAATAAAGGTTACATAATTGCCGCTCGAAAATGCTCTTTAAAGGAAACCCTTGATTTTTTTTTTTTTTTTAATTTTCATAGATCCAATTGCAGTCATTATACACGAAAGAGTACGTTTCAACCGCAAAGTTGTTTAATGTTAATTAAAGGGGGGAATACTTTCAAGAAAAGCTTATAGTATCGGTGAGAAAGTAGTCATGTTTTTTTTAAGTAAAATAAAAAAGCTCAATCAAATTTTTATCTTTCATATTTGGATCTGTTTCCTACAGGCTGCTGGTCTGAGAGAACTGAGGTGCACAAGGCGGCAGCACTTGGTCAGGCTTCCCTTCTGCAGCACCTCATTGAATGTGGCGCATCTGTCAACATTGTGGCGGTGGACTCCATCACACCCCTGCATGAGGCCTGCGTCCGCGGGCAGGCCCAGTGCGTCCGGCTGCTTCTGGACGCCGGAGCGCAGGTGACTGCAAGTTTCAGTGGAGCAGGTAAAAGAGCAGCCATGTTCGTTCTTACGTCCTCTGATGGATGTTAGGTGGATGCGAGGAACGTGGATGGCAGCACACCACTGTGTGAAGCCTGCTCTGCGGGCAGTTTGGAGTGTGTGAGGCTCTTGCTGGAACGAGGTGCCAAAGCCAACCCTGCCCTCACCTCTCGCACTGCCTCGCCCCTCCACGAGGCCTGCATGGGAGGCAAGTGCTTCCGCTGTACTGCCGTCTGAGAATTTTGGGCTCCACTATAATAAGCGACTCTTACAATATTGAATAACATTTTCTTTGCAGGAAACTCAGACTGTGTGAAGTTGTTAATTGCTGAGGGTGCCTGTCTGGAGGCGTACGACCTTTACTACGGGACCCCGCTGCATGTCGCCTGTGCTAACCAACACACACAATGTGTGAAAGAGCTCCTCAATGCTGGTGAGCTTCACACGGGACACTTTTCACACCCTGTCATAAAGGAAATATTAGAATTAGGGCTGAAACTACTGATTATTTTCCTAAGCAATTAATCTGTTGATTTTCTTTCAATTAATTGGCTAAAAATATAAATTTATAAAACTTTTTTTTTTACTTTACCTATGAAAATAAAAAAATATATCCTGACAATGGGCGCTATACTGTATTTCCTTTTATGTCCACTAGATGGCACATGTAATTTGAAAATAAAATACCTCCAAGGTAATAATTTAAAATTTTCACTTGAAACACAGAAAATTATCCCAAATTTATTTAACTAAAATAATAATAATAATGATAATAGTAATAATAATAATAATAATTATTATTATTATTTCATTCTTATTATTAGAAATTAGAAATCCCTTTATTGTCATTGTACTCAAGTGTGCAACGAGATTATAATAATACAACATAGGGTAGATTGAATTAATCTACTTTGAGGGATTATAAATGACTTTTACTGATTTTTCTAAAAATCTCACTGCATGCAGGTGCCAAAGTGAACGCTGCCCGGTTGCACCAGACGGCGCTGCACCACGCCGCAAAGAGCGCGCAAGTGGAAATGATCGAGACCCTCGTGGAGTTCGGTGCCAACATTTACGCCCAGGATAAACACAATAAAAAACCCGTCGACTACGCCTCGCCGGGCTCTCCGGCCGAAGCCTTCCTGCGCTCTTACGAGGGTATGACCGAAATGCATCAGAAATCATGTAGTGGCGTAGAGTGGCCACGTGATGGCGCACAAGGATAGTTTTTGACGCAGTATCCACAAGCAACGGTGTACAAAAATGAATGTGATTTCAAACAGTTGATTGTTTTTTTGTTGAGCTAACAAAGTATTTTTACCATGTTTATGTCGCTGTTCTTTCCTGCAGTCATTCCAATGAGCCTGCAGCAACTCAGCAGGTTGGCTGTGAGACAGAAGTTGGGCACCAGGGCTCTGAAGGTTGTTGCTCAACTCCAGATCCCAAAGCTTATTATCAGTTACCTGTGCTATCAGTGATTTGAAGCCTGCAGAGGATTCGGATGATCTTCATAACAAAGCAAAAATTAAAGACTGGAAACTCCAGAACAACAAAACACTAAAGACACTACACTAATTCAAAAGACACATTCTTGTGAAACTGTCTTAATATAATTTTTTTATGATTGAGGTGTGTATTTTTTTTAAATTTTCTGTTTACTTGATTAATGTATTTAAAGCAAGAATGCATTTTTTAAAACTATATTTAGCAACATGCTAGTACATGTGATGTTTATTTATTCAGGGGAGGGCTTTATCATTTCAATTGCATGTTTATTGTTATTCCACAAATTATATAATGATGCTTCATTAAAAATGTGCCCTGTTCAATCTAGTACTGGATGGCAAAACGTTTTCTGCACGGCATTGTTGTGGCATGTAAATTCTGAAGGTCTCGTCAAATAAGAGAAACAGCTGTTAGCCAGATGCTTCTATTTGTCAGCGACAGCACTGTATACTTTCTGTAAATGTCTAGGTAACAGCCACAGGTCTATTTATGCTTCAAATGCGTGAGCTAATTTTAGCAAGGCGCGCAGGAAGATGTTTATAAATTCTCCGCAGCCGCATCTTGTTCACGGTCCTTGTTGACGTGACCTCCTTCGGAGTGTTTCATAACCGGCCCATTTAGGCCATCATTTATCAAAGTGTTGAACTGGAAGACAAATTCAGGGCACCTGATATTTGCTGGTATTTAGGTAATGGTGCTGTGTTTAGCGCCTCCTGTTTCTTCTCAGTTTAATCTTGTATTGCCGTTCGTTTGCCAAGCGACTTGAGGATTTAGGTGTATCTCTTGGGTTTCCAATAAGAACTGCCTTAAGATGCTGGGTTCAAGGGCCCTTAGTTGATTTTTGCTTGTGGTACCAAATCTCAGTCAAAATACCTCAACAACACAATCAAATCATTTTGATGCACTTATGTCTTGCTGAAGTTTACCGCTCACTCACATTAGCTAGTGTGCATTAACCCATTGTCAATTGACCTAAACTTGTCATGTGTTGAAAATCTCACCTTATGTCTGAATTACTACTCCCTGCCCGCAAGTATGCATTTTTTCCCTCCCTTTGAATTTTTTTTAATAAATAGATAAATAAATAAATTTATATAGTTTTTATATATAATTTTATGGTGTGGAAAACGCACATTTAATATTTATCAACATTTATTTGTTTATTTTATTATTTATTTTTCTTTACCTGATTTTTTTCCACTACTTATTTCAATGAGCTTCACATATAAGCGTATTTATGCTATTCGCCGACTGACCCGATCCCAATCCCCCGCGAATACGGGGGTCCACTATGTTAACCTCAGCTGCTCGCTCTTGGCTAATTAGTATATTTCAGTGGCAGGTCCGTAAGACAAACCGTCCGGAGCACAGGGAAGAAAAAAAGCAACACACACGGGAAAAGGAAGGTAAATTAAAGATAAAGTTGTCAGTCATTTTGCCCAGTGACCGAGCAACTGCTAACTTGCTTCCGAGCAATTAGCCTGTACGGCTAGCTACAACATTGTATGCTAATCACTAATTCAGCGGTTTTTAATTTGTATTTTTTTAATTACCTATGCCACATAGGAGGTCTTCAAACATTTTTAGAGAGTAACGCAACTCAGTATGGTCAAGTGGTTAAAATATATTGGCCTAAAGTACGCTTTTATCGTTAGTTAATAACATTTACATTTGACATGCTAATGTTTCGCCCCCCTCCTGTTGATAGTTAAAAGCTAATTCCTTTTCACAACTTTGGGTGTCAGGTCTTTAACCATAGCTAGATGTGTTAGTTAAAATCGTCTAAAACATGAGTTGCTCTTACTATTTGTTGGATTAGTAGTAGTTATAGGTTAAATAGAGATTAGTTTTACCATTCATCCATTAGAAAACTGCAGTTAACTGCTTCTTTGTTACTTGGAAGGGTCTCTGCACTACCTTTTTTTTTGTAGTTTTGCAAAGTTGAATACAAGTGAAAGTTCATTTACATCCCCCCCCCCCAGTGCAGTGATTAATGTAACTAAAGTGCACTTATTGTGTGCAAACTGGATGATTATTTTAAATTGATATCTGGTGTTGATTGTTGTGCTTTCTTACAATTAAGTGACATGTTATCCTCTAAAATAAAGTGGCACAAAAAAAAAACCCCACAACAAAACTATTCAATAATTTTTTAAGTGTATGTTTAATCACTGACAGATGGGGAGCACCACAGAAATTCTTGCTTCGAGTGACGCATTGGCTTGGTCACGTGTGGATAAAGGTAAGGGAGCAGACTCACAAGTATATGCAGCAGAAAGTTGTTAAACAAAATAACCATCAATTGCCTTCAGTCTAGAAGTCCATGCAAGGTCTTGCCTCGTGCAGTCTGGATGAGCCTGATTAAGGTAAGGACGTTTGATCAAACAACAGAAATTTGTTCATCAGAACTACAGTCACCTACAAAACCATCGTGAAGTGAAATCTTACAGTCCTCACAAGGTCCCTTAAGACGGCCAGTGAACATCTAATTGACTTATAGGAGGCCATTTTCCGAAGTTCTGTGGTCAGATGAAATGAAAATTGAGCTATTCGACGTAGATCTGACCTGGTGTGTTTGGAGGATGAAAGAAATCAGAATTTAACCCACAGAACACCCCCACAGTCAAGTCCAAGTGTAATGCTGTGACCTTTTGGAGCATGACCCTCAAAGACGCCCAGTGACTTTTGCTGATATTTCCTTAGGACCGTGCGCGGGTGCAAATCAATCTCTAGATGTACCCCCTCAGAGCCCTTAAGACTCGTTAAACACAAAAAATCTGTGCTCTAAATCCCAGGCGGATAAGAGGCAAGGCATGTGTGGAATTCCAGCGGTCCGAGGTGAAAAATGTTCCTCACTCCAAAATTGGACTGGGGACAGGCATTTTTCTTTTCAATGGGGGGGTTACATTCTCTTTTGATTGAGGAATGCGTCACAATTGAGAAGTTCTGGGTTAGAATTTTGGTTCAGGCCTTTTCTGGATTTTTTTCCGGGCACCTTGGCTTCCTTCCAGATTACAAAAATAGGAGATCAGAACAATGTCAATTTACTGAAATTATATTTGAATCCTCAATTAATTGACTTTTAACGTAAAAAAAAAATGTGTGCTGTGTTGTAATGTATGTTACTGCCACCTGTAGGTCTGGGGTGGAACAACATTATGATTTTTTATTTTTAATGAATTTATATTTTATGTCCTGCACTTCATACTGCTGCAATTGTTGTTAAAGTGCTCCATAAATCAAGTTGACTTGAAACATGTACGGTATAGCTTTGCTTTGTCTGGATTGACTGATGGAAGACATTAAGGGAAGTTGTACGTACTCTAAACACATTTAGTCATACTTATCGGGTACGTGTTCAGCATATTAGGCTGCACTGCGGGAGGTCATGGTGCATTGTCCTGCCAAGTCATTCTTGTAAACACAAAAACCTGGAACATTATGCACCAGGTTCCCTGCTGGGGTGTACCCATTCACGTACAGCAATTTAAAACAGAATTTGAATACTCGTCTTGTTAAAAAGATAAAGAATAGTTGGCACGATTAACATGTTTTGTTCTAATTCCTGCATCTTGATTTTGACTTTCAACGTGAGCTACTGTACTGTTTTTGTTGCAGGAGTCTGCTGTGCTTTGAGAAGTAAGCGTGAAGTAAGTAGCAGTTATGTAATATTTACGTAACTACACGCACACACCCTGGTGTTGTACCTTTAGGTTGCATGCAATGGAACTCACTGGCACATTAGAAGGGATTTGGTGCACACATGTTCCCGAAAACCACCATTTTAGTTTTAGTGGGCATTTTTTTAAACCTAAGGGAAACATTACAGTGTGTAATTATCACTTGACAAAAAAAAAAATAAAGTGAGCTTTTCTTTAATTTCCACTAGTCTGTACTTTTTAAAAGTGCACGGGCAGCAAGGATGATGACAAAGGTGTTTTCAAAGTAATGATACTGAAAAGTGTATGAACAGTTTGACGTGAAAAGAATAAAAATATTAATTTATTCCTAGATTATTACCATTTTTTTTGTTATTCTTGTAAACGTACGTCTTTATTCTTGAAATATTAATATGTTGTGCCCATCATATTATTTCTTCCCTAATTTCATTCCCATGTAAAAATGACTATTAACGCATGACTGCAACTTTTGTCTTGTCCTTTATAAACAATTTTCTGTAAAAATATCACAATACTACTTTATTCTTGTTATATTAGGACATTTTTATTTTTTTTCAAGTAAAAACTCTTTTTAATGGTAGAACCATTCTTTACACTTATAATCTTGTGAATTTATTTTAAAAATATTAAAAATCACATATTACCACAACTTCTCATAACATAAATATACTTGCAATATGAAGACTTTTCTCATAATAATAATAATAATAATAACAATAGATTTATGTAGAACCTTTCAAGGTACTAAGGATGTGTTTGTATTCCGACTTGTTTCTTGTAGTAACGTTGAGACTTGTGCCTTTTGTAAAAAAAAAATAAATAAAATGTTTTATTCGATTGACACATTATTCTAGTAGTATTAATCCCCCCCCCAAAAAAATCCCGTATTTTTGTTATCACAGTTTCCCTGATGAAAACAAAATTAAAAAAAAAAAAAAATCAAATAAATGTAACACATTCCCTTAGTTTTAGCACTCTTGCCAGAATCAAGGTCTATTTTACCCTTCTACCACTTGGCGGCGCTCTGCAAAAGCAAATCCCTGCCCCCACATGTCCATACAGTAGGTGTCATCCAGCAGGCCCTGAGGGCAAAGCGAAAACAAACTTCTGTAAAATGTGGTCACTCTCCGTGCCGCCTGCTGATTTTATATGCAACAGTTAGGAAACACAACAAGGAGGTCTTCCTCAGTGCGCCATAAACCTGGAACGGAGGGGGTCGTGTAGGGGTGTATGTAGGGGTCCTATCTTGGCAGAAAGCAAAGAGCAGGTCGTTTGTGTTGATTCGAAGCCCTGCACAGGCAGGAACCGGGAGGCTTTTGTTTGGGAATCAGGAGATAAACAGTGAGCCGAATACCGTGATGGTCCACTGCTATGCCCTGTCAGCCCCCCCCGCCCCCTAAAATGAGCTGCAGATGTGCACACTCAATCTGCGAGTGACTCGTTTTCATATACATGCTCTTACAGTAACCCTCAGAAGATGTCCTAACATGCACATTGTTAGCCTAGTAGCGTAGTTGCCCGAAGCCATTTTGAATGTTTTCAAAAAGCGAGGCAAAAACAAAAAAAAAAACGCAACAAATTTGACACACAAAAAGAGTCCTGTTGCCTTTATTCAACCTTTGCAGATTCCCATGAGACTCTTCGTAGAAAGACGTGACAAAAATACCAACCACATTGATATTTTTTTTGACAGAGGCAGTTATGATTGATGGAGGATTTTCTGTAATCCACTCAAAATGACACAACATCGAAATTATACTTGCACAGTGGTGCCTTGATTTACAAGTTGAATTTGTTCCGGAGAAAAGCTCTGAACTCAATTTACTTTTGTATCTTTAGCCTAATAGCATAATTGACCATGTCATGTTAATTTATAAACACAATAGTAATAGAATAGTAACTAACCGTAATAAAGTAGTAGTAATAAAGTAGTAATAAGGGAATTGATTTGAGGCAGATTTTTTTTAAATTTGTCATGTTTTTTTTTATTTTCCAAAAATCTTGATAAATCAAAAAAAAAAAAGAGAATTTTTAGTGGAGAATGCAGAACTACTTTTTATTTTACTTAACATTTCAGAAAATAAGGGCATCTTTTTGAGAATATAAAGTAGAACATAATGAGAATGTTTCTTGGGAAAAAAAACCCCCTAAAACAAAACAAATCCCATTGCATTATAGTCACTTTACGACTTTGTTCTCGAAAACGGGCCGCTTTGATTCCCGCGACATTTAGGGGTGCATGTCGTAGTTAGGTTTAATTGGTGTGAGGATTATGGCGGGCTCCTTGGAAAAATGTCTACTCCGTAAAGGCCGAACAAAAAGTTGAGAACCCCCTGTTCCTGTTCACTAGTCTGCTTTTGAGGTAGTAAGAAAAAAAAAAATATTCACGTGTGTCTGGTCTGGTTGACAACGCCCCAGGGTTAACGCACGCACGCACACACACACACACACACGGCTCGATGACTAAGCCATCTGGTTGTATTTTTTGAAGGGAGTCCCCGCCCCCGTTCCGGAGTTGGCGAGTCTGCCTTGCAAATGAAAAAAAGCCTCGAGGGAAAAAAAGAAAAAAAAATCCGTCTGCAGACTCTTTCCATGTCTGTGTGTAGCGCTGTAGTGCGAGTGACGCATGCTGGCTCAGCAAGCCGGCTTGCTTCGCTTTGTTCCGGGACCGAACTGCTGTTCTCATGTAATTTTTAATTCATTATGATTATTAATTATGAATATTTTGAATTCATCCCAAATGACTTGCCACATTATAGGGTGTCCCATGCTCAATTCTTGAAAACTGCCCCGTGCACTTGGTAACCAGCCATCCCCAATTGCACTCCTGTTCCGGGACGTACATTGCTGAGTGAAAGTACAGAATGTTCCGCAGGTAGCCCCGTTATATTTCTATTACGTGTTGGGATTCTTGCTCCGCTTACCTGATGGGAACAATATCAAGTATGTTAGTAGAGTGAAGGGCGGAGATGTCGTAAAATCCTCAGCATGATCATTAACTGACGCAAAGCCTCGTCTCTCGTCCGATTCGTCGCTTCTGATTGGCTAGTTGTGTGTCGAGACAAACGCAAGCGGCGGCATGGTTGCGGTGAACACGATAATTGATGCTTGCTACGCCATGTTTTAATGATAGTATGTGACAATTTGACATGCGATTGTTAGATAACTTTCTGAGATGCAAGAAACATATCTGTGTTGTGGTTTCATTCCTCCTGCTGTTGCTAATTTGCAGCAATGTCGTACAAATATGTAGTCGCTCTACGGAAATAAATAAATGACTGTTCTTGCATACAGCGATACAGTACCTTGACTTACAAGTTTAATTCCCTCCAGGACTATGCTTGTATCTCAAGTCAACGCTTCATATTGAAATCGAAAATGCCACGCATAGCTTCATAACCCCCCCCAAAATATGAAATACTGCTTGCCGAGTAGCCATTTTACTACGCTTTCGACTGCATAACTACTCATGTTTTTGAAACGCATGTACACTGTCGTAAACGGCTAAGCGCTTAATGTAGCTCGCAGCTGGCGGTTAGCAACCGTTAACCTTCACCTTGCTGATTTCTCTCAACCGTGAAAGCCTCTGCTGGAATCTTTATTCACGTTGCTGTTCGCCAGCTAACAATCGTTACTGTGTCTTTATTAAAAAAAAAATAAATAAATATATATATATATATAAAAAATAGTAATCGCCCTGCAATCTATTTTATGGCTTAATCCGACGTTAAAAGACGGGACATTGTTAATACACGAGATAAAAGTGTTGCATTTAGGAAATTATTTGATGAAAAATTACACTTTAAAAAAAAAAAATCCAGATCCAATTAATTTTTTCAAGAGCAATTAATGAATATTTCGTAAAAATTAATTGCATATTTTATTAATTAGAGTGTCCGCGCACCCCTATTCGCTATTCGCACTCAAATTAGCCTTGATGAATGACATCACACTTATCATTTTTTTCTCTTTGGTCCTCACTAGCGTGCTGCAGCTTATCCTAGCTGTCTTCGGGCGCTAGGTAGCTACACCTTGACCTGGTTGTCAGCCAATCGCAGGCCGCGCATAGACAAACAACCAGTCACACTTGAACAACTTTACCCCTTGAAAGTGAGGAGAAATAAATCTTTTTGTTTGTATATGAGTCATCATGAAGAAGAAAAGGCAAGGTATTGAAGGACTTCATTGTTTATCCCACACCGGGGTTATGCACGGCATCGTCATCGAAGCCGACTCTGAAAATGCACAAATGATTGACGCAAAAATTTAACACTTATCTCATTCTCAAGAATAAAGCATGTGCATTTCGGTGCATATGCAAGTGAACAAGCAGGTGTTAAAGAGTTTACAAAGCTTTGCTGCATCTTTAAGTGACCCATGTTCTCACCACGACTGCATAATAATAGTTTGCAAAGCGAGTGGTTAAGATTAGACCGCGCCTATCTGCCTGGCGCCTGCGGGGCTTCTGAGAGGAACTCTTTTACACCTGTGGCTGTCTCGCTCTGTCGACGCTGTCATTTGGAAGGTAACAGCCATGTTGACATGAAAAAGCCCCACTGTGTCCTCCGACACAAACTGGATAGGTTTGAGCAATATTCTGTGGCTCAGGCGTGGGCAAACTACGGCCCGGGGGCCACATGCGGCCCGTTAAACATTTTAAAACGGCCCGCTGAATTTGAAAAAAATGAAATGAATAAACCTTGTTAATGTTTTATTTTCTAAATACTTTGCTGCGTATTTTGTTGTAATGCTTTTGTTCAATTTCATTTAAAATTAAATGGGATGAAATTAGATCTGTGAGGATTGCCTTAATTTTTTTGTTGGTCTTCTGGGGGAAAAAAAAAAAAACCCAAACATCGATACCTTAAAATTCTCAGAAACTATTACCTTAATTGATGCTCGCGTTAAATGTTATTGCAATAATGGAATTATTCTATGTCTTTATAATTGATGATTCATGTGTTTTAGAGTCTGCACAAGGATGGCGACAGATTATCTGGGGTTCATCAGGTGCACATCACCGAAGCATGTGAGGTAAGGAACAGCTCCTCTTACATAATCTAAGAATGTGCTCGACTGACATTAGTTTACATCGCTACTGGTCACGTAACTATTTGGCCTGGAGGTAGCTATCCATAAATTTCTTATCTGTCAATGGCGTGTATTTCATGTTGCTTCTGTCAGTGGTGCATAGCGCGAGGTGTGTTTCTGATTGACTGACATCCCATCTATGTGGTTTTGTTCTAATGAGGATGCGTCTCACTCAGATATGTTTTTATTACATGTCAAGTTGACTCAGACTTTTTTTTTTTTTTATCTTCATGTCATGCTGCTAAAATGTTTTAGTGAATTTTGGCTTAACGTGATGGCTAAGCAATACAGTGGGACATACTGTATAAACAGTCATGCTACTTTTCCAGAATATGGATTGGAATCAAATGTCTTGCCATTAGGTACACCTACATAGCCCAACAAAAGAGTTACATAAGAACCCCGATCAATAATTTGTTCTCACAGGTGGAAAGTATCAATTCTGGGAGATTTAAAATCATCACATTTGTCTCAGTGTAAAAAAAAAAAATATATATATATTTTTAAATAAAAACGGAATTTTCGAGACTTCTAATTGGTGTAATAATAGAAGAGGACTTCGATGTGATCCAAGAGGAATGCCACATGAACTGGAATGAATCAAATATACTGTGCATAGTTTTATCTGAATCCTTTTGTTCACAAAGGATACAGCAGAACTTTATTAGAACAGGTGAATCTAGAAACCTGAGTATGATCTGAATGAATTCTAGTTCTTCCTTTATTAATTTTATTTGTATGATTTGAATAATGAATACTTGAAGTGTGCCGATCAAAACTAAGTATTGTTTATCAGCGCTTGAATTGGTTGTCTTTATGTTGTGCAGGTGTACCCCACAACTTGTCTTTTATTTTATTGTTGTCCAAAAAGATGCTTTAAAAAATGCTTATATCCATCTGATGCCTTCAATTGATCTGTTTTAATGTAACTAGATTGCTTTCTGCAGTGTCGTGTGTGGTCTTAATTTTCAGCGGCGTCCCCACGCTATTAGCCTGTATCCATAAATATCTCTTACATGCACCCCTCCTCCGAAATATTCACCTTTCACCCTGCACTGTAGAGACCCGGACCGTTGAAAGATAAATGTAGCACAATGCAACTATGTCGGCACAGCAGTTTGCGTCTCTATCTCCTCAGTGCACTCTTCGCCGATTGCCCTTTACCAGTCGCACAGCTGCCGATATTTAATTGATAGCCACGTTTCCCACAGGAAAACGCTTCTTCACACGTTCCGCACTGTGAAAACAGGAAAATCAGTGATGGATAAGAAGACTCGGGGGATGGGCATGAGTGTGATGACTGGAAATCATCCAGGTCACCGCCGACCCACTTTTAATACGACTCCAACGTGGCGCGTACATGTGTTTGTGTGCGGGGTCGAGGTGAAAGGGCACCAGGTTAGTAGCGTGAGACGAAAAGAGAGAGGGGGCCAGCCAGCTGGTGGCCGGTTATAGCCTTTCATTTCACAGCCGTCATCGTAATCGGGCTTGAGAGACATGATCATCGAACAGAATTTTTTTTGAGTCCCAGTGAAGAAATTTGATTGCACACAAGAGGTGGAATATTAAAGATGTTAAAAAAGTACTTCTGTACTAGAAAAAGCATTAATGCAACACTTGTATGTAGAGACTGCTAATTGGTGTAATAATAGAAGAGGACTTAGATGTGATCCAAGAGGAATGCCACTTGAACCAAAATTAATCAAGTATACATAGTTGATAAAACATAGTTTTATAGTCACAATGCACATCAAAGTTGATCATTTCCGAGGGCTCTTCAGTCCATCTCAAGAGAAAACATGATGGGACTGATATTTATTATTACAGATGTACATTATTTAATGACCTTATTCACAGGCCTCACATCAATGTTGTAACATTTACGCAACATATATTTGAGCACAACATATGCAGACGGCGCATACGGCGGCACGATATATTCTATATCCTCTGCAAAAAGCAGCAAATATGATCGCAGCTTGAAACACTGAAGATTGTATATCTGTACGTAGTACACTGCCCACTTGTGGCCAAAGCAACAGATATTGCCACAGAGATGAGTCATTGCTGTTGAGCCAGATGCACGTCCCCTCTGCAGACCTGGGGGGGGACCGGTAACACAATGTTTGCGATTAGCGTGTGCCTGTGAGAGGCGAGCAACCTCCCCAGGCTCGCGCTCAGGATATTGGGTAATGTCTGGGTTCCGTGCATTGTGGGCCCGGTTGTCTGCAAAGGCAATCGAGATGGTGCTGAAAGATACTCCAAAATATGAAATCGCAGAGTAAATGGGCTGCAATTTTCCGTTCAGGGTGGGTTGGAAACGGGGGGGGGGAGGTGTTGGATGTCTGCGACGAGGAGCTCGGAAAGCTGGCATATGTAACAAGAGATGGCAAATGTGTGTTTTCATTTAAAAGTGCAATCTGGATGACAGTCTGAGCTGCAGGGCTGTTTGGGTTTGAAAGATTTAGACCGGTGTTTCCCAAAACTTTGAACCGAGGCTTGTTTGTATTTTACATGAAAAATCTCATGGCGCACCACCAAACAAAAATAATCTTGCCTTTATACAAAGGTCCGTTAGACAGCCTGACGAAACCAACATTGATGTTTCGGTGTTTGACCCCTTTAAGCAATGGATATTGGAATACAAACGAGCAGCAACACATGTAGACTGGCAGTAATAATCCTCACAGGCGTATACTCTTTGTCCTCAGAGAAAAATCTCGAATGTAACGGCAGCTTACTGAGAAGTTGTGAACGTCTTCTTCATTTATTGTATGTCCCGTTATATACTGTACATTTTACTGACCCCTGGTGGTGAAGGTGTATTCACCAGAAGGAACTGTACACTTAATTAATCATGATGCACAAACTGTTTACATTTTATTTAATTGTTGCTTCCGTATCTTATTTATTTATTTATTATTATTATTTTTGATAAAGTAAAATACTCGTGCTAATTTTCATAAGTACGCATTGCAATTACAGTTCACCTGTTCTAGTAGGCTGGCTGTGATTGGTCCATTCTGAACACAGCCGCATAACTTTTGTATATTATTGGAGGAGTTTATTTTTTAATTCCGCTTTTGAAAACAGTTTTTTTCCCCCAATTTAATTACATAAATTCTCGGTCACAATCGTGGAAAAGGTTTTTGCTCGATTAAATTTTTTCATTTTGGTAAATGTACGGCTTTGGAACAGGGGTTGTGTAGAGTTTTTATAAATCACCCGGTTTGCATCGTGTCGTCTTTTTCAACCTTCTACTGTGAGTCATTGCACTTTTGTTACCCGACCTACTACATTTTTTTTTTTTTTTTTGCGCAGTAGAAAGAAAATATTAGATGTGACTAGAATAGTGCTGCAAAGACGGACTGTTTGGCCAGCTGGCAAGATTTAAAAGTGGAAGTTTTTAAGCAGAACTTTCTGAAGAGAAAAAGAAACCCTTTGTAAAAAATTTTAAAAGACTATAAAAATTCCTTGGGGTTCCTCAAGCGGATTACTTTCAAGAGTTGCACACTAAAGAATTGTGAAAGCTAGCTTGGAAGTGTGTGCGTATGTTTGGGCAGGCAGGTTCCCCATTCCCCGGGGCTGCGGCAAGAAGTCAAAGGTGAAACTCTGGGGGGGAAAAAAAAAACAAAACAAAAAACCGGTTGCATGACAGTTGGGCACAACCTGAAAAACACTTTCCATATTTTCCAAAAACACGCCGTTTGGAGCCGTTTCGGAAAATGGAATCTGCTTATGAAATCAGACGGAGAAAAACAAAGCTGAGACGGAATAATGTCATAAAACATTTTAGGTCAGGCAACTTTCCCCCCCTCCCTATAAGTGAGTGACATACATGTAAATGACACATTAAATGTTCCCATTCTACACAAAACGCTTTTTCCACATTTGACCTTATGTAACAATGAGGCCTTCATAGTGTCTCCTTGGGCTTCCTAATGGCTTTAAAGGGCCGGCAGATTGGGTTACTTTGCTTTCCTGTCAACCACATTCATCTTTTGTTACTTGGCTTACATAATTCTGTGGCAGACGTTCACGCACACCAAACGTCTGCTGGCCGCTATTGAGGTCTGTGGCTCCTTTGCGTGTGTGTGTGTGTTTCGGATACTTTTGACAGTATTAGGACTGCTGAGGTAATTTGTCAGTCGTAAATAACCACAAAAAAATTATCTTAATATTGGATGATGTCCTGTGTGATATTCTTTTTTTTTTTTTTTTTTTTTTTTTGAAGACACTATTCAATTTTAAACATCAGAGGAATTGTAATTGGGTTGGAATAATTACTGACACAAATACTGACATGCAATTTGCATTATTAGCTATAAATGTCAGAGAATGGCAAAAGATATTCTCCCAATGTTAATACATTTGGGGAAACTATTAAAAAATTTTAATGCAATTTAAAATGTACTAAAACTAACCGAATTTAAGTTACTTTCAAATTAAGGTAAATGGCAAAACTCTCACTGTTTTCAATCAATGTGAAAAGGCTATTTTCACTGAATTGCTCCAAACTGTGTGAAAACAATATATTTTTTAATTTATTTATTTCTATTTTACATTTATTTATTATTTATTTTTTTTTGCAAAAAAAAAAGCCCATTTAATGCTTTATATAAATTTTTTAATTTGGTACAAGTCATACATTAGTTACTAAAGAATTAAGGAAATGGCCAATATATGCCCTCAGTAAATGATGAAAAGGAAAAAAAAACAGTCTATACAAAATTAAATAAATAAAAAAAGTAATAAAAGTTCAAATTTATGTCGAAGAATCATGCTGGTCATTTTAATCAATCAAATGACGAACGCATTATTCACCAAAAATTTGCTTATGCGCAATTAAGGATATACCCCAAAAAAAATAAAAAATAAAAAATTAAATAAATAATAATTGATTAATTAATTTAATTAATTAATTTAGAAAGAAATAAAAATAGAGAATGCATAATAAAAAAATGAAACAGGTGAAGGAAACAAATACTAAAGTGCTACAGCAAAAAAAAACACAAAAAAAAAACTTGAATGATTGACCAAGATGAAAGACACGCGTTAAAAGGAATCAACCATTTTGATAAGTATCCAGTTAGCCATTCCGACATATAACTTATTTCTGACATTCTGTATGTCCAATATTATTGCTCTCAATGTACCGTTCATTTTGTCCTTTTAGTTGCATGATTATTAAGCGCATTCCTTGGCAAGCAGGAAGCAGCAACAGCCACGTGGCGCCAACACTACAATCAAAGTTTTTTTTTTTTCTATTTAGCCGTTTTGAAGATAATTGCACGCTCTTTTGCTTCATGTCACCGGCTAAGGATGCAAAAAGCGCCTTCCCAGACAACCAAACCTCTGGCAACAGACTCTGTAATGAGCTTCATAAATCAACCAATAATTACCTGAAGACTGGGAGTGCAAATTGATTAAAGACTTGCACTTTTTTTCCCCGAAACTTGTGTGCAGGGCTACCGTCGAAACTATAATCAATTCCCCTCCTTGCAGGGTACACTTTGCCAGGGTAGATCGTCGACACATCAGTCTGCATCAAATCCCCGCTGGCAAACTTTTTCCCCCTTGTGTGATCGACAGTTTCCATAGTTGAATCGCTCCATTTTTCAGCCCGTGTATACGTCTGAGGGAAAACAGCTGCTGGATTTCCCAGCATCCATGAGTTTTGTTGGACAAACCTCACCTGCTACTTTTACTTGCTTTGTCTGGACGGAAACAGTGACACAACGCAGACTGATCCAGTGTTCCCCGCCGGCCCTTTGATCGGTGAATTAGCAGCCCGAACGCTGGACGTGTGCGCTGTGTGATTTATAAGTCAGGGTCAAGGTTGACTCGTTCCTCTGCCGCTTTTATTTTGCGAGCTCGTATGCATGAAAGGAGAATAAAAGTCCAGAGGCAAATCGGTCATGAGCGTTGTGATGGGAAGTTGGACGTCGCTGCCGGCGAGCACGAACAGGTCTCGCGCCGTGGCGACTATTCCGAGCAGTTCCTCGCATGCTTCGTCCAACGCGAGCTTTGGCAAGAAGCTTAATTCCATTTGTTATGTCAGAATCGGTCCCATTTCCAGGCGAGGCAAGTTAAAACATTACTTGGAGAGACAAAGGAGGCTTCTCATAGCGGCACCTGGTTGAACCTCCAAAGTCGATTGTCTTAATGCTTGTAAATAGTAGCCTTTGATTGCATTAAATGCAGATGCCTTGAATTCCAAAGTTAAATACAACTGAACTGTATTTAGGCAGTGAATGTTTCACATCCGAAATGGGGAGACGACATTTTGAGAATCACCGTTTGTACAAACGTAGCAACGGAAACGCGCTTTGCTCACCTTTTGTAACGTTCATAGCGATGCTTTCAAAGTGACCCGTTTCTTACGATTGGTATTGCTGCACCTTGAACTTGAAATCATGCGTAATGCGAGGTGCTGTATGAAGGTGCACCCTGGTTACCATGGAAGTTGTTATCTTCTGTTTTGTGTTTGTATCGTGCGTTTCCAGAGCTGCCGTATTTGATAAGGAGCCCCGGACAATATTCCCACTTACCGGACGATAAAGTTATCTTGACGTTCATCGTGGTGCGATGTTTTGGGCTATTGTCTCAAAAAGCGGGAAGTTAACTTGTTCTACCTGTTGCAGTATCGTCAGTGCCGCTCCGTGTTGTGTGAAAGAGACAATACAGAAACGTTTTGCGTCATGTCTCCAAAAAAAAAAACAAAAAACAATGATGCGATTTGTGTAAGGTTGAAAAGAATTGTGGTGAAAGACTGATCACATTCAAGCTTCCAGTTACCTTTGAAAAACCGTATTGTTTCATTTACGGTCTCTGGCTGACTGTAGACACTCTTTTCAATCATTGGCTGGCCCTCATGACATCACTGATCAGTCATGTCCCGACTCGTTAGTGCTCAGTCTAGCATTTTATGTTTAAGCCCCGCCTTCTTGCATGGTTTGACCGTAATGTCCTAACTTCACTTTTCACTCCATGTTCATCGATTGACCAGACTGCAGATCAATCCTTAAACACACACCACTGACTGGTGTGCGTTCATGTCACTCATTACATCGGAAGCATAACCGGCATATCGTTGACCGAACCGTCCTCACAAAGCTGTATGAGTCACTGTCCGACCTGAAAGACCTCAAGCACTTAAAGAAACATGATGCCGCAAATGGAGAGCAACAAAAGCTTCAAACAGGTGACTGCTCTCGTTTGTTGACAGAAGGTGGACCACTTAACCTACAAGGATACTTGGAAATCTGAAGGAGTTTTCTGCGGAAATGCACTCTCCCCATCATGTCATGATGATGTCATCATTATCACATTTTAAAAAGCACGTTACTTTGATTAGGAAAGATTTACGGGAGTTGTGAGTAAAACCGAATCCATACAGGAGGACGAAAAGCTCCAATTGTCTCGTCCTCACTTGCACCGAATGAACTTTGTAACTTCTTCCTAGTCCGGCGAAAATCCTGCGTAAACCCATAAAACCCGAGTGGAAAACCAAAAGGCAGAGTAGGCCACTTTTCTCATGAATCCAACACATATGTTAATTTTCCCGCAAGCCTGTTGAAAATGACCACATCATACATTACATACTGCGGTTAGATTGTAAAACTTGTGTATTCCGGGCTTTGTCGTTCGTATGCGGATTATATCGAACTTGGACGCGTGACACGGAAAAAGAAACTGCTGGCAACAAAATCGAATCACTCTCAGTGGTCATTGTGGTGTGACACATAATCGCCACGTACGCGTGTGTGCGTGAGAGTGTGTCTTTGCCAGACCTGCGGGTCCATTTTGCCGCCCTCAGAGGATCAGGAAACAAAATGGCCGCTGTACGCCTCGTGTTGGACGTGCCAGCGCCTTTAAAGCTGTCTGCCGTATGCATGACAAAAAGGGGCCAAAAATACGGTCACTATGCATGTTCCGACATTTTCAAGGCTGAGCGTATTTTCAATACTAAGGAGATCGAAGAAGGAAATTAGTCCGAGCCAATGAAATGTGATTCGAAGCAATGAAAGGACCCCGTTAAGCGTCTGGGCGAGCATGAGAAATGAAAGGCCAATTAAATCGTGCTGCGTCAGCCTTATTAGTGCAGACTGCATATGTTTATCCAAGCAGCGTTGAGGAGAAAGAAAAACACAACTCTCAGGCGTCAGCATACAGGCACTTTGACTTTACACTTTGCAGTTGGAAAAGAACGCCGCTTATTTGTCATAGTGGTCGTTGTATCGAAATATGAACTGAAGAACAAAGTCGTGGTTCTTTTCCAATATGTCGCGATGGAAAGAAGTAGTGACGTGTTTGTAAATAATTAAATATTGCCGAAGAATCGGTTGCAAAACTTTTGAATCGTAACAATGCATTATGTTACATTTCAACACAATCCTTTTGAAATCAACGCAGTGATTGACGTTAGCCAAACCAATTGAGCGTGAACGACATGATTGCACAAATCAAAGTTTGACATGCGCAAAGACTCCTCTTCATCGCAACCGATAGGACCAAGGTGGGGCGCAAAATTCCAACGCCCAGAATTTGCTGACTTGCCAATCACCGACAGCCCGATTGATGGTTGGAGTATCGTCGTATATAAACAAGTGATTGACCGGTCGCTAAAAGAGAATGTCCAGTCACCGTAACCCAGGGGTGGGCAAACTTTTTGATTGGCGGGCCACAATGGGTTCGAAAATTTGACAGAGGGGCCGGACCAGTAGCAGAAGGATGGCGTGTTTTGGTAACCTCTCCTCATCGTAGAATAAAAATACATTTAATTTGAAATGAAAGTGAACAAAAGCAATGCAACAATATACATGTCTTTGAAAAACCTCATTATTTAGAAAATAAAACATTCACAATTTTTATTCATTTAATTTTTTTCAAGTTTGGCGGGCCGGATTAAAACGTTTAGCGGACCGCATGTGGCCCCCGAGCCGTAGTTTGCCCACCCCTGCCTTAACCCATTTCTAAACTAGCAAGCCATACTGTTGCTGTATATTATATCCAATGGTAGATTTAATCGCGAGCTATAAAGAGCAGAATAAATCCGACAATTCCCGTTTCTTATTTGTGGTTGATGATGTGGCCGTCCTCCTTCTCCCACCGTCTCCTGGGACCCCTCGCTCAACAACCGTCGAGGGGATCTTATTGTGCAGTTACAACCAGTTCCTGCCAAACAAAGCCACGAACGAGTGAAACATTCCAATCATAAAGCGTCATCTCTGCCGTCGCGTTGGACCTGGTGTCTTCTGCCGACCTTTTAGGCAAAAAATCATCGGAGTCATTTAGGAAAATGACATGTGACAAAAAAAAAAAAATTCCTCCGTGCCGTGATTACAGCTTCACGACATGCCGGAATGATTTGGATGCCATCTTTTGTTCAGCATAATCTATCAGACAAGTGAGGACCTTAGGCAGGATTATTATGACAAGATTCCACAGAGAGCTGCTTCATTAGTCCGGTGATTATTTAAAACACCCAGTGATGCTTCGAAGACTTTTGAGGCGAGGCTTCCAAGAATATGGTTAGCCAATGGTTTTTGTTTCAGAGATGTCAAGAGCCGCCAGCGGCCACAAATTAGCTTTTTTGTTTCAGCAAAGTCGGCATAAATTATTTTGACGAGTAGATTCAGCCATTTTGGGCATTTACGGCGGGCGAGAACACACGCAGAAACACGAGAATAAAAAATCTGAAAACCATATAACGGGACATTGCCAATTAACTTGCAAGAATGCGTCACAAAATATTTTAGCGCACAACCAGCGTATTATCTGATGCATGTATCGCAAAAATACTCTTCAACAAATAGTTTTTAAGAGTGAAATTGCATTGCAATTTTGTGGCTATTAACGCATAATAACATGGTAACTATTTTCCAATCTTAAAATTGAACTGAAATTATTTTTGCGGAACAACAAGAATGATGCTGACGTGCTGTCAGAGCAGCAAGGCATCACCAAGAGAACGTCACATCCTTGCCAAATTGTCTTTGAATGAAATTACAAACGTGTTATTTTATTGCAGCCGTGCCTGAAAAGTCACATGGAACTTCTTGCTGACATTTGGCGCACGTTGTGGAAGTTTCCACCAAACTAAATACCAAAATTGTCAAAACCGATTTACTGAGAATGGCACCGCTTGAAAATAGCTTGAACTTAATCTAGACAACGTGCAATCACCAAATCTCGACAAATGATCGTTTTGGAAAATGCAAAAATTCTGCCCAACAGCGACTATATGAGTTTATTTAGTACCAAAGAAGTTACGAGGCAGTCTTCAGATGTCGTCGGCCGGTAGCGCAACGGTCACTTTGGCCAGCTGCAGCCACGTCCGACAGTTCGAAAAACCCCCGCTGCACCAGTGTGCACGTGACGGAGAGAAATAGACGCATCCCAAATGTGCAAAAATCCAAATTACAGAGCTGAGGTTGACCAAATCGAGGCTGCCAAACACATGACTGGCTTCGGCAAAGGAGAGAAAGATAGGACGAGCCAAAGGAGTGTTAAGAAACTGGAAAAAGTGGAAAAGTGTAAACTTTAAAGTGACGCTATGAGTTCAGTACAAACAGAAGCTTTATGTGTCTGCCTTCTTTCAAACTCAATTATGTAGGATCAAATAATGGACTTGAGGTTGTAGATGTGACAGTTGTCTAGTAAACACTGGACTTCAGTAACTCCTGGAGTCAGTAAGTAAATGCATTTCATTAGAAGCAAGCCAAAAAAATGTATGAATAAGCAGCGTTCGAACATGTCTGAGTTTGCACAAGCAGTGCTCACGGCTCCGCTAACAGTCCCTTGAGCACTGACGCTAGTGCTAAAACAACGTTAGAGGTGTCTGGGCTGGTCCGCCAATATTATGGACCCATGGAGTCTGTGTTTTCCTCTTGATTATTTTGCTAATTTTTTGTCTTTATTTTGCTGGTATATTTTGCTGATTGTGACCTTGATAAGATTTTTGAGACGTTTTTTTTTTTTTTTTCCTCTAGACGAGCAGGAGTGTCCGTAACGACACGTGGAGACGTCTTTACAGGCATTTTACTTCTCCGTTTAGATCGGATTCAAGAATCAAAGAAATCTATTCGAACAGTCTTTGAATGGAATTTACTTCATATTTGGTGGGTTTTGCATCAATTCCGAGATATTATTCAAGTAAATATCTGTGACAAGCTTCGCAAAAAATAGTCGTTGAAATATGCGATTAATCGCGATTAATCATGGAATTTTTTTTGTGATTAATTAGTTAAAAAAAAATTATCACTTGACAGCACTAATATATGTGTGTGTGTGTATTTATATTTATATATATATATATATATATTCATTATTATTTATTTTTTTTAGTATGTGTTGTGTGCATCTGATTTTCACATTTTTACCAGAAAAAAAAAAAAGGGCTCCAACTACTCCCATCATGACCTACTTTCTTATTCAGTAGCGTTATAGGGCTTAATGTTGATCAAAAATGAGACGGATGATTTTTTCCCAAAACGTATATTTGATAATGCTGTAAGCAACTCTGTACAGTTCGAACATTCACACTGAACTTAAATATCGGGCATTAAAATGTACTTGAAGCTCAGTCTTGTAGAGATTTTTTTTTTCTTTTTGTCAGCGTTAAAATAATGCATTTCATTGACGAGTGTTTTGTTCTCCAGTGGCACCCTTATTGTGTTATTGCTTCGGGTCATCAGTGAGTTTCCTACATTCAACCTATGAGCTTCAGAGAGCTCATATTTCTGTATGACTAAATAAATGTGAGAATAATGGGACTGTATGAAGAAAAGGCAGAAGAAAGTCAAAGTGTTCATTATTTTTGCAGTCATGGGGTTCTGTGGTGAGAACTGGGTCAAGGGGCCCCAGACTGCTGCTGTGGACACTTAACTCGCCCCTTAGCTTCTCCTCAGGAAGCACATGAAAGAAGGGAGGGCATGTCGACTCTTTGGATGAAGTGCTGATTGACTCCTGCGGCGAATCACCATATTTCCCCAAAAACCACTATGACAGTATTGCTCGTTCACCAGGTCCCAGGCTGGATGCACAGGTTGTACAAAGGTGCAGTAGCGCTGAAAGGGCGTTTTTCCTTATGCTCGTTGAAACTTTCAAATTTGGGACGATGCTCGTGTGTCCGCAGTATTGGCGATTTGGAGAGTAAAAGGGCACTTTTGTTCCCTTGCGTCTCCCCCCCAAAAAAACAGGAAAGTTTTGATGGTGTAATGTCAGATTGCATATATATATATATATATATATATATATATATATATATATATATATATATATATATATATATATATATATATATATATATATATATATATATATATATATATATATATATATATATATATATATATATATATATATATATTTTTTTTTAATATATATATATATATATTTTTTTAATATATATATATATATATATTATTTTTTAATATATATATATATATATATATTTTTAATATATATATATATATATATATTTTTTAAAATAAATATATTTTTAAAATAAATATATATATTTAAAATAAATATATATATTTAAAATAAATAAAAAAGGCGTACAAAAAACAAAGTATTATCATGTAATAACATAATTAAATGTCAAGAGTTAAACCGACAGTCATACTCCACCTGAATTTAATGATGAAACACGGAGGTCAATCACCACGACACAGCTCAAAAGTCGTTTTTCACAGAGGATAAAGAATATATGCATATGACTTTTGTAGCTCTTGCGTGCGCTGTCTTTGTGTTGCTCCTGCTTTTGTTCCTGAAAAGTTCATCAGACAAACAACCATTCACACTTAAATCAGCAAAAAGTAAGCAAAAAAAAAAAAACACGTGGGTGGAAGTTGGAGTAGGCTCCGAGAAAACCCAAACAAGATGGCAAGCGCTAAGTTCAAACCCACGACCTCCGAACCATCAGGCGCTGACGTAATATCTCAACTTGAATGAATGGTGGTTTGAACGAGGACCAAGAGGAATAACATCCCCATGAATCAGCATGTGAGATCAACATCCCCAAAAAGTCCTGTTTGTAGTTTACACATCTCCACATTCCTGAAGCTTTTTAAAGCTCTCTTCCTCCCCGAGCTTTGTTTATAACATCAAATAGATCAAGGGTGGAGTCCTTCTGCGTGGGTGGCTTCACGTTTGACCGCTTACAACCTTGACAAGGGCGTAGTCTGGGGGTGCTTTGCTCCCCATTTCCATCACCCCCTCCTGTGAGCATTAACCACCCTCATCCCTTCCCCTACATTCTCGCTCTGTGTGTTTGTCTTTTGACCCAGTTTGACAGAAAATCAAAGGTGGGCTTTTTGCTGTGTCAACACCACCGCCAGCAGTAGTATCATTGTTAGTGCTGGACTCAGATGGAAAGAATGAGCCAGGAGATAAAAGCAGGGGTCCTGTGTCGGAGCCATTAGGTCCGCCCCTTTTTTTTTTTTTTCACTCAAATCATGGTTCACTGAACACTTGGCCTTGGAAAAAAAAAAAAAGTGGCGTGCAATTGGGTTTTTATTGGGTGTTACCTTTCGGCAGGTGTATGTTTAGGTTCGGGTATCTTGGTGAGGATTTCTTGACTGGCTTTGAAGACTCATGCGGTGTTCTGTTATTTTTCATGATTCCAGACTCGGGCCGTGCTGAAAGTGCCGGGTTCTTTTTAAAACAATGCGGTAGTACAATGCTGGTCTCGTGATCACGTTGTTGTTGCGTGCCGCGGTATGGTGGTCCAACGTGAGCGCTTTAAAACAAAGCATCATTTCTTTTTGTGTAAACCTCATAAATTCTAACACCAATTGCGGCGACACGTACGCACATGCGCCTCGAATCCCTTGGGAAAATGTTAGGTCCTCTTCAGTTTACAATACGAGCGCTCCTCATTGCTCGCTTTGGTAAGTTGAAACCATTCGTAGCCTTACAAGCGAAGGTAGGCTGTTTACTTAGCTGATGATAAGTTTCACTTTGTTTATTCTCACCTGACATTAACACTACACACGTGCTACGTATAAACAGAGACTTAATGAACGAACCCGCCCTACCGCCCTCTGTTTTTTTCGGTTTATTCTATCGGGCTCAACACAGGTCTTCTCCGGATTAGTCAGGAATGCGGCTTCATAAGACTGCTTCAAATGTACTTTTCTCTGCCAAAAGTCTCTAACCGTCAGAGGGTGCTGTGAAAATGGGGAAAAACCAAACGGGACCCCAGCCGAGTCTTGCTACTGTCTGCACAACCTCGCACAAAAAATAGCGTGATGAGCACAAAAGACATTAAAATTGAGGTGAAAACAAATCAAGGATGTGACGCAGGGGCCCAGGCGCTCTGTCATTGCAGCAGGTTGTGAAACTTGCTAGCCTTTGGCCCAGTGAGATAACGACTCGCATGTCAGTTTCAGCTCTCAAAAGCCATTTCCTCCACCTCCTCTCCAAAATGACTTGACAAACTAACTCGTCAAGGGTGCTTTGTATACGCTTTGCTGAGCTTTGAGAAGCAGCTCAAATGCACCTCCACGTATTATAATAAATTTAAATAAAATTCTGGTTCATTATTTACTTGTCGACTCCAGATCAGGGGTGAGCAAGCTTTTTGATTGGCGGGCCACAATCGGGTTCTAAAAATTTGCCTGAGGGGCCGGACCAGCAGCAGATGGGTGGAGTGTTTTGGTCACCTCACCTCATCGGAGAAAAAAAATACATTTAATTTTAAATGAAAATGAACAAAAGGATTCCAGCAAACTGTATGTCTTTAACACACCAGAGTATTTAGAAACTATTAACAAGATGAATAACGTTTAAATTTTTTTCAAGTTTGGCGGGCCGGATTAAAACATTAAACTCATTTATTCCCAGCCGTTTTCACGAGAGGAAACGCCTCAATCGCAGCATTTTCTTTGCTGTTTTTTGACTGATTTTGCAGAATATTGTGTTCTAAAGATAAAAACATGGAGCTATGACGCCCCCCCTCCCCAAAAAAAGGCTCTGACGTATAAATACGTCTTTGGGAGGCAGCGACTACAATTTTGAAAATGTAAATATACGTCTAATGGATTGAATGAGTTAACGGGCCGCGTGTGGCCCCCGGGCCATAGTTTGCCCTCGCTTGCTCTAGAGGGCGAGCCCTTTGACCCCTGTTTGCTTTGCTCACCGTCCATTTGTGTTTGAATTCAATTTATCTCCAGCCAATAGATACTACGACGGACTTTTAATTGTTTCAAATAAACGGAACCTGCTGTCTCATGTTGCGAATGACAAGGAGGCTTGTTTATGATTAGCGCAGCACGTGCTCGTCCCGTAAATCTGCACATCCTGATCACCTTGTGCTTTTCCGTTTTTAAGATGGTTTTGAGGAACTATGCACAATGACAATTCTAGTGTCGCGTCACCATGGTCTCAATTGCCTTTTTGAGATAGTCTTGTGACTACCTCAAGTTTTGTTTGTTAGCTCCGATGCTGTCCAGTGTACAGTAATTACGCTGTAATAATGGACATTGATTTCTTTATATTATTTTGTATTGTTTTTTTGTGCTTTTTTGATACAGTGTATTTTGCAAATGAGTAACAAAAATGTGATTGTTTTGAGGGGTTGCAAACTAATGGCATTTTAATTAATTGCAATTAGGACTATGGATTGAATGCCCTTTGATTATTGCAGACTCCCCAAAAATCACCAATAAAAAAATGTTGAAATGATAAATTAGAACAGAACTCTACAGTTTTAGTAAAAACATACAATAATTAAAGTAATTAAATTGAAGGGCAAGATCATGCTTTTAATTCAGACAGATTATATTAGAATTCGATGCGAACATGGAACACAACGAAGACAGTTGCAACAAAGTTGTAATAAATTGCCAAATTATAAAAAATATATACTCAATAGTGTTGTTGTGCGACTGTTTGTGTTCAATTATAAGTTGTTTAAAAAAAGATCCAACTATATATGCTAGTTTCATTAGCCTCTCTATGGAGTGTCCCATTATGTGTTAGCGTTAAGCTAGCTAGCTTTCAGAGGACATTATGTGGTTTGGTGAAATACATATTTGATGTGAAGTACGTTAAGCAGCACTCAATTTTCAACTCCTTCAGTGGCCATAAATGCAATCCAAGAAATCAGTCCGTGTTCAGCCATTTCTTCGTTTTCAACTGCTCCAAATGCTCCAAACTAGTTGACCGCCACGCGACCTGGCCCGATTTGCCTCGTTAACCGGCCTTCCAAAGTGAGAAGTGACTAAGTGACAACACAGCAGCCCCCCTCCTCCCCTCCCGTCTTGACGAACGACACGGCCGAGCGTTGATAAATGGCCTGCGCGCCCCTCGTCCTCCCCACTGGAACGCCACATGTGCAGTCAATTCACTCTGCTCACGTGAGCCACACAGGAAGACTTGTTCAAATGTGTTTGAACAGCGCACAAAAGAGCCTTTGTCGCCGCCGATTCACTGCAGCAGGTGAATGACATCACCGTAGTGTGTGTTGGCCATTTTCCCATGAGAAAGATCTCAAAGGCGCACATCACCTCCATCAGCAAATTGATATGCCGCCACTCAATAATCGTGTCTGTGAATGCGCGATTTCGCAATGTAGCCGTGACTCACGACATCAGGTTGTGCAGCTCACCGGAACAAAAGAGCAGCTCCACTTTACCGGACCAAATGATCAAAACACAATCTTCTCGGAGGCTCTGGCTTCTTTTCAAATGCCCTTGCAAAATTGAATTTATAATAAAAATGCAGTTGCTTGTGCAAGTGCAAGGAACAAGACGTGATGTTTACTCACCGTGGTCTGATTAATGTGTTAAACTCGACTCAATGGCTGTGTTTCGGGTCTGAGAGTACGTCATCCACTGCAGGTCAGCAGCAGGTCAACCAACCGGAACTGAACAGTAACACACCGTTTAGATTATTCATTATTATTATTTAATGCAGGGGTGGGCAAACTTTTTGATTGGCGGGCCTCAATGGGTTCTAAAATTTGACACAGGGGCCGGACCAGGAGCCGATGGATGGAGTGTTTTGGTAACCTCACCTCATCTGAGAAAAAAAAATTCATTTAATTTGAAATGAAATTGAACAAAAGCATTACAACAATATATATGTCTTTGAAAAACCACCGTATTTAGAAAATAAAACATTCACAAGGTTTATTCATTTAATTTTTTTTTTCAAATTTGGCGGGCCGGATTAAAGCGTTTAACGGGCCACATGTGGCCCCCAGGCCGTAGCTTGCCCACGCCTGATTTAATCACTTATGTACTCCTTTAAGGACTTTTCTGTCTAAATCATGTTGAAACCACAATCACAATTTGGTTTTTGATTTAAGAATGCTCGAGTGCTGACGAGAAAGCAAGCACAGACGAGCAATTTTTTTTCCTACTATCCAGTACTGAACATTACACCCCAACAAATGCTAACGATTCTTCCAGCTTTGCTCAACGGAGATACACGGACCCGACGAGGAATGTCGCCCTAGTCGGGTTACCGTGAAAACATGAACTTGCGTGCCAAACACCCGTCGCTAACACCAAAAGGTACATTGTGTGTTTGCTTGGGAGCAATGCGCTCCATTAAAGCGCTTGATGAGCAAAGCAGCTGCTGCTCCCTCCCCTTCGGGACCCCCGTGGACCCCAACCCGGCAGGGACCGCAAACTAATCCCACATCAAAGCGCACCCAATCACTTCAATCTACAGTGGTAGAGTCTTGGCTGTGATGTCTCCTTTTGGACACAAAATTGTCCCAAACAATGGAACCCAAGTGCCATTAATCAGGACGACAGATTATCCTGTAGCAGTTTCTGGTACTCGGCACCTCTGGACAAGTCCATGCTTTTTCTTTGAAAAGGTGAAAACAACTGCCTGGAAAAAGGCAGTTTGTCTTTGTCAGGTAATCGCCTGACTGGCTCTATTGACGGCATCCAGACCTGAAATTCTTGGTTGGCAGCGGCCTCCAATTCCCCAGAACATTCAGTTCTCAATGCGGTCGATTCTTCTCTGGTAAACACTGGACGTACAGAAAGGCCACGAAGAAGCTGCAATATGCATTCGGACTTGTGATATAACTCTCCAACCTGTTTTTTGTCAAGGTTGTCATATTTTGACAAATGATTTGCCGTCAGCCTATCAACCATTTCAAAGGCATCCCTATTCAGAAATGAAATGGGACATGTCGAAAATGTATATGGAATGTAACAAGGTCATTTTTTCGCAAACTGGGCGTGGCATATTACGATTAGTTAAAAGCACACACACACACACACAAAAGTTTTGTAATGGACTATAGATGTCACAATGGTATCAAATATTATAAATATTTATTAAAATATTCATTTTAATTGCAGCGATAGGTTGAATCTGCGCCGTTTTTTTGGGATCGATAATTAATCGATAACATTTTCTATTGATATCTCCCACCCAACTATCGCGATACATATCGATATCGAATTATCGTCACAGCCCCAGGCAGTCTAACACGCTCATACAGATATAGATGGAGACGGTCATAATTCTCAGTAAACTGCAGTAATATTGGTCATTTCTAACTCAAAAAACAATTTATTTTACCGTTGTTGGCAGTGAATGAGTTCTTCTGTATTTCTCTTTTTCAGTTTGATAGTAAGATTCTGCGAGTGGAGTGGCATTAAACAGCTCAAAGCCTTTTTTTTTTTTTTTTTTTTAAATTAACTATCTGCTATCTAAGATCTCAGATATGTTGTTTTTCTATCTACTGTGCTCCTTTCCTTCCCATAATGCAATCACCTACCCCAGTAACATTTGTCTTTTCACCATCACCCCCCCCTCCAGCATTCTGTTATCGATATGCACAAGATGAGGCAACTTAGATGACATCACCGAGGTCGCTTTGTAACCCGAAACAGTTGCCGCCGGTTGTGTTTCTCGCAGTGACAAAGTAGCTGGAGTGCCGTTTAATGCACCTCCGTGCAAGACGATCATAAACCCAATCACGTGCGTCTGTTTTTGTCTTGACGGGTGAGCGCAGGTGACAAGTGTTTTGTGGCTTATCTTTTCCACCCAGCGGTGGGTGAAGGCCGGGTACCTGCAGCAGCAACAAAAGCAGTTGTGCGTTTCTTTGTCGAGTTGCAGACGGCGTAACCAATCGTAGGCTTGACAAAAGACAGCAGGGGAAAACCGTTTGGTTGGACGCTGACAGAGTGACAACATGACACAATAAACCCATTTATCAACTGCTTTATTGTTAGTGTGTTGGACGTGTTAAACACCACATGATCACATATGCTGTATAAAGTGGACTTTCAAATCGTGTACTTGCTCTTGTGATGTGGAAAGGAGCGCATGAGGTTTGAGCACGTGATATTTTTCAAGAAGAAACGGCAATGCAGATTGGTGAAGACTCACTGGACACTCAATTAGGTACACCTCCACAAAAAACTAAGTACATAAAGATTAGATTGTCATAGAAGTGATTTATCAACTATGTATTTTTTTACTTTTGAAAGAAATAAAACATCAGAGCATAGCTGATAACTGGAAACAATCGCCCCAAAAAGCAATAGTTCTAGAACATCCAGCAGGATCAATTCTTGTGACATGAAAGTTGCATTTGAGCTGCTTTCGAGCCCGAATGAAAGCAAAATAAGTGGTGGGATTGCAGCGTATCACCGCCACGCTGTTCAATATACAGCTGGAAAGACGCTAACCTGCAGGCGCAGTCCTTCATCCTGCAGATTTTGCTTTTGCTTTGATGGTACGACCTTGATAGGAAGCACCGTAAACCCTGCAATAAAAATTCATTTTAGAGGAAATGGAGGGGGGGGGATCCAAAAAGTTTTTTCTCTGGATTTTTTTTGTTATGCTCCTATAAGCGGCTCCCCTGCAAGAATTTTTTTTTTTTTTTTTATCCACATTTTCCACATTATTATTTATTCATTTAATTATTATTTATTATTTATTATTTATTATTTATTGTTTAGTATTTATTATTTGTTATTTATTTATTATTCGATATTCATTATTTATTATTTATTTATGTATTTATTATTTAGCATTTATCATTTATTATTTATTATTTTAACTATTAATGATCAATTGTTAATTATTGATGATTGATTATTAATTGAATAATGCATCAATTCTAAATAGCCAAAGCAGGCCAAACTAAACTATATCGTGCAGTTGTGATCATAAAATGAGTCATGCGTGTTGCAGGGCCGTTGTCATTTTGCAATTTATGTCACTGCTATTGCCGTTGCAGCTGTTTCGTCTACTGTTTTATCATGTCCAAGTCGGGTATCAGTGAGTGACTCACACTGAAATGACATTCAGGCTACTACGACCAAGTTGAATTAAAATGAAGCCAGCTATAAAACGTACAATAAAGTTGTGTCAATAGGAATTAATAACCACAACCGACAAGGAAGAGCAGATCTATGTATGCGTCACGGGTGCTGAAATAAGTTAATATTGTGCCTCATGACTCCTTCATATGCCAGAAGATATGAGACTGACTCACAATCCGGCCCACGGTGGGAGTTTACAACTGAAATGCAAGACACGCAGCACAGCGGAATAACTCGAGCTGACTGAGGCACAAAATCCAAGCAGTGTGTAATTTTTTGGGCCCCAAATAGTGGATGTATGGGGGAAGAAGAGAACATCTAGACACTGGAGTAATACTACAAATATACTCAATAAGAAATTTAAAAAAAAAATTAAAACTGCACTGTATTGTCACTTTGGACTCTTGGACTGTTCCCCCCAAAAATATATTGCAACAGAGTGGACATTGACTTATGAGATTTCAAATCCACATTTTTTTTTTTTATATATTAAAAAAATATATATATATATTCATCTTACTGAGTGGTCCCTGTATATCTGCATGTCAGTCTAATAATTCCTATGCACAGATCTGCATCTAATTAACACGTGCAAGGAAAATGTAGTCTATGGGGGCGGGGCTTAGAGTCTCTCACTTGCCCCGGAAAATTCTTGATATGACATGATATGACTTGCTGTTTTAAACTGTGATATAATTGCAAAAGTATGCGTATGCAATTTTTGTTTTACTTCCGCAACTGTCATGAGTTCACTCTTTGGCATTGATCAAAGAAGACCACACTATAATTAACCATTTTAATCAAAGCCAAATGCTCCAAAAATGTCTTTCATCAGGGTTTTATTTAGCTAATGAGTGGCTTAATCATTGTGTGTTTCCGCTGGCTGCATTTCACGTCTCCAGGTATGAGCAGCCAAATAATGGCAGGCTGACGTCAGTGTGGGCAAAAGCCAGTTCGGAGTTAATCACCGAACCGCAGCTACTGCTTGCGCTGAAGGGCCTGCTTAATCACACAGATCGTGACGCTACGGGTAATCACTCAACACACTCTTATTATAAACTTTAATCAAAGTCATTTTCGGTTATACAACACTTACACAATGTTCCATTTATATATATATATAAAAAAAAAAAGACTTTTAACCTACATGACTATGAGTTGGGAATTGAATTAAAAAAACAAAATCGTAACTGAATTAACTTCACCGGGCGGGGTTGATTGAAATAAAACCACCTCGGCCAAGTTTCTTGGTCCTGCTGGCCCATCGGACAGGAAGTGCTTTAATCATGACTTCCTGCATTTGCCTTGTTTTGTCTGCACACCGACACAAAGGAGAGAGTGATGATTTGTTGCTATTTATTTATTTATTTTTATTACTGTACATAAGCGCGCCGCGGTCAATAAAGTGATTCCATAAAGGAACACGGCACTGTTTTGCAAGCTCACATGAGCGAGGAGGAGGGGGCTGGGTAATCCTTCCGACACATGGTAGCGATGTCACGATAAGGCTCCCCGTTCATTTTGACATTTGTCTGGATCCTCTTGCTGTACTTTTTTGCTACCATGGCTTATTATCATTCGAGCGGAATATCTCACCTCACGTGCAGAGGACAGTCTGGGCAATACAATACGGGCATTGTTGGACTCACTAATCGGCCGTTTAGGCACTTAAAACCGGTTTGCTGGCTATTTCCAAGTACATTCTCGTTTTATTGCTCTCTGTGTTTTCGAGCTTGGCTTGAACAAAAGAGTACGGCATTACACGTTTATGTTAAAATGTACTCACCTTATGCTATCGTAAAGTCATAATTATTATTTTTCGATTTGTATGCGTGAAAGCTGTAACATGACGCATTTGCGAAACATTTAATTCAGTGATTCTTTCGTGCACCACTAGAGGGCGCCCTCTCCAATGCGCTTGTCACGTTGCGCTGTACGGCTAACCCTCGCCTTCTCTTCTTGAGGCTTTCTTCGGTATTAGGGTCACAAAGAAGGTGAAAGAAAAAGCAAAACGTGCAAATCCGTCGATGCTTGACGTCCGCTTCACCTCAACGTTCATCCTAGCAAAGACTTTGTAAACATAAAATCAGAATAACCATATAATCATTTCCTACAGGGTGGCCATTACGGGCTAATCCCGCGGTGCGCTGTGGTCGCAAAGCGGCCAGCGTGACGCAGGGTGGGAGATGAGGAATGAGGACATTTCACCCCGTAGTCCGTAACTTCCACACACGTCATCGCCTTCTGCGTCTCGTGCTCGGATCAGGTTTTTTGCGGCGAGTCCCGAAGCCGTTAATGTGTTTGACATTATAAGTTGCACGCAAAGGCTGTATGGAGATTTGATATTTGTGTGTTCGGTTTGAAGCTTATCCCATCACTTACGTCGTCTTAACCGAAAACGTTGACGCTTTCTGGGAAGTTCATAAAAGTTTGGGGTTATTTGACCAAATAAGGCCGTGGTACCGTGCTTGGCAAATTTGCTTCTCAAAATGAGCTGAACATGTCGATTATTATGGTCAATTGGTTGAGACGCAACAGCCTTGGCTTTTTTTTTTTTAATTTCAACTAGACTGGAACACTAAGATCCTAAAATGACTTCAAATATTTAATAGCTCATCAGGACATTGATGGTACAGGACTGGAGCAGCATGATTGTTCTGTTCTGTGAGAAAAGTCTCTATCTTATCTCGTCACGTCGAGGCTTTGGCCTTCTCATGTCTCGTTGTTGCCCTTTCTGCTTTTTTGTTATGGCTTTGCCTCTCTGTTTCACACCACCGTTTGCCCTTCTGTTGCGCTGATATTTATGGATTTGGCCCACTTTGAAAACCGCGTCATAATGACATAACCGGGCCCGGCCGTCTCATTTTGAAGGTTACGTGCGGTGACGACATGCGGCGCACGTGCAGCTTTTCACCTGGGTACGTTGTTGCAGCTGATGACCCTTCTGAATTCGGAGAAAGCTTCCCACAGCATTCTGAGAAAAATCAGCCGCGTGAAAATATCAGACCGCCACGGTTTTGTTGACACATCAATTCTCTGTGCAGGTGTCTTTAACATGCTGTCTCCATGCTGCATTGGACATGGCTTGGATGGAAAAACACTTAGAGAGCGGCTTTAAAAAAGTCTTTGGCATTTGAACAGGTGTGTAGACTTTTCCTATGCATTGTGTAAACAAGCTACATGCAATTTGTCGGAGTAACAGAGAGGTATAATGCAGCGTTTCTCATTGGGCAAAGGCTCGTGAGCACGAATAAGCAGCTGTTATGCATTTAGCAATTAGGAGATGAAGTCATCTTTTTTTTTTGTGTGCAGCTATAAAAATGACGGAAAAAATGGGGCACAAATTGTTTTCTTCTTGTTCGAGGGGTCGTAGCAGAAAATAATTGAGAAACACTGGATTAAAAGCAGTGCAACTATCGGGTGCAGTTATGCAACAATCTATTCCTTCCAGATAACTTATCTGCATGACACGCAGCCTTTTTCCCATTGGGATACAATCCTAGTGGGGTTAGGGGGGGCTATGTTTATTGTCTTATCCACGAGAGATGCATCCACACAGATCCACCACCGCTGTGAGTGTCAGCTGCACGCGTCAATCAGCGTTCAATTGCTGACCGTCAATATTGATCCGTGTGTGTCTTCTATCGAGGTGATAGGTTGACCTGACACGTCTGAACCCACCTCACACTGTTCAGAGGAAGCCATTAAACAAAACAAAACAAGACTAGCACCGAATAAACCAGAGCCACTTGTAGTTAGTACCAAATGTGTCCTCGACCACATGAGGGAGCATATTTTGGAAAAAGTGGTGTGCATCGCTTGCTCCGTTGTGTTCACAATGTGGCTCTTGTGGCCCAACCACTTTTTCTTTAATTTGTTGCATCTGTATTTTAATTCCAAAAGTTAGCGTTGGCTTGTATTAGTGGGTAAGGCACGCAGTCACAATTTGTATTTTAAAAGCGAGTTTGCGCTGCGTTCACATTCCATACAATTGCTGCTTTTTATGAGCTTGTTCACATCAACCTTGAGTGGAAAAAGATTTTTTATTTTTTATTTTTTAAATGTGCCATTTGGGCACTGCAAGGCAAAGTATCTAAAAAAAAAAAATTGGTTCTATGCAAATATCTATACAAAATAATATATAAATAGTTTTAATAATTAATAATTAATAATAATATATACTATATGATAATAATGTATTATGTATAATAATAATTTTTTACTGTAATCATTTTTTATTATTGATGGGATTAAGTGCAAATATGGGGCACAGCATTTTTCTTTACATATTAAAAAAAAAAAAATTTTATTTATTTATTTTTTAATGTTTTTAACCCAAGACAGTGTCTTTTTAATGAAAAAAAAACATTCTCTTTACATTTACTTTGTTATAATTGCTGCTGATGTATTTCATGGATTTTTTATTTATTTGTGTCACATGTCCCTTCATACCACTAATTGAAATACTCTTCTACAGTACACTATTTAAAACAATATTTTATGTTGGCTTTTTAAAAAATTTTTATTTATTATACTTTCTTTAACATTTCTTTTATTTCAACCCAGGAAAATAGATTAAAAAAAATAAAAAATAGATAGTAGCAATAATATTACATAAAAAAAAAAGATTACAGCTATATGTAAAATAATGATACAATGGTCTGACAGGTTTTCAGTGATTTGTCATTGTATTGACTTTTCCTTTCCTATTAGACCTTCTGCAACATTCAAATTAAAATCATCTGAAATGAATACAGACTGCTTGTCTCATAATGAACGATAATAACCTCCATTAACGATGACCTCATGTAATGGCCGTTTATTTAAAAATATGCGCACTGTGTATCGACGTAATCTCCCAGTATACTCACACACACACACACACACATTGCTGTTCCTGTCGCTTCAGGCTTTTTGTAAATTATTCCACCCCAATGGACAATTATGGTGTCCAACTCCATGACTGGGGACATAGTAGTGCTGTTGAAACTTTATCATGCTTGAATAGAGTCATTGAGACGTGGACTTTAGTTTACCAATCAGCTGATTTCACTTTGGTTGACAACCTGATTATCTGTTAGGCTTTGGACGAATGTACCGGTGGAGCACACGTCACCTTATCAGCCATATCGATAATCTGTCGATATGTTTACCAATGCCAGTATGATAACAAGGAAGTTTCAATCTTGTGAAATGTGGTGCAAATTTATAACCAACTTGCTGTACACTTCGAAATTGCCGTAGAACTAAATCTAAATAATTTCAATACAATGCCCACATTATGCTCACTACACTGTGAGACATTCTCATCGCTTTTTACGATTATGCCAATTTTGTAATCGCTGAGTGTAATAATCGTAATTGAATTTCGATTAATTGCTCAGCACAGAAACATCGACTCTTTCAAATAATAATCGGATTGCTGTGTATCTGAATAGGATTGCGGCCGTCTGAGTCCGTCTTGTCCACTTTGAGTTGCTTTCTTCCGTCGCATCTGGCGCACCTCTGAACGCTTCACGTCTTTGTCACGCTAATCTCCGTCTTTCATCTCCCTTTTGCTGCTTACCTCGTCACCTCCCCACAAACGGCACAAAGGGACATGTTGTCAAAGCCACGCCGCAGAAAACATGCGGGCTTAACTTCTGACAAGCAGCTCAGTTTGTAAGTCGCCCGAAAATGCAACCTGAGCCAGGTGTGCGTCGGTACAGCGAGCGTAGGTCGGGTTTGGTGAGTTCATCAAAGCGAAGCTTTGAACTCCCCTCCCGTGATATCACGCACGGATTACCTCAGAGCAAACGCCATCTGGGAGAGCGATGCATTTAACCGTTTGGAAAAGGCCAATTTGAATTATTGTTGTTATTCTTTTCTGCTGCAGCTGTCTACGTTTAAACGGCATCCCATATATGGTCATGTTTACATTTCACTCGTGTGAAGTAAAAGGGTACTTTTTTTTTTTTTTTTTAAAGAAAGTAATCTCATAATGTAAACAATTCTCATACATGGCACCTGATTCTTCCGATAATCTATTTTTCGTAAGCGTTGGGAAAAAAAAATGAATTAAATATTTGTCATTTTTGTCATCTCACCAAATTTGAGCCGGCTTTGCACATTGTCATTTTTTCTGTTTTTAATAAATTAAATACATGCTTTTCATGAGATATTTCTGGTAACAAAAAGCATACACACACACGCGCGCAGAGAAAATCCCCAAATTTGGAGATGCATACTTTTCATTGGATGTTTTATAAAGACACAAAAAAACAATAACAAACATTCCTTGAATTTGGAATTTTGACAACTAATTTGGGGTGTTTAAAAAGAAAGAAAAAATGTGGAGAGAGACCCTTTGCGCTTGAACAAACAATCAAACATACATTTATTTTCATTGCATTTTATTTATTTTTTTTAAATAAACGGAAAAGTGCTGTATGCACACCTTTTGAAATTTGATGCCGGCTAGTGTCGGACTCTTATCCACGAAAGGTTTTTTGGTCATTTGCTCAGTGATTGCAGTCAATCAGAGCGCAACTTTGCTTGTGTTTATCACTGCGGGGCTTGAAGAGGTGTGTTGGTTGGCAGGCATCTAATTTTGCTGTCTTGTGTGAAAACGGGACGAAGGTGTGAGTAATCTGGCACCGGGGGTGAGTAATGGCTTGAATAACACGCGTGTTCCCTTGGGGGAAGGGGGCGGGTGTGAGGCCCAGATGGATTGGCGAGGGGTTGACACGCAAACACACTGACTCGAGGGGCAGAGCGTTTGATGCAGGTGAGGCTGGACTGTTGGAATCAGCTGGGACCTTGTTGGCATCCACCGGGCCGAACGACAAATTCTTCAAGCAATTTTTGGAATTTTTAGACCTAGCTTGGTTCATTAGTGCAGGCTGGATTTTTGGTGTAAATATTGTCGCTCTCGTGCATTTAATAAAATAAAGCGTAACAGGACCTCTTCGGATCTTATCAGTCAGTACAGAATCTTTTACAACGGCTGCCTCACTTTGCTAATCGGTGGGGGCGGAAGTAAAACGGGCCAAAATTAACATGCCAGGGGTTGAAGCAGCACAAGAGACTAGTTGCATAACAGTTGGGCATTCAAAAATTCAGTGGATTAAAATAAATTCACCTGTCAAGGTTTGAAAGAAAAAAATTCAAAAATTTCCCGTCACGGCCTGACTTTGTGCCTAAAGGACAGCCTGTTGACACACAATTGCGTGTTTCTGAGGCAGCCCGTTCTCACTGCAAGGACATCTCTTCATGTTCTCAACCGCAAGCTGATTCTGCTGATTTGCTCCCCCTGACACTTTTTATTTTGTTTCTCCAGATTTCCAGTAAAGGCTCTCCCCACTTCACCTGTGAACTTAGATCTGTGACATGTGGCGGCCACCTGCATGTGAGTGCTACAAAAGCAATCCTTCAAACGGGGCTTTATGAGCTGCTGTGATTTAGGACGTACAGTTCAGGGATCAGACAGACAAGGGTTAAGGTTTATGTCGGGTAACCTATGGCCCGCTAAATTATGGAAAAAAGCCCCTCCTGCCCCACACAAATACAAAATGATAAACCACCCAGTTGAGTTTGAGTGTGTTTCCTCTCTTGGGAGATTAAGTTTGAGGTTTCACTTTCTCATCAGTGCTTTCGCAATACTAAAAGCTTGTATGACGGGTTTGCGTTACAGGGTGTTTGCCAGGGATTGTAAAGACAATACACACGTTTGTGAAACCAGAGGAGTCACGTTCATCTAGAGTACATTTGAAAATCTCTTGTGTTGTTTTGCATTAAATACCGGTTGGATTCTGACAAATATTCTTGTTCTTGGCCTGTTTTGAGGACCTGTCTCATACAAAACGGAGCCAGAACTCATCCAACCATATCTACTACCGAGCCAATGGTGCGGATGGCTTTTTGAGCCCATGAAAACCACTTTCCATAAACTATGCATTTGTAAGATTTAGTTGTTTTGCTTTAAATACCGGTTCAAGTCTGACAAATATTCTTGTTCTTAGCCTGTTTTGGGGACCTGTCTCATACAAATGAGCCAGAACTCATCCAACCTTATATACAACTGAGACAACGGTGAGGTGGCTTTTTGAGGCCATGACCACCGCATTCCATAAACTATGCATTCGTAAGATTTTGCAGGTGTATCTGCATCGAAAATGTCCTTACCTAACTCCCATGCCCCCCGGCTAAACTGCCTTGAAAGAACCTTTTGGTCTCTTGCCGATAAGGTGACATAATGAAGCTCAACACAGACAAGGGGGGACGCTTCGGAGTGAGTACAACTAGCCTAGCGGATTAGTTTCCCCTGCTGGTGGGGGGGCCTCAGACATCACCTCCCCGGGTTTTAATGGAGGATTAACAGGCATTGGAAAGCAGAGCCGGCGTTTCCAATGAAAGGACCCTCGCTGACTTTGATGTCCGGTGCCTGGGCGTCTGTCTGGAAATGGATCACAAGACCTTGCGCAACCCGCTCGACCTCGTTTAACTTTTTTTTTTTCGCAAGAAGGGAGGACGCAGGGCAGAGTCGCGGGCCCGGCTCCATTGACTGAAGGCACGATTGAGTGGTTTGAGCTTAACAAAAAGCCAATGTGTGATATTCTCATCATGTTACATAAATTGCGGCTTTAAGAAATAACAATCCAGGTCTTTATCAGTGTTTTGGATTCTTTTCTTTTTCCTGTCAAGTAACATTTTGGCACTTAGTAGAGTGGTGGCCAACCTGCCAGAGGCGAAGAGCCACAATTTTTCCGTGTTACTGCGAAGAGCCATTAACAGCCCCCATCCCGTCCCCTTCTCACTCCCTAGCTTGTATGGCTTTAGAGCGTGTACAATGTTCCAAGCAAGTTGATACGAGTGCCTCATAAATTTGGGGGAACAACTGTGTCTACTTCTCAGCCTGACCTTTCGAAATAAGCGACTTGTTCTCGTGAAGTGGATGATTGCATGGAGGGAACTGAAGATTTCTGACATGGCGATGGCGGCTCGAGAATTGAATATTATTTTGTTTTAATTAAAAAATATTATATCTGTATATAAAACTAGGATTATAATAATGGAAGACTACAAGGAAGAGACAGGGAGGCGCCATTTTTCTACTTTGCTACAAGTTGTTTCTTGAATTCTCGCATATTTCTCGACATCGTTATCAAATAGCTGGCACTCAGAACTTTCTGCCGTATTGTGTAAAAAGAATTCAACAGATTGCACAATGCAAGCTTTTATTAACAAGTTCAAAACAACCCGACACTTCTTGGCAACACTCAGGCAAGTTTCGTCTTATTTAGCAGTCACAATTTATTATTTTTTATTGAATGCTTTTATTTTGAAGGCCTTCTGGCCAGTTGTGTTCCTTCGATGTTGCTGAGCAGACCGGGAGGGTTATTGTCTTGCGATCACGTCGATTCCAGGAAATGAATGGTCCATTTTGTTTCGTATGAAAGCCGAGTGCATGTGCAAAGACTGGGACAAAATTTAGATGAGAATATTTGGCAAAAAAAAAAAAAATAGCACGTGCAAAAATTGAGGATCAATTGCGCAAAGTTGCCAATAATTTTTTCCTCTCTTGTAACATGTTGAAATGTCACTTGCTTTGTTTGGGTTTTGCTATTTATTGTTCTTGACAAGGAAAAAAAAAATAATTTAATAGTGAGAAAGTTACTACATAACAGTCTTTGTCAAACACTATTTTCACAGCTTGAAAGTGAATCTCTTTGCTTCTGATTTTTGGAGTTATGCGAGCAAGTTCTTGCCACCGAAAAGACATCATTTACCTCTTTTATGTAAGAGCATTAATATTACCCAGAATTTATTTGTGTCGTTTTAACGGAAAGCTTTCAGGAAATTAAATATTTACACGCCTGATTGGCTGTTTCCTTTAGCATCACAGCCGTGGTTTACTTCGAAGCGCCCTCGTACACAAATCATGTTCACGTCAGAGTAGCTCGGGGGGTAAAAAAACGGCCATGATGCATCGTGGGCTTAGAATTTGGACTGAAACTATTTATTTCCAACCGCCTGCTCTATTTTTTTTTAATGTTTCTTCTGTTTTATGCAAAATGGCTTCATTCCGGTCGCATCATTACGGAGCAGTTGTCTCTGTTCTTCGAAATCTCACCTGCCGCTTCAAGAGGATCAAAAACTGGAGGTGTCAAATTAGCAAGGCCAAAAAAAAAAAAAACTCCCGGGGCAGGATTTCAAGTGGCTTTTCTTTTTCAAGAAGTGACAAAAGCAGTCGGGGATCAAGGAGGAGTTTTTGAACTTCACTCTGCGCCGTTGTTTTGATTTGGCTGTTTTTTGTTTTTTTTTTCAGACCACACATCTCGACGGAATGTTCCGATAAGGATCATATTGTACGTCCTGTCGTCTTACTGCGGATCTTTAACCCCTTTTAGCGCGCGTTTAAAGTCTAACCTTTGCCTCGCTTAAATATTAAGACATGGGCTGAAACGGTAAATTCCAGCCACATATTACTTTGGGACTGAAAGACGCAGGATTAGACGCAAATATAGACATCTTTTAGAATATACATTGAAAGTTGGTTTCATTTCAGAGGAAGCACTATAAACCTTCATTTAAAAAAAAAAAAAAAAAAATTTTTTTTAATCAGCTGTTCTTCGCCCCAAAAAGTCTACTTTAAGACACACGCAGCTGTCACTCAAAACAACAATATATAACATTCCAAATCCTATTTTATTAGCCTCCGTCCTCACATATTTCCACTCGGGCCTCGTTACATAACGTCTCAGTGTGATGGCTGAAGGTATGCTGACGCCCGGCTCCTGCCAAGACGCCGAATTCGGCAGCTATGAACGACGACCTGTAATTGGCTCGTAAATTCAGTCGACAATCAAGGCCATCCGATTATTCGACGCTGTTATGTCATTAAAAAAAAAAAAGATGCTAAATACTTTGTTTACATGGCAAGTGCTTGTGGGTTGATGCTCGTTAATCCGTTGAAGGTTTGTACGGCGCAACGTTTTTAAGTCCGATTTCTGATTGGAGGACATTTGAACTGTGCGTGAGCTCAGTTGACACCAAAAACAGTTTATGGAGTGGAAAAAAAAAAATAAAAAATCAACAATGTTTATTAGCTTGAGCACTTTAGTCCAATTTTTTTTTTTTGTCATTGAATCGTCCTTTTGCCATCAAAAGTCGCGTTCCTCTTTCTCTGCAGGAATGCCATTTTCCCGGCGTTTTCGTGAAAGTTGATTAGTAAAAAACAGAAAACGCTAGAAACCAATTTTTTTTTTTTGTGTATGTGTGTTTGGTGTAAATCGTTTTCTCTTCCTTTTGATGGGTTTATTGACACATGAAACATGAAAATGAAAATAAATGATTCACGCAAAACTCGTGTTAACTCCCCGAGCATCCCAAAGCTACAAACCTCCTCCTAAGGAAATGAAAACCTCCCCCCTCGAACGCCGTCGCAATATGTTCGAGGTAAACCACTATAAATCCTACCTCTTGTAAAATATTGCTTTGGGGGAGGGGTCGAGGGGGGGGGGGGGGGATCTGCAACACAATCCTTTGAGCACAAAAGCTTGCTTGTACGCTGATAACCTGCAGGCGAGGTGAGCCTGCCTTTTTTTGTTTTTGAACTTTAAATCAATCCTCGCCTTAGTTCCATTGCGAAGCTTCGCTTAAGGGCACGGCATGTGGATGTTGGCGCATTTTTGCTTTTTAGAGTCCATTTTAACACATTTACTGCCATTGACGGATAAAGACGTCAAAACCCTTTTTTTTTTTTTTTACTCTGCTGGTAGTGAATGAGTTAAGACCACATTCCGCGTATATGCTATAAGGGAGCGAATGCTGCGTGTTTTTGCGCTAAACGGAGAATTTAAAAAGCGCGACATTATGCAAATAAATGAATTTGCAGTGCAATTTAAATGAGGCCTGCATGTGGATATTCAACTTTTCTCACGAGCCTTTTTAACCGAACAGACGTTTGGTTAAGTGCGGTTCATGTTGAAAAGGGAAGTGCAAAGTCAACAGCGCTTCGCCTCCCAGCATAGGCGTGTGGGACACCTGCAGCCGAAAGCTAACATTAGCATCCGCAGAATTGTAATAACTCGGAATTAGAATGAGGAAGTGTGTGTTGTTGGCCTAACATCCCCCTTTCTAACGAGTTTTTTTCTGACAATATTTGTTTGAATGGTGCCGAATTGTTTTGAAAAATATGACAAAGCATTGGAGTCAGACTCACCACAAGATGGCCGGAACTAATATTCGAACCCAGAACCATTCGAACTACTCGACCACTCTGCTATTGTTAGCTCATATGGACATTTTAGAGGCATGGCGAGCTCATTTGAATTTGGTTGCTAATCAAAACAGTGGTCCATTGAGGTGCGTCGAAAAAAAGAATAAAACCCTTTGACTTGACCTAGAAAACCCCCCAAAAAAAAAAGAGAAAAGAAGAGAAAAGCCGCCGACTGTATTTTCACATTAACACCAAAATCAGACTCGAATGGGAGGCGAACTCGTCTGACTCGTTTTTTTTTTTGCTGCGTTAATCCTCACTTAATACGCGTGCAGATTTGGTAAACTGATCCGGCAGTTTGATTTTCAGGGAGTTTCCTGAAGCTTTCAGAACAATGCTTCTTGAAGTTTTAACACCAATTACCAAAAAAAAAAATAAATAAATAAAATACAAAAAATAAAATAACCTTTTTTGGCATGGGTCTCGTCTTTTATATACATGACTTAGACTTTGAGGGATCCAAAAGCTTAGCCAGCGTTAAATCATATGCACATTTCTCTGGAAGTGAAACAGCTGAGGGAACGAGAGAAAAATCATTTTTCCTTTATGTCATTAACAAGATTACGACTGCAACACACCAGGGATGAAAAACGTGCAGTTAGGAAGGGGGTGGAGTCATAACGATACGAGGAAAAAAAAAAATCATGTGGCAAGAATGTCGTAATAGCAGAAATTCTTGATCTCCTGAATTTGTGCAGTGCAAGTCGCACTGGAATGGAAAAAAAAAAAACTCATAATACAAGGGATAAGGCATCATGTTAAAAAAATGAAGTTGCAATATTACCTAATATAAAATGACATCGTTCCGGAATTCTTTAAAAAAAAAAAAAATATTCAGAAATTTAATTCATTGCTCAGCATTTCAGTTCAGCTTCAGCTCTTCCTGATTATTTTTTTCCCCTGATAATTTGCATTCTCTTTTTGACTATTTGCCGCTACAAGCTAACGAGCGGCGTCTTCATTTTGCGTGTTGCTTTTTTTTTTTCCAGAGGTGACATAAAAAAGTTGAAATTCACAATTGTAGAAAATGAGTCACGGTAATGAGGGAAGTTTATGTATCAGATCCTTCCGCTCGGTCGTGGCCACGGGGCACGGAGGCTGCTTGTAGGTGTCACAGAGGGAAGGGGGTTATTTTTTTTTTTTTCTTCTTTTGCTTTTTGTTGAGGAGATGTCTGGCAAAGGATGTGATGCTGATGGATGGCTGACAGGAGGCTCACCTGTCCGTGTCCGTCAATAAACGGATTTCAAAAGAAAAAAAGAAAATACACAAGATGGGTTGCTGACGGGGATCTTTCTGCAAGCCCTTCAAAAAAAAAAAAAAAAAAAAAAAAAAAAGGACTTTTTTTTTTTTTTTTTTAAACATCATCTTAAAAATACACACATCATGTCAGTTATAACTGCAGGTTATCTTTCTAAAGACAAAATATGTGATATTTTATAGTGGATCTTGTACAGATCCACGTTAAGTTACAGTTTAGTGCTTTTTTTTTAATAATGATATTATTGACTCAAAATAAATAAAAAAAAATAAAAATCTATAGTTGGCATGCATCTCCAAAAAATAATAATTTCATTTCATTTAAAAAAAATCCCTTTCCTTTTAAGTTTTCAAATGAATATTAGTTAGTTGTAATTAACAGTTAATAGACACTACATTAGTCAATTGCTGAGCTCATTTGAACTTAGCACCACTAATAAAACGATAAGACATGCATGGTAATATTCTGGTCACTATTTTATTATTCAATGTGCTTTGGTTCCCTGAAAGGTGCTTGAAATAATAAAAAAATAAATAAATAAAATATATAGATATATATTGCTTTTTATTTAATTTAATTTAATTTTATTTTATTTTATTTTATTTTATTTTTCCAATGCAAGACTTTAACCATAAAATTTTAGCGGGTTTTGCGAACGTGCACCCGAACGCGTGCTTAGTGTTTTGAGTGCCCTTTCTCAGTCTGTTTGCCGTTAGTTTAGTGTAAACACTGGTGAAATCCATTACGAGGAAGAAACTCTATACAGTACTAGTTTCCATCTCCATGGAAACGCCGGCTAATGTTGAGTTGACTCGCCTGTATCAGTCAATTAAACTACTTCCAAAGAAATAGTTTACTGGATCTCCATGGAGGTCCCTGAGTGTCCTTCGTGTCTATAAAGTATTTTGTTTGAATACGTTTATGTAGCCTGTTGTCTTCAAATTTGACCCGTTAGCCTGTTGGACATCAATAAAAATATCCGAAATGTCCTAAATGTCGTAAAATGATCACACAAAGTAGTTCAAAGGGATTAAGATCATGGTGAAAATTGATCTTTAGCATTCCATACTGAATTAGCATTTAAAACCTTTGTTACCCTCACAGTGGGGAAATTTGCAATGAGCAAAAAAATGACCAGTGAGCATGAGTGGCCATTCGGAGAACATTCACGTTTTCCTGGAAGCAGGCATGAAGCGACCACAGTTGGCTCGCACTGACTTTGACCATCACACACTTAAATCACAGCTTTGGTTCCTAGTAGTGTACACCCAGTTGTTTGTTTTCACGCCCCCAAGTCCCGAAGTCCTAAAAGGGAGATGGAAACATGCAACTTCCATTTGGCTAGCATCAGGCAGGTATAGAGCGTTGTTCGATTAAACAATCTCAAAATGAGTCCAGTTGCTTTTTGATCGTTTCCAGAGCTGGGTGATGTTTTCTCAACAGCAAAAATGCCGAACGACAGTGTAATTTACATGCCAGGCCAGTAGTTGGCGACATTCACCTCAACAAGGTTCATTTCATTTTTTTCAAGTTAGGCGGGCCGGATTAAAACATTTAATGGGCCGCATGTGGCCCCCGGTCCGTAGTTTGCCCACCCTTGCTCTAGAGGTTGTTGCCTATATCACAAACCTATTGGGGTCTTTCTTTACATTGAAGTCTCATCTTGTTTTTTCGCCCTTAGATAAAGATAGCTCTTTATTGTTTAAATTACAACAAAACACCTGCAAGTCACATGTTCCAATATTTTTGCAACTAGCATCTATGTGGCACATTACAGCTCTATGTAAACAGCTTATGTTACATATGCAGATGACGAAGAGCAATCTGTACAAAAAGATAGTATGGGAAAAAATTGAGAATAGTAAAAAAAAAAAAATCATAAATAAATTATATGTGGTACACGCATGGGTGTTGTTTACTTTTAAGAACGATAAATGATGACAAAAGGTTCAGATGCAAATCTTACACAGATCTTTATTGTTCTTATACTCAGGTAAAGTTAATGGCAAATACACTTTTTTCCCCTCCTTTTCTTTTTCCAGTTCAAACATGCACATACAGAAACCTTCTTTCTACATACTCATTCCAACTATGACCATCCAACATTTTCTTAATTAGCTTTCTTTTCCATTTCCAAACAGTCAGTTCTCTTCAGCAACATCCTCTTCATCATCCTTCTTAGAACACATTCGGTAATTCCGTTCCTCTGGTGCAAAGTAGTGTCCACAACTTCCACTCCATGAAAGATGCTACACCGAAAAAGTCTCCTTCGAAACCAGTTGTGGCTCAGTTCGAACATCGGTTTCGGAACATCCTCGACTTGTGATTTTCGATTTAAATAACGCCCGTTGACGATGCCCCCCAAAAAAAAAAAACGGCGACTGCGTCCTGGCATTTTTTGGGGGGTTCAAGGAATGTATAAAAATAAGACGTTTTGTTCACTCGTAACTTACAGTATGTGTTACATCTTAATTTATCTTCCTGTCTTACCTAAAACACATGCGCCACCTAAAAGCTAATACAGTGCTCCTTTAAATATAGCTAAAAAAAATACCACATAAGAATATAAAAATGTAAAACTACATCCCTCATCTTATGCAGGAAAAAAAAATGCTTAAATATCAAATCAATGGTAAACATTCGTCCCTTTGTTTTTGTCTTTGGCAGGGTTTCCCAAACTTCTGGTTAGGACCCAAAATGGGACCATTTTATGGCAGAAGAATAATTTGTCTGTGTATAGGTTATGTAAAATATAGTGTTTAGGAAACCCTGGTCTTTGGGATGGACTTAAAAAAGGAAGGTGAGGTAAACAGCTGCCTAAGTGGACAGTAACACAGAACACTGTTTTAAGGGTACGCGCACACTCTGTCACACATAAATACAAGTCCCACGTTTTTCCCGTGTTTATGTACAAAATGATTGAGTCTATTTTCTTCCACTTTACACCATGGTCTCTTTTCTCTTCCCTAATGAATAAAGGGACTTCTTCTCCTTTTTGGATTTGTGAGACGCAGGCGGGGAAACGGGCGATGATGATGTGGAGGAGGAAGGGGAGTCTGAGGGGGAGGGGGTGGCGGTTCCACATGGCGAGCTTGGTGCGGACTGGGTAGTCCGCTGAGGGCAGTTCTCATCCGTCTCTTCCATGTGGACAATGGCGGAGACGGATGATGGGCGGCGTTTCGATCGGACGTCCGTTGTCGTCGTGGGTGGCGAGGTGTGCTCGCCGTGCGGCCGGTGGACGGAGATGGCGCTGCGCAGGCAGTTGAGCCACTGCTGCTTGTGAAAGACGTCGTTGACCTGGAGCGTGTGCGACTGCGCCTGGCCAGGGTCTTGGGCGCGCACACGGAAAATATTCTTGGCTGTAATGGAAAGGAGGAAAAAAATTAAGTTCACGACTGGTCCTGATTCAACAATCGGATGCCGGGATCGCTCTGGGAACACAAGCCTCACCTTTGTCGGCGTTGCTGAAGGCACCTCTGAACGAACCGCCCATCCTGACGTCACCGTCCTGCAGGTCGTCCAACACCAGGTCCTGCACGGGAATGGGCTGCCGGTACACTTGGAAACATTGACGCTCATTTCGGATGACCGAGCGGGTCAGGACGAGCAGCTCGGTGAACAGGAACACGTGCAGCTTCTGCCAAGGGGACAATGAAAAATTGAGGCTCGAGATTTCCTCAGGGTCTTGTGTCCATAAACAGGCTTTATTCGTCACTATTGAAGACTGTTAGATTTATTTTAACCTCTATACGTTTCTCACCGTTCCGCTCTTGTTGCGAAGCTCTCCGTGACACAGCAGGCTTTTGCACTGTTCGAGGCGGGGATCTCTCTGCCGGTCATCCAGATATTCCAGCTTGTCGATGTAGTATAAGCACTCGGACTCGCCCTTCTTCATGTTGATGTCGGACAACACCCTTTGGATGATGGTGATCTGAAGACAGGGTATGACTTAGTCTCAAGGTCTTTAAGACAAAGCGGCACTCAAACATCTTAGAGTTGGTCCTTACCGCTTGTTCCAAGCTAGTGGCATCCGGATGCTCGGGCGGAGTGTGTCTCAAGATCTCTCTGAGCAGCAGCGGGTATTTGACTAGGCGGGAGCGTGGGATGTCCAGGAAGCTCCAGAGGTCCAGCTTCCGGCTAAAGGGCGACTCCAGGCAGCGCTGCAGAAAGTCTTGCACTCGCCGGTCTTGCTTCTTCTGGTCCAGCAGGGCCTTTGCGGCCAGCTGATTGCTGCAGTACTTCTTGTAAGCATCCAGCTTTGGTAACTACAGAAAGAAGAAGGCTGTTTTACTTCCACCCGCTTTAAGCATTTTGATGCAGATACATCATCTGAAATGTAGCTTACCCAATTGACAACAATTTGACCGATCTGGCCGACGGTTCCGTTAGAACCTGTCGCTTTGGAGAGTTGAGCCAGCAAGTCCTCGTGCAGAGGGATATAGGCATCCAGGTTGCCAAAAATGTGCGAGAGTTCCTCTTCGGACATTATGGACAGCTTCAGCATTGGGTCATGATACGCCTGTAAAGAGGGAGGAAATTGTTAAATACATCCACAGTAAACCGGGACGGGAGGATGTTAAAAATAGCTCTTAAAAACAAGAGTAGACACAGAAAAGATAGAGTGGAGAATAAATTCCTGGCTTTTTATAGTCGCTGGCTTGATTGAAAGAAGGGCCTGCCAGGCTTTGATTTAATCTGTTTGCTTTCTGAGTACAAACCTTGCGTGCAAGTTGGAGGTCCTCAATCAGGTCTTGTTCTCCACGAGACAGCTCAAATATGGCCTGAGGAAGAGGAGGAAGGGGGGGGTGGGGGAAGGCAGAAAAAGATAAACATGAATCAGGGTGTTTTTTACATTGGGACAACCGAATACCCCTTCGATTTAAGGCCAGACTCGCGGCGGGTGCCAAGCAACTGAAGTCTAAGTCTTTCTGGCTGCCATCTGCATTTTAAAAGTGGACAAAGTTTATAGCTCCTGACAGCTGGGAAAGATGTCAGACATAAGTGGGGAGGTAGTCTGCCTCTTTGGCTTGTTAGTTCTACGTGAACTTACACAGACTGTGAAACAGGTCCTGTGAGGCCTTTTATTCTCATTTAAACTATTTGACACAAATACTGCGGGGATATGTGAAAGTAGTCTGGACGTACAGTGCTGTCTGGATTTCTAAACCACAGAGGCTTCATTCATTCTTTCAGTCTGATGGGATTCTCACCTCCTGCCGTTTGATCTCTTTGGTGGTTAAGGTTTCCTTCTGGTGAACGTCGAGCGTCTCCGACCACAGTGTGCTGTTCCTTCTTTTCGGCGGCGTGGGGGCCGCTGCCTTGCAGCAAGGCTTCTGGGGCACGACCGGCGACTTGCCATCACTCCGGAAGGAGGCCTGCGGACAGAAATAAATCCTCAAGTCAAACTCCCCGTGGTGTTGTTGCGTTTGACATGCGGAAAGAAGCGTCACAGGTCCCTCACCTGGATGGTTTGGCCGAAGCGCCGGACGGCCCCATTCTTCACCGGAGAGATGAGGTTGGCTAACGACGTCACCCTGCCGAGAGGACGGACACGCTTGTTGCTGGGTTCCTGGATTAGAAAGACAAAATCAAGAGGGAGAATTTAGCCGAGGAACTAACAGAACAAATCGATCGGTTATGCCAACTGTGAGATCTCAAGAAGCAAGTCCCTCGTGACTTCCTTGTGATCAGACCCATCCAGTCGGGTCGTAAATCCTCTTTATTGACTCCACTTCCAGGCTTTGGAGCCAGGAAATATGAGGGGTTGCGAGATGATGCCTTAGGCAGACAGATTGGCGGAGCTCACTGGGCAGACAGAAATATTGCCCCTGTTTGGTTGGACAAAGTGGAGGCCAAAGTGGCTTCACCAGCTGTTGGCTCCATCATGTGAGAGGCAGGCAGCCAGCCCACCCTGCACAAAGACCCCCTCTGAGTGCTGATCAGGTTGGAAAGGGGGTCTGGGGGAATGCCAAGAATGCACGAGACTCCGTTCTCAGCTGTTCGCCCCTGTGCGCGCTCCGCGACTATCTGCCTGACAACAAGCTCTCTTGAAAGTGTAGCTGTGGGAGATAAATACTTCCTGTAGGCTTGTTGGTCTTTAACTTCCTTTCCCAGTCAGACAAAGCAGTGTGTCATGTGGGGTGGCTTTAACGTGAAACAGACCGTGGCGGCAAGTCTGGGAAAGGGGTCGTCGTTGTAAACCTGCAATGAATCTTTCCCCTGCTTAAGTGTTTACATTGAGTCGCGTTGCACGGTGGGGGGGGTGGGGTGTGCAGTTGTGTTCAGTTTTTTTCTGCAAGTTGACGCAAGTTTTTTAATGGGGCTAGCGTGAGAGTAGATCTACACCTGGGCCAGGTACCCAACCCCCTCCCCCTAGCCTTGAGGGTTTGAAAGAAGCTGCTTGGCTGCAGGCCAGCAACAGCACAGAGCTGTAGTCAGGAAGCTAAAGTAATGCTTTGAGTACAAAAGTTCTTCAAAATCATTACAAGATCAGAATCACAGCATTCAATTAGTTTGCGCCATCTCTCTTTTTAAGTTTCTAATCGAGTTGCTTGTGTTTTCTCCTGACTCAGCCCTGAAACCATTTTGCCTTGGATCAGCGAAATCTGGGAAACCACCGAGGCACAGCTGTGGAACTGATCCACTCGCTCTTTGAGCTGTTCTGACTGGGGTCTCAAGACGAAGCGCATCTTTATTAAGCCCTCTAGCGGCAGGGCCGGCACATGGTTGCCACATGGTGGATACTTTCACCCGGGTCGTTTTTGGGAACTACTCACTTAAAGATGAGATCATGGTGTTTTTCTCAAAGTGTGCCTTTCATGTCTTTTGGGGACTAGTCCATGACAAAAAAAAAAGACAATGAATTAGTTTTTTTTTGTGCGTCAGGAAGCTGTTTTTTCCTGCAGAACCAGACTCAGTTCCTGAGTCTTTAACTATTGTCAATGAATAATGTTGCACATCTCCATCCAAACCTTTTATTACAACCTCCCTTCTAGTCGGCGTTCAGTTCGCTTTGATCTATACTTAAATGTGTGGTGTGCCGAAAACTCCAGATGTCTTGAGAACCAGAACCAGACTTCAAATGACAGAGCCAAGGTCATCAATAAGTCACTTGGCGAAAGTCTGGGAACTCGCTAGGGGAGAATTGTCTCCAGACTTCACAGAACCTCCGGACTTTTACCGTCAGTGAGACCACATGTTGGTGGAGAATGAAAGGCACAATACACATTTCCGCAGTTGAGAGACCAGTTCCACGTTGATATACCCGATCTTAACGTGGTGAATACTTATTTCTAAACCTCAATCAAACCATAAAAAGTTACCCTATTTCATTGTAATGAATGCTATGATTGCTCCATATCCTACCGAGCACCTGCTGCGATGAATATTTATGAAAACTGCGCTAATACACAAAACTGTTTGTGGTCGCGGAAAGTGCAGGTCTTTGATAATAGTTCAACGTTTTGTCAATCTTGAGCCAAATGAGAGAAAACACAATTTAAAAGTGACTCACCTCTAACTCCTTGTGGGCTTGGTTCTGGTAGTCTATCACTTGCAGAGTCCGTTTGATAGGCACCAAGCTTCCCAGTTCATCGTAAGCCACCATAGCTTTCAGTAAAAACGTGATATCCCTTCTTTTTTTTTTTTTTAAATCCTTTTTTTTCATCAGCTCCAAGTAATCCACAGAGAGAGAAAAAAATAGATACGTTCAAAGTAATAAATAAATAAAATACCTCTGATTTACATTAGTTCTGCTCCTCGAGTGGGACAGAGCTTTCAGTGAAGCTCCACCTCACCCGCTCTCTAAACTTTGGTCTGCTCCAGACAGAGGGTGGGAGGGCTTTATAGCTTACGAGGAGACATGGGAGGGGAGGAGATCCCTGAGGCGGGCTCAAAGTTTGCTGGGAGGTGAGAGGACACCACCAGCATGCCATGTTGCTGCGTACACTCAGAACTAAAAACAGTAGCGAGTAAAAGGTGCGATCCCAAGTAAAGTTGACACCTAAACAGGGTTTCGTTGCGGGTTTGAACCTTGTACAACACCAGGCGATTAGCTCAGGTGGCTCGATAGTTAAAGAGAGTGGATCAGAAATGGTGATTTATTGACTATATTTTAAAAGTTTAGGACCGAACTCAAAATGTTGGCTTTCACCAGCTTTGCTGCTTCAAACAAAACAGTGAATGAAAAAAGTCAAAATCTTAAATTTCTGCAGAAATTTACGATTGCATTTATAACTTTCAACTGCACTTCACTCATTAAAAAAAAAAAAATTAATGCCATAATAATAAAAATTGAATTACAAATGATGCAAGTGTTATAATAATAAAAAAATAATAATACATGTAAAAATAATAACAATAATCAAAACAATAATAATCATTGGAATTAAAAAAATAACAAAAGCAGCATAAATCTTGGTAAAAATTTGTGTCATTACTCATAAAATCAGTCACAGAAATTTGCTACTTTCATGCAATCCATTTAGTCGTCTTTGTTAATCAGTTTTTAAATAGTTTCAAATATTAGATTAAAGGAGAGTCAGCCTCCAAATTTTCTTGACAATTATAAGTTCCATGCAGTCCTACGAGTCTAAACTCAGCATTCTGATTAATATTGCGTTTGTGTAAAATGAATTAAGCCGTAAAATTCACCTGTTTTTGTCCATCTAAGCGGGGTGCTAGATGTTCCTCTGACGAGCTTGCATTATGCTCCTCGTCGTCATAATTATCAAAATGATGCAGAGGTCAGTGCACTGTATCACCTACAGCAAACATACGGCCCGGGGACCTCATGTGGCCCGTTAAACGTTTTAATCCGGCCCGCCGAACTTGAAAAAAATTAAATGAATAAACCTTGTTAATGTTTTATTTTCTAAATACCATGTTTTTTCAAAGACATATATTATTGTTGTCATGCTTTTATTCACTTTCATTTCAAATTAACTGTATTTATCTCCGATGAGGTGAGGTTACCAAAACACTCCTGGTCCGACCCCTCTGTCAAATTTTAGAACCCATTGTGGCCCGCCAATCCAAAAGTTTGCACACCCCTGTCCTACGGCTATTGTCAATTTCTGTCGAGTCTGCCCAAAACCAATCCATTAATTTATGAGTTCATCATTCTGTGTTTGGGAATCAATCAACATCGGATTTGGACCCTTTTTTCTTAAACAGTCCTCTTATCAGACTCATCAGGCCAACTGGGGGGGAGGTCCCATTTCAATATCAATAGCAGCGGGGGGCGGGGTGGTACTGGGACTCATTCAGCCAGATGTTTGAACTGAAACCTGTATCTTGAAGATCAGAAAAGGGGGTTGGGTGTGACGACCACCCATTTGATTCGTCAATTTCTTTGTCAGTTTCAGTTAAATCAAAGGACATCTCTGAGGAGAAGACGTGAGCACTGACTGACAATCGCACCTGAACACGCAAAATGTTTTGAGCGTGATCTGCCGTCTTAAACGGGGGGTGGGGGGGAGGGGGCGAAGCGTAAAAGCGCGTCGCGAGGGCAAATGGATGAGAGCGTCACGTCGTGGACTCTGTCCTCCTGGGTCAACACCGAGGTGTGAAGCCCAACGCTGACTTTGCGCTGCTGCTGCCGTGTGGAGGTGATAAAACACAGATGCTGAGTGAGCCGCATTGCGGTTGACACCTTCTTTAGGGGTTGTTGACGTGGTGATGGAAAAGCACACCGACGGGGGGGGATGATGTTTCCAGACATGCGAAACAACAAATTTCCCTTTTGGAAATAATGGGCAAGGTGTTAACAGTGTGGCCGTCGTCAGCATTCGGTGAAGTTAACCGTTTTAAAGTTGGACTGACGTTCGTAAGTGTTTCCGGGTGTTAATAGCAAACTAGTGGCACAGCGTCATTTTTCACAAAATCAATTGTCACACAAGTGTTTAAAAAAAAAAAAAAGGTTGCCACTGTTAGCAAATCGTATGAATAGCACTCGTAAATGACGATTGAAGGTGAGATGATTTTAGCATGCCACAAAGGCATTGAAACAAATGAATTCTTAAAAAAAAAAAAAAAAAAAAATCTAAATAACCTTTCATATTTATGCTGGGGGTATAATGCAAATGCAAGTAATCATTTACGTTCTTAAATGTCACATGATCATTGTCACAAGTTCGCTGAACAAAAAGGCACGTTTCATTTTAAAGATGAATGACATCTCGCGATCCTTAACTTGACAAGTGTGAATGAAATATTTCATTCCTCCTATTGTTGAGGCTAAAAAAAAAAAAGCCACAGAAAACAAAAAGCCCTAAACTGCGGTCATGTGGAACTTCTCGCATGACAATTTCCAAGAATGCGTTTCAAACTGCCAGTTTTTGTGCCTCTTAAATCCATCTTCCAAATTGCCGAAAAAACACCAAAACAAGAAAACAAAAACTTCACAGCGAGATGCAACAACACGGATCTGCTACGATCCCACTTTTGACACCTTACCCAAATAAATCTGGCGTAATGTGGGCCCGCGGTAGTATTTGAGTTAACGTGCCATTATCACGAGCACGGCATATCGCACGGGTGTGTGAGCATTTTGACTGTCATGCTGTCAATTTGGTTACGACCTCAGCTTAAGCTTCATTTTTAGATGACACACCTCACTTGTGTTTTGGGACTGGTCGGCAACCAATCGCATTGTTGCATTTCAATAAATTACTTCAGTAACTAAAGTAAGGTAAACTGCGGGAGGATCTAAATCAGGGGTGGGCACACTTTTTGATTGGCGGGCCACAATGGGTTCTAAAATTTGTCCGAGGGGCAGATGGATGGAGTGTTTCGGTAACCTCACCTCATATAAAAAAAAAATACATTTAATTTTAAATGAAAGTGAACAAAAGCATCACAACAATATATTTGTCTTTGAAAAACCTCATCATTTAGAAAATAAAACATTAACAACGCTTATTCATTTAATTTTTCTCAAGTTTGGCGGGCCGGATTAAAACGTCAAACGGGCCGCATGTGGCCCCCGGGCCGTAGTTTGCCCACGCCTGATCTAAATGAACCGTTATGACTGTTAAACCTGCCATGTCCACGCAAGCCCTAACAATCCCCTCCTGAGCAGACTTTTTCTTTCATACGACACCTCGTTTGAGTTAGCAGAGCAGCGAATATGCCGAATGAGCCGCGAGAGAAAGTCCGTCTGTGTGTAGTCTGTACCGCCGATGACACCGGGTCGCCTTTTGGCTGTGAGTCACCTGGCTCGGGGGAGACCTGCTGCTGAATCAGCTGTACATCTACCCCGCTTCCGTCCTCCTCCCCGTCAAGTTTTACTGCGCTGCAGCTGGAGCGTCTACATGATTTACACTCCAAAAGCCATAGACTGTGGAGTGCTGGTGGGCGTTGATGATGAGGGAGTGTGGGGGGGGGGGGGGGTGTAGTCTAGTGGGTAGGATAGATGAATAATGCCACGTGTAGTGTGCAGTGGAGTTTCACCGCTGCCTAACCTATGCCGTGCCAGGGACGGACCCAAACACCAAGGCCTGTGGGGGCCGAGCTCAATTTAACTCGCACGCCAGGAACAGTGAGCAGCCTAATTGCGGCCCTTGAGGGAAGACATTAAACAAGCAGTTCGGGGTTAAGGAATATAGCAAAGTGAAAACAGCGGAGGCACTGCTGCCCCCTGCTGACTACTTTTGGAAGGTGTTAAATACCTTACAATGTAGATCTGTTTTTGTTTGAAAAGAATGGGCACCAGGAATAACCCGGAACCGTTGGGTTTTTTCCCCCCTCCAAAATACTTAAAAGAAAAAATCTATTTTAACTGTGAAAGTCATTTTCTTTGGATATACATATGACACTGAAGAATTGGAACTTTGACCTCACGGTGGGTGCGATCTGCTGTCCATATTCTGCTCACTACAACACGGCCACGGAAACAGCAGCTTCCAAAAATAGCACTCAATCGATGAATTTAGTCCTAAGCCCTTCCCTGAGCCCGTAAACAAAAAGTTTAAGTCAGTTTCACTCATTGCGATGTACTGTAATCCGCTTTTCTTCCAGGTGTGTCTTTAACATTGAGCATCCCACTGATTATGTTTGAAAACACTTTTTTTTTTTTTTTTTTAATTCAACGGGTAGGAAACTATTAATATCTCTTTTCAGACCGAAGGCACAGGACAGCATGTAATCACAAAAAGGCCCGCCTAACACCATCAGTTCAGTCTGTTACTCAATGTTTTGATTTGTCAGTGTCCACGCCCCAAAGCAAACCTTGTTGCTAGCAAACACAGGATGATTGGAGACGGACTGGAACGTCGATAGAGCCTGATAACAAACGAAATCACTTTTAACACTACTTCCTTCGTTTTTTTTTTTGTTTTTTTTTTTGAGTAGGGGCGGGAGGCGGTAGGGCGCAGTGACATCTGGTGATAGGCCTTGGGAAAATAATTGGCAGTCGGTACCGATGCGGCGACGGAGCGTGTCAGGATTAAAGCGCATTGGAAGCAGCTCAACTCGAAAGGAAAATAAAGTCGTAGCAAAAACAGAACTGTTTTGATTGGGGGGGAGTGGTCGCTGGGAATCTCCACACCGCAACATTTTCCCAACCAAATCACAGCGACTGATAAAACTCGTTGCATAAGTGCAGTTGCTCTTCTCTCGTGCGTTGGGGGAAAAAAAAAAAACCGGCCCACACGCACTCCAAACGTGTGACTGTGACACAAAAGAGTATTAGGATTACATTCAAATATAAAACAGTAAAAAGCTTTTCAATTACAGAAAAAATAATAATCATATGAGTATCAAGTTCAAGTTTTAGCACATGAATGTCAGAATTAACTCGTGAACCATCCTGAAAAGAAAAAATAAAATGATATTCCTTAACTGATTGAATCCCAGACATTTTCACCAGAGGAAACCCCTCAATCCACGCATTTTTCTGGAGTTTGACTGATTTTGCAAGGCCAACAGAATAATGGGTTCTAATGCTATAAAAACACGGAGCTATGACACAAAAAAAACCAAAACAAAAACGCTAAGACGTATAAATACGTCTTTGGGAGGCGGGGTCTTATGGATTGATTAATATAGATTTGTAGTGTTAGCAGAAAAACAAAAATTGGGGGGAATATGAGTTTTGTAACAATTAAATCATATTACAAAGGGAAATATTGTGAAAATAAAGTTGGAATTTTATTGCATCTGTGACAATGAACTCATTTTATTTTTTGCCCCACAAATTTCATATTATTAGATTTTTAAAAAAAAAAGAGGCTAATTTATGTTTTTTTTTTAAATATATATATATATCACCTGAGAAAGGAGTATACATGACGGGTCTTGTTGCTCAACTTATTAAGCACCCTCACACGTCAACGTCAAAGACGTTCTTTTCTGACTGGGCCATCCTGCCTTGTTGTGCCCTCGAACCAAAGAGCTTGTTTTGACTTGAACCGAAGTAAGAAACGACTTAAAAATAGAAATGAAAATGTTTCGGGACACCCATTGCGCCATTTGTTTTGATGACCCGTCATTATTTGACTTTTTCACCAACATGTTATGCAATGCATAATTCTGACGATACTCTTTATGGTGACGCTTTCTAGTTCATTTCTTTCTCGGAAATGATCAAACCTGTGCTGCGAATGTTATGTTGCGAGTCCATGAGATTCTTTTTTTTTTTTTAGTTTGTCATTTCCATTTAGAGTCAAATAGATTCTATCCTGAGATCTGTCTCTATGGCCTTGTCCACTTGGTTTAAATATAACTACCGTGGTTATTTTTAATCGTATGGACCGGGTGGGAGAGGATCTTGGACCATGCTACTTTTATCAATGGGTGTCCTCAATCTATTTTTGTGAAATGTCTAAAAATGGGAGAAAAATGTCGACTCGTAGCAGCCCGGTCAAATCCTGCAATGAAACTCCTTCTGCACCAAAGTGGACGTGAGATAAATCTCAAAAAGGAGTATCACTGCTTGTCATGGCAGAAAGCCTAAAACGTCGTATTGTTGTCACCAAATGGCCGCTAGTATGACGTTTTTATGACATGGAACAATTAAATTGGTTTTGAGTTACTATTTTGTTTGATGTGTCGCAGTGATCACCTCCTTCTACCCTTATTAGCTTTACGGAGATTCACCGCTAATCTGCCAATTGCATAACGTCCCAATAAAATAATTAAAGGGAAGGAATGCGGCAGGAAACGCAGGCCAACATTTGATGCATTTGCACAAGCTTTGTTCAAGAAAGGCCACTTTCATTTCTTACTGTTGACGGAAGTGAGGAATTTTCAGTTTCTGTCTATGATCGTAAAAAAGGCTTGAAGAGTGATTTTAACGCCTCAGTTTGAATGTGCGATGTCAGTCGTAAAGATGATGTCACGTGAAGTAAATTGACGGCCGTCATTAACATTTCAACAGGTGATCTGTTGCAAAAAATTAAAGCGGTGGAAAAATCATGCATTGTTAACTTGATAACAGAGAGACTGGCTAATTAATGGACTTTTTAGTTGCTCTGATTAATTGCCTGCTCTTTTTGACGCCGAATATTGATAGCTGTCGTGACGCTAGCACGCTAGCAAACTCAGGACAACCCAATCAAACATTTTACAATGCGCATACCTATCTGATGGTGCAAAAAAAAAATTTTTGATTTTGACGCACTTTATGGGAATTTACCTTGAAATCAAAGCTGCAGTCGGCTTACTTCTCTCATCTGCATTTCTGTGGCAAAAAATTTAAAAAAAAGAACAAACACGATGTGACCATTCTGCATTTTGTGATGGTAAACATGTCTGCTGTCAATACACACTTAGTCTGGAGTTTCCACTTAATACGCAACTCAGATTTTGAGTTGGCGACTTGTCTTATAGCTCGAAAGTAGGGGTGGGCAAATGTTTTGATTGGCGGGCCACATTGGTTATAAAATTTGACAGATCAGGAGCAGATGGATGGAGTGTTTTGGAAACCTAACCTCATCGGAGAAAAAAAAATACTATTTAATTAATTTTAATTTATTAATTATCTTTTTTAATTTAATTTAATTATTATTTAATTTATTTGATATTTAATTTTAAATGAAAATGAACAAAAGCATGGCAAAAAAATATGTCTTTGACACACCTCAGTATTTAGAAAATAAAACATTAACAAGGTTTATTCGTTTAATTATTTTCAAGTTCGGCGGGCCGGATTAAAATGTTTAACGGGCCGACTGTGGCCCCCGGGCCGCAGTTTGCCCACGCCTGATCTATAGAGAGATAGATTTTTTTTTTTTTTTTTAGTGTTTTATTTATCACAGCCGACAGCCCCACCAGAGGCATTTACAGCCTCACCACGCGCATCCCACAGGCCCCACTCCGCTCATTGCCCCGCATAGCTCTATCGTAAAACGACAATGGTCAGCGCTGGAGGTCCTTGAGCTAACAGGAAAGACTTAATTAGGCAGCGTGACGCTTTAACACCTGCATGCGGATTGTCGGTGAGGGCGTCACTGAGCAGGTGAGAACAGTAGTTGGCCATCTTGAAATGAGGTGACTGCAAAACAAAATGGGATGAACCCCCCGGCTCCCGCTCTCAGGGTTGTCATCGAGTTAACCCGATTGAGCTGACGATGGCCAAAATGGGCTCGTAATGGTTCAACTTTATTTGTTTTGTTGTGGCGGTGATGTTACGGCCTCCTGTTTGCCCCGACACCCTCACCCCTGTTTTTTTCCCGGCGTGTCTTTTCTGACTCGCAGGGTGCGAGCTCCATAGAAGGCTACAAATAATAAACGATTCAATTTCGAGATAGCAACACCGTCGTTTTTGAAGCCCGCCGTGAATCACAAGCAGGGAAACACGCACAATCGAAATGAAACCGTCAATGTTGCTGCTACCTCAAAGACTTGAGAGTTATTGCGGGCAATAAAGCTCTCAAGCACATGCATACTTTCTTTCTCGTATACATGAGCCGGTATTATACTGCTGTCTGAGCTTCTTCTCCGGAATGTATAACGCTCGATGAATGTGCGAAGGCAGGGCCGATGGTTCTTTCTCACCTTTTATCCGAGCAACTTTTTAAATATGTTGTAAAAAGAACAGTGCAGATAGGAAACTAAAATGTCAGAATGACCAAATCGGAATTACAAGTCATACCAAGTACATTAAAAAAAACGGCTTGGGAATATTGCTCTTGTTGTTTTGAGAGGAGGAATTTTTACATATATTGGAGAAGAATGAGTTTGAAAGTAGGTTATCCAAACACCGTATTAGTTGGAAAGACTTCAAGAGAGATGCGATGGCCGCTTGTCAACGGGACCGTTGAGTTTACTGCCGGTTGCCGTGACGTTTAACCAAAGCGTCTCGAAGTGGACGTTTGAGAATGTTAGTATTGTGTAGCTAGGCGAGAAAACAAAACATTTGCCCGTTTGTAAACGTTGCCGTCCGTGGCGTCATTCATTTCGATGTCGAATCTTAAAAATGCAAAGTGTTTCTCACGTCGGCGTGAATATTTTTCTCATTTGAATTCAAAACTGTGTGAAAACCCAAAAGGAGGTGATTGTTGTGTAAATCTCATCATGTATTTAAACAATACCCGAAAACCCTTTTTCCCCAGAACTTTTGCAGCTTCTTAGGTCGTTGAACCCATGACTCCACTCTTCACCGTTCAACGCTTGAAGTCAGCATTCCGCTTAGCTCGGCTCTGCGGAAAAGTCCCAGCAGAATTACGTCAGGTCGTCTTGTTAGCGCTCCGATTTGCCGATTGTGCAGGATCTCTGTCAAAGTTTTTGAACCACACGGGATCTGCCCTGTTCCTCCATCAACAGCCCGTGGATGGAAATAACAAGCTCCGTGCCGCAACTTGTTCAAATGCTACGTAGTCTTACTCAACAAACACGGGACATCGCGCCGAGGACGCGTGTTAGTCACCTGGGAGGCGACTGACAGATAAAATGCCGATGATGTGCACTGACAGGACAAAGAGGTAGCCATTAGAGGCAGCTGTTACTTCTTACTACACACAAGTTGGAACACAACACAATCCTTAAAAATAGCGTGTGTGTGCGTGTGTGAATGTTTTGATTCTGGATGTCAACAACAGTTTCATATGCCAAAGAAATGTTATTTTGGACCCCAAAAAAAAAAAAATTGCTGAATTCACCCATGACGCATTCGTATCTGCGCCATATGTGGGACTCGTTTTTTTTTTTGTTGTTGTTGATGCTTGAAGTTTTGCGAATGTGGCGACTAAGACGTTTTTGAGATGGAAAATGAACGGCATATTGGTGGCTGTAGGAACCGATTAATCGGTTGACGACCAGGTCAAGTCGGAAGTCAAAAGTTCTGAGTGATTTTATGCTACTTTTGGCCTTGTGCAGCAAATCAAAACAGGAGTTCAGAAAATCTCTCCAATTGATTACTCCAGAATAACAGTTACTTCATCGCCGATTCCAGTAGTTTGTCAAATGCCCATCCCAAGTCTGCAAGACAAACGGCTTTTGTGGGGAACATCTGAACATCTGTATAGAAACACATCGGCTTGTTTGTTCAACTAAGCCAACTCCATTCAAACGCTTTTCGTGTCATTTCATCCAAATTTTATTAACAGCCCCAAAACTCTGCAAGGGGCTTACTTGAACCCACACCAATCATCTGCGATGACAGACTGCAGCATTACGACATACATTTATTTATAATCCCCCTTCCCCCGCATCAAAAGCCTGCAAAGACATCAATGAGCGCTTGTCAAAATGTCCTTTTGTTAACGTGCGATTATGAGGCATCAATCCAACGACTACAGCAGTAAAAACCACAAAAGTCTGATGCGTCTGTCGTGGGACAAAGCAGCTGCCTCGGTTCGCACTCAACTGGGTGACGAAACATTCGAAAGTCGGAACGGATGCGCTCTAAAGGTGTCGGCTAAATCAGCCGTGTTCATTTTTCTCAATTTCACGTGTTCGCTTTATGCTAATTGCGATTTTACCGGGATGTGAGACGAAACGATGCGACGTGATGTTGAATTCTCTTTTGTTCAATGTTTTACAGTAAATTGTAACCAAAAAAAAACAAAAAACGGAGCACAGTATGTCCAGGGAGGGCGGAACAAATTATCTATCATGAAATGATAAGAATCCAATGCAGTGCAAATTAAATATGGCGGTGTTATTTTTAAAATCCTCACGCAGGGACAATAACGAAGTGCCTCTCGTCCTGAAACAAACACAGTGCAGCTCAGCTTCTTGTCAGCTGACGTTGTGGCTTAGTGATGCACTTTTTGGCAGGATGTTAAAAGCCAGTGGAGCTGAAATCGATTTGAAAACGGCTCTCGAATGTGGCGTTGCCTGGAGGACCAATGGGTTTGAATTTCGACACTTAGAACACCCGATGTCATGTTGCCGACGACCGTGCGATTTAAAAATGGAATCCTTCATCCCCGTTTTACACCCGTTTCTTGTAATAAGCCGTTTATTACTACCCTCGTCTGTTTCGACCTAGTGCACCTTGGCATTGGGCTGGCCACCTGACGCACATTCTTAAGCCAGCGAGGCCGAGCGCCTGACGTAGTCTTGCGAGAATGCGGCAAACGTTCAGAGAATGCTCGCCTTGCCTCGTTCCAAGGTTCGGCTGGGGGCCGATCCGCCCCCACCTCTATCTAGCAATGGGGGGGGGGGGGGTTAACTTCAAAGCCAAATGCTCGGGCTAAACATTATTCAAAGCCTCGGACAAACTTTACATCTTTAAGTGCCTGGATTTTTTTATTGATTTTTTTTTTTTTTTTTTTTGATAAGCAACAATGAGCGATGCGTAGATCCTTCCAGGGTTCTTCTATCACACGGTGGATTTATAAATGACTTAAAAACTGGGGCAAGATTAAATAGCAATCTAATGAGCGCCATGTGTTTTTTTTTTTGCTTGGATGAGCTAATCATACCATGTTTGCGAAGCTGCACGCTGGCATGAGATAAAAAGCCAAAAGGGCCGCTCTCTCTAAAAGTTCTTCTCTGCCATTACGCGAGTGATGGATTGGGTTGCAGGCGGTTGTAAACCTCACGGAATGCTGATCATCATGCTGTGCAATCTGTTTTTTTTTTTTTGTTTTTTTTTTTCTCCCCCCTTTCCCCTTGCTTCTACTAATCGGCTTGTCTCGTTTTGTTCTGACGCTAAACCGCATGGGCATACTGTAAGAAACGGTAGTGATTTAAAGGTCATTACGTTCCCTTTGCTGAGAAATGAGAGCTTTTTCTTGAGGCAGCATTTGGCTCGCGCTTGTAACATAAATTGGCTTAGCCCTGAGGGAGCCTCTAAACATTTAAATAAATGAGGATAGAGAAAGATCACACAGGTTTGGAGTTTGGAGGCAGCTCAAGGTAACTGTCGAGGCGATGCATCAAGGCTTGATCCAGATAAGAACCTCATGATGTACCAAGGTTTTCCATTGCACGTCAGGGATTTTCACGCATGCTCCTAAAATGTTCTCAAAGCACATGGCTTGCCACGTTCATTATTTGTTGAATTTGCTGAAGAGCACAACAGAAATAGGGGTGTGATTGGGCTCCAATTCTGGTGCTATGCTATTTGAACGATGGTTCTGGCCTTAATTGGGTGGGCTAGTCAAGGTAATTGTTTTTTGTTGGGTTTTTTTGTATTTCTTTGTCCCCTGTTATTATTTTTTTTTCTGACTTCTTTATACCAGGGGTGGGCAAACTTTTTGATTGACAGGCCACAAATGGGTTCTAAAGTTTGACAGAGGGGCCGGACCAGGAGCAGATGGATGGAGTGTTTTGGTAACCTCACCTTATTGGAGAAAAAAAAAAACTACATTTAATTTTAAATGAAAGTGAATAAATGCATGACAACAATATATGTCTTTGACTCACCAGAGTATTTAGAAAATAAAATATGAACACGATTTATTCATTTAAATTTTTTTCCAAGTTCGACGGGCCGGATTAAAACGTTTAAACGGACCGCATGTGGCCCCCGGGCCGCAGTTTGCCCACGCCTGCTCTATATTGTATACAGTGTATAGTGATATTTTGGTGCATTGTATATCGTCTTGCACGGATTACATTTTCAAGCCCAAAAACAAAACGACGATCATTACAACAAAGACCTGCTTTGGTGATGAAGGCCTTCTCAAGGAGACAAACATGACTGAGCCAAAGATAAGAATATTCAACAAGCAAAAGCACTGGTTGAGTCCACTTTGACCTAAAGTTCCAGCCTGAGAGTGACTTTAGTGAGTTCAAAGCTCTCACAAGGTGATAAGAAGGTGGACTCCACCTCCCCGCTACCTACCACAGCTTCAGCCAACCAAGATGAGCGAGGAAAGGGCAGCATGGGATCATAGGCAAGTGTGATATTTGAAGGAGGAGTCCTTGATCCAGCACCACATTCCCACTTGAGACTCGAGACGAACCCCAGGCTTCCATTCTTCTTGTCATTTTTGCAGGAAGGGGAGCTTCAAATGATGGGCAGTCTCAAAGAGGAATTCCTGAAACTGGTGCTCAAAGGTGGCTTCATTAAAATGAATGAAGGAATGCTAAGCTGCCCAGAAACATTTGTCGCCGGCGTGTGCGCTCGTTCAAGTGCTACTCGCGAGGTTGACTCATTCCAGTCGAGCCTTGGCCGCTGTTGCTCCAAGTGGCGTTCACACCCGGTGACGCGGCTAATGTGAGCGACACTCGCTGACGGCAGCTGCGGGTGCATGTAGACCAGGCGTGGGCAAACTACGGTCCGGGGGCCACACGCGGCCCCTTAAACGTTTTAATCCGGCCCGCCGAACTTGCAAAAAAAAATTCTTATTAATGATTTGTTTTCTAAATACTATGGTGTGTCAAAGATGCTTTTGTTCATTTCCATTTAAAATTAAATGCATTTTTTTTTCTTCAATGGGGTGAGGTTCCCAAAACACTCCATCCCATCTGCTCCTGGTCCGGCCCCCCTCTGTCAAATTTTAGAACCCATTGTGGCCCGCCAATCAAAACGTTTGCCCACCCCTGATGTAGACAATTCTTCTTCTTGTATACTGGCACCCACTGCTCTTCGCCAGTCAAATGTATTGATTAGTGCAGAGCTCTTGTCACTGATTTCCATCGATGGGTTATCCCGAATGGATGAGTGATCGGGGAGAACGCCGGGCCTGCAGCTGGTCCTTTTTGAACAGTCTGGCTGCTGAATTTTGGATGAAGTGTTAAATGATTTGAAGCAGACTTATGGAGCGTCACCAGGGGAAAATTAATGACCAATTGAGATGGATTTTGAATTAGCTGGCCGATGATGATATTAAGGATGGATACATCTATTGATCAATAAATCGTGCCGAAATTTTTCTTTTCTTTTTTTTTTTTTAAATGAACTGTTTTCACACAATTGAAGCCCGAGTTAATCGGACTTGAGTCTTGGAAGTGTCGTTAAAATCCCATTCCTGCAAATGATTTGCATGAGCACCGAAAAGGACTTTGATGTCATCTGTTGGTTTTAACGAGCGCTTTTTTTGCCGAAACATGTTCATAGTCTTGACAACAATTAAACAAAACTGAAATTTAAGATATTCTCCCTATGATGTCACCGTTGAGCGGACAACCGCGTGCCATACAGTTTCTCCTCGGCTGACTTACCAACGCGAGTAAATCTTTTGAACTCCTCAAAATGTCAAGTAATAACAATTGCATCATTTCAAACTTAAGTGAAAATATGTCCAAAAACTTCTGAAGGAATAACACTCAAGTAATTAATACCAGTTCGCATGAAAGCGTTTTATTCTGTTCTCGTGAGGACCACCCATGCGAGAAACATATCCTCCCGTCGTTCTAAAGGGTTTTTGGGCGTATGAATGCCGCATGTGTTTTAGCAGAACAATGATTGGAGGGAGAAAGAAAACAAGACTTCCTGGGTGTCCCCGGGGAAAAGGGTTGAAAGGTCACCACAGGTGTTGTTTGGATGGAGCTGTCAATGTGGTGCGCTACCCGCCAGATTACTTTTCGGATTCGGGAAATTTGTTAAATTGACAAATCTGTTTTTTTTTTTTGTTTTTTTTTTTTTTATCTCTCGTGTTAATCTAAAAAAAAAATAAATAAATAAATAAAAAGAACTAAACTGAAATTTCTAAACTTTCTCCACCATTCATGAGACCCATAACTGTACAACGTAAGTGATTTAAAAAAAAAAAAAAAAAAAACTTTTCATGTGGTTGCAAAAGTGTGCACACCCTTTTTTTTATTGGGTTGTATAGGTCACATAAATAGTCGGCAAAGTTTTTTGAAATGCTTAATCTTGGTAGTCTCGATTAAGGTTGCCATGGATACCAAAGATAACCATTACCCATCGGTGAGTCACCGAGGGGTTGTCGGTTGAGGAAAATAATTTCATCCCGGGACAGACAACCAGGCCTGTGTGCAGAATCAAAGTAACGCCGAAGCATCGGCGGAATGCGCGAAGCTTCCAAAGAAGTCGCACGGTGACAAGCGCTATGAATGGTTGGTGAAAAATTACATGGGCTGGGATCCAAGGTGTTGGATCATTTCTCCGATGGGTGTTAGAACAACATGCTGGGAATAGCAACAGGAAGTGGGAAGCCAGTCAAGCTAATAGCTCACCGCGCAATCTAAACACCCATTCCAGCCTCCCCGCATTTGGCGAATGTCATGTTTCCGGTACGGTGAGCTATTTGGTCATGAGATTTTGTCACCGCCTGCATTCAAAGGGTACAAAGGTGCTTTTTTGTGGCATATCACCGCGTGTGTGTCGAGAGCGAGTGTGAGTCAGTGGATCAGCGCCTCCAGGTTGCCCTACCTTTGTTTGTTAAAGTTTGGGACGATAACGGCCATTTCCTCACCTCCGCCCTTGGCGTGCCTTTTTGAACAAAGCCATTTACAAGGTGAAGCCTAATTGGGTGATTGAGGAACATTTTGTTTTGAAGCAAAATGGAAAAGGTGAATTTCTACTCATGCGAAGGGAATCGGTGAAATGGAATTTATGGTCAATCTCAGCCCTTTTTTTTTTTTTTTTTTTTTTTTCTCCCTCTTGTGTTTTTTTTCCACAATGCTTGAGGGTCAGATAATTAGGTGAGGTTTTTCCATGTTTGTCTGCAGAGCCAGACGGGCACTGGGCAGGGCTTGGGCACTCTGGCAGACAACATGGAAAAGATTCAGAAGAGTCCAATGTAAACGCTCCCAGGGGGTGCAGACGGATTGCCGTGAGATAACATTTGGCTGCGAGTCTGAAAATGCACCACTTGAATGTCGTCGTAGTTAAAAGTGAGACGCTCACTTTTATTGAGAAAAGCAATTCACGAGAAAATGATTTTATGGAGGAAAAGAACAGAGTTGTTGCTTTTCGTTGACGTTCTTGACATAAAAGGCATCGTTTTTAAAGTCACTTGAGAAGAAATCCTTTTAGTTCGTCACATCATCAACCTCATGTCCGCAAATCGTCTAAGGTCACGAATCGGAGACAAAGTCACAGACACGCTCCATGTAGAGATGGCTGTATTTATTTCACTTCATCTTTTTGCTCAAATTTAATGCAACTAAAGATGCTTATTTTGACTCTCAATTGCTTCTTCACACGGATTCGCTTATCGCTTCCATCTCTCTCTCTCTCTCTCTCTCTCGCTCGCTCGCTCTCAGCTGAACGCTCAGTTGAAGGGCCAGTACAATGCAACAGCATTACAATATTTTATTGTGTTCCAAGTGCAAAAATTGGAAGTCCATACACGTGGATGAATAGCCCATCTCTGAAAAGTACATTCCCACCTCTGATCAATTTGGAATTTTCAAATGAATCTGACATGCAAACCCTACACGGGAGGAGGCCGGAGCCGAGATTCCAACAGGGGGACGTGAGAATTTTGTGGCAAAAAATAGAAACCAAAAAAAAAAAAAAATCGACTTTATTAATGACCATTATCATAACGTCGTAAATCTTGCCAACGTGTTGCCCATCAGTGATCATGTTGCAGTCCCCCCCCCCCAAACCCAAACCCAATCAGTGTAGAAAATGGATTCATTGCTGTCTTCAATAAGTTAGAATTTTTTCTTTCTAGTACTTTTCTGAAGGGAAAAATGTTCGTAGCAAACATTTCTGTAATTCATGAATTTGCTGTACCCGATGACTCCGTCGTCAATGTTTGGGTACAGTAAAAGTGAAGGAAGCGTCGTCGTCTGACTCTGTGGTTCAACTAAGGCTCTCTGCTGACATCTTGTGGCTTTCTTTCCTGAGATTCCTGAGCAGCAACATTTGATAATTCCATAATAATCAAATTCATGTCACCGAACAGACAGTGTTTTCTTTGACAAAACATCTTTTTATGAACTATTTAATTACCTTTAGATCCAGAACTATTTAACGGGTTATTATAGTAAAATTGGGTTCTCGAAGGATCATAATTTACAAAGTACTCTCCACAGTTAGGAAATCGGAGATGAACGTTTTGGTGGAAAGTTGTGCAGTTGTTTGTTTATATTAATGCCTCATTTATTGTTGTGTTTGGTGACTCACTGTTTCAATGTCCTGCAGTTTGTTCCTTGGGGAGACGCCCCCAGAGCCTCACTGTCTCTTCTCTGCGGTAGTAACTCGAGCTGTCTCATTACCGGTTTCTTTTTAAAAATAAAAAAAAACTTTTTGATTGGCGGGCCACAATGGCTTCTAAAATTTGACAGAAGGGAGCAGATGGATGGAGTGTTTTGTTCATTTTAAATGAAAGTAAACAAAAGCATGACAATAATATATATATATGTCTTTGAAAAACGAAAGTATTTAGAAAATAAAACGTTAACAAGGTTTATTCATTTAATTTTTTTCAACTTCGGCGGGCCGGATCAAAACGTTTAACGGGCCACATGTGGCCCCCGGGCCGTAGTTTGCCCACCCCCTGCTCTAAAATGTCCCTTGGTGTGATTGTGAGTGCGCGTGATTGTTTGTCTTTGTGGATCAGATAATGGATTGATAATAATAATAATAATGATAATAATAATGGCAATAATATCACACTTTTTCCCAACTAACGGTAAATGAAACACAATGAAGACACGTTAGTTTCTCTTCCATTGATTTTATTTCGAAAAATTTTGCCATTCTAAAAAAAGCATTTCTCGTGTTGACTTCACCCGCTTGAGTTCCAGGCACTGATGCATTGATCCACGGTTTTATAACCAATTTCAAATGGTGCTAGAAGGACTCTGACGGGGGCTCTATGCACCATAAGAAATCAGTTATCTGGTAGTGGAAAAAGAGGTACATAGCAAGGCTGCCAGGCGTTTGGCCCTGGACCCCCGGCCGATACCTCACGGCGGGGAGCTGTGCTGTGCTGCTGTCCCCAAGAACACTGATTTCAAATGGTGCTAGATAGAGGGAACATACATCTAAACCACCACATGAAACCAGCTTCTGGGGGCAGACGTTTTGTGGTTCTGAACCCAGCCTTGACAAATTGACTTTTAGTACGTAGGGTTGCAGATAGCAAACAATTATTGTCACTCCCAGTTCGAATTTACTCAAATCGAAATGAGTTTAAGACATACATAGCTTTGTAGGTGTCACATATTATGTGCATGTCATGACGTAACTACATACAGCGGGCCACGATCAACACTTTAGATTGCTCAGTAATTTGTAAAAATAACAGACCAATTTTGGGACTGACCAGTGGTATTGATTTGTGAGGGGAAAAAAAACAAAAAAAGTGAAATTGACAGATAGTTTTCAGCCAGACACCAGTCATAACCTACAAGTCTCACGCGTTGTTTATCCGTACGCCAATTGTTATATAATGCAGTTGGCCCTGCAAGTAAAACCGCATTTGATCACATGTGCATGTGGAAAGTCCCATGTGTGTGCTCGCATTAATATGCAAGCATGATGGTACATACCCAAATATAATATATCTCTATTTATATATATATATATATATAACATAAAGAAAAAAAAAACATATATATATATTGTCTTGCACTTGTGCTACTGTAAAGCTTTCATAAACAAATAATGCAGACAAATAATAAATGTATGTGCTCTCAAAAAATACAATCCAGCCTGTTTTGTATGAGTTGCAATACAACAATTCAAACATATCCATTCATATTTTATACGTATGTAATAAAAATGATCAAAACATATTGTATTGTTGCTGCTATCATTGTTGTTAAAAAAAAAGTGATTCTTCCTTATTTTCAAATATTAACTATTCAAATATGTCTTTCTTGAGTACAGCTGTTGGGATTGAAGCATGCACAGTAGCAATACAAAAAGCTGCCGTTAGGCGTCACTAAAACCTTTCGAGAATGGCCATCCTTGGAGTGCTGTGGTGAATCCATTTACAGTCCATTAAAATTGGAAGTACAATTGACATTGCTAATGAAAATTTATTGAAACTGATAAAACATGCTCTCTATAAAATGTGGAAATTAAAAAAAGCTAAGAAAAATAAACTGCTATCTTAGCGCGTACTTAAACTGTATATAGTTTTAAAAAACTATACATCCATCCATCCTTGAAGAAATTCCCATTTGTGATGACTCTTTGAAAAAATTTTTTTTGTTATGACATAAATGATACTAAAAAAATTATATGGATTTTTTTAAAAAGAATGCGCAGTTTTTTATGCAAAACATCATAACCACATACACTCATTCATACAAACCATTTTGGAAAAAAAAAGGCCTCTCTGAGGAGGTGTGGCGCGGGCTTCCACTGGCTTCCTGTTGCATTCTCTTCCCAGGAAGTGACACGTGGAGCCACAAAGATGCTCGTGTCAGGCTGCGACTCCGACGCTCGACGACCATGTCATCCTCCATATTGATCCGTGACACTTTTGTCTATAAGGAGAAAAAAAAAAACCAATTAACTTTTAATGTATTTTTGCATACGAAAATTTGCATATGATCCAAACTGGACAAATACATTCCGTCATCGAGACAAAATGATTCACAAAAATGATTCGCGCTACTTCCCGATTAACTGGAGAACAATGGGAAGCAATTTGACCGCACTGTGACTTCTTGAAGCTGTCGTAAAATAAACGTCCCTGAACTATTACGTTGGCTGCACTCCATTTAATAGTAACGCGCCCTGCTGTATTTACTGGATCACTTAGTACCTACTTCCCGAAGGAGGCGCATAATCGGATTCTTTCAAGTGAATTGTTCCTGTAATAGAAGAATAAGAGCACCTGTCTTCATCATAAAAAAAAAACAACAACAACAAATAAGTAATGTATTTGTGGCACCATCATCAGCCCTTTTTTTGTATTTGACAGATAATAGTAAGCCAATTGTCCACTGTTTGTTGACGCCCACGTCACTCACCAGGCCCGGACATTTAACGCCATTTACTCTCTCTGGAAAACTCAGAAACGACCAAATGAAAAAGATCATCACAACAAAAGTTTTCTTTCACTTCATTCAATTTTTGGGGGGAATCTACAGTAAAAGTAGAACAGTTGGTTTCACCCAAATTTGCATAAAAAAAAAAAAAATACGCAGTACACAAGCATTATTGTGAAAATAAATAGTTCATGCATAACCGTGACCTTGATGGTAATCATTTTTGCTTTTGTGACGCCTCAAATGTCAATCCCAACAACAAAAATGTGTTTTCATATAAAATGATTAATTATAGATTAATAGCGGTAGTCGTATTTAGTTGTGTGTGTGCCTGTCATGCACATCAGTGTATACACGTGTTTCTATCCGTACATTCTCAAGCGACGCGGTTCACCAGCAGCTCGGGCTAACGCATGGGTTTCCCGACGACAGGAGCGCAACGGATCGATCTCGGCTCGGGATGCGAAACTGGGCTGCGTTTGTGCAACATAAAATCGTATTAAATATAAACAACATTTTAAAAAAAAAAACAACTCTGCCGGCAGCTAATGTAGAGTCGCCGTTGCATGTCGTGGATTATCTGGCCATCGTTCATCGAAAGGCCCTCAAATGCGATGCCCCCAAGAGGGCGGCTCACACACCGAGACCCTTATCAAACACGCGCCCGCAGAGATGCGATCACATTTCAGAGTACACGTGTCCACGCTCGCCGCTTCTTTTCCGCATGTGTCCCCAGTGACCATTCGCGATAGCATTTGGGGAGGTTGTGTGGGAAGTGCTTCCAGTAAAATGAACTATTTAGTCCTTTCTCTGCCAATAATGACACACACACACAAAATTAAAAACCCCCCCTAAGACCACTTTGTATTACCCGACTTGTTTTCAATCTGACATACTTCTAAAGACCACAGAACAGTGACTCAAAAAACATACATCATTAAAAATGACACACACACACAAACAGGTGGCAAAAAAAAAACAAACATGAAAATCCCCAACTTCCTTTTTAAATTCCCCAAATGACTAGCAAGAGGACTTCTTGGAATCTCTCTTACCAGTCCGCTATCGAATGACTAACTTGACAAACCCCCTTTGGCCACACACTCATCCTGAATGGACTTCTTGGCATCAAATCTCCGTGGGTGTTTTTTGTTTGAAAGCATAGACGAGTAAAGAGTGAAGAAGGAGCCGCGTCACAGTCTCTTGGCAGGCGTGTAAATAAAGTAAAAGTCTGTGTACAAATAACGGGATTGGCTGATCTTCACAATCTTGTTCTACTCATCATCCCGTCTGTGGGTGGTGAGTCATCATTTGCGCTACTGTTGACTGGGAAAACTGGCACTCCAAAATGCCCCAGTTAATTACTGGTTGTAACGTAAAATTTTGTCATTAAAACGCAACTCATTATGTTTCCTCATATAATGTCCTACCTTTTACTATACAACAAGTTTTTTTTTGTTTTTGTTTTTAAATTATGACAATTGTTTATGTGGCTCCTTTTTTTTTAATTGAGACAAAGCAGATTTCTTGTTGTTACATTTTTTGGAAGGTGCATGTCAAAGCTAATATGTGCGCCACGACAATGTGGGCAGATGTGAGTGAGTCACGCAATGAGTCACAAATTGAATTAGTGTTGACGTAAATTGCTACTTGTGCCAATTGCTCTGTCCAGAGGTGACTCTTTCCGTCTAAAACTGGACTTGAGTGTAAAATTATCAAGCGGCATTTGTTTTATGTATGCCATAAAATGACAAATAGCTATGGTTTAAAAAAATCTGGGTAAAATGCGAAATCAATTTAGGATAGCCCGTTATCTCAAAGTTTAGCCACCTGCCGTTTGAAGATTAACACTGCGCTAGAGGAATATAAATAATGATTCTGTACATTAACTCATGGATTCCTGTGTCAACGTGCACTTTCTGACAATCGGCAACATTTTTGAGTCAGGTAAAAAAAAAAAATATATATATATATATATAATAAATATATATATAATAAATGATAAATATATATAATAGATGATTAAAAAAAATATATATATACATATATAATAAATTATAAATATTATAAATATATATAATAAATGATAAATATATAATAGATGATAAATATATATAATAAATGACAAATATAATAAATATATAAAATAAATAAATGATCAATAATAATCGGATATTCTGTGTTTGAAATCTGCTCTTCCCGCCATCGAAGCGTACGAGATCGAAGCGCTACAAATAACACTAAAGCCAGAGGAGCGGTGCGAAGTCAAAAGCCAGCGCCCCGAAGGCCTCTTGGGATTTGCCGGCTATCGTTTAACGTCAATCTCTGGACTCAGTCGGAGAGCTGTGGGCTTTGCAGCCTTCAAGTGCGGATTAAACGTGTTTGGCTTTTCCCGAAACGACGGCGTGCGTTTGCCAGTGTGTCTTCAAAGGGGACGGAGTAAAAATACATTTGCAAAAATTCTCAAGAGACGACACTTGATTGAATGCTTTAGTCTCCTTTATCGTATCAATATTATCATTATTATTTTCATTCTCGGCATATTAGACACGGCACTTTAACTTGACTGGCTCTTTACTAGCTTTGTGATTTGTTCGCACAAAAAAAAAAAAAACTTCTGAATGTTCTGAACTCCTCTTTGAATGGCAGTACTGAAATCTGCATGGATGCCAACTAGCTCACGCTGAATTTGTGACTTTGCTGACTTCACACATACCACGCCCCCACCCTCCCAAAAGTTGTCAGCAGGCCTTTAGGTCATCATTTTCATACATGTAAAGTGAATGATGTCATTGCAGCTTTGCTTATAATAGGAACGGTATCCAATTTTTAAACGGATTTGATGGCGCTCATCAGGAACTAAATGGAATACCAGCGGAAATTCCCGTCTTGTTCGTGTCTAAGAAGAACAAGATGAGTGGTTTGGCCCAAGTTTCAATCTAATCATCTTGCATCTAACACGCATAAGAAAAGTCCCGGCGTGGTTATAATGACTAACGCAAACAGACCGTGTCTTCCTTTCTTCGGAAGGTGCAGCTGTACCAGTAACAAGCATGAGAGTAGCAACTAACAAGTCAGGCTAATTGAGCCCAATTTGGATTTTTACTTCGGGGGGTGTTCTCACTTTTGTTGCAAGCCGGTACATTTCCTTCACATTGGAGCAAAGTGCCATTTCTTGATGTTAAATGAAAAGATGCGACTCACTTTTGTGAGGAGGACGGATCGCCGGCTGGCTCAGAGCCCGGCGGCTCCTGTTACCTTTCCTGATAGGAGTCTGCGGTGGGAAAACTCAGGTGTAAACTTCTACAAATGTATAATTAAAGAGTGTTGCAGCCCACGCACATGTAAACGTTTTACTCACCGACTACGTCATAAAATGCCTTCAGTTGACTTTTCCTCGGAGTCCAAACTCCCGCATGGATTGCCTTCTTTTACCGGCGTCATCACCTAAATGTGCTTTTAAGTTCAGTTGAGTTACACACTCTTTCGCTCTGCCTATGTGTGTGTGTGTGTGTGTGTCCTGTCTTACAAAACAAAGTGGGTGTGTCTCTCTTGAAGCAAGCCCAAAAAATGTGAGTAAAGAGGAGGAAGCACACACCCACAAGCAAGCTGATGATTGATGCTTTCTGTCACATGCGGGCAAATTGTGTACTGTAGGTATGTGCGACTTAAAATATTTGGGGGTCCCTTTTTCCAGATATTAGCGAGAATGCTTGTTGTCTCGCAATCCACATGCAAGTCTGTTACTAATAGATTTTTGGTAGAGGTCGAGCACAAGATCAACTCAAACTGTTCGTAAAAAGGGACGTTGTTTACCTCGAGATTTCACTCTACTATTCATTTTTCCAAAACGCCTAAATCGTCCTCAAATTCTGCTCTGACTCACTCCAGCTTTCCACACACACTTGAACGCATCTGTGTTTCAACTGCGTGTGCGCATGCGTGCGCGCGGTGCCAATTGCTCCACTTCCTCAGGCAGCTGGCGGGGATCCAAGCGAGGCCAGAAGCATGATTAGGCAAAAAGGTGCTAAAACCACAAATAGGATGTGGTTTACACGCGAGGAGTTGAACCCGCAACCCCTTAATCGGCGCTTTCTATAACCTGGAGGAGGGAAGGCTACCGCAGCAAAACTGCATTTAGCCTTCAATGTACTGAATGGTAAATAGCAGGAGAATGAGAGGAACTCTATAAAAAGAGCCTCCCCCCCTCCCACACCCTCACCCGTCTCCATGGTGACACCAGCGGCAAAGAGCCTGTCCGCCCGAGTGGCCCTCCCCACGTTGTACACACACACACACGAGGCAATATGGGAAAAGAGATGGAGCTCACGGGCCCGCCACTGCTCGCAGACGTGTTGTCACGATAAACATTTGCTCTCCTTGACCACGCCTATTCGGAGGTCAGAGGTCAATGGCAGCGGCGATTAACAGACAAAAAAAAAAAAACATGGGATGGATGCTGACTCAGGTTTTGAAATCCGGGCTTCCCCCCCCCCCACCCCCCGCTTAACTCATTTACTACCATTGACGGCTAAAGACGTCAAAGATCCATTTTTTTTTTTTTTTTACCAGGCTGGTGGTGAATGAGTTAAATATGACATTACTGTATCGTTCCTAATGAATGACCGGCGTTAGTTCATGAGCACAGGGAGTTATTTCCAGAGTGGAGTGGTAAGAAGTGGGTCACAGGTGGAAACAAATCGAAGCTCCCTGAGAAAGTCATCGAGCTGTCTTCCAATTACAGTTCCTGATCTATGGTCACGCTCATACTCATCTACAGCCTGTCCTGCCAAGTCAAGTTGCTGACGTTGTGTTTGCGAGGACGGTGATCATTCCGTGACAATGCTCTTAAGTCGGACTGCATAATTAATCGAGATTGCCGTTGCAATGTATTACGATGCAAGTTTCAATCGCAGAGGCTGCATGATGGAAAAAGGAAAGTTCAAAGTTCTCAACTCTAATTGATGTAGTACCTCATAAAGACCACCAGGTGGTTGCTATGGTGAAAAGACGACAGTGAGATGGTCAACTAATGGCGCTGACATGCAGACTGACCAGTGGCACAACCGACCAATCAAAAGTGCTGCGTGTAATGATTGGATGCTCTATGGGCCCTCACCTCACAGATTTATACCCACCTCGTTGCCAAGGAAACAGAAAAGTGGGTGCGGCTTTACAAAATCTGTGCAATATAATTTGGAACAGTGCGTTTTAGTAAAAACAATGTTTTTATTTCTGGAAAAAAAATACAGTATCATTGGGAGCTTTGTCGTTCAAATTCTGGTGCAGTTGATGACTTGAAAGTTATGCCGAGTTCCATTTGCATCGATTTAAAAATCATTTACCGTAATAAATCAATAGGAATGTGGTCCGTTTTGGGGAAAAAAAAAAAATTCTCACGGCTCATTATCCAAGCACCCTACACCCCACACGCTAGCGACTGATATGAAGAATCGGTTTGAACGCCAACTCCAACGAAATCCATAAATGAATCGTGGTTTGATTTCTCATTAGGCCTGCTCTTGACCCGTCAGCCAATCAACTCCTTTTTGTTTGCATCCTCCCGAGCCGTCTTGTGTGAAATCAGCCTGCAGGTTTGGCTCACTTGAACTCTATAAAAATGTGTGAAACTCTTCAAGTGTATGCAAATCAAACTGAGGAATGCTTTGTTGTATATCTATGAGATGGAAGGCATGACTGGAGCATAATGGTGCTAATATAAATATCACAAGCCGTCAACACTCATATGACAGAAGCCAGCGCAGAAAGAACGAATTAATGCATTTTTCAGTTTTTATTCCAATGTCTAAATGCCTTTCGTGTATTCCAGACTCTCCCGGATGAGTCGCACCAGAATTGGAAAGTTTTGATAGATGCTCATTTCTGACGCGCGCACACTTGGCCTCTATTTTTGCAAACTATGCCCGACGAGAGTGAAGGAAGACATGCTAAGAAAAATATTAAAAGAGACATTTTATAAGTTTGTGTTTAAAGACAGAGATTGACTGTATCCATATACATTAGCAAGTGCCGATGTGTGTGCGTGTGCGCGCGCGCGCGCGCGTGTGTGTGTGTGTGTGAGAGAGCTTGACACGCTGACTCATCATCTTATGCAATATCATTAAAGGCGCCATTACAAGACGCTCACTCACTGGGCGACAGATGTGGGTGACACAACAGGAAGTGAATTGCCAAAAAAGAATTTGCTCACGTGCACACGATAATATTCATCATCATGCATCAAAAAAAAAAAAAAACACAAAAAGATGCGCGTGCGAGTCACGCTTCACCGACCAAGCACTGTTCCTGTGTGGAATGACTCACATGGAGACTGACCAATGACGAGTGACACCGTTTTGATGAATTACTCTATGAGCACCCCTGAGTTATCTGCCCTCCTCCTCTTGTTTCCAAGGAAACACAATAGTGGGTGTGGCTTGACAAAATCTGAATGCAGCAATTCTACGTCGACAAATGTGTTTTTACACAACAGTGTAATGCCAGCGAGGAATATTTAAGTGAAGGGAGGCGCTTGATTTAGTCCGGCCATAGCCTTGTCTAATATAAAAAGTGTTTTTGTCACCATCTTGTGGCAACAATAGGCAATTAAAGTCTTGTAAAATGTGTTCACTTCCAGGACAAAAGCAAAACAGGCCAAGATGTCTTTCCAATTTGGTGGAGTCCAAGTAAAAAGGTTCAAGGTGAGAAGGTGTGGCCATAATGCACATGCACACGCGCGCGCACACACACACACACACACACACCCACAATCACACACCTTTTTACAACAGGTAGGATCATGCTACCCGCCCACACGCAGGCATTTTTCTCGTTCCACAGCCAGGTAAACAGTTTGGTTTGAAAGGTGAACGCGCAATGAAGCTTCAACCGCAGTCAACAGACGCACAAAATCGCCATCGTTACGCAAAGCTCTCTTTTTGATGCTTGAAAACGGAATCGGCAAAGTTATCGCAGGATTCATTCATTATTCAAAGTAGGCGCACGCACAAACGTTCAGACCTTCCGTGAGTGCGTCATTCCAGTCTGGCCTGCTAATATGAGCGCCGTACACTAACCTCCAAGCAGAGCGAGAGAGAGGGCGAGCCAGAGAGAGAGAGAGAGAGAGAGTGCACGGTTACATAAGAAGTCCCCGAGAGATGGACAGCATCTCTTTGCTGGCCGCCCTTGGTTATCAACAGCCCAGCGAGCCTTGCCGTCCCGCGGGGGGGTGGTTACATCGGTTACATAAATGCTGTTCGGCATAAATAAGCATGTGGCGACTTCCACACGTGCTCCAGACTGATCAACAGAATAGCAGATTAGCCTCGCATCTTCTGATACAGGCACGAAAAAAAATTGCTTTTTAAAATTTTATTTATTTTTTTTTTTATATATATGCGTCAATTTTATTGCTGAAGCCTTTTTCAAACAAAGGAATCAAAAAGTGATTTACCTAATTAAAATACAAAGATTTGCATTTTATATAGACTGCAGGGTTGGGCAAACTTTTTGATTGGCGGGCCACAATGGGTTCTAAAATTTGACAGAGGGGCCGGAGTGTGGGATGGAGTGTTTCGGTCACATCACCTCATCGGAGAAAAAAAATATTCAATTTAATTTGAAATGAAAGTGGGGAAAAAAAGCATTACAACAAAATATTTGTCTTTGAAAAACCACAACATTTAGAAAATAAAACATTAACAAGGTTTATTTATTTAACTTTTTTTCAACTTCGGCGGGCCGGATTAAAACGTTGAACGGGCCGCATGTGGCCCCCGGGCCATAGTTTGCCTGATATAGAGGATTGTCGTGATTTTTTTTTCCCCCCCTGTAAAATGTGCATAAATACAGATTTCTGAGAATAAAAATTCTAATGAATTCGCAAATACCAAATCGAGAATACACAAGGTTGTAAGGGTGTATTATTCCTATATACCAAGCCAGGCTGCAATCGGCAAAAGACATTCTCCGTCTTTTCAGCACTCTATCGTCCTGGCTCGTGCTTATTCCTGGAAGTCTGCAGTAACAGTCCGTGTGGAAAACTGATCGCCGACAAATCCCGCGACATAATGAAAAATCTGAGAGGCAGAAAATGAAAAAAAAAAAAAAAAAACGACTGAATGTCCCTCTTATTGTTAGATTGAAGGTGAAATGGAGGAAAATACAATCAACTTTTGGCCATGAGAGCATTATTGATGCGGTGCGTATCATGTAGCGTGGCCGTGTGAGTGTATAGAGGCATTCGGAGGGCCAGACCAATGCCAGAAAGCACATTCTTTGGCAGCGCTCGAGGTTGCTGTCTGACGCCGCTCAGGAACACGATGTACGCGCCATTCATTTACGTCCACGTGCGCACAAAGTTGCTTGTCAAAAAAAAAAAAATGAGCGCTCCGTTGGTGGAGGAGATGGAAGCGCACTATGCGACGCTCTTTATGCTCAATCGCTTAAGGTGTCCTTCAACCAATGAGACGTGCTGTCAGGCAGATTGGATCTCATGGTTTGAGATTATGGATTTCTCTGAGCTGTTTTTTTTTTTTTTTAATTATTGTGCAAGGTGGTCAGCATGAATGGAGCAGTAAATATAACTCAGAATACTCACAAACGAGCTTTAATTAATATTGACTCTTCTTTGATTTTGTCTCTCGAAATTTTTTATACTGCCCCCTGGTGTCCAAGACGGGCACACCAGATAGAGCAGCATAACATGTAGGATTAAAGCATTATATTTAATTATGACTTTATATTTTTATCAAGTAAAATTTTTACTGTAATGTTTGCTTATTAAAAATAAAATCTGGGCGGGGGAATAAATAAATAAATAACTTTTTTTTTTTTCTCAGGATTACTGTCGAAATGTACTTTTTCATCTAATCCCACCGTTAGTCCAAATGGTTTTCTTGGAGTTTTGCAGTAAAAATAAAAAAAAAGAAAGAAAAAAAAAAAGGCCTGAGTGGGCAGTCAGTGTGTATAAATAAGAGGACTTTTTTTTTTTTTTTTTTGAATGAGTGCCAGAGTTCAGAAGTTGCATTACGAGACGTAAGTGTCTAAAAGTGTGCAATTGACCTAAGTGGGTGTCGGGTTACAGAATATCTTCCTCCCCCGAGGCTTTGCATGGAGGAGAGATGCTAACACGCACGCTAATAGACGCATAACTCACATGCCGGAGCCATGTTCATATCACAAGAAACACTTCCTGAATTAGACTCGAGATCATTGAAAGACTCACTTCAATGTTTTATTTTTAACGTGGGATTCAAAAGGGTACGCTTTAATTAAAGCAGCAGTAAGCAAAAAAAAAAAAAAAAAGTTCTTTTAGAAACACGCCATTGTTTATGTGACATTAACTTGAATCAGCCTTTTAATAAAATATTTTTTTTTACTCTTGTTAATTGTTTTATTTAATTTCATTTATTGGATGCGGTGGGATTATCTGCTTAGCTGCGAATGGGGAGAGCTTTGTTTGCAGCGCAAACATTTTTAGAACTGAATGATTTTATTTTTCACTGATAAGTAATGGGATTATTAAAAGATTATAAAAAGATTGTTAAAACATTATTATTACTTTCGTCATCATGATCATATCACTATCATATTGTTCTCATTCTTATTTCTACATGTGCATTTCTGCCTAATCAAGTATCCAAAATTAAAAATGTAAATATGCAAACAAAAATAAGAACAGCTGTATCAGTAGTATTAACAATGATGAGACTTATGTTAATCATAATAAAAACAATCACGATTAACGATAACAATGTTATGTGTTATAATAACACTGCAATGTTTTAAATGTTTAGAATTGCACTACTTTACATTGTCATACATAAGGTCAATTTAATATTTTGCCACAAATATATATTATTGGTCTCTCCTAATGTCCTTTATAATTAATTACTTAATTAATTGAGTGATTACTGTTATAATTATTAATCAATTGAAAGTGTTGGAAACATCTTATGAACTAATCTATGAACTCTTTTGAATGCTTAACTGTGTGAGGTGTTGCAAAACTCCGCCTCTTCACTCACCCCGTGAAACCCGTGCAGCATTTTGTTACATCAAGATTGAAATATCGCAATATATATATATATATATATATATATATATATATGTGTGTGATAATAAACTAGATATAATTAAAAAACAAATAGAACAATACATTTTAAAATTTAAAAATATTTAATTACTGTGTGAAAAGTGCGAAACGTACAAGCTGACATTTTTACGATGTTCCATATTTTATACGGGTGTATTTAAGGCATTTTCTGGCTTGTAAAAGTGGAAAGAAATCATTGCTGGGATCAAGCTGCAAAGTTTTGAAGTTTAGTGTTCGAACGAGCGTGTGATAAAATTGAGATTTATTGCCAAATGTTGTGCAGAGTGAAAGCTGCGCGCTCCACGGAGAGCTTGTGCAACCAATTGCAGCGGCCCAAATGTGATCTGGACTGGCTGTAAATCAATGGCGCACAACTCGGAGGCAGTCCAAGGATTTCACAGTGGGAAGTATCATGTTTTGAAGGCCCAGCTGTGCGCTGTGCATGACTGGACGCTTGTGGACAGTCAGGCCCAAATGGAGCAGCCGAAGTACCGAAGTGAAGCTTTTATCTTTATCCTTTATTCATTATTCGCTTTTATTAATACACCCCCCCCCCCTTCAAAAAAATTGCGACATGTTTTTTTTTAATAAAATACATAACAGCGTGCAATAATCTACTTTATACAACACATGGGAGTAACTTGAGTAAATAGAATCTAAGGATTTAACAGTTTGTGCGTCATGATTAATTTATTCCGACTCCCTGCTTTTGCATGACTTGGCCACTAGGGGCAGTATAATACGGTAAGGAAGCAACAAACAAAGAAAATTTACACATAAAATACAAATAATCCGCACCATAAATATGATATAAATCATTAAAAATATCATTATTTTAATTTTGTGTTTACCTTTTAATGTTTTATTCAATGAAAATTCCCATTATTCAATATGTGTCAATTAGAATAAAACATAGATGCAAATAAAAGTATAAAGAATTAAATGTTAAGTTCATAAAATTGCCCGGTACAATTTGATCAGATTCCAGCCAAATTAATTATTAATTATTTCTATTTAAAAAAAAAAAAAATCTGAAAATCTAAATCATTTTCAATCCAGATTGCACATTTACACTGTTTGAATGAATTGTGTTGTCAATCTTAAATTATGCTAATTGTTACTGTGGTTGACAAATCTAATGGCATGAATGTGTCTCCTGTCAGCAAAATAAGTGTCTCAGCACTCAGTTGGGGTTGTCGAAACCACAACCGCAGTATCAACATTTTGCTGTTGCCATACACAGGACATCCACCAATGGCGTACAACCGTCAGAAACTCTGCCTCATCTTGTCTGGCAACACAGTTGGCAGCCACTCAATTACTCGAGCAGCATTTGCATGCCGGATACATACTTCTTGATTTTCACCGTCTCTTATGTAATCTGTCTTCCTTCCTCTATGCCTCTTGTAATCATTGCTGAGTTGTGAGCTTCTGCTGCATTTTTTTTTTTTTTTATCATTTAGTTGTCCCGACAGCACTCTAGCAACGTTATAAAGTCCGAAATGAGGACATACGTAAGGATTGTAATTGTTGGCCCCGATGCAAGTGGACTGTGACAAATGTGACAAAATGGATGAATATAACGGGGACTTAATAGTACACGCAAACAGAGTTCAAGTATGGCACGGAACAATCGAGAAGCAGATACGTGGAGATAATGGACAATCAGAGACAGACGGAATGTCATTAGCATCGGTGTTCCGGCTGACTCATTTCGGCGCACTCATTCGGTTGAGGTGTAATGGGCCTCATGACGCACGCAGCTCTTCTCGTCACATCAACACGCGCCTCTTAAAACATCAGCAATTTGAAATGATTTCAATGCCGACGTGTTGCGTTACTTAAAAGCATGACGTCTGTCCACTTGCATACATTACGCATTGCTTTTCTTTTTTTTTTTCTCTGCTCCTTCTGATTGCGCACAACCGTTTTGCAGCAAGGAGCAGACAGCTCATGTGGGTTTGAGCGGGTCGGATAAAATGCAGCTTGCAGCCTCGCGCTGTGGTTGACCGACAATTTGCAAACGCAGCATTATAGTGTGCGGATCTGTGCATGTGGCGCATGCAACTGACACATTGTCAAACTAAAGTACTCGTGTTGCTCTTGACAAAAGGTCTCATAGCAACTTTCTAGCGCCAATCCACCCAGTAAAGACATTTTTTAATTGAAATTCTCCCCGTTGTGTCATCCAATCAGAGCCCTTCTTTTCCTGGCATCCTGTCATTTGTCTGCTTTTATTCATTTTATGTTGCTTCCGGGATTTACTCTTTGAATCTTGGAAGTTTTCCTCTGATCGTTAGTCAAGTTTTTCCGCTTATAGCTATGATTATTGGAACAAGTCACAGATGTCACAAAAATCAGCATTACACACACACACACACACACCCCCCACACACACACACATTTGGCAATTCCCTTTGCTCAACTGTAATTGCAATCTATTGATCCAACATGCTTTTTTTTTTTTTTTATACGTGTTTTTTTAAAGGCCTATTGTAATTTTTTTTTTGCCAATTGTAATAACAGGCTTCGTCGGTGTGAGTAAAGTGTTATGATATGTCGTTAACGGGGGGCGGGGACTCGTGAGGATTTACCTCAGCTTCATGTCAGGACCTGCCGACGCTGGGGGAGCTATGACGGTTGTGACAAATTTCACGTAATGCCGTCCCTTGTCTTCGATATGGCACATTGCGGCTCCTCCTCTGCACTCTGGTGGGCTTCTAAAGAAAGACGCTCAGTCACTGCAGGTGCTCTACACTCACACGCACGCACGCACACACAAACACTCGCTCTCCCTTCCATTGATGCAAATACAACACAGCCTTTCCTGTTGTATGCGCAAAAAATTGCGTTGATGTAATTTGGCCGCTTTGTTACAATTTGTCACAACCCCCAATAAAACGGCAATTTTTGTGAGCTATTTGAAGAATGAAAAAAAATTGCATGTATTGTAAAATAGAAGTATAAAAGTACAGCAGCAAAGGATCTGAAACTTCTGACACCAAATTATTCAGCTCACCAAGTACGACCATCGTGATCATTAAAATATATTACTACTGCCATGAAATTGAGGAAAATGCAAATAAAATACATAAAGTGATTAAATTTAAATGTATGGTATATTAAACTTCAATAAAGATCATACTCAACTAAAAACTGGCAGATTAAATGCAAATCTATTAATAAAGTGAAATACAACTGAATGTATTAAAAACTTAAAAGTTAAACACAACTGAACTTTATTGGAGCCACAATTCTTTCATGCGCCACTAGAGGGAGCCCCACTATTGGTACTATGCAATTTATACTTTTGTGCATTGCCCATCTCCGGACAGAATTTTTTGGACATTACCTGTTGATTTACTGTATTAAAAAAAAAAAAAAACTAATTCTGTTCCCAAATTCTCCTTCTAATACAATGTATTTTTTTTTTCTATTTGCAGAAACTAATCTAGTATTTTTTTTGTTCCTCGTAGTTTTCAGTCCAAGTATTTCAAATCTTTTTTTTTTTTATTTTTACTCAAACATCTGTACTTCTACTCAAGTACAGATGCTGAGCACTTTTGCCACCTCTGCCCCTCATTAGCATGAAATGAGATGAATGGCGACAAACACACTTGGGTGGCTTCGCTCGTCCCTTGACATGGACTCTAATTGAAGTGAACAGCAGCTTGGCCCTCTCCTGCTGTGCCCTGCCTAATGCCATTAGAGGGGATCGGAGTGTGTGTGTGCGTGCGTGCGTGTGTCTGAGCGTGTGTGTGCTTGATTCGCCACACACCCACCTCACTATTTAATCAAACACTAATCCCCATTCATACCTCCGACAACAGTAATGTTAAATGTCAGCGCACACGCATGTGAATATGAAAAGCCGTTTGGGCATTTATTCGATATCCTTGAGACCCACTTAAGGTTCGTATACTAGTAGACACTTGATCCTCACTATTAGGACAATTGAGTGCCCTAGTAACAAATAGGATGAACTATCTTACTAGTAACGTTTTACCAACCTAGCTCCACTTACGAGTAGACAATTGTGCAACAGTTGTAACACTCGTAGGCCCAACAAGTGGGTGTGTGTCATGCACTAGTAGCCTTCCAATCGAGAATGAACGGCATTTAGCCGTGGTTTCTACTAGTGTTGCTCCGATACCACTTTTTTGGGTCCCGATACCGATACTGCTAACTGGCTGTGCGGTATCGGCCGATACCGATACTGTACCGATACTTTTGAAAAATCTAAGCACAATTTTTCTTGTAATTCTAAAGAATTGCATACAATAGGTCATAAGATTACATTTGATTGAAATTTGAAGCACATTTATGTGTAATTGTGTATATGAAAATAAATTTTTTTAAACCCCCAAATCTTTTACATTTCCTACTAATTGACATAGATGTCAGAATATGTCAATAAAATCATTGTCCCATAGCAAAAAAAATATAATTTGGAGCGTTTGAAGCATGATACCAATGTCGATAGCCAGTATCGGGATACCGGTTGGTACTCGCCAATCCAATACCAGTGTTTTAAGGCAGTATCGTACCGATACCGATACAGGTATCGGTACAACACTAGTTTCTACCATTCGGTCGATGTGCTAGTACACCTTTTAACCTCACAGCGCACTATTAGAACAACTAAGGTAGTAGGTAGAATATAGAATGACTGTCTTACAAGTAATGCTTTTTCCACTACTACCTTCTACTACTGTGTCATTTGTGTTCACTAGTAGGAGAGCATTGGCATGCTAAGAGGGAAACCAAACTGCACTTGCATGTTAGTTGACTTCTACACGCAAAGAGTACTTTATTGACGTACTAGATTTTATAATGGTACAAGTAGTACTAGTAACACACACCTGAAGATTGTCCCACTAGTGTGCTAAAGTTGCATGACTAATGACTCCTAGTAGATAGACCGTAAGCTGCATGTCAAAGCTATTTAATAAATGAGCTTTACTCCTATTGTTAGGCTAAAAGTGGCAAGAGAAACATGACTAGTGAGACCAGGTGTGGGCAAACTACGGCCCGGGGGCCACATGCGGCCCGTTCAACGTTTCAATCCGGCCCGCCGAACTTGAAAAAAATGAAATGAATATTTTGTTGTAATGCTTTTGTTCACTTTCTTTTAAAATTAAATGTATTTTTTTTCTCAGATGAAATGAGATCACCAAAACACTCCTTCCATCTGCTCCTGGTCCGGCCCCTCTGAAAAATTTTAAAACCCATTGTGGCCCGCCAATCAAAACGTTTGCCCACCCCCGAGTGAGACGGTTGTTTTAATCGTGCGCTGGATTGTCTTATTAGTGAGAACAAAGTGCATACTAGCACATGGACCTTAAAGTGGATATCAAGGATATTGACAAAATAAAACGCATGCTTGTGGCTTGGATCACCGTAACTGTGTAAACCATCATTCGAGTTAACGACCTGTCGTGCATTTTGTAAATCAAGCATACACAGCCAGGAGGTATGTCCGACCAAACGCCACCGTTCCCATCGAGTGTGAATGAAACGGCAATTACTGAATGAATCACACACACGTCAGTGTTAATGTTCTCCGTAACGCCTGCAGGCTAATAGATCCTCGAAAGTCGCATGTTTTGATTTCCCAAAGCCCGAGGGCCGACTTAAAGGACACACAAACGCGCTTAGAGACGCACACACGCATACATACGCAGAGGCTGACAGGGCAGGCATTATGTAACCAACAGCCGTGAGTTGCCGTGGGAACAGGGAAGAAGTGAGGCGGTGGGAGGTGCAGGGACTGAGGCCAGAGGAGAAGACGAGAAGAATTGTATTAAATTAAAAAAAAATAAAATAAAAAAGATGTCTGACCACCTTGCCCACCATATTCACACACGCTCACTCTCACTCTCACACGCGCACAAACACACAATACCAATGCCTGGTCAAAACATTTTGTATACTTGCACACTATAGATTATGACATAAAAAATAGAATAAAATCAATGAGATTTCAACTGTAACTAGACTGTAATTTAGAGGGTTGAAAATAAAAAAGGAAAATAATCAACATAACAAATAAGACTCATGTAAAAAAATATTTTAACCTGGTCATGCAATCCAGTACTAGTATAAAACAATTTAAATATTCAAGTGAGTGACTTATTGTATATTGGAATTCATATTTAATCATATGAATGCCACTTTCATGTCGTATTATTTATCTGATATATTTTGTACAAATAGGTATAATTTTTCATTTAGATTTATTTATACTGTGTATTATAATTAAGCACATATTTTGGTACGGTATATATAATCTACAGCTTTATTTATATAGACGCTTTCACAACAGCTGAATCTGTAACAAAGCATTTTACAGAAAATTTTACGGGAATAAAAAGTTAATTTTTTTTATATACTGTATTATGTACTATATTAATATCATGAATCGACCAATAATAATTTTGGTTATGATAATCGTGATGTAAAATTTCCACCATCTACAATGTTTACGACTTATTACTTGCATTAAGTGCGGACGTGACACGATGCTAGTCACTTTAAAAAAAAAAAAAAAAAAAAAAAGCCACAGACAAGTACTACCTAGAAAAGCCCCGTCAGAGTAATAACCAGAAATGATTGATTGCGCGCTACACACCGCCGCCGTTCTATCGTCCCAAATCTTGGAGAGTGGACTTTTCTTCCTCGGTGGAAATGGCTATCAACATCTAACGTTCTGAGTCGAATTCCCCCGCAATAATCTTGGCCACTCTTTCTGATATTGGTCACCTGATGTACACCAAAGAAGCTGAGGGTAGATGTGAGTTGGCTCAATAAAAAGTGGATGTGGTTGTGGTGGGCAAACTACGGCCCGGGGGGCCACATGCGGCCTGTTAAACGTTTTAATCCGGCCCGCCAAACTTGAAAAAAATTAAATTAATAAACCTTGTTAATGTTTTATTTTCTAAATACTGTGGTTTTTTCAAATACATATATATTCCTGTAATGCTGTTGTTCAATTTCATTCAAAATAAATGTATTTATTTATTTTCTCAGATGAGGCGAGGTTACCAAAACACTCCATTCATTTACTCCTGGTCCAGCCCGTGTCAAATTTTAGAACCAATTGTGGCCCCACCCCTGCCGTAGGGGATAAACAACTGAAAACGGGCTGTGCAAAAGACGGGGAATCAGAATCCAGTGGTGGGTGGTCAAGGCAAGGAAGTCGATAAGCACTATCAGAACATATTGGGTGTATTAAGTTAGATTAATTTATACCTAGCAGTGTTTTCATTTTCTTGCGTTTCTTTTGGCTAAATGAAGCTCCTCATTTTACTTCAAATCACATCCTTGGAGCTAAAATTAGATCAGACGGAGCACAAAAAACATGAAAAAGGTGAGGTTTAAAGTGAATAACGGAGCAAGTCCCGGTTCGCAAAGCCATGACCCGCCACAGTGTGAACCACGGTATCAGCTGCCATTTCCTCATACAAGGGAGAACCGGTCCGGCTGGTCTATTTGGTTCTGGTCACTGGGGAAACCGATGCTATGGAGAGTCACCCGACGCTCCACCTCTCACTTCCCCCTCCCTTTCTCCATGTGCTGGACAAATACAGATGACAGACCAAAGAAACTCTCCCATGCAGGCAGGACACCGAAACGGATGTACAAACACGCAAAAGCAAATCCGAAAGTCAATCTGGTCCAAGAGGTGTTATAGACGTGTTATAAGTTTGTAGGAGTCCGTGTTTTTCTTCCCCCCCCCCTCGTTTCCTCACTCCTTTTTGTATCAGTGCCACCGTGCCTTCTGTAAACTTCCACTAAGATGTAGAGTAATCCCCCGCTTTTCACTGTATGGAAACCGAGCCCTGCCATTACCTCAAACTATGATTCAACGGTTTAATATCAGTTCAGTCATTTTACAAAAATATCCTTAAAATTCTCTGACAGATAATTGGATTTTCATAAAATGCAACAGATGCGTGCACGTGATGCGAAAACTCTCCGGAAAACTCTTCCATTGACAACCCGAGTTGAACTCGGCTCCTCCCTGACATACAACGCTCGTCTCTCGGTCAAGAATCGCATCAACATACTTCCCCCGACACTGTTCAAGTAGTCTCCGTGTTAATTATTAAACGCACCACTCTTGTCTTGGATTACCACAGTCCGCATATCGTTGTTCACTATGCGGTGCGTTGCATTTCAAGATCTCTTATCATTGCCTGGATTTTCCGACTCTGTTGGACAGTCGAGATGTCAGTTTTTATATGCGGCACTGCAAATGATCTGGGATTACCTCAGTCAGCATGGATTCGTCCCCTATGCGGTGGCTCGCGCTTCTGATTCTTACCCTTCTTGCTTTACCGTCATTACCTGGGCTTTTCGGACACAATTCAAGTAGTACCAGTGATTTAGTTGCCATGTCGCTGCGTTTTCATTGGCTAGTGTCGCCTTCATAAAAATAAAAGCTAAATGCCACCCTCTTCCCAACACTGAGTTTGAACTTTCCATGCCCTCTGACCAACATCGACCAAGGAAATTCCCCCCCCCCCCCAATAGCTGACCTTCTGCGCCAGTTAACACACTTAAGGAAAAACATGGCCGCAGTCTCCGGGCCAAGTAAAAGGAACACTTCCCCTTGTCGACAAGTGGTTTTGAGTGTCACGCACAGTCGCCAGACGGCATGGGAAACATGACGCACGCTAGGCCTTCTCTCCTCCGAATGCCTTTCTCTCTCTCTCTCACTCTGTCTCTTTTGCCTTCTCGAGCTGAACAAGACACTGGAGAATAGCGAACATAGCAGCGCCGGTTCATGTGACACTCCCCTGTGCCTTTGGCCTACTTTGCGGCACTGAAGCAATCTGTCCCTGCGCTAATATTATCCCCCTTTCCGACCGCGGCGCATCCCCGGCGCAACCTTTAACATCCCCACTTCCCTCTTCACATAGGCTGGCCCGTCAAAGCAGGGGCGTTGCGTCGCGTTGCAAAGCGTCGCGTTGCATAACGTCGCGTTGCATAGCGTCGCGTTGCATTGCGTCGCGTTGCATAGCGTCGCGTTGCATTGAGTGTGTTCCCTGCCAACACTGTTGAGTGCATCCAACAAAGCTCAGTGCAGCTCTGCTTACCTTACCTTTCTCCACCCTATCTTACAAAGTCATGGGTGAAGATGTTTTGTTTAAATTAGCTTACAGATAAAGAAATATTTATTCGGTTGTTTAATTTTACACTCCAGTGACTTTTTGTTGAATAGAAAATCATTGATGTGCTTTAAAAAAAATTTTTTAAATGGGTTTAGTTTTGAGCCTTGTCGCAGTTTGGTTTCATCACATTCGACAGAGTCCGTCAAACAAACTCTCAGTTCACAAAGCTTGGTTTTCTGCTGCCCTGTTGTATATTGTGCAGCTTGGAGCTGGGCCAGTCTGCCTGCCGAGTCACCTTCCATCCTGCAGGCTGCGCAAGAATCGAATCTGCCTCTTGAGAGCGGGCCCATTCCGGTTATAATGTATCAAAACGCCTCACGGAAGACTCAATAAAAGTGATATACTGTCTAAAGTTCATTCCTGACGTAACATAAACTAAAATAATTCCAGTGTACAGGGCTGTCCACATTCATGCCTCACGTGGAGTGTAATCATTACACCACTTCCTCTTTAGACACTTAATTTATTATTACACAGTAAGCCAAGGTCAAATATTACACACAATGGGCTCACTGTCATGGAAGGCGCGTTTTAAAAATGTCAATCACAGGTCATGCTGACATTGGACAAAATCCGATCCAAGACTTCGGATTCAAATCAAAGCCGAAGAAAGAAAGAAATACAAAGGAAATATTCAATTCAATGTCTGTTTGTGCTGTTATATTATATTATTATGTTATTACAATGTCATGACAGTTCTCAATGTCGTTATAAGCAGCACCACCGATTGGCCGGTTCCAATTTCCATGCCAACATCATATTTTATGAAAAAGCTTTATTTGGCATGTATGCATCACGCCTGTTCATGTCCTCAACACATTCGTAAGCGAATTATTTCTGAAGTGTCAATTGCTGAATTTGTTTATAAAGCTTTCACAGCCAAGAAAGTTCGAGAGGCTTCCAGTTCGGCAGGGACGCGAGCCAGAGAGATGATGAGGTCACTGTGAATCGCAAACCGGGGGAGGGGGGGGGGGAGAGTTGGCTCCGAACTGGAACAGGCCAAGCTTTGAACAAACACAACCTTGTGTCACTACTTTTATAGTGAGCGGGTGGGTAAACACATTTCATAATCAAATTGCGCACTCGGACGGCAAACCGACGCGGCCTTATGACTCATTTGGACTGGATGTTTGCGCACTTGACCATCACAACAAATCAAGCGGTCAGCGATATTGTTCTATTTTGCCGTGTCGTCCTGGCCCTTCCTGTCCTGTCTCTGCAGCATGTCTGCAACTCTCTACCGCCGCCGCCGCCGCCGCCTTCCCTTTAAGGCTGCCTCCTGCGTCACTTCCCCCTGCTGCTCGGCTGTCATGTAAACACAAGCACACCCCGGCTCGCGTTGCATTCACGCTCTCGCAGTCACATGGGTGGTGCTAATTATCACCACATCAACCCAGCGGAAATGCAACTTTCACAGCTGGCTGTTCAAGCTGCGCTCATATTGAGACACATAATAGTAATTTAAAAAAAAATTAATAAATAAAAAATGCTGTCCCGTTTGCTTTCATTTATCAGGGAGGATCCACTGGAGCAAAACGGCAATGGGCTACAAATAGCATGTGGGATGGCTCGCTTTAGATATTCCGAGAGAGAATCGAAAGGCTCATTTGTAACCGAATGAAACCGATCGATGTGTTGAAACGAGTGGCCGTGACGCACACGGGGGAAGGTCTGTCTTTTGTAAAGCGCGTGCAGAAAATGGACAAACGGGAACAGCTAATCTGCGATTCGAGTCTTCTGCGTATATCGTCACACACCGACACAAAATTAGGAACGCCTGCACAATGTAACGCAACACAGGAGCGATGTCGTCGGGGATTTTGGGACGAGATTGGAGGTCGTAATCAGATGTGCTGGATTCACAAAATTGCGTCCAGCCGGGACAAGGTTTTCATGAGCTCAGTGTCGCATGTTCTCTTGCCTGATTCAGTGTCCCCGCGATCGTTGGTTGGACTTGCCACAGGTGGCACGACCTCTCCATTCAATCTTCCTGTACTTGCATCACCATTTCAAGTTTATTTTTTCCCCAAAATAATCAATCAATGGAAATAATTGTTTTTATACAGTACAAAAAAACGACAAGAAAAAAAATGGAATATTTTAAATTTTAGATGAGATAAATTTGCCGCATGAGGACGAGAGATTTGCCCGTCATGAAGGCAAAGGATTAACGGCGGTTAATGCCACGGGATTATCGCACATTTTATTGTCATGCGAGGACGGCTCACACCCGCCACTACTTGGACTTGTTTGGGCACATTTCCTTAACTTTGTTTACAGGAGGGATCATCGCACACAATTGCTCCATTCAAAGCAATTTTTTTTTTTTAATTTAGGACATAAGCATAGTAAGAAAATCAACTTTTCTACTAAAAGGGAAGCATTGTTAGCATTAACTAGAGCTCGACTATTTCCTCATTTGAGCTCATGTTTAAATAATTGCATTCTCAGGCTCGTCGCAGTGGTTTGTTGACCCAAGCGAGACAAACACCGTGGCTGCTTCTGGATGCCAGCCGAAGGGCTCCAATCATATCGTAGAGATTACAGTCAATTAATTTCATTCTTAAAACCCGTACCGTACTGCGTAATACTCTTTGATTTGGTTGTTAAAGCGTTGACAGTGTCCAACTACAATTTAAAATATTGATGTCCAACAAGGCCCAATAAAACGCTTGGTATAGGGATGGCCATTTCATATTCTTGATTGATCATGGGGGAAAGGGTGCAACTATCTAACCACAAGGGGGCGCAATTTATGCATAAATATGCCAATAATCAGCATTCATATAATGCCAAAAAATAAAAATAAATCACTGTGCATCTAAATTGTCTTCACTTTGATCACATTGAGAGATAACTTTTTTTTTGATCGAGCTATTCTTGTTCATTCAGATTGTCAAAACTTGGTATCAATTGGTTTTGTATATGTAATCATAAATGTAATATAATAGTGATATATGTATATAATGTGGTTTTGCACGGCCCTCTGAGGGAAACCGTGCCTACAAAGTGGTCCACGAGCATACATTATGTTGACACTGCAGAGAGAGAGAGAACCGCCCCCCCCCCAAAAAAAAAAAAAAATTAAAAACTTTTTCCCCACCATGAATGTGACTTGTAACCTTTCCATCCAACTCAAGTGAGTCAAGCTCATTTGTTCTGAGATGGGAAATAAAAATAAACAACTGAGGTACTGTGGTTGCACAAGTGTGCACACCCTCCTTTAACCGAGGACGATGTTGTGTTCGGAATTAAACAGGACATTAGCGCACTACTCCTGCCACTATTTGCCTTCTATTAACCCCAAACAATCTTTAGATGTTCTAGTAGGCTTTTCCTGCTCAATAGATAGATCTACAGACAGTGTGATAATTGGACGGAGCAATACTCAGAACAAACACAAAGTCCAAAGAAACTCTGTCAATATCTGTCTGTCCATCCGTCCATCAATCATCCATCGACAGTGTGGTAACCGGATTGAACATCGATCTATCTATCGATCTAGTCGAACAACTTCCAGATCGAGAACCCTAACTTGTACTGTGTGACTGATGTTTGGTTTGTTGCCACGGGATACGTTAAGTTAATTGCTTTTTATTTTTAAATGTAAAAATTAAATAAAGAAATAAATAATAAAATAGACCCCCCCTCCACCCCCCGATGACAACTTGTTTCCGTGTTCGCGGATGTTTTCAGGATATTTCCAGTCCTGCCCGCGGCCGTTGCGCTTGATGATCAAAACACGCGGTATTTTTTTTTTTTGCCCCCCCCCCTCTCACTCCTTATTCCCACTTGTTTACTTCCATTTCGATGTGCGCAACAGCACCTGGAATGCGGACACTGGTGGCGAACGAGAGAATGAACACGTAATCTCCCCTGTGTGGGAGAACTAGTTCTTAACGCGTTTACGCGCGACCAAAGCCAAGTCAAAACGAACTGTCAAACGTATGCGCAAAAACGCACCTGCGACAAAAGCGCACATGCAGCCGCTTGGCGCACATCAGCAAGGAGAGAAAATAACTTCACTCACACTCAAAAAGGCGCTGCTCCGGGACCGCGATGTTTCCTCCGTCAATTTGTTTTGAAAGCGCGTCACAGCTGCTGGCAGGTGGATTGTATAACCGACAAGTCCGAGTCCCGCGTTCCCGATCCTCGCTCCCCCCCCAGTCGTGAAATGACTCCGCGCGTTTTTGTTCCTCCGCCGCCCCCCTCTTTTTCCCCTCACCACTCCGAGCCCAAGAAGAAGTGGCCTCGCTCCCTCGCTCGCTGTGTTCCTGCCCGGTCATGATATCATGTCCATGTGACACGCTCGGGCCTCCGTCAGTGGCAGCTTAAAGGGGCCTCCCACGTGATGGCTTCTCGCGAAAAAGGGTGTTTAAAAAAAAAAAAAAAAACAGAAAGAGAGAAAAACTCTGATGGCACCTGGGCCGGTGGGCTGTGCTTTTACCGGAAAGATGATGACGAGCGTGTGGTGATGTCACCGGGAGCCATTGCAAAAATATGACGCTGCAGTCATGATGATGATGATGATGAGGAGGAGGAGGAATGGATGAGATCAAACCTGGTGCTTTTAATGCTACAACAAAGGTTATTATTATAACATCCTCTAACCACAACTAAAAATAATAGTTATAATTATCCTGAACATAACTCCAATGTAAAATTATAGTTCATAATTACAATTCATTATAATTATTATTTTTGAGACTGATCACCAGGAACAAAAGAATATCAAGTTATGATTATTAAGAAAACGTTACAATATTATAATACCACTTCAAAATAATAATACCATTTTAAAAGTAATAACAGAGCTGGGCAGTCCATCCTGGGGGCGGAACAGTCCGGCCCGGCTGGTCGGCCTTTTTTTTTTTTTTTTTTTTTTTTTTTTTTTGCACAGGGATTGACAATTTTTTAAAAAAGGGTTCAATTAACAAAGGCTGGAGGTGGATTTTAGTCCGGAAGAAAGAAGAAGAAAAAGACAAAAAAGACCATAATGAAGTAAGCGGATTTGAATAGTAAACTAGCCAGCTAATATTTAAATAAACCTCTACCGTTAGCATTTCTCCCATGGCAGCGTCATTCACAGACATTTTTTTTTTTTTTTGGGAGGGGTGCTGTCCGGTGCTGACAATTTTTAGGAATAAGGCCAGAGGGTCAAAGCTGGAACCGTACCAAAGTAGCAGGGTGTGGGACTGACCGGTAAAAAAGGGTCAAGTGCCCTGCTCTGAATAATAATAATAAGTATTATTGTTATCATCCACACAGGCTGTGCTGGATCGTATCCCAGCTGACTACTGGCAAAGAGCTCACTAGGCCCTGAACTGGTCACCAGTCACAGGACACACACAGACGCCCTCACTGAGAAGAAACCGACCCCACGCTGCCCGCACACAAGTGCGAATGTACCTGTAAGTATTATTATGATTACAAATTATCATTATATAATTAGAACTATTTACCAATTAAGATTTTCCAATGTGGCTAGGATGCCCTGCCATTGCCTCGCGGCACTGCCTTGTCATGTTTCTCATATTTCCATTCATTCAAAACAGTACATCAATTCAAATCTGTTGCAAGAAATCTTACTCATCCTGAGTGTAACAAGAGGACCGTAAATCACAAATCTCCTCCTTATAACCTCCCATGCTGGGCAAAAAAAAAAAAAAATGGAACAATGTTGTCTCTGTGTCTGCCTCAAAGATTAATTTTCTCCAATGGTTAAAAAAAAAAAAAAAAAAAAAAAGATCATTCACATGCAAACTTGTGACATTGCGTTTACTATTTTTTTTTTTATTAATCATGAGTCATATACATCCTATACTTCTGTTTTGGCTTTGTGCCATAAATCCCATTATAGAACATAGAATAATGCATGCAATGCAAAATGTTGTTGTAAATCACATAAAGATATTATTATCACCATGACACATTTATTGCGGACCAATTTTCCAAACAAACGGTCCAACGAAACCATTAAAGCGATAGAATTACAGGGCTCGATCGGATTAAAGTGATGCTTTATTTAATGTACATGAGGAGGTCAGGACACGCCCCCAAGAAGAAGTGGCGCAGGAGTGGGGGACTCGAGCGTTGCGGGAGATGAGTCGTGCCTTGGAGTACAATAAGATGATGTAGAGGAGAGCCCTTTATCGGGAATAGATATTAGTCATCTGATGATGCATCTGCAGTGTTTGTGTCCGCCGACTCGATGTGTCGTGAAAGGCTGACATCACTCTCAAAAGTTGCTTTATAAAACTATTATAAAGTGAAAATTTCTTGCACGAGGGCAGCACGTCCCACTGACAGTACATTTAAAACGGTTAGCAAAAGTCTACACACCCCTGTTCATATTCCAGGTTTTTGTATTGTAAAAAATTAGATCCAGGTCAATCATTTCAAATCTTTTACTACCGTTACTTTGACCTATAACCTTTTACAACTCATCTGACAAAGAGAGAAACATTTTGCTGTGGTTGCACAAGTGTGCACACCCTCCTTCAACCGAGGACGATGTTGTGTTTGGAATTAAACAGGACATTAGCGCACTACTCCTGCCACCATTTGCCTTCTATTAACCCCAAACGATCTTCAGATGTTCTAGTAGGCTTTTCCTGCTCAATCGATAGATAAATAGATAGATAAATAGAAAGAAAAGAAAAATACTCCATGTTCACATCCAGACTGTGTTAAATGACCCAAGGTTGCTTACTAGAAAGCAACAGAATTGTTATTTTCTGTTTTTACTGATATAACTTACATGCAGATCTAATAATCACAGAATTTGACCATTTCCGTTCAATGACTTGCGTGGGTATTGAATTCTTAGTTTGACAAATTTACAGCGAGTGCGTACGTGGATTGTGGTTATGTGCTTATTTTTCACGCGGCTGTACGTACGTGACGCGTGTTTGTCGCCGCCATATTTGTCAGGGCAAGCGTGCTCGTTCTGTGAATGTAGGGCGTGCGTTTTTTTTTTGTATTAAAGCCCTACCACGTCTCAGAAATTCCCTCCTAACGTCAATGCATACAGTACTTATTATATTCGCCAATTTGTTATGAGTGTTCATTTATAAGATGCATTCTTAACGTGTGTAATAAAACCATTATATTGTGAAGTAAAAATATGCATTTGTTGTTCTTTGGGATGTTGTTTTAAGAGATGCTAAGGACGTTAAATAGATTAAATATGATAACCATGAAAGGAAATGCAAATTATGTGAACCGAAAAAATGTGCTGTGTGTCTTTTAGGGCCAACGCGCCTCTTCCTTAGCTCCCCCCGCTTGTTTTTTTTCCTTCCTGCAACAAGATGGCTGTCGTTCCAGAGAGCAGAGTTCTCACGTTCAACGTTTTTAAATGGAGCTCGTACTCCTCCACGTATTTACCCGAGTGAGTAATTTCCACATTCGTCTGCCCGCTATCTGCATTTAGGCCCTTTGCAATGTCCTGTGAGCACCGAGTTAGTGAGCTTTTTGGCCTCGCACCTCGTCTGAAATCTATGCTAGCTAGCTTTGGCTAACGATGCTAGCGACATTTTTTTGGAATCATTCGTGGCAGAAACTCAGTACGAATGATATTTTAGATTCGTTTAGTCGGTTCTGGGAAATATATATATAGTCACTCAGTGACACTACCTTCAAATATTACTTTCCCCTCCCTTATTATGTGCATTACGTCTCGTTTTAACGACATGGCGGTGTGTCGATGTATCCTGTACTATTTATTGCACTTTTTCCTCTCTCTGCATTTTGAATAAATATTCATCGCAGTGTAATTGACAACAGAAGAAAAGGGGCATGCAGGACCACCATGATGCATGCCGGAAACATTTGAACTCTGTAAAACGATGCACTACATTTACTTGTACTTTTCGGCTAATACAAAAGTGGGTACTTAAAAAGTAGGACATTAAATATGACGTTTTATTACATCCTAAATGCTGAGGTGACTGGTTTCGACGAGCAACCCCCCCTCCACATAACATGATAGTAATGGCATCACACGTTATAATAAATCACAATATTAGACCGTTATTTTAAAAAATTTACACCAACTACCCTCTAATCAAAACATGCACCAGCAAGCAATTCTTGATGATTAAAAGCATGTGTATTTATCGTTAAGTTAAAAGTACATACATAACTACAACTGAACTGTACTTGTGCAGTGATTCTTTCGCCGTATTTTCTTTTTAGTATTTACTTGACTCTTGCTTTCCTTTCTTTCTTTTTTTCTTTTTTATAGGAACATTTTGGTGGACAAACCTAATGATCAGTCGTCCAGATGGTCATCTGAGAGCAATTACCCTCCACAGGTAATTAATAATGCTGCAAAATGCCCCTTTTTAGCCAGTGTTGCATAACTTCCACTGTCTTTTTGAGCTTATTCAACTGCTTTTTGCAGTTTTTAATCTTGAAGCTGGAGAGGCCTGCGATTGTTCAGAGCATCACCTTCGGGAAGTACGAGAAAACGCACGTCTGCAACCTGAAGAAGTTCAAGGTGTTCGGTGGCATGAGTGAAGAAAACATGACAGAGCTTTTGTCCAGGTGAGCTTCACCTGCTTACAAATACTGGCTCATATGAAAATGTTATTTATTTATGGTAAAGGAGAACATATTATGAAAAGTTCAATTTTTAATTACTGGACTACAAATAAACTGGTGTTTTGGTTTATATGTTTTAATGTGTGCTGTGACCATGCTAGTAATACAAAGCGCCCAAATCTCTAATGAAGGAGAAAAAGAAAAGCCTAATATATCTAATTTAACCGATTTTCCCAGCATGTGCGAGAATTCACCACGTACAACTATCGAAATAGTGAAAGTGCGGTCTCTTTTATATCTTCCCCTCTGCCAGTGGCCTTAAGAACGACTACAACAAGGAAACATTCACCTTAAAGCACAAGATTGACGAGCAGATGTTTCCCTGCAGATTTGTCAAAATAGGTGAGGAGCGCTTTGCTTGGAGGCAAATCTAATGTTGGCCTTCTCAAGCTGTTTGCCCTGATTTTTTTTTTTTTTCATGCGCTGTCTTTCAGTGCCTCTGATGTCATGGGGTCCGAGTTTTAACTTCAGCATCTGGTACATTGAGCTGCATGGTATCGAGGATCCGGATGTAGTGCAGCCCTGCCTTAACTGGTACAGCAAGGTAAGATGGAGGCTTGAGTATTTAAAAAAAATAAAAATAAAATGAAGGCTAATATTTTTTTTTTGTGCCAAAAAATGCCTTCATATATTTACATTCATTAGTTTTTGTTTTTAGATTTATAATACCTTTAGAATAGTTCTGGTTGACCGGCAACATAACAGGAAGGGAAATTTTTTTTCATATTTGCTGCATTTAATGAATGATTGTTCTTCACTCCCCACTTTGATTTTCACTGTTGAACTGAACAGAGTTTAGTTGCAAGCTAATTTTACTTTTACACGTCATGGGCATGTTTACTAAGGAATATACATTTTAGTGGTAGAAAATGCCAACGAATCATTTTTATTTATGTGTGTGTGTGTGTGTGTGTGCGCAAATCCGGGTGATATGTTTATCATTCATATTTATACTTGATTTATGAAACATGATTTTTTTTTTTACATGGCTTTAGGTCTAGTCCTGAAAATGTATTTATTTTATTTTTTACATTTTCTGCTTCTTTAGCCAGCAAATTAGCTCAGACTGGATCTCTAGCACCCTCTGCTGGCCTTACCTAGTTACTACTTCTACATAGTTCACTTGTTTTCCTCATTTGCGTCCTTCTCACGATTGCCTTAATTTTAATGAAACGGTTGAAAAATTTTGCATGTCTATGCCCTTTTTATGACGCGCTAATTTATTTAGGAGCCCATTTAAGTTGAAATATACTATCATCCTAGTAAGTAAAGCTGGGCAGTGAGTATCAAGTGTCTTAATTCTGTATTTGCAGTACAGGGAACAGGAAGCCATCCGCCTTTGCCTCAAACACTTCCGTCAACACAACTACACCGAGGCCTTCGAGTCCCTGCAGAAGAAGACACGCATAGCTCTTGAACACCCCATGCTCACCCACCTGCACGACCGCCTGGTGCTGCAAGGCGATTTCGACGCCTGCGAGGATCTCATTGACAAAGCCGTCCGAGGTCCGGTCCCGTTTCAGCGAATCCCGTTTATTTGTCCAGTTCATGTGTGCGCTGATGCCACTTCTCTCTTCTTAGACGGTTTGTTTAACCAGTATATCAGCCAGCAGGAGTACAAGCCCAGGTGGAGTCAGATCATCCCCAAATGCAACAAAGGTACAAGCGCCCAAGAAATCAACAGAGACGACATGAACAGTGAGGCCATCTATTAAAAGTGGGACTTATCCAAACATTTCAGAATCATGTCAAAGCTGCGACGCTAAAACAATGTCGCCTTCCTCTTTGTGTTTCTGTGTGTGTGTGTGTCGCTGAACTTTCAACCTTTCAACTCATTCCACGTCATCCTCTTGCTTTCCGATCTCCGCCCACCTGCAACCCATGCTCACATGCCTTCTTTGTACATGCCTTCCTCTGCTCTCCACAGGCGACGGTGACGACAACAGGCCGGGGATGAGGGGAGGACATCAAATGGTCATTGACGTTCAGACTGGTGAGAGCGCACACACACGCACACACACACACATGCAGTGTTCTGACTTGGCTGTTTTAACCAGGCGAAACGCTCTGACTCATTTCCTCCTCCGCACAACTCTTGCGACGCTTTATTTGTGTTTAATCAGATGATTCCGTATCGTTTGGCGGTTGATGCGTACTTCCCTGCTGGAAGCGTGCGTGCCTGCGTGCGAGCGAGTGACACGTTATTGTCTGCCGAGCCAAGAGAAGGGCTTTGTTTCAGCAAGGCACACACTGACCTTTTGTCTAGTTGGATGTTTGCACAAGAGTTAGATTTTCATTTTTGGGGGAAAATGGAGATGGCTCAGAGAGCATTCCTTTTAAAGCCGTTAACCATGATTCCACGACTGTTTATCTGCAAATCGGGGCATTCGCCCCTGTAGACGCAATGCCTCAATTAGTTCCTCCACTTCATTTCCACTTGCCTCACACCATAACTAACCTTTGAACATTCTCGGACCGCAACTATAGGTATCATTTCACATTGTTTGTGTGACATGACATTATTATGTCAGCTTTGGACATTTCTCAAGCATCAGTTGTGTCCCGCAGAGACGGTGTACTTGTTTGGCGGCTGGGATGGCACGCAGGACCTTGCCGACTTCTGGGCTTACAGCGTTCAGGAGAACCAGTGGGTCTGCATCTCCAGGGACACTGAGAAAGAAGTAATGTGACCAGAACACATGAGGCGAAAAGTCTGGAATTATGTGTAGAGCGTTTCTCACAAACTTTTAACGAGCCCGTGTTTTGATCAGAACGGCCCGAGTGCTCGCTCCTGCCATAAGATGTGCATCGACTCGCAGCGGCGCCAGATCTACACGCTGGGCCGCTACCTGGACTCCAGTGTCAGGAACAGCAAGTCCTTAAAGAGCGACTTCTACCGCTACGACATCGACGTCAACACGTGGGCGCTCCTCAGCGAGGACACGGCGGCCGACGGCGGGCCCAAGCTGGTGTTCGACCACCAGGTAACCAAAGTTTGTTGACGTCGTTGTCATTGAAATACAAAACTCAATCCAAAACGCCGCCTCCAGCGTCAGCCTCATGTCTCCTTCCCTCGCCGTTTTGTCATCCAAACAGATGTGCATGGACTCGGAAAAGCACATGATCTATACGTTTGGGGGCCGGATATTAACGTGCAACGGCAGCGTGGAGGACAGCCGCACGTCCGAGCCGCAGTTCAGCGGCCTTTACGCCTACCACTGTCAAGCGGCCACGTGGAGCATCCTGCGGGAAGATTCGTGCAACGCCGGGCCGGAGGATATCCAGTCACGTATCGGACATTGCATGCTCTTCCACACCGTGAGTCTGCAAAACGAATCGTCCTGTCTGATGAGCTTGTATCTTCATCACGCTTCCCTCTCTCTGTTGTCACTCTCAGAGAAACCGCTGTCTCTATGTGTTTGGGGGTCAGAGATCAAAGACCTACCTCAATGATTTCTTCAGCTACGACGTGGATGGCGATCACGTCGAGATCATATCTGACGGCACCAAGAAGGACTCGGGCATGGGTAAGAGTTGACTTCGGTTCAAGTGATGTGGCCTTTTTTTTTTTTCTTATTCTGAGCAAGTACTGAATTTGTGAGTGTTTGAAAAGAGGGAGGGGGTGGAAAAGTTGCTGACTTGGCAACACTGACAGCTTTCGGAACGTAGCTCCTCGCTGTTCTCAGCCATGTTGTTTGTTGTCAACATGGGCAAAAAAAAAAAAAAAAAGTCATCAAATTCTAATTAATTGCTAATATCTATAAATCACTCAGTGCCCCGAAAAAAATATGCTGCGCAATCTGGACACCATAAGAGATGACAAATTGCCAGCAACAGTGTGCAAATGCATAAAAACAACTGAAAGGGACGGAAGGAAGGAAGTGGTCAGCGCAAACAGTTGCTTCTTTGTGTCTTGTAAATCTCTCTCACTCTCATGTGAGCGAATGCGCAGCTCAGGCAGCGCTGCTGTAGCCTCGTCGCTGACGTCCGTCGACAGAGCCAGCCTTTATCGCCGCTCGTGAATATTTGCCAAAGTACAGTCACTGTTGGCGAGATTGAATGAACCGCTGTTTTAGAGCTGGAAAAAAAAATAATAATGTCCGGTTGGGAGTCTTACGATTGCAAGCTAAATGGATGTATCTCGAGTAAGCCTGTTCTGCTTTTTAACCGGCGTGTAAATGACGATTGGGCGCCTCGAAAAGGCTCCAAGAAATGATCGTAATGAAGTATTCATTTTGCTTTCTTGCTAGTTTGTGAAACGTGATTTGTTGACCGTCATATAAAGAGCTGAACAGGGGGATTTTACTGCAAATGAGGCGTAAGGGAGGATTTGAAAGTCAGGCTGAATTTGCATGCTGTGCACTCCGGTCTGTTGCCATGGCGACACACTGTTAAGTTTTCCTCTTTTTTTTTTTTTAGAGCCTCTTATTCTGCCGCTTCGGTATTTTTCTCCCGTGTGCTCCCTAGTACCGATGACGGGCTTTACCCAGAGAGCCACCATCGACCCCGAGCTCAACGAGATCCACGTCCTGTCGGGCCTCAGCAAGGACAAAGACAAACGCGAGGAGAACGTCCGCAACTCTTTTTGGATCTATGACATCGCTCGCAACAACTGGTAGGCCACCCAACGGTGGGAGAGCAGCCCCTCGAGGGTGCAGCTGTGTGTGTGTGTTTGTGTCCTGTAATTGCACTCACCGTTTTGGAATCAGTGGTTGTGGAAAGCACAGGCCGTCCTCAATGTTCCAAAACACTGATTTTAGCTGTTCTTTGTCAAGCAGGCCAGCGAGACGTTTGATGCGGATGTGTGCTCATTGCTCTTTTGGCGAGCGTGTTGTCATTTGTTATCTCCACAAAGGAGGTTATGTTTTGTTCCTTTAATAACCCTCATGGGATTCATGAAGGAGTTTGGATTTTAACTAATAGTTCTATCTGAATGAAAACGAATATATACAAACTACAAATAATGGAATAGTTGATTGATGCTTACGTACTTCAACTTCTATTTGTGTTGCTATCCAAGGTCCTGCGTGTATAAGAACGACCAGGCCGTGAAGGAAAACCCCAGCAAGCTTATGCAGGAGGAGGAGCCGTGTCCGCGCTTCGCTCACCAGCTGGTCTATGACGAGATGCACAAGGTACGGGCTTTTATGTCACGCGCCACATTTCTGGCGAATAGTGACACGGCATAACTGCGGTGTGCATTTTTAACCTGATGCATTTTGTTAATGAACAAAAGGCTTGCTTCCAGAGACATTTTCAGGACTAAGGGATGTAAAGGGTTCACTGTCGGGTTTTAATTTCACTCCCAATGAGATGGCAGGCCATTCAGAGACCCATTAGTATACAAATAAGTCAGTTTTTCTATAATTAGTCTTCTTTTGTTGCTTGTTGGTCATTGGCGCTTGTTCCCAGGTGCATTACCTGTTTGGCGGCAATCCAGGCAAGTCTTGCTCTCCCAAAATGCGTCTGGATGACTTCTGGTCCCTGAAACTGTGTCGGCCCTCCAAGGAGTACCTGCTGCGCCACTGCAGATATCTCATCAGGAAGTACAGGTCTGCCAGTGGTCATGTCGCCGTCTGATGATCTGACATTATGCTACCAAAATATGGCCCAATCTTGATCCAGATTTGTTGCATTCATTCATAATGTTAATTAAGAAATGAATGAATTTATTGCACATGATGAAAATGGTTAAAATACAAATATTTGAACATTACAAAACACTTTTTACATTTTTTGAATTGATTAACTAAAAATATGAGAAAATGATAGGCCTTTTAGACATTTTATTGACTCGGTTTCTAAATTATAATTTAATTAAAATAGTAAAATAATTGTCAAAGCCTGATAATTATTTCATTGAGATAAAACTTTTTTCATACGCAGTTTAAGAATTTCAAATATTAAATAAAACAAAAAAATAAATGCTTGGTGCTTCTGCAGTTGGTACCAAACGGTGAGAGTTCATTTTGCGGGATTCAACTGCCATCTAGTGACTATTTATCAGAATTGCAGCACCACCGCTTTCTTTTTTTTTCTGGCCAGGTTTGAAGAAAAGGCGCAAACAGAGCCCCTGAGTGCCCTCAAATACCTGCAGGATAACCTGTCACTCACTGTGGACCACACAGACCCCGAGGAGACCAAAGAGGTACTGTATTTTTCTTCTTTGCAGATCTTTTTCTCACTTCAGATGCTGTTTTGACTTTGCTCCTGTATGGGATGATAATTCTCGCCAATTTATGTTGCGCTACAGTTCCAGCTCCTGCCCTCAGCTCTGTTCAAGTCCAGTAATGACTTCATCCCCTTGGGTAATACTCCAAACTTATTTTTTTCCTTTGCCGTCACGAGTCGGTGTTGCCATCATGGACATGGCTGCTCGAGTGCTTGACACAAAAGTGATTCAACTCACCTTTTGCTACTTACTGTGTTAAATGTTACCTGCCCTCCAGGTTTTTCCGACGTGGACCAGACGTACGCCCAGCGCACGCAGCTCTTCGACACGCTCGTTAACTTCTTCCCCGACAGCATGACGCCGCCCAAGGGCAACCTGGTGGACCTCATCACCCTTTAGACTTCCCTCCCTCAACTCCCCCCCGCCCCACCTTGCGACACACCACAGCCTCGCCCGCTTGGACATAAATGCAAAGAACACAGAAGGAAGCGAGAGCGAGAAACACCAGGTACTTTCCATTTCAAAGCTCCACGTCACAATCTGCTTCTGCCACCCTGAAATCGAGACACGCTTACCCTACACTGTGTTATACTAGAGTGGAATCAAGTGTGTGTGTGTGTGTGTGTGTGTGTGGGCGTGTGACGGGCAACTGCCAAACTCCTGTTTTTCCTCTTTCGCCTCGCCCATTTGCAGTTCAAATGTTTAATTAAGAGCACTCCATTGTACTCAGAGACCTAGTAACCTCAGCAATCAACAGCCTCCACCATACATGCTCATAATTTTATACACCGCCTATCATGACAGAATCTGCAAAAAAAAAAGTGAGCAAAAAAAAAAAAATTCTAAAAAGAAGTCTCGAAATGGATTATTTATTAGTAAGAAGTAGTGTTGGTATGTGGGTGAAAGACAGTTTCAACTACAAACATCACCTAAAATGTAAGAATTTGAATGGCACTCGTTGAACAAAACCTTTATTAATGGCTGATGATCCTCCCCACAATGACCGAAAGGAAAAGATTTCTCGTTGTTAGGGATATTTTCCAGAACCGCTGGAAAATAGGAGCGGGACTCTTCAAAGCAGACACAGAGAGATTGAATTTAACAAAAGGTATTTCTTATTACAGACGAAGCAAAACAGGAACAGTATACGTCTAGATATAACCAAAACGCAATACCGACAAAGTTCAACGGAAAGCGCTGGTGGGAAAACTCACTCCGGGGAAAAAAGCGCTTGCAAAAGGCAAGGAGCACAATGAACGTAAATCGCTTACCACAGAAGGGCAAGGAAGACCAATCGGCGAGCGAGCTCAACAGTTATCGTTCTGGTGGTCCACACGTGCAATAATCTTTGTTGGACTCTTTGACGCAATCATTCGTTCACAGTCTCTTTGTATTCTAGTTTGAACATCACCAATTCAGAAAGAGATAATCATTGCATGCAATAAATGTTGAGCTGTCTTTTATGCCTCAAATACCATCATGGCGTAAGTTTACAAGAGTTAAGTTGAGGCCCTTAGTTTTCGTGTGTAAGAATAAGCCCTTAACTGAATTGTGTAGTGCAAATGAAAGCTTTGCGATAATAATAATAAGAAGCATAAGGAGTCCACCCCCCCCCCAACCCTTTCATGCTACTTGAATAGAATTGTTTGGTGCTTTTCGGTTTCACCTGATATGTTCAGAAGTTACGCAATGTGGTTTGGACTTGTTCACGTGGATCCTCTGCGTCATGGGAGGCAATTATGTCAAAAGGAATATTTGGGCCACGGTGAAAAGTAAAAAAAAAAAACAAAAAAAAAAAAACGAGAGACTGTTAAGTACGATGATTACGAGAAAAAAATAATTTGATGCTGAAAGTAAAAAGTTATGATTTTACAAGAAAAGTCGATAGTGTTGCGAGAATTGTAACGTTATGAGTAAATTATTATGCAAAGTAAAAGTAGTGAAGTTTCTAGTAAAACGTCTAACAATGACATTAACTTCTTTTTCAGTTGTAATTTCTGTGATTCAGACTTTTTTCTCATTTTCCCAAAATTTATTTAACTCATTCACAACCAGCCCAGTAAAAAAAAAAATTTATTTTGACGTATTTATCCGTCAATGGTATTGAATGAGTTAAAGAAAACCACAATAGTGAGTAAAGCTTATCAACGAATGTCAAAACTACTTTTTTTCTAAATATGACTTTGTTTTATTTTTCTGAAGTACAGTAATACCCCGGTTATCGCGGTTAATGGGGACCGAGACCACCCGCGAAAACTGAAAATCCGCGAAGTAGCGGCGCACCTTCAAAAATGCTTTAAAAAAAAAAAGTGCGAAGTAGCGGCGCACCTTCAAAAATGCTTAAAAATAAATAAATAAATATATATATATATATATATATATATATATATATATATATATATATATATACGGGTAGAGAGAGAGAGAATGAAATTCATGTTATAACAAAAAAAAAATTATTATTAAAACTTATTTTTTTATTCCCCAGCCATTATTTTTGTATTTATTCAATTACTCCTTTTTGTATTTATTTAATTACTTGGACTTTTACCTGCTGGTACGCCGTCCGGTGTGCCCTGTGAAATGAAAGGTGGCATTCTTCATTTATTTATTTATTCATTTATTCATTCATAACTGACAGCCTCGCGCTGCGCTCGTGCCCGGGCGGAAGAGGTGCTCCTCTCCGGCTTAATCGTCACGCACGCCGGACCTGCTCCGCCGAAGCGTGTCTCCGTTCGGTTGAACTCGGTTTCATTTCGCCCCGCCCGTGCCCGGGGAGGGTGCTCCTATTCGGCGTAACTGTCACGCACGCCGGCCGGCCTCCTCCGGAGCTCTCGTACGGTCCGAACCGCGCGAAACGTCGCCCCGGATCGTGCCCGGGGGAACGTGCTCTTCTTCGTCCACTCTCCTCTTCGCCCACGCTCTTCTTCGGCGCACGCCGGCCGTCTAACCGCTCCAGCGCCCCCTCGTGCCGCTCAGCGAAACTACAATGCCCCCGAATATTTTTTAGACCCGCGAAGCACTCCGCGAAAGGTGAACCGCGAAGTAGCGGGGGTATTACTGTATGTCTGTTTCACTTTTTTCTCCTACATGTTAGTTTTCTCACTCTGTGATTTTATTCTCTTAATCATGCTGCCTTATTCTCATTTAGACTAGAATGGAAACAATATGAAGCATTTTTGTCCCAATTTCCTCTCTGGGGATTGATAAAGGATCATCTTAAACTCAATTTCTCATAAAAAATATTTTTTTTTTTTCTAATATTGCTTCTTAACACAATCCTAACATGACTTAAACTTGTAAAATGAGACTTTTATTTTCAATGATTTTTTTCCTCATGATTTTATAACTATACGACCGTTGAAAAAAAATTCCGCCAAAATTACTTGTCTTTTATTGACTTAATTCTCATTGCATATTTCAGTGTGGCCCTGATAATCCTTTCTAGAAACGGCATAGATGCGTACTAAATGGCGTATGTTTACTACATTGACGACTCGTCGTCATCACTCCAAGTAATGGGAGCTGGTGATTCCACTTTGTGCTTCTTTTACGTTAACACTGGTCATATTTTGTGTTGGAACAGGGCGTGTGTGTGTGTTTGTGTTGCCGTGTGACTGGGAAGAGGAGAAAAAAAAAAGTCAACAATAATTACTTTAAAAAAAAAAAAAATGTTCAAAAGCACCTTTTTTTTCTAAGCGATGCCAAATATTACTGTTTAAGTTCCTCCTCACCATCCCACATAGTCATCTATCTCGAGCCCTGGGTTGATCCGTGGCGTTCCCAGTTTGGTACTGTTCGATCTGTGAGCACTTCTCTGTGGAATGTGTAGAAAGCCTTGTAGTATTGCATTGTATGTAATGTAAATAATTAATAAAGATTGTATTTTGTTCAGGTTTTCTTATATTCTGACTCTTGTATATTCTTTCCCCTTGTCCTTACCTCTTGAGTACCTGTTCAAAATGCAATTTAACTCCTTTATGTGGAAAAAAAAAAAAACTTTATTCGGGAAAAAGTAGTGAAAACTTACAATTTACAACTTCCAGTGTGTCAGACTCCTGTTCACTTCTATAAGCAAAACAACCATAAATACAAAAAGTACAAATATTGGGAACATACTTTGGTGAAACATCAAACACATAAAAACAAAAATGTCTGGCTTTGATTAACAGATGTAATTAGCCCCCAGATATTCACAGTTCACTATTCACAATTTCTCTTGTGCGCGTGTGTGTGTGTGTGTGTGTGTGAGGGGGGGATCCGTTGTTTCCCCGTTTAGTGTTCTTTCTGCAACTCCATAAAATGCCACAAGACGGCGCCAAAGCGCGGTCTAATTGGTAACGCCTCAAGGAAGCATGCTGAATTCCTCAATCGTGATGCGAGACAAGCTTTGTATGTCAGAGGAGCTAAATTTAACCTGGGTTGTGATAAAGTGTTTTGGAATATTTACAGTTTAAATTATTAATACATTGTTGGCAATTATCAACATTTTAGGGCCGTGCCAATTGCGATTGGGGAATTACTGTAGTTTAAAGTTGAGATCAATTAATTGTCTTAAAGGCGAAGGAAACCATTTGGATACATTCAAACAGAACTGTCCAGCATCAATAATAAGTCTTAACGATGATAATAACAGGAAGATATTTACATATGTTCAGCAATAAGAAACTTTTAGTTGGGCAGTGAAATTTTATACAGAGTTCAGCGTCCTGTCCGATTGTCATCAGACGTAAGTATGATACTAAAGTAAATACGGTGGTGCCTTGAGATACAAGTTAGAAATGAATGGAAACGCCAATACAAAGCAGGTGTGTGTACAAAAGTATATATTGAACATGTATAGAAAGTGTTTTGTAAAGGCACAGTGCGCCACCTCACTTGTGTTATACGTTGAAGTCAGGCGTCATAGTTCAGTATGGATGTCCCGTTTTTTTGGGGGGGAGGCTCATGTTTAATCCATGCAAGGCTTGTACTCCTTACAGGTGCGTGTCCTCCTCGTCGGGGACGTCCTCCTTGAGCAGGTTGTCGATGGGCACGATCCAGCCGTCGTTGTTGAACTCGCCGTTGAGGGCCATTTTCTTCTCCTGCATCTCCGGCTGCACCTCCATCACCTCCAGTGTGGGGTTGTCATGGTAACCGTTCTCCACCGTGTGCAGCTCCTCGGTCAGGTGTTGCTGGTGAGTTTCAAAGGATATGTTACCAATAATTGCGAGTTGCAAAGATTTGTTGGACTGATTTTTTCCCCCCCCCCCTCCTTCCGATGGAGGTGCAATGTTCTCTTTGCCGGCCAGGACAAATTCTGACGTGAACTTATGATCAGTTGAATAATTGAGATGCTAATACAAAAAGGTAAAATTATGGCCTCTGCACAATAAAAAGGCATTAATTAAAGAAAAAAAAAGTCAAAATATTCTGTTATTTTAGTCAAATTTATCCTAATTGGCTCTTTCCATCTAATTCCAAAATTTACACAAGAAAAATAGCTTTCAATATGCTGGTCACATTTTTAATTTAGCCTTATATTAGTTATTTTAACTAATTGAACCCATGTCAATTTAAAATAATCAGGACGACTTTCATTCTAATTAATGAAGACATTTTAAAATCACCGTTTTCAAACAATTCAAAGCAAACCAACTAAATCAAATCAGTGCAGCAAATCAAAATCGATCATTTTAATTAATCCAAAAAAAAATCCTTCGACAAAGACAATAACTCACCCTACTCAAGCAAAAATAATTTCTTATTTTATTCATTGCTTAGCTTTTATAAGGTTCACTTTTTTTCATTTTTCTGTCGGCTGTTTGTTGAAAAACAAAAGTCCCACATACCTGATTCTCGCTGTAAGGCTTTCGGTGGTGCGACGCGCACACGGCCAGGATGATGATCATAATCAGGAGAGCGCCACACGAGGCCAAAATGGCAATCAGGGTTTTATTGTCGGTCGGTTTCTGCATGTTACCCGATAGAAATATTAGTGGCACGTTCAGACTAAAATGCGCATGCTCGGTGTTTACATCAGGACGCAACCGACCTTTGTAATTTCTTCATAATACTGAGTTGCGAGGGCCGTTTTCACTGAAACCGAAAAAATGAAAAAAAAAATGTTCAGTGAGCGTGTCAGACAATCTATTTGTGAGGAGCAATTTTATCGTGGCTCGTTGAAGGCAGCGATACCTTTGCCGTTGATCTCCACGCAGTCGAACAGAAGTTTGCCTTTGTGGTGGCGCCACGTCAACGTGCAGTTTCCGTCCTTCAGGTTGCCCATGAGGCGCTTGCACACCTCCACCAGATCTTTCTCCTCCTCCTTCTAAACGGGCGGGAAAATCGTTGGAGTGATGTACTAAAATCTCTGGGATTTAGATCTCGTTGATTTATACGGCGATCAGAAGAGATCAATTACCTCTTGTCCATTGTTCAGCGAGTACTACAAAACACAATATTAGTCAGAGGCCCGTTCGCATTTCACGCCCAACAAAAAAATAATGCGATTTTTCTTCTTGACTAACTTGCCTATCTTACCGAAAACTTCTTTGGATAAGCAACATTTGTTGCGGTCGTGGTGGTTATTTTTGAGGACGTGGCGCCAGGGGTCGCAAGCGAGGTTACGACAACTGATGAGGCAGTCGAGGGCAGAATGGCGGACCTCTTGGTGGTCTTTTCCTCCAGAGCTGGTTCGGTGGTCCCGGCAGTCCCTGGCTGTTGAGGGCTCGTCGCTGTGTTTTTTTCTGTGGTGTTAAAACATTGGATTAAAATTGACTCTTGGTATGTTTAATGAGATTATTGAAGAGAAAAAAAAAGCAAGTTAAAAATAGAGTGGTCTTACCTGTTTTGACATCCTGCTGCGTTGTCTTGACGATGACGGGGGTGGGCGTGGCAGGCTGATGATTCGCCGTAGTGCCGCTTGTCGTCACTTTGATCGTCGCTGTATCCGTGACAACGTCGAGAGATTTTTTGCTTGGGGCTGGTGCTTGTGTGGCGCCCGTTGTCGCGACTGTAAAAGTGGCTTTCGGTTGGACCGTCGTGATAATTGAGGGGAGGGTTGCGCTCTTATGAGTAGGGGGTGCGCTGGAGGCGGCAGCATCACCCGGACTGCCCGTTTGCGACTGATGCGGTTGTGTCGCTGCAGGCGTTTCCTTGGCAGCGGCCGCCGCCGTATTGGCGGGCGGTAAAGTGACCGGCGGTAAAGCCGTTGCGGCGTGAGTCACCATCCCTGCGTTGACATTTGTCGGCGCTGCAGTTTGTGATTTTTCAGTAACGGGCTCGACTACAGCCGGTATCGCAATTGTCGATACGCTGACAACGGTTGGCAATTTGGTGGGCGTGGCATTAATCCCTTGTGTGGGCGCGTCCTTCGCCACGGTGACTCCCGTAGCTGCAGTCGTGTTGTCAGAGTGCACTTCGTGACATACAAGACCTAAAAAAAAAAGAAAAATTGAATTAATGGGGCACTGAGACACAAACAAAAGCACGTTCAAATATCCAAACAGAAATATTAACATTCACCGCCTCAGCCATCCGTCTTCCTCTGTCGCTCTATTTATAGGGAGCGGGCCAGGATGTTGCACACAATCAACTTGGAAGCACCACACCTATGCAGTCCGCTTGCCTTTTGGTATAAATGTGTGGAGCGACGGACAATCCACATCTGCGCTACAATGGCGTCTGGCTCCACCACCTCTGTGGATTGTGACCTCCGCCCATCTATTGTGTTCTATCCCACTGATGACATATTACAGCACAATTAACCACGGGTAAGAAATTTGGATAATGGATGGCATTCACTGTCGATGATGCCATCAGCTTGCTACCAATTTACATCACTTTAAATACAAATATTGTACAAATATTTTTATATCAATTACTATCAATTTTCAACTTATTTTTTCTGTATCTTTACCTATAGTTAAAATTTTCGTCTGTTTATGGGCTGTCTTGTCTCATGCAAACAAGCCACTGCTCCCCCAACAATGCCAAGGTCCGCTTTCTGCTAGCTTTTAGGAGAAGCTCCTCCATCAGATGTGGGCAAACTACGGCCCGGGGGCCACAAGTGGCCCATTATAGCTTTTAATCCGGCCCGCCAAACTTGAAAAAAATTAAATGAATAAACCTTGTGAATGTTTTATTTTCTAAATCCTGTGGTTTTTCAAAGACATATATATTTTTGTAATGCTTTTGTTCACTTTCAGTTCAAATTAAATTTATTTTTTTTCTCCGATGAGGTGAGGTTAACAAAACACTCCATCCCATCTGCTCCTGGTCCGGCCCCTCTGTCAAATTTTAGAACCCATTGTGGCCCGTCAATCAAAAAGTTTGCCCAACCCTGTACAACATCATCACAGAGAAGGGGTCATGAGTGCGCTGATAAGTGTGTTCTGGTCAAGTGGAGACACATCACTTACACTGGTACTCTTACGACGAGCGATAGATGCTCACCGAATCCCCGAGAGCTTTCCCATCGATATTTTCTGACAGTTATCAGCATATATTTTTGTTCACATTCAATTTAAAAAAAAAAAAAAAAAAACCCCGGTTGTCTTAAAAAGTCGTCAACTACACCGCACTCCAACCATTAAGCGATTGCTCTTAAAATATGTTGGGCAACATCCATGTCATTTTCCCTCTCTCCTTCCTGAAATTGCCTTGCCCCTCCCGCCCCCCCCTTGCCCTCTGACCCTCAACTGTCACCGCCGCATCTGTTTCATTGCGGGTGACAGCGCCCCTGATCCCGCCGCTATCTCCACCAAGGTTGTTTTTACCTCACCCACGCATTCCTCGTCATCTAGGTCACCGGTGGGCCATCAGATCCACGTGCACCATTCTGAAACTTTGACTACCAGACACAAATTAATGGTCAAGAAGGTTCGAGTTCAAAGCACTAAAACCCCCTGTGTGATACCCTTTTGATCATCAAGCTTCCTCAACATTGTGGAAAAACAGAAATATTTTCATGAAAAAGTACCCCTCATATTCATTTCGACTTTTTTTTTTTTTTTTTAAGCTGTGCTGTAAACTCGCCACCAATTTGCCGTGTTTGTATGTAATCCTGCTAACAAACAATGACGACGGCCTTTTCTGCCTTTTGCACTTTGTTACTTGGCAGAGGGAATCACAATTTTATAGTGAACCTCTGGTGCATGTCACAGCATGGGGGGGGGGTCACGGGAGGTCAAAGGCCCCCCCCACCACCACCACCACCATACCGCCAGTCTCGTTCCGTGTGACGACGACTATGCTTGCATTAACAAAGAATGACAGCCTGTAAAAGAAGGCCGGCATGAGTCCTCCTTCTCTACAAAGTCATAAAATATATAAAAGAGGAAGCGGGGCTGACAGTGAGCATGTTGGTGGGGCACCCTTGGAGTAAATCCTGGTGCTATTCGATGAAAACAGTAAAAAATGTTCAACTGCATGTCACAGTTTGATTCGTGGTCTCTTTTACGAGATGAGTGGTTAATAGCTGTCAAATTGCAGTGAGGGGGCGTGTCAGTTGTTCTCATTAGCATGCGCTGGTATCATTAGCACCGCCCTTTTTTGTTGGAATCAGCCACTTAGCAGCCTTTGTGTATTGATGCTACCTATAAACTCATTCAATCCATAAGACATAAATACACCTTTTCAAAAACGTAGTCCTCGCCTCCCAAAGACGGATTTATACGTCTTAGCCTTTTTTTTTTTTTGCGTCCTAGCTCCGTGTTTGTATAGCATTAGAACAGAATGTTCTGTTGGCCTCGCAAAATTAAACGCTGGGATTGAGGGGTGAAAATGGCTAGGATTAAATGAGTTAAGTAGCTAAATGTTGTTTGTCCTTTGAGACTATGGCGAATATATCATATTAACATAATTGTGTGTTCCATTTTATGCCCTCTTTGTTTCTAAATACGGTGAAAAGAGTGAGGCCCCAAGGATGTAAAAAAAATTTAGGTTAGTGGTTCCGGAAGACATTACAGCAACAAATCGGACACATTTATGAGTGTGTTTGTCTGCCAGCCAGCTCGTAGTTTCGTTTGTCCACCTTGCCAAGGACTCCGGCCCTGAACTGATCACAACTTGCTTAAAACAATGCGCTCCCAAAAAAAAAAAGAGCCTGTGGGGACAAATCTTCCCCATTACTTTGGTGACACCTCACACAAAGAGCCCCCACGTGCGCCCATGTGACCATCCCACATCCCTGGGCCTCGTTACGCCAAGAGAGCTAATTCAGCCCGGCGCGCCATTGTGAGGGGGCACCGGGTGGAAGCCGGATAAGGGAGGGGTCTTCCCAATGTTGGGAGGTGAGGAGGCGTGAGTGTAGTCGGTGGCAATAAAGAGCGAGACAAGTGAAAGGGTGGAGGGTCAGACGAGAGAGAGAACATGAAGAGCTGCTGTAAATTGAACTGCCAAATGGGAATGACCGGCCACACACACCTACACACACATTATATCCACAAACAACACACTCCCTGTCCTTGGAAACCAGACTGGTATGTGTATTTACACAAGCTTTAGATAAAAGTTCACTGTCACACCCTTCCAATAGCCATTTGGGGTTCAAAGTATTTATCTGATTAACCTTTAAAAATGTATACATGCATCCCACGGACTGAACTTGGCTAATTGAACACAACCCACGGTTTGTTTTGATGAATGTCGCAACCAGAGGGAGGAGCTGACATGCTATGATGAGCCTGATTACGAAGAACGGACGAACAAAAACAAGGCGGACACCATGCGGCGCCGAGGAGGAGGTCCGGGTCGGTACCAGTCGCTGGCTGTGATTAATGTCTGACACCTGGGAGAGGATCGTGGCATGCAAGAGAAGAATGTGGAGTTACAGCACAGGTGAAAATTTTCTGTTCCTACATGTGTGATAAACTATAATATAATGTGTCATCAATTAAAAGCTCAGTCCAAGATAAAAAAAAAAAAATTAAAAAATTGCTTGTTCATTACAGTATTGTAGCTCAAAAATAATAAAACAGAAATGCACAAATGCAAGATGCTTGGACATCCTTTTTGTTATTAAGTGCGTGAATAAAAAGTATTAAAACTTCCTTGGCTGAGGTAATAACACAAAAACAAAAAAGGCACAGGCACGATGCTCACCTTAAAAATATTAGGGGGAAAAAACGCAATGATTTAAAAAAAAAAAAAAAAAAAAAAAGCTTCATACAATCGAAGGAAGTACTGTTAACACAAAAACAATTATGGTCTTGTTATATCACAATCTATTTTTTTTTATTATAACTCCACCATGCAGGCCACATGGAAAGGTTCCGCGCAGCGAGAGAAGGCGGCTCAAGGCCATCTCCTGCCACCACACCCTCCTTGGGAACCAGGATGTTGATAGAAAGTATTCCTGAACCCCCCCCCCCACCTATTGTTCTTGCTTCTCTCCCAGGCTCACCGGCCAGCAAAGACACCAAAACCAATGTGCCAAAGCAGGGAGCGTCTCCCCTGGCACCCTGGTGTCCTGCAACCTGGACCGCCTGTTATCTTGTCGGAAACGGACAGGTCACAACCCCCCCCCCCCCGACCAAACGGCGAGGATAGACGATCTGCGTGGAGTTAGGAAGTCCTGGTGAGGACTGATAACTAATGATGCTCGCTCTTCCTGTCGGCCCACATCCAACTGTTTGATTCAAGTATGTTTTGGAGGTAAGGAAATGGCTGCTTTGACATCAAATGTGAGCATTTAATGGCATCTGGTGAAAGTGACAAAAAGCAAAGACTCACTCGCCCAACACTTTGGTTAACTAGCCCATAGAACCATAGTTGGCTACTTGGACGGTGTCAAAATGGATTCATTTCCAATATGGCGGAGTTAATAATCCAAAATTATATGAAAACTTCCATGAACATGCTACCCTATTCAAGTAGCAATGTAGCTCTAAAGCAGGGGTGTGCAAACTTTTTGATTGGCGGGCCACAATGGGTTCTAAAATTTGACAGAGGGGCCCGACCAGGAGCAGATGGATGGAGTGTTTTGGTAATCTCACCTCATCTGAGAAAAAAAAAAATACATTTAATATATATTTTGTCTTTGAAAATCCACAGCATTTAGATAATAAAATATTAAAAAGGCTTATTCATTTTTTTTTTTTTTCAAGTTCGGCGGATTAAAACGTTTAACGGGCCGCGTGTGGCCCCCGGGCCGTAGTTTGCCCACACCTGCTCTAAAGGCATAAAACCATATTGAGCTACTCAGGTGGCGTCTTACTGGACTCAGTATGACTATAACCGATTCTCATTTCATAGGCAGCGTCAACAATTAGTTAGAAATGTTCCCATTCACGTTGAAATTTTTTACTCAAAATGAAATTTTGATTTGAGTGGAGCCACAATTGACTCGGTATAAAAGTGTCCCAATTAACTGGACGGTAGCTCTCAATAAGCCGGAACAATATTGAGTTAGTCGAGTGGATTCATAATAGATTCTTTTAATTATTGTCCGTTTATTCACACCCAAAAATAAACACATCTAACCTGCGGTAAATATTTGTTGTCCTGCACATGTTCAACCCTTCACGTGCTCGCCACGCAGCCATGCTTGTTCACACACTCCTTTCTATTTTTAGGAGTTTGTATTGTGCTGACAAGCTTTCGGTTGAGTTTTTTTTTCTATCAGGGAAGTGGGGGTGCGCTGTGTCACACGTTGCTTTTCCCAGGGCGGAAAAATAAAAGCCCCCCCATTTGAATTCACGTAGTGCGATGGGTGAGGCAGGTGCATAATTAAAGAAAATCTCTTTACTTGCAGCCAGGGAGGGAGGTCATGGGTCTACTTCATTATTCAAGCTCCTTCGAGACTCTGTAGCTCTGTGTGTGTGTGTGTGTGTGTGTGTGTGTGTGTGTATGTGGTGTGTGTGGTGAGAAGCCCTTCACTTGGGTGGGGTGGGGGCGGTGATGGAGGGGACAAATGTTTCAGCTCCTAGTTCCTTACTGTGCTTTCAGATATGATTGCAATGATCTTCGTACTGATTGCATAGCGCCGACATGAAGGCGGAAAATAGCCGGACAATTGACAAAAGAAGCGGTTCAATGGACAAAGTGAGCGCAAAGAACCACAACAAAAGTATTCGGATGTGGGAATTTGGGATTTCGATGTTTTGAAATTGCAGCACCGCTCGTGTTGTGTTCGCAAAAACATTCACTTTGTGTGCTACTTTTTACCTGATATAGCATTTAATGGCAAATTTAAGAGTTTCCACGCTGAAAGAAAAAAAAAAAATATATATATATATATATATATAATTTAATAATATAAATATATATATAAATAAATCAATATATATATAAAGACTCCTACTATGATACACATGCCTGAATTCATAATTATAGAATGAAGGCACCTGGAGCTATTCAATTAAATCAATCATTGAATTTATTAAATAAAAAAAAAAAATTAAAATCACATTTTTTTAATGTATTTTTAAAATTGAATGAATTTAATGTAATTTCGTGCAATCAGTTTGACTGAATTTGTTTTAAAACATAAGCGTTCAAGTATTTAACATTTAATAATTGTATTTAAATAATTTTTGGAGAAATGTACATTGTTATAGTTAAGTTCTTAATTTTAAATAATTTAAAATAATTACGCGTGTTATTTAATTAATATTACATAATTTCACCTATTAAATTTAACTATTTAAATTACTCATTTAAATTTAAATGCATAAGAAAAAAATGAATACATTTACATTAATTGCATTTTGAGTATTTTTTTTTTTATTTTAATTTGCAAAAATAAAACAAGTGTTGATGTGTATGTTCAACCTTTTTAAAAAGTTACAAAATAAATTGTAGTATTTATGCCAAATTCTTGATGAGTACTGTTCAATTAACGACAGCAAAGTGCATGTGTGCATCTTAGGTGTTTTTTTTTCTTTCATCAATACAAAGAGTAAAAAAAACTCAACGTGTACTCACTAAGTGAAAGCAGCAGACGCGTGATCGTCATCGTGGCTCCCATCCTACTTGTGCGTTCTTCTTCTTCTTCCAGATGTAGCTATCATTCATGCAGTGGATGAGTTTTCAAGTAGGCTAAAACTGGAGTTGTGCCGCCCTGTCACGCCTTTCTCCTCCAATTTGAAGTAAATGATCTTGCCGCGCAGGCCTTTTGTGTTTTCTTCCTTAAAAGTGAAAGCCAAGAATGCTTTTGTGCATGCTTGCGTCCCGGGCCCTCTTTGCAGAGATGGGGATTTGTGTGTGGGGGGGGGTGTGAGGGGGGACAAGTTTTTCTGTGGTCTCCTTGGCTGCGCTCGCTCCCTCCCTCTCCCTTTCGCTGCTGGCTGGTATTGTGCTCAACGCGGCCCTCGCTCTCGCAATAAAGCGCTGCTCATTGCCATCTCTGAACCATGCCTGCCTCCCTTATCAAGAGCGCGGGCCAATCCCGACGCGGCGTTTTGAATAACAAAGGAAACGGGTGAGACAATGAGGCCCTCCGCTCCCAAAATGGTGCGTGACATCAAGGACGGGGGGTGAAGTCACATCAGCGGCGAGCGTTTGATCGAGGGAAAGTCAGCATTGTGTCAACTTGTCATCTTTTGACATTTGGACGCAAACACGGCACTTAGTGTGTGTTCCCAAAAAAATGTTTCATCAGCAAACAAAGTTGGGAATAATCATGAATTGAACAGCTCACAGCTCATTTGCGAAGCTTCTCCCAGTACTATCATGACAACGAAAATATTGTAGCATAGTAGGCCTAGGTGTTCATCAAATTTCGAGCCAGGGTTTTATTTCCAAAGTATATTCAACATTTTTGTAAAAAGTTAAAAATAACCATTTTTGATCAATTAAATATATATTAAATCATTCTTACCATAAAAGACATTTTTACAATAATTTTTACTTAATCTAGTGGCTTGAAATGAACTGAGACTCCGCAACTGTAGGGGGAGCCATGGAGCAAAAACAATTGACAGAAATGAAAAATCTAACAAAATGGTAACGGCAATTAAAATATTAAGCATTAAAAAATTTAACATAACTGACAAACATTACTAATGTATGATAAATGATACTAAAACATCATTTTTTTTTTGTTAATTTGCATTTAATGTTGAAATGAAATGGCACTAAAATCCTGAAGTGCAGCCATTGGGATGCATTTGGAACACTCCAATAATAAAAAAATTTTTTTTAAAAATCACCAAAACTATTACAAACAAGCACAGCCTTAAAAAAATTAAAGCTCCGTTTATCTTAATTGATCGCATTTTATTAAAACATTTAACATAACTTTCAATCAGTATTTTTTATACCTGGGAAATATCACGTAAAAGTCCAGACTTGACCAAAGTGAAACATCAAACCCCAAGTTGAAACTTCTTCTCATATCGTTCAAATCTCAATCTTTTGAAGCTTCCCCCCCGCCATTATTAAATAACTGATGTAGTGGCAGGAAACGGCCAGGAAAACCTCCCCACCCCAGATCTTATCCCAGCAACGTCTCTCCCCAGACATCAACATGCACATGAAACAGGCCGGGGCTCTACGTGTTTTGTTGCCATCACGGCAGGAAAGCTTCTGAATAGCCAGTTTTCTGATCATTTGAAGGCAAAAATCGCAATATAGCCTTCCTCTAAAAGTAAAAACAGCCAAATAACATGTTTTGCAGTTATCAAAATGCCGGATTGGTTAATGTGGAATAAAGTTACACACGTAAATGTCCAAAGAAAGGCCTCCCCACTGATAAATTCAACACAATTCCTAAAAGATGAATTTGAATCATAACATGATCATGATAAATCTGTCACACAAAGATGTATGCTCAAAATAAATAAGCCAAACAAGAAGGCAGCATGAAATTATGAGTCCGATTAGAACGCTACCGCCCTGCGATTGGTACCGTTTCACAACACTGATAGAGGCGCTGAGGAGCACCAGACGTTGGTTGGGCGGGGGAAGGGGGGGGTGTAGATATGGAGGAGTCTAAGGTGGGGTGATTAAAGGGGGGGGGGCTCTCAAGATGAACCAGAAGGTGCGAAGAGGATTGTGTGGATGTGTGTGCGTCGCATTCTTAACATGCCTGTGTCATTGTAGCAGGCGAATGAGGGTTGGGTGTGGTGTGTGTGTGTGTGGGGGGGGGGGGTTACAGGACCGAAAAGTTGGACGGGACCGAGCGGCTGAGCTCACAAGTGAGGAATTCCAACGCCGGACATGAGAGGGCAGGGCCCGATGCCACTAGTTTGTGTGCGTATAAACACGGCACACGCACAAATCCATGGTGATTAAGTTACACTCACCACCGACAGCCGAAGGGGGGAAAAAATAAATGACACTTTGTTTCATCAAATCAGCTCCAGAAAAATTTTCGGGTTGAAATGATTCATCGAATAAATTGAATTCCAGCAAATTTTCATTCGCATTTGTTTGACTTTTTAATATAAAATCCCCACCGTGAACGTCATGTCATGTGAAATAACCTGTAACCAAGGTTATTTTAGGCGACGTAAATAAATAAAACTTGAATTGAAAAAAAAATATTTTCGTTAATAAAATAAAATAAAACAAAATGAACAAACTGAAGCTACGTTATACTTTAATAAATCAAAAACTACAAGTGTGGCGAAAATGTCCTTCGTTTTCAACTTTGGGAAAAAAAAATGTTAAAGCTAAAACTAATAAAAACTAACAAAGCTGCCCTGAAAACGAAATAAAACTTAAAAAAAATTGTAAAAAAAAAAAACTCAAAATGAAATAAAAACTGTTATTAAAATTCCCCAAATATTAACTCTGCCTGTAACGCCAAAAAAAAAAAAAGATCTACAGTCATGCCTGAAATTAATCATTTGCTTAGCTTGTAAATAATTTTACGCTTGACTGCAATTGAAGCCAAATTAAGACATCATCATATTCTGATTGATATAATTCCAGTTCTACTCATTTGAAACCAAGTGTCATTTGTTGCATTTGTATTGACGTCTCAGTCTGTTTTTGTCGCGTCTTTTCAAAGCCGGTCACGACTCATGAGCCCCGACTAAAAAGAGACACAAAGCGCTCTCTCTCCGGGTATGATGTGACACATCCTTCCCTCGCTCCCTTCCTCTGTTTGTCATCCCGTCACTCAAACTCTGACGTGTGCTTCCACTTTCTTGGATCACTGTCCGACCTGCTTTGAGAGTTGCTCTCCACCATACTACAAGTCCGAAAAGTGGATTTGGGTGAAGGAATTCAGCAATCCTGTTCTGTGGGAAGTTTTTCCCATCGTCAGGTCCAGTCAGTCAGTCCGGACTCGAGTGGCCACTTTTTTTTTTTTTTTTTTTGCTCCATACATCCAGAGTGCCTCTGAAAGAAATAATTCCGTCAACCTAAGCCCAACAAAACACTTGACGTTTGACAGCTACATACAGTTAATTATATTGGAGCCGGGGTGGGCAAACTACGGCCCGGGGGCCTCATGTGGCCCATTTGACGTTGTAATCCGGCCCGCCCAAATTCGCAAATTGAAAAAAATGTAATTAAATAAACCTTGTTCATGTTTTATTTTCTAAATATATTTTTTTTTTCACGGACATCTATATTGTTGGAATGCTTTTGTTCACTTTCATTTAAAAAAAATTTTTTTTCTTCTCCGTTGAGGTGAGGTTACCAAAACAGCCCGGCCCCTCTGTCAAATTTGAGAGCCCATTGTGGCCCGCCAATCAAAAAGTATCGGAGAGTATGTGTTTAAAGTAGTTTTCAGAAGTAACCCTTGATTAAAACCCCTGTTTTATGTTGTGCCCCAAAAGTAAAACCAATTCTCTCCGATTCGCTTCGAGGTGAATTGTTTTCAATAGCGCTGGCTTCGTTGAGGGCGTGCGATGCTTTGGCACGTGTTCAGTGAGAATTACAAATATTTAATCAGCAAACAGTTCCCTAACACATGCTTCGGCGCGCGGTGTGGGAGGACGCCCCGGGTAATGATAGGCTGCAGAACACTCCACACCTTGTTATCAGAGGCCTGGTACCAAGTGGAGCGGCATCTGGAGCATTAACGAGTGCGCGTGTTTTTTTTTTGTTTTTTTTTGGGGGGGGTGGGGGCAGTGTAGAGTTTGTGTCAGGGAGTTCTAGGATGAAGCAGATGCCTCTTTCCTCTGCTTTGACTGTGAGGCGCTTTGCTGTCAGTCCTCCCCTTTCGGGGTCACGTTGCCACGCATCTGAGCAGGTCAAAGGTGAAAGTGAGGGAAGAGGCGATGCGTGCGTATTGGGAGAGCATTCCCCAGATAGAAGAGAACGCCGTCGGGCCGAGGATCCTCTGAGGAATCGGTGACGGTGTGATACCTCTATCTTTGGCTGATAGGATCCATGGAGAGCTGACTTATCTGCCGGCGCTATCTCCCACCAAACTGTTGGAAAGATCCACAGCAGACGTCCGCCGTTTTCCCGATGAATACTTTACTGTTTTCACGACCACCTTGCCGAGGTTTTAGATACTGAGGGAAGTGATGATGTACGAATATTTAGTTTTCTGATGGCTTATTGCCTTTGATTCCCGTTAAGCTAATAGAAGGTCCTGAACATGTTTTTTTGGGGGGGGCAGTGGTGTGCTTGACAGGTGTCGAATCCACACCGTTAGGCTCCAAAGCAAGCCGACCGTCACCGTCATGAAAATAAATCAAATCGATGAATTAACACTAACGTCCAATGGCTTCTTCTGAGGCACGTCTGAAAATTGTGAGAAAAAGTGTCGTGTGTGGGCTCCCTCTAGTGGTAAGCCAAAGAATCACCAAATCAAATGTTCAAGCTGCAAACAGTCCAGGTGGCACTTTTTAAAAAAACATTTTTTATCCAATATCGTAAATTTAAATACAGTTCAGTTGTCACTTTGAGATACATTGAATTATTTATTTTAAATAAAAACTTTTAAGTGCAGTACATTTCAAATGGTCTTTAAGTGAAGTTTTTTTCCCCCCTGACATATAAGCGTATTGTTCATTTTCAAACTGAGCATAATGCAGCAGTGGCTCACAAAATTATGAAAGATTAAACGCATTTGTAATTTAATATTGGTTTTGAAGGTAGAACTTGGAGAGATACCAATATGATGAGTATAAAAAACTTTTTTTCGGTAGGTCTTCCAAACAGTGTTATTCCTGTGTAATAAACCTTTTTTTTTTTTTTTTTTTTTTTTAATTGACAAAAAATGTGTATTTGTGCACTGCTCCTTTTAAATTTGGGGTAGTGTAAAAGTTCATAATTAACCCGTATCCTTGAACCTCATGTTAAATAGTTGCCAGTAATCGCATGAAACTAACCCGAAATAAAGTTGAACGAGGTTTATCCTGACAGTACCTTTGTTAATGGACAACAACCTTAATCTGCACGGGGGACCTGACGGGGTGGAAAAAATTTTCTCTGACGTTTGCTGTTAATTCCAGATGTTTCGCCGTAACTTGCTTTGTGTTTGCCGGTAAGATCCTTGACCTCAGGCTCTTACTTTGCTGTTATTTATAGCATGACTCAAATACAGCAAGAGGATGGGAGGGTTTGCAAGCAGACAGCCGGACTGATGTGTTGAAAGTTGAAATAGAAAGAACAGGAAAGGAAACTCTTTGGCCACGAGATGGATGCGCAGCTGCTTTGTGTGAGGCCTTCTGGCACTTGTCTCGTCTGTCCATCGGCGGCGCGGGGAGACGCCGGAGCCGTTTATTCCTCGAGTGGGTGCGGCTCAGGAAGCTGCAAATAGAGGCTCCCCGGGCAAAAAGTCGAAGGGTGGTTCCTGTGGTTCTATCGGAGGAAGTGCGGTTGCGGCCCGGGGGCAACGAGGAGGGGCCACCAAGACAAATTGTGACAAATACTAAAGTTACTTAAATCCAACAAGGAGGGGCAGCAACGGGAAATATGACATTTAAGTTTCTCACGTCCACATAGTGGTGAACAAGTTAAATGCCGCTTCAACAAATTCAATCAAATTAATTAACTTTTTGATTGGCGGCCACAATGGGCTCTAAAATTTGACCGAGGGGCCGGACTTTTTCGGAGGAAAAAAAAAATCATTTAATTTTAAATGAAAATGAAGGAAGGCATTACAACAAAATATCTGTCTTTGAGTATTTAGAAAATAAAACATTAACAAGGTTTATTCATTTAAAATTTTTTTCAAGTTCGGCGGGCCGGATTACAACGTTTCACGGGCCACATGTGGCCCCCGGGCCGTAGTTTGCCCACGCCTGCTATGGAGTCTTTTTCTTGACCAACCGATCAGAGGATGGAAACATTCTAGCTGGCTCTCGAATAGAATCTGATTGGTTGAAGGAGCACTCGCATTGTTCGGTTCCGAGTGATTCTGAAGGCCCAAAGCAGGTCCGATTGCAAGATACAGAGGATGAAATTTACTAGTACAAAAAAACAAATTATTAAATGTAAAAAATCAATCAATTGTATTCTCTTTGCGGAAGGGGGGCGGGGCTCTTGCAGGGGATGTTAATGAATCCGAGAAGGTGTGGTGTTTTTTGTTTGTTTAAATGATAAAACCGGATCAGTCAGTCAGTGTCTTGTCGCCATTCTTTTTGTTTTTTGTTTTGGGCTAAATGCAGTGCGTCTCTATCTGTGTTCGGGGTGACTGGTTTAGGGTGCCCATCGGGGACCCGTCGCCCTCCATCCGGTCGCTCGGCTCCATGGCCCTGCAACGCTACCATCGTGCCAAAAATCTGCAACGCGGACCCGGCGAGGGTGAGTTTGGCATGCGCAGGTGTCGAGGCGGCGAGATGCTTGACCGTGACGACTGTGCGGCGGCTGTCCTCGACCACAACGATTTTGTTCAATTAGGTTGGTTTCTGACGCGCGTGTCAAAATAATAGGGGATGCATTTGAAATGAGGATTTTGTCTCTTTTTTTTTTTTTGGAAGTTTTGGCAAATGACGATGACAAGTTTGGCTCGTCTCCACTGACCACAAAAGTGTATCCTTTCAAATTCTCATTATATTCTCTTATTATATTCACCAATTTTCTGTCTCCATCCTTGACTTGCTTCCAAATAGGCGACCCTATCAGGAGCCGACAGAGGTTTGTGTCCTTTTCGTGTTTGTCAATGAAATCAATCTGAAAATCAGATTCTGTTTTTTTTTTTTTTTTTGTGGGTGTCGCCAGTTTATCTCTCTGGACGGCAACAGTTTGACGACAGCGGGTCTGGTGGCTTTGGGCCAAGGCTTGTTCAAAATAAAAGTAAGTGAGATCATTTAGTTCCAATTTTTCACCCAGCTAATGAATTCCGTGCAAATTTTTTTTTTTTTTTTTTGCAAGATCAGCTTTTTGAGATTGTTTCAATCCTCTTCTTCCATTCATGTGACTTATAACCTTTTCTCTGTTTCTAACGCTTAATCAGTCATTAAAAATAAAGGCATATTTTGCATTCCAAATATGGGCACACTTCATGTTGAAATAATTGCAAGTGTTGGTTTTATTTAATCAATAAAATTAAAATAAAATGACGTACTATATTATACTTGTCCCTTTTTATTGCGATGCTAATTTCTATTTTTCTTTCTGATTTGACTCCACTCCTTCGACTCAGTTAACTCCTGAAGCAGTGGAAAGAGTTAATAATTGCCGAGCCGTAATTGATGGCGTTATCAGCGAAGGCCAAGGTATTTAGTCTTATCGAGTATTTAAAGAAAAAGAAAAATCTTTCAAACCCTCACAGGACGTATTCTGTTTGTCGACAGTTGTGTATGGAGTCAACACGGGTTTTGGGAATTTTGCATCCACAGTCATACCAAAGGAGCAACTAGTGTAAGTCAAATATCCAGGAGCGAGTAAACACACGGCATCTTCCTGAGGATGTTCCATCTTTTCCTTTTTGTTTTCAGGCTGTTGCAGGAGAATATCATTCGGTCCCACAGTGCTGGTAGTTCAGCAATGTTTAAACTCATCATTTATTCCTCCAGTGCGCAACCTCGCTCACTTGCAGTGTGTCTGTGTGCAAAGGTGTGGGGCCCCCGTTGAGCGTGGAGAGGACGCGCATGCTGCTGGTGCAGAGAATCAACGTGCTGGCAAAAGGCTACAGTGGCATCTCCATGGAAACCCTTGATGCCGTGATCAAAGCCTTCAACGGTACGCCGTCGCCTTTAATTCCCCTTTACGGTTGAGGCACCAGCGTCCAGTTATAATACTAGCCACCTGCCCAATTAATGAGGCCACAACGCCATTTCTAGTATTTGGGTGACCTTTTGAATAGGTGATAGAACAATATATTGGAAACAGCTCTCAGTATAATGCTGAGCAGTTTAGACCAAAAATACTAGTAAAAAAAAAAAATTAATTTGTTATATATATATATATATATATATATATATAAATACATAAATATTATATATATATATATAAATACATAAATATTATATATATAAATAAATACATAAATATTATGTACATATATAGATGTATTTTTATTTATATATATATATTATTTATGTGTATATATATATATATATATATATATATATATATAAATAAATACATAAATATTATATATAAATAAATACATAAATATTATGTACATATATAGATGTATTTTTATTTATATATATATATTATGTATATATATATATATAAATACATAAATATTATATATATAAATAAATACATAAATATTATATATATACACATATATATATATATATATATATATATATATATATATATATATATATATATATATATATATATATATATATATAATAAAGTAAAAATGCAGTAATGTTGTATGTGAATGGTAACAGTATCTAAGGACTAAAACGGTTTGTATCCTGTACCTGTGTCCCAGCATCTTGTTTGTCGTGGGTACCCGAGAAAGGGACGCTGGGGGCGAGCGGCGACTTGGCCCCTTTGGCCCACCTGGCCCTTGGCCTCATGGGGGAGGGCCGTATGTGGTCGCCGCAAAGCGGCTGGGCCGACGCCAAGGCGGTGACTTTTCCACTTGTACTCGTCGGATTACATCATGTTGGCGGTGGGAAGAAACAGAAAATGTTATGCAAAACTTTTGCAGGTGCTGGAAGGACATGGTCTCCAAGCTCTTGTGCTGAAGCCAAAAGAGGTAAAAAAAAAATACATTTTTACTCACCCACATAAGGATGTAAATGTGAATTGTGGTAAAAAAAAAATATTTTCGAATGAATCACAGTGTTAGCTTTATTTGATTTACTTTAGCGCTCCAACTTTTCGTGATGGACTCTGGATAAATTAAGCTCGTGCGGTGCTTTATGTTCATTTTAACGGGTGCTTTTTGACGCCAGGGCTTGGCTCTGATCAACGGCACTCAGCTGATCTCATCACTGGGAGCCGAGGCTGTGGAACGAGCGTTGGGCGTGGCCAAACAAGCGGATGTCATCGGCGCCTTAAGTTTAGAGGCCCTGAGAGGAAGCGTGAAACCTTTCCATCACGGTCACTACATACATTGGATTTTAACTTTCGCTGTGTGTTAAATCGAGCAAAATGTGGCGGATCTTGGAAAAACTCGATATGGGGGCTGTTATGTAAATTATCTATAGATATAATTTGTACTCACACAATTAATGTCATTTTCTCCCAAAATACTACATTTAATCATTGCAAATGTTTTTATTCCATATGAGTATGTCACTTTTAATATCTTGCTGTGTTGTAGCGATACATGCAGTCAAACCACATCCTGGACAGGTGGAAGTGGCCGAGAGGCTACGCGCTCTTTTGGACTCTTCCGTTTTCCCCTCCCAGATTTCAGGTGGATCACCAAAACGCTGTGACTTAAATGTCTTCTCATATCAATGCTGATTTTGTCGATGATCTTTGTCCAGAAAGTCACAGATCCTGCCATCGTGTCCAAGATGCCTACACGCTTCGCTGCATCCCGCAAGTATGCTTTTAAATTGAGATTTTTCCCCATTCTTTAATTGAGTTGATTTTCTTTGATTGGCTGCATGCTTTTACTCATTGCAGGTTCATGGAATTGTGAATGACACCATCAAATTTGTCCAGACGATCATTTCAACGGAGATGAACAGTGCCACCGACAACCCTGTATCCCATTCGAACAGCATTCATATATTATTTTGGGGGTTGTTGTTCATTATTCAAAAACTATTTAGACACTTTCATTTTTTATGTCTTAAAAATGTAAAATATATATATAATTTATTTATTTACATATATATATATATATATATATATATATGTGCGTATATATATATATATATATATACATATATATATATATGTAAATATATATCTAAATAAATATATGTAAATATATATATATATATATGTGTGTATTTATTTATTTATATATATATATATATATATATATATATATATATATATACTTTATTCTGAGTTTTTTCAATTTTACCTGGCTGGCTGTTATTCACAACATGTCCACAGGGGGGAGTGTTTCTCATTCGATTCTATCACGTTGGCTCCTCAACTTGACTTCAGCTGGTGTTTGCAGATAGCGGGGAGACCATATCTGGAGGGAATTTCCATGGAGAGTATCCTGCAAAGGTACTATGATGTCATAGCCTGTGAGCCAACCAATCCGTACTTCTGTTTGGGTTGGCAAGAAAAATGGTGGCAAGGGAGTAGTTGGACACAATGCGGCGGCACGGCGTGAAATATTATATATCTTGCCTCATTCTTTCCGTTTTTCTTGCACTTGTGTGTTTTCCGACTCAATTGGTTTAAGGAAAGGGTCTTCTCACAAAACAATTTGGTGAGGCTCTGCCCCCTTCTGGACAGTGTGCACTTTTTCGTTTCAGAATTGAAATATCGTGATTTCCGTCTTTGCATTCTTCTGTGTTGTAAGAAAAATATTGAGTTGATATAAATGTCTATGTAAAAACAAAATTTTCAGAACATGTAAAAAAAAAAGGAAAAATTGTAATTTTACATCCACCAAAATAAATAATTAATATTGAAATATGTGCACTAATTGAACAATTTTATTTTCAAACATCACATCAATCTATTTTCATCTCTTTTTTTTTTTTTTTTTTTTTTTGCTCTTTCAGGCGCTAGACTACCTGGCAATTGGTGTGCACGAGCTGGCCAATTTTAGTGAGAGGAGAATCGAAAGACTGATGAACCCGGCTCTCAGCTCGCTTCCAGCCTTCCTGGTCAAAGATGGAGGCCTGAACTCGGGCTTCATGATTGCGCACTGCACTGCTGCCGCTTTGGGTTCGTCCCCTTTTCAATCTGCAAACATTTTTCATTTTTCAAGTGTTTGATTTTGCAGTGTCCGAGTCCAAGGCTTTGTGTCACCCGTCCTCTGTGGACTCGCTGTCCACGAGCGCCGCCACAGAGGATCACGTGTCCATGGGCGGCTGGGCTGCCCGCAAAGCTCTCCGAGTTGTGGAGCATGTAGAGCAAGGTCACGCATCCCCCGATAAGTTGCATGAACAAATTTTATAATTATCCTCATGTATCAAAACGACGGTGTTTTTTCTTCAGTGCTGGCCATCGAGCTGCTGGCTGCCTGTCAGGCTCTGGAATTTCTGCGTCCACTCAAGACAACGGCGCCTCTGGAGAGGGTCTACCAGCTTGTTCGCTCTGTTGTCAGGTTGGTTACCTCTCAATGGCCATGTTTTATATTTTTGAATATTATTGGTCAGTCCACACGTGTGGGTGTGATTTTTGCAGAAGTATTAACTAAAGAAAAGTGTTGAAAATACTACTAGGGTCTTCTGAAAAGTGATCATCATAAATTCAAACACAACTGACGATGATTGTTCTCACGTGTCTCTTGTTGCTAGGCAAAAATTTATAAGGCTCAATTGTCTAACCCCAAAAATTTATTAGGCCAACAAATTCTGTCCGCAGTGCTTGGGATAAAGACCGCATCATGACCCCTGATATAGAGGCGGCTCATATGCTCCTTAGAGAGCAAAAGGCAAGTGCAACCCAAATAAATCGGTCGAACACAAAATTTAATCAATTTACGTGCATCATGTGACTGCTTCCAGGTGTGGGCTGAGATTCAACCGTACATGGACGAATACAGGACCAAGGTGAATGCATGAGACGCACAAAAGAAGGGGAAAATTACAGCTTCAACTTTAATGGGCATTTTTGTTTCATAAATAAAAAATACTGTCAAGTTTACACACGTCACATAGGATTGTATTTGAACGAATCGCGGAACAGATAAGCACGTCAAAAAAAAAAAAAAGCCCGTGTTAAAGTTTACTCAAACTTCTTGTAATAAATTTATGGAGATGTGGCTAAAAATTAGCTTTTGGTAGTCCACAACTTCACGCCGCACCTTCCCGGAGGCAGAAAAAAAAAAAGCAAATTGAAACAAGCTATCAACATGCACCGAAGGAGTTGGATCACTGACTAAATCACGTGGAAATAAGACAACCAAATAAAAAAAACACCTTATCCAGGCAGTTTGTTAAAAAATAAAATCCTACAGATTTGGTACCACACATCAACACAATTAGAACTTCGTTCATGTGACGAAAACTAAACGGGACGAGAAACTACTATTCAACAAGTAGTGATTTTGTCTGTACATGACGGGTGCGCCGGCACCCATTCTTCACGCCTCCATGGCCTTTTCCCACTCGTGCCGGGTTAGGAGGTTCATCTGGTGAGCGCAGGTCACTTTTCCCACGCTAGAAGTGAGGCCTTGTCATGAAAACTGGATCTGCTGTACGGTGGGAATCTGCAAGACAAAGTACAAGTGAGGGACATATTAGGGGAAAGTTGACTGTGGGACGTTAGATTAATATTTCAGGCAGTGTCAGAGCATGCCGTCCTCCGTGTTGGTTGTCTTGTTTACATAATCACGCCGAAACCTGATTTTATTGACACTGACTCGGTAGCTAGGCTGGAGGAAGCTCCAGAGTCACTTTCAAGCCACTGTTAGATGACACTAGCAAAGCTGAAAGTAAATAAATCTCTAAATGTACTGCCCGTATTTAAAAATGTGAGTTGTAATTTACAATATGGTCACTAGGCTGGGTGAAAATTTGCCACTTTCAAACCAGGGCTGTACAACCAAGCAGAATTTGAGTTGTCCACCGATTTCTAGAAATCGGCGAGTTCCGAATTTTAATCGTGCTATTATTCTTGATTCGTGGGGTATTTTGATGAAAGCGCATCAGAAATCTCTAACGTTTTAGATGACAACACTGCATGCTTACTTGTTGATATGAGGTGGTGTACACCATGACGTTTTGCTGATGGCCGTCAGCCGTTATAATACCTGCTGGGAGGGGGTTTGCTGCAAAAGGCGGAAAAGATTAACAAATCGTTAAATGAAAATTGCTTTTAGAAACAATGGGGGGGATTTTTTTTTTTTTTAAATAAGGTGTAAAATGCAACTTACTAAAGCCGTCATCCGTGAGCTCCTCTCCAAGGCTTTCACCCACAGATACGCCAGGCATGCCCTTCTCCCCTTTCATTGCCTGGTGAGTGGAAATATTTCATGTATGAAATGTAATGCCCCCAAGCAATTGGTCAAGATTAGACAAAGCTGCTAGGGCACTTTCAATAGCTCAAAATGCTAAATCAATTTTGATCCGATTTCTCCATCAGGTTAAAAAAAAAAAAAAAAAACTCTATAGCGGCGGCTTCATTCACTACGAGCCAAGTAAAAAATATATATTTTTGACGTCTTTAGCCGTCAATGGCAGTCAATGAGTGAAATAAAAATGAATCAAAATTGAATAAGCAGCGTATGTGCATTGTGTCTCACCTCTCGGAACTTCTGCAAGTAAAGCTTGAGTGGCTCCACGTACATGTCGAAGCCCAGCGTGGACATGGCGAACAGGATGTCCTCGCCGTTGATGGTCTTGCGCTTCTCCTGGTGGCAGCGCTCGCTCGCCTCGCTCGTGATGAAGCTGATGAACTCGCTTACGCACTCCTGCACGCACTCTTTGGCGTCCTTCGCTATCTGCGGAAGGAGACGGATTGCGTACGGGTTACGAATGTACTGTGACATGAGCGTTTCAGGCCCGGTAAACAAACCTTTCCAGTTTGCGGGACGGCGTTTTTCATAATTCGAGCCACGTTGGCGATGGGGAGATAGATGTCCTGCTCCCTGTAGTTCTCCTTCACGCCACTGTCGTCGTGGTCGTTCATATTTTCGTCGGGGTCATCTACAAGAAAACAGATTTTTTTATTCTGTTGTTGTTTTCAATTGCTTTTTGTGTCCCAAGTGGCAGCTTTTGACGGGAATGATGCCTCGTCACGCCAAATATGACTTTAAGATGTTGTATTACTCAGTGGTACCATTAGTGAGCTTAAATTTTGACGTGAGCTTTTACCATCTTGCTGCAGCACATAGTGCGAGGAAGGGATGTACTCCCCAGCTATGCCCAGCTGCGAGGCATCGGTCGTGGCACCGTCTCCGTCCATCTGGGGAACCCACAAATGCACATGATTAAATTAAATATGCTCTACTAACAAACGTGAGAGCTGAATTTGATAAAAAAGGGCATTGAGCGAGATTGTGCTCAGATGTTTACCACAATAATTGTGTAGTTAGAAAGGAGAGTTACTATACTTTAGAGTTACTTCCAGCCCCTGACAGAAATTGAGTAAAATGTGCACGAGCGGCATAGTCACATTTTCATTTCGAGTTGGCTGCGTAAATTAAAATGTGACAGTTGTCTGACACTTTTTTTCCCTCTGTCATGTGCTGCAAACCCTGTGCATTTGCATTGTTTTTGATAATTGGTGCAGGGGTATCTTATTTAGTGCGGTTGGGGTAAATGCTTTGGTAAGATTAATTTAAATTCATGATTAACTTCACAGTCTTGAAGAAAATATCGAATGTGTAATTCAGATGTGGCCTCTAAAAATGACGGATTATTGAGATGCTTGTCAACGAAGCGCTGCCGTCGCCAAAGACATATCGCCTCATTTGGCGAGTATTTGTCGTGAAATTGTTCATTCGAATGTTGCATTTGGTTTACAAAGGAAGTAAACTAGAACGCGCAAAAGACCCGCGGGAAAAAAAACATTGATGTGTGTGGCGAAGGTATGCTAACTAGCAGCTAGCTTACTAGCTTGCGATAACACAAAAAACAGTAGCTTGCCAAATTTGCCTGATTAAAAATAACAGGCTGTTATAATGCAGCGTAATATAATGAATCAGGCAATTCAACTTTTCGTTACCTTCGCTAGGCTAACCCGCGTACACAAACACGACGTCCATTGCCAAAATGGACAGTTCACATTCACGGTAGGGAATGCGTCGGCCTTGTTTCTTTGTCGGGAGAGAACGTGGCGGCGGCCTGAAACGTTTTATCGGACAATCAAAAAGTTTCGCCGGGGAGATACTTCCTCACGAGTGGACGACAAATAAAAAAAATTGAGCCGGCAGACGGACATTTCCATTCGAGCTAACGAGGAATCGGTTAGCAATCATTGGCCGGAGCCAGACACAGACCTGCAATGAAGCCCTGGTTGGTTACCTTCCTGAGACGGCTGTTTGGTTGGACAGAAAATGGCTGCGAAAGGACCAGTCCCAGCGCGGAGCCACGGCTGCGTTACCAGTTCCGGCCACTAGGGCGTCACGCTGCATTCAGGGACGGGTCGCAAACTCGTTCTTCGCCGTTACTGCTCAATTCTAGATGAATTACCCTCCACTTAAATTGTTATATTTAATCCTAACCGACACGTACTTCTGGATATTAATTCCACAACAATAGATGCATACGATGCATATTGTGCTATTCAATTTTAGCCCCCCGTTTAAGTTGAAGTCTACATTTACGTGAGCACTCGAACGCACCTCCCCACTTGCAGCCTTCACCCTCCCACTGACGCGATTTGAACTATAGCAGGCGGTTTGTCATTCCACATCCACCACTGCTCTCCGAGGTATTTTACGTCCCTTTCCCGTGTCCAATGCACTTTTATCTGCTAAACTGTTGTTTCCTCCTCAAAAGCAACCCCGTTGAAAAGAAAAGTGTCTTAAACGTCAGCTGTTTCAGCGGCTGGGCTTGTGCTCCCGGGAAGCAACGAAAATGGCAGAGAATTTTTATTACTTAGAGTATTTCAAATACAGTGATTAACTACAGCAGTTTTTCGTTTTAGCCACATTCGTTTTTCCAACATGTCTACGCTCTACTTTTATACCACTAGATGGCACCATAATAAAGCCCTTCACCGTCTCCGGACTGTAAATGCAGACGTAGAGCGAGAAGTCTAATTGAAAACACGTGTTGATCTCTAAATAATAGCGCATTCAAACTCAGTCTATCTCCATTTTATTCTAATGGAAAACAAAAACAATTTTTATTTTACCCCCACAGGACAAGACGTTGTTTGAAGTTAATGTCGCACGATGGAGAACGACATGCGTCAAAAAGAAAAAAAAGCATCCAGGTAAACTTTATGTTGGAAAACATCATCAGAAGAGTGAGATTAGCCCAAATCTTAATCCGCGTTAATATTAATTTAACGCAGTACATTTTAGTATACATTTCTAATACAAAAAATAGTACTCATTACTTATGAATATTTATTGAGATTTTCTCCAATAAATGATATTCAGTGGTTTTGTAATTTATGTTGTATACTGTGCCAAGGCTGCTCAATTCCACCAAAAAAATAATCATGATTATTTTTAGTAATAATTGAAATCACGATTATTCAAATTCTGTTTTTATTTTTACAAATGAAAGAAATCATAAATGTAAATAATTTTCAAACAAATCAAATGTATTTCATCTAAACTATTGGGTTTTTTTTCTTTAAAAAAGATGCAAATGTATGAATTTGAATATGGTTTCCTTGTATAAAGAATTGGAGTTTACTTACTATACACTTAAAAATTACCGTCAAACTGTTGCAACATCTAAATAATTTCAACACTCAGATTTTGAACTCAAGTATAGCTTTAGACATGATAAATAGAGAACTATTTATACAATGTTGTATATAAAAATAATATAATAATCATGTTTTTTTTTAAGAATTGTAATTGAATTTGGATTAATTGCACAGCCCTATACTGTATGTATAAAAATGTCCACATGCAGGTGTTTTCCATCCATTTTTTTCCCACCATTACTTCACCTGACCCTGAACAGATGGGGACTAACGGAGCAGATAACCGATTCTCCCATCTGTGCCATAAATCTTACCATACCGATCCATCATGGCGAAACAACACCTTGGCCTTTCTGCCGCAGGCCAAATTGACTTTTCCGTCTTGTTTGACAGCAACTTGTCCCCTCTCCCAACTTAGTGCAACCTGAACTTCCTGACTGGGCAGCCGCTGGATAAGGAGCGTATTCAAACTCCATATAACCATCAGATTTCTCTCGACAAGTAATGATCATGGTAAGTCACTTCCGACTCTTAACGGTGCTGCTGAACTGTACTGATTTGCTTAATTGCAAATAGCTGAGGGGTCCACTAATTAATTAAATCCTGTACTGGAAATTAGTGATAGGCCAGAAACGCCTACAAACAGAACATAAAACAATCCTCACAGGCCTCTTTTCTTCATTTGTGTCATCCATCTCCTCCTTCAAGTTCACCCTTTCAACACCACCATTGGTCGCTTATCTAGTCAACAGCACGCATTTAGTCTTAATTATCATATAAATTGCCAAATGGAAATAGGAGGATCAGGGAGCTGATCTGCGGTTAAGTGGAAGAAGGCTCCGACCCATGTTAAGGCCCGTTTCATGATTTGATTTCTTAAGCATGCATTCACGTTTTAGTCACTGAGTCCTTTTAATTACATTCTCTTCAGTGGTGTCTCCTTTAAATAATATGGAATTGTGATGAAAATGTTTCGTATTAATCACTCCTCCCCTCTATCACGAGGGGGGGGGGGGCATGAATCCAAATATTGCGCCTGCATTCATATCGCGCTCTGTCTGAGGTCCTCCGGGTTGTCAGTCCTTGAGGAAGCGTGGCTGACTTGGAGGTCAATGTCAGAGCGGTGCATTCAAATGAGTTTGTCAGTCTGGGTGCTGAATTATTCAAGATTTATATATTAAAAAAAAAAAAAAAGGAAAAAAGTCGCTTCAAAGTACCTGTGTGCTGTGTGGCCGCTAATCTCATGTTACATTGAAAGGGTTAGGACCTCGTTGAAAATGTAATTAATAAGCCATTCAGTGAGGGTTGAAATAGAGGCCACTGGATCTTTTATTGAGTGACTCCAAATGGTATCAAAGTCAACTTTAATTCCGACTATTTTAATGCAGGCCAGGACTTTTTGCTCCCCCTGCTCACCTCACTGACCCGAGGTGAACATACTGTATGAGAGAAAGTGCCGAGGTTGGCCCCATCCATCACGGTTGCCGTGGTAACCGGTAACGGCTGTGAACTGGTGACCTTGACTGTCGACGGGTTTCTTCGCGTGACGAACAGCCGCGCGGGCACTGTGCAGGGAATGCGTGTCTGAATACGTACAACCTTGACGGAGGTCTCAACTCCACTTGGTGAAGCAATATATATATATTTTTTTATTTTAGCAAAATTTTGAAATGTACACTGATGACTTGCTGTTAAATTTGATCTCTCAAACCTAACACATCTGCAATATAGAGTTGACATTTAAAAGGCTACCGGTAGAGCGATAAGACTTTGCTCTGCACACTACTGACCTCTTGAGTTTTATGAACTTAATTTCTTGTAATGAACTAAACGGCGATTGCGGACTCTAAATGGATGTGTGTAAACGCTCCTCCTCTAATAGGTCCCTGTCTGTTCTTTACCGAGCCCTTAGGCCGGCATTCCTTTGGTGCTGTTTGCTTTTCCACTTTTGTCCTATTTCCGCTCCACCTTGAGTGCATGTATTTCTTAAAGGACCGACCCCTGAATGTTTTCCCGTCGGCGCCTCAGCTATGCTCGTACGTACGCGTTTGTAACATTGGTGGGCCACGCGCAAGGGCCTCATTTTAATTCTGCCAGAGTGACGCTGAGCTTCCCATCCATCCCGTGCCTTTGCGGCAGTGTTGATCAATATAGGGCCGACGTAATCTGCGGACCACCTTTGTAGCATTTCCCATGACGACGTTGCATGTGGACATAACCGATTACACCACATTTCCTGCTTCGTTTTTTTTATTTATTTATTTTTTCTTTGCTTGAGAATGCCCCTGCATGATGATCTGATTACAACTCACACGCCACCGTACTTAAAGATGCTGCATCGAGATAGAATTCATCACTGCTTGGATACTTTGTCACCACTTGGTGGCGCTGTAGTTTTGTGTGCTTAAGGAGAACAAGTTAAAGCTGAGGATGTTAAGACATAACGTAGTAGAAGGGAAAGAAATGTGTGTGGGTTGTCATTGTCTGCTGCCTCTCGCCATTTCTGTCACCAGTGCTTATACGACCACAATGAGCAGCAATGTCAGACGGCATGCAGTAAACTGTGGCCTGATTTGGAATGTCTTGTTTTAACGTGTGATTAAAAGGAGGAAAAAAAATGAAATATATTCCTACTAGATTGTTTGTCGTTTGGAGTGTTGCTCTTATGCTTTACATCCGAATGGGAATTGCTTAAGGCCTGACTCTTATCCCGTTATTTTAGGAAGGTGTATTTTGGGGGGGAAATTATTTGCTGTTTTCTGCTCAGGCCTTGTCTAATATAACAATTTTGCTGTGGTGCTCTGTATTATGGCGTCTTGGTGAACGTTGAAGTAAGGAGAACATCTTCATTTAGTCAGCTCTTTGCCTTGTCCAATAGGGGGAAATGCTTTCCCACCGTGTTTTGTAATAGATTCAATTACAGTTTTGGGTTAGGGTCACTTGCACATGTCCCCATCCGATTATTTATCACTGAGTCAAAAAGGTCATAATGTAGCGAAAAGGAAAGTAGTAACTACTATTTTTACAGGTTGCATGGGCACTTCTGATGTGTTAAAAATATTATCAAGTGTTTCGGATCATAGGGGTGTATATATAAATATTAAACTACAAATATTAATAGACATTTTTATTTTTAGTTGCATTTTTTTTTTTTTTTTTTTTTTGCCATTTACACCGGTCACTTTTTTGGTTTAGTAAACCGACATACTTTATACTTCTTGGTGTATTATTCTTATGAGGTAAATTTAAATCATATAGATAAAGTAAATCCAACGCTAGTGTTTTTGGTTGATTTGATGAGGTGTTATTTTTTTAACAGTCGTCATTTTAACAGTAGACTGGTGTTAGTGTATATATCAATTAGGGGTCTGTTCCATTTAATCAGGCAAGTAAAGACAGATAATATAAAAATAACTTTCATGAACAGCCTGGTATCGCAAGTGAAAAAGAACCTCAATGGCCCAAAACTATAATTTCGCCAAAGATAGAAGCGCACATCTGGACGCGCTCATTTTCTTAAAACCGGGAGTGGACTTCTTCCAAGCAGCTCCTCCTCCCCCCCGCCCACCGACCACCAATGGTACGTTCCGCGTAGGATGCGTTTCGCCCAATGACCGGCGGACGGTCCTCCTGACTCCTCATCAGTACCACCAGAGCCACACCGGGAAGGTTCGAGCGAGCGGAACCTTCACCCCCGTCTCTTTCTTCTCGCCTTCCTCGGCCATGAAACAGACTTTAAGCGAACTCATGAGGATGAGCAAGATATGCCGGATGTTACTCGCCACTTGTTTGGGATCCTTTATTCTGGTCATCTTTTATTTCCAAAGTATGTTCCAACCAGGTAGGACCCCCCCCCCTTGTCTCTTCTTCCTCGTACGCGCACGCGCGTTTGTTTTGCCAGCCTATTAATTTGTTTGCAACAGACTCATAATCGATACGACTTGATGCCGAAGCAGCCTCTCTCCTGGAGCACAATGTTGGAATCGATCCGTTTCCACATTGATTTTTTTTTTTTTTCTAAGACATGCCGGCGTGCGTTCGCCGGTGAAAGCGCTGGCATTGTGCGATAAAAGGCGTGAAAGAAACGCGGACCCCCCCCAATTCCGTGCAGATGCGTAAAAGGGCGCGCACCAGAGTGCTCAACTGGGGGGGGCGCTCCAAACTGGAAACCTTGCGCCGTCCGTGTCCGTGAACGCATCGTGAATCACATCCACGCGGAACAAAAGCAGCTGCCCCTTCACTTTAGCATGTGGAATCCAGTTGGGCCTTGACTTGCGAGTTGAATGTGTTCCCTGATCACGCTCGTAATTTCAAACACTCATCTCAAATCATCTTCCACCATTGAAATGAATGCAAATTACATGAATCCAATCCAGGCCCCCCCAAAAACACCAACAAAAATAATGTAACATGTATTTGAAGTTAGAAAAATAGCTCCCTACGGTATTGTACTCAATAAAAGATTAATTACTAACCCAATTAAATAGAATGTGAAGAAATGGCCACTTTTCACATCATGATTTAATGCTTTTACGTCAATAGGCCTCCCTCTAGTGTGTGCATCTTTGCCACCAGGGGGCAGTGTAATAGACACAAAATGTACTGTATTTCGATTTGCTTGTGTAACGCAAAGACGTGGTTCTTGCTGAGGATAAAGACTGTATCCCTGTGAGTGTAATTATATTGTCGGTCTTCATGTTGCTGCACCATTTGTGTTTGAAGATCTGTTGCCTAAAGCGTTATAGCTACAATACCAAGAGATGGATGTTGGTTTGGTTAGCTCGTCTATGGCATTTTTTTATTTTGAATTGTCATTAGGTAGTGTGGAAATGGATGGCTAGCATAGCAGTTCTTTCATTCTAATAGTTTTAGCATTCAGACTGTGTAGGGAATTGTTGCCTGCGTTTGTCATCCAAAAGGAGTCTAAGCCAGTTGCCCTATTGTGGAATGAATGAATGAAGTTGTCTATGAATAATTTTCCCTGTAGTCATTCAAGGAAATGTAGTCAAACGGCCGCCTCACACTGACTCTTGGTTCTGTTGATTTTCTTCCATAGAAGGGAGTTTTTTTTCCCCTCCTTCCCGAAGCACTCGCTCATGTGGCGTTCTGCCGCTTCTGTTTAATATGTGAGCAGCGTGGTGCTGGATCTGATCCATATCAAAAGTGCCTTGAGGTAACGCTCCTTGCGCACCGGCCCTCTATCAATATGATTGGATTTAGCTTATGAACGCAACCGTTGCCAAAAGAAATTCCTCACGTCTGTCAGTGCCGTGTATAGAAGTAGTTGATAATCAGATTGAAACTTTTTGGATCGAGGAGCTTCCTCTCAGGTTCTTCATGTGCGTTGCATCATGCTCTGTCTTCCATGTGCTTAGAGGTTACTGAGTTTTATTTTAATGACAGGCTTCTGCGTTTCAGGATAGTTTGACCAAAGAGGAGCGGTTCGAAAAAAAAAGGATATTTGGGATTTAAAGAAGACCTATAAGTCATTTCCATTACATCCCCTTTAAGTTTTAATCCTTTAGTTTGTATTCATGTTTGATCACAGTTTTGACTGTGCACGTTTGCCGTCTGTTCCCTTCAGAGTCATTTGTACGGTTAGTTTACATTCTTTTCCAACATCCCGGCAGCAAAAGTGGGTCCTTGACACACGCGCGCACTAAAACGGCACCATTGTTGTTTGTCAGATAACGTTCCCGGCCGGGCCAGCGTCGCCATGGTTGAGACATGTTTAAGAGGCCTGGCTATGCCGTCTGGCCTCCCAGTGTAAACTCTCGCCTCGCTACCAGTACTCACTGGGGGGTTGTGACCTCTTGCTGAAAGTGACACAAGACGACACGGTGGCATCGCACTCCGCGCACTGACTTGAGTCACTGGGAGGCTCATTTCACTGTATGTGGCTTAGTTGGATTTGTTCGAAACGTGGCCGTTGCCAGCACTCCCATCATACATACGCGGTATGGCTGAAGTTGTCATCATGTGGTGGCGGTAATTATAACTCCCAGTGCATAGGTCAAACAATGTCTTTTTAATCCCAGCTAATAATATGTTGGCTAAATCATATATTCCTTGACACTTAGATGCACGTCGTAATCCAAATAAATCATTTACATGGTTGCACTTATTGGTCCGTTATAGCACATTTCACCGCTCTCATTTCATAAGATCTCATTGGAATAATAATTTTTTTTTTTTTTTTTTTTTAAATCATTCAAAATGCCTAGCAGCGTGTGAGTCATGCGTCTCACGTCGCAGGAGGCTTGTTGCGCAACAAACGCAAATTTCAAAAGCGGAGACGTGATGGAGAGTGGAGGTTGTCCTGTTCTTTCTCCAAATGGCTGCTTTGTTTTGGTCGAACACTTGACTGCTTTTGAGTGCGGAACGGCAACATGTCTCTGGGAATTGACTTGAATCACAAGGTTAGTCATAGTGACCGCGGCAGAAGTCTGAGAGCGCTGTCTTTTCCCTTTTTTCGGGGGCTAATAAGGAAGTGTGCTGTGAGCGCCACTCGTTTGATTTCCCTGAGAAATGCCTCTGGGAGAGTTTGAAGTTGGTGCCGTGTGCACGTGCTGAGGCTGCAGATCTGTTCTGGTTTTCGCAGCCGCGCCACATGCGCGCTCGCATTTAACATCCCTCAGAGGTTTCGGTAACAAAGCTGCGACGGTTGAAAGCAAAGAATGAGCACCTCTTGGAGAAGAATGAAAGGTTCCGCCCGTGGAATTTCTACGGGAAACTCGAAATTCCTCACTCTCGTTGCCCCGTTGCCGCATCGTCAGCTGTCGCTGACAGGCGGGGGTCAGCTCGGGTCGGCAACATCAAACACGGGACGACTTGACAGTGATTACAATTAACCATTTGACAACTGTATCATTTAATATGAAAAAAATGATTTAAAACGTTTTAAAGCAACAGTAAGAAATGCAGTGGTACATTTTCAAAATAACTGCCCCATAGGAAATATTAAGCTAAACTGTGGACATTTTTTTTTTTGCAACGTTAACAGCATATTTTTCCTGAAAATGTCCGAATGGAGAATTGTGCGACTTTATTGGTTCTACCAGTCCACTCTTTTTTTTTTTTTTAGTTAACAGAAACACAAAAATACCTAAATAGGAATTGATGCCCACTTATTTTTTAAGTTGCCTGTAGATACCACCAGATGGCAGCAAAACACTTTTTTTTCCCGATATTAGACAAGGCTATGGCCATGGCTTCGGCCTCAGCACACAAATAGCTGAATTTAGTTTTTCAGACAATCATGCAGGGTAACAAAAAAAAAACTGTGAACCTGCAATGGTTGACAGTCCGAATATTGTTTCATTTTTAGCTGTTACAGTCAACTTGAATTGGGACTGGAGCTAGAGTATAATACTTTAACTTGATTGTCACTGTTTTTTTTTTTTTTTTTAACTTTTCTTACTTAGCCGAATAAGACACAACATAGATACACAACCAATTTCTGCAGTTATAGTCCACTTGAATCGGGGACAGAGCTGCACCTGCAGCAAACTCACTCGCCATGACGATCTGCTACAAAAGTCTTGCCAGCGCAGACAGTCATGACTCACACGAAGAAATACCAGAACCATTGTTATGTTTCTGTTCAATCGGGCTCCTTCAAGTGTGTTTGCAACAGTACGCCACTCTACAGCGCTGGATTGCGTTTCATATTAAGAATGCGTCTCATCCCGGACGTCCTGTTTATGTGATCTTCGATTTCCCTGCCGGGCTGCGCCTTCTAAATCTCACATCTAACACTGCGGCGCTGCGGGTGGGGGCGGGGGGGGTGATAAACCCGTGAGCATCTCCATTCATGACTAATCCATGCAGATTATCAAAGATCAAGCAAGAACATATTCGACGCGCTCCTCCCTCATAAATGTAACTTTTCATGTTTGTCTTTTTAATGAGCTCGGGGGTTCTTAATGGACATTAATGATGGCAAGTTGCCAAGTCAGCGTCTGCACCCAATACCTCATAAAATGCAAATTGCGCATTTTCCCCAAACACCGTTAAACAGAACCACATCTTAATTGCTTGTGATTACTATTCTCTCGCTGTCTGACGCTAAAATACAAAAAAACAAAAAAAAAAACTGTTTTATAAAAGTCTAAATTGACCGAATTGAATCCAAACTATTTTTCTGCTTCATTTTAGCCGGGCTGGTTTTTCTCACAGGCGGTTGTTAAGTCCTCGTGGTCCGCATTTGCGCTTAGCTTGCTCTCTCTGCTCGCACCCGCGTGTGACTCTCTTGCCTTGAAGTCTGATAAATGATGCATTTGTGTCTTTCTCTGCACATCGTAAAAGGCTGGACGTCGCTGCTCGAACCACTGCAGGAAACTGGCAGAGCTATTTATTTTTCAAACCCGGCCCAAAAAAAAACTGATGAATTCCCGTGATGCATCACGTCATTATGACTGATACTAAAAAGCCCAGTTTTTAAAATCGGGTGTAAATATTTATTTGCTCCGACTGACATTTGCGACTGATCCCTCAATAATTTCTATCAAACTTTTAACGTTGCTCGATTTATGTCCTGATGATATTCTTTATAGCAGGGCTGCATTTGAGCGTCGCCCAATTTAATTGAGCCGTCAGTTGACTCGACATGATTCTCCTGATCGACTATAAGCGTTTTTCCGAGACAGCGAATTGAAGAAAGGACTTCATTCTTAACTGTGACTCATGATGAACCGCTGTGGTATGACTGCTATGCTTTGATGTCTGGCTCAAGGGTAACTGCCGCGTGTCACGAGGGTAATATGATAATATCCGCCCTTGTGAATGAGATGCCACTTGCCAAGATATATAAACGCGTTCTGTGTTGAGTCAACGCATTGATTTCCTCGCTCAGCCTCCGTCGTGTGTGTGTGTGTGTGTGTGTGTGTGTGTGTGTGTGTTGGTCGGTGTCTGGTAGGAGAGTAAAGGTCCCATGCGGTCACGAGATGCGCTATCTCAGCAGCGGCAGTGGGAAGCGTTTAGAGATGAGAATGTAATAACCCAGCTGCCGTCGATAAATATTGATCACCTTATTAAGTCCTCGCCCCCCCCCCCCCGAGAAGTAAGTAACGGGGTGCGAGTGTTGTCCATTAGCCACATTAGGGCATTAATAACAGCCAGGCAGGAGGGCGCCGGCTATTTTTAGCCACTGACGAGTGGTTCTGTTGCTGGATCTCTCCGTGTTTACCTCTGCAGGAGTGGGTGGGCTGCATGGAAAGCTTTTGTGGGCGTGCACAATTGCTCAAGATGTCTTTGAAGGACAACGGTGTACGGTGGAAGCGCTACAAAATTGCCCCCGAGGTCATGCAGCGGAAAATGGCGCTCTGAGTTCAAACGTCATGACTTGGTATGAGCTTGAAAGGACTCACATGCGTCAGTTTTTTTAGGGGGCGGGGCTTGTTTTTTTTTTTTTCGTAAGTAAGTAAATGCTTGCGTGATTTCTAATGACATTGTTCCTTCTGGGATTTGTGCAAATTTCTTTCACTGAATTTGCGATAGTAAGTCTTAAAAAGTCGACTCAAGTTTGATGACGGTGACGGTTTGACCTCCGGAAATGGGAACGTGAGGTCGCCCGACTCACTGCTAACGATGGCGTTCAGCCTTTTGCCGGTTCCACTGCGCCGCTTTCAAAGAGCGTCGTTGCGAGTGTTGCGTGTTGACAGCGCGTGTCCTCAGCCGCCAGATGTAGACTGCCTGCTGGATGAGAAGTGAATCATGGCTTTAATTAAGAGGACGAGCGCCAGGCCACGTCTCATTAAACGTCTGCCGGAGGAACATTCAAACTACAGTAGCTAGCTACTGGGCGGCGGAACACGGGAAGCTGGAACAGACTTTTCCACTCCATCTTGTCGCCATGCCTCTCTACATGTGGACTTTTCCCACTTCGGGACAAGCGCTAATTACTCGTTAGACAATGATAAATGCCACAAGGCTTTGGTGTTGCAGTTGTGCTGAAGATTTTTTACGTGTGTTGCAGGTACTTTTTTGTGTCGCAATTTCCCCCTCAGTTTCAAATGGCCTACTTTTTTTTTTTTTTTTTTAATTTAACTCTTAAAATCTTGAACTCAGTTATGCAGAAAGTTGCACTGAACAAGAAGACAAAAACTTTACATAAATGACAAGGCCGTGTGAAAAACGATGCAATTATGAGTGACCTGGATTGCACGTTTTGCCTGGTATGCCCAATTTTTTATTTTTATTTTTTCCTTTGGCTTGCTAGCAGGAATACAAGATACAAGCATTAGATTGTTTTTTCTTGAAAGTGTGCTATGTTAATGTGAAATGACATTGCTGTCACTGTGGTGTAACTTTTCAAGCAACTGACATTTGAACACAAACGGTGCAGCAACACATATAGACGGACAATATAATAATCCTCACGGGCATGTATTCTTCTGTATTTTGGGGAGTCATGAATATTACTGCGTCTTGCTGAGCGGTTGCAAGCATCTTTTCCGTTTATGTCTGAACTTACTGCCCTCTGGTGGCCAAGGTGTGCACACCAGAATGAGCACAATGTGCGGCTGGACCGGCTTGATGGCATTTCCGTTCATTTCACTGGATGAATGGTCGCGGACTGCTCACGAGTTGTATATCTCAACGGTGGGAAATCAAGCTCACCTGCGACCCAAGTGAGGAAAAGTTTTCTAGAAATTGGGTGGATGCACTTCAAATTGGACAAAAAAATTGGGTGGATGCACTTCAAATTGGACAAAAAAATTGGGTGGATGCACTTCAAATTGGACAAAAAAACATTTTCATTGAGTACAAATGACCCTCACACGTGTTTTTGTTTAATAATCCAATTCTACTTCACGAGCTGATGGAGGCAATTTAACATTTCCTGTTTTAAGTATCTCATAATGTAACAAATTACATTTTATTGCACCACTTAAAAATGTTGGCAAATTCTTTTCACGGTTAGCACTCATGTATTAAATGTCCTCAACCCCCAAATACTTCCATATATCTTCCTCCTCCCTCTATTTCCATACATGTCGCGTTCCTATCATGCCCATCTGTCCAGCATTTTCTTTTTTCCGACCGGCCAGTGGCTCGCCGGGTGCTGCAATCATCCTCCCTGCAGATTCCGTGCTGTAGCCAGGCTCGGCTGGACGCGCCAACGTCCTCCAAAAGGGTCAGAGCGGACGAGTTGGCAAGAGACGAGCAGGCAAACTCTTATGGCTGACTCAGCAAGCCGTGGGTACACACCAACACGGTGCTTTACCGTCGCGCCTCAATCAGGTAGAAGACAAGCTTGTAATTACCTCCTCACAACATTCATGTATATCTAAAAATAGCTTTTTAAATGTTCTATTTTCATATTGTACCTAATCCAATCCAACTTTATTTTCAAAGTCAACCAAAGTTGCTGTTTATAAATCAAAGAAAAGGAACGAGGAGATTGTAATCTGTGCTAAACACTGCAGCTCTGCTTACCTGTTGGCTTTGATATTTTCCATATGCTTTGTGTGCGGATAGATTTTGAGAAGAAGGCGGCTAACAAAAGATTGACTTTGACGTTTAATTTCACACTTGATGGAGGGCCCAACACTTTGCGAAGAAGCAATTAAAAATTCAATTTTCTTTAATACGTCCACTTTAAAGTCTTGATGGGCCCAATATCGGAATAGCGATTAACAAAAAAAAAAAAACATTCACGGCATGGAAAGGGTTTCATTGGCGTTTTCATTGATCCATTCCATCGGCCGATAACTTTGTACCATTCTGCCTCCCTTATACACGTCTATAATGTAATATACCGCAGTAGGTCTTAAATAATTTAACCAGCCAACCGTTTGCGGCTGTCAGTCTAACCTGTTTGAGGCGATTAATGCCGCCTGTCGTCTCCTCAAGCCGCATGTGCCAGAAACACATTTTGCTTTTGTGCCATGAAGAGGATATTGTTCCCTATTCTTCGGCGCTTTTCCTCCTTTTGACTGGAGACAGATGAATGTGACGGAAACAATTGCGACCGGCTCGTCGTCCTCCCACCATGTGCTGTGCAGATAAAGGTTTCTCGGGCCGCGCGCGCTTCGATGCTGGTTGTCCAACTGATGTCTATAGCACAAAAAAAATTACGTCTTTCCTGTCATTACTCATTTCTTCGCTTGGGCGCCTTGGCCAGACAGGCCCAAGAGGTGCTCATCCCTCATTCTCCATCCGATAGGGGCCATCTGTCTTCTCTTTGTCTGCTTGCATTTTTATACACTACACATGCTCGATGTTCACCTGCTTCGGGAAATATTTATTACAACTACGTTGGGCGCAAAGGAAGAATTGTGGAATTCTGAAAAACCGAGAGGGGTGGGGTGGGAGCGGTTATAAATTCTTAAAGCTTCAACACTTTCCTCCTCCTCCTCATCATCCTCCTCGGGCTGTTATCAGCTCATTTTGCCCGACGGATGGGGTTGCCATGGCGATGGGAGTAAGGACTATAATAGGAACAGACGTCCTGGCCGGCTGGGGTGTGGCCCACTTGGGAACATAGCGGAGGCGTGAGTCTGGTTTAAGGATTTGAGGATGGGCATTTGGCACTTCATCAATTCATTGATATATTGAAAAAATATATATATATATTTATTTATTTTTATTTATTTATTTATTTTTATTTATTTATTTTTATTTATTTATTTTTTATATTATTTTTTAAATTTTATTTTAATTTATTTTTATTTATTTATTTATTTATTTATTTTTATTTATTTATTTATTTATTTTTATTTTATTTTTTAAATTTTATTTTAAATTTTTTTTATTTATTTTCTTTCCGAATGTTCTGAACTCCTGTTTCAACTTAATGTCCCAGCATCTTTGGAGAGAAACTAATTGAGCCTGAATCAACCGAGCAGTGCACTCCATTTTGCTTCAGTTATTTCAAGACGCCATTAATTGACAATGAATTGGACCACATTCTAAACAAGCCGTCATACTGAAGTCCCTGGTGGCTTTTTGAAGGCGATTAGAAGCTGGTGCACCACCGCAGCAACAACTCTCGTCACTTGAGAAAGCAGCAACATTGAGTACTTTTAAAAAAGCGCTACATGCATATAATTATTTTCTGCTGCCTGACCACAGCGCGCTTTCAATTGGCTTTACCATAGTAACCATTTTCTCACCCATGGGTAATTTCTTAAATCTGGCATCAAAAAGTTTTCCACACGGTGCTAAAATGTTGCTCACGTCTCACTGATTTCATGTCATTAAAGTATCGCTGTCCCTCAGTGCAGTTTTTCGCGCTTGTGTGCCAAGCTGTTTCCTGCACAATTTTTTTTTTTCCCGCATTTAAACGCATTCCGAACGCTCTACAGGCGCGTTACTTCTAATGTGGCACAAATAGAGCGTAACCGTAGCGCGAGTGACAACCCCTCTATCAGTTTGAAGCAGCTGATGACCCACTTATTTCTTTACAGGCCGTCAATTGGCGCGGATGATTACCTGCTAAACGTTCGCTTGCACGTTTCGTTTCTGCCCGCTGATCAGTGATCTGTCGGTTGTTGTCTGTTATGTGGACGCGTGTTGAGTCCCACATAACGCTACTGCGACTGGTAGTGCACTAGAAGGGACCTTATAGAGCAGGTGTGGGCAAACTACGGCCCGGGGGCCACATGCGGCCCGTTAAACGTTTTTAATCCGGCCCGCCAAATTCGAAAAAAATTAAATGAATAAACCTTGTTAATGTTTTATTTTCTAATTACTCTGGTGTGTCAAAGACGAATATTTAGTTTTGCTTTTGTTCATTTTCATTTAAAATTAAATGTTTTTTTTTTTTTTTTTTTCAACTCTGACTGGAAACCCGTCCAGTGTGTACTTTGGCCTCTCGCCCAAAGTGAGCTGGGATCGCTTCCAGCTTCACCCGTGAACCAAATGAGGACAAATGCTGTCAAAAGTGGATGGATGGAACCTTTTATAATAATAATAATAATGCCTTTATTAGTCCCACAATGGGGAAATTCGAGATTCAAACCCAGGCCTCCTGGGGAGACTGGGTCCTGAACGCGGCGCCTTAGACCACTCGGCCATCCTGGCAGCCACGAGATTCGAACCCAGGCCTCCTGGGGAGACTGGGTCCGGAACGCGGCGCCTTAGACCACTCGGCCATCCTGGCAGCCACCATCCTTCCCTCCACCTTGCCGTCACCGACCTTATTTACACTCTCCCCACAATCAACCATGTCCACTCCTCTGATTTGTCTCTCCCAATCTAAATTGTGACGACTGGGACACATGTTCGCCGTCTCGGATCGATTTCCGCACGTTCTCCTGCCAAGTCCCCGCGGTCAGCTGACTGAAAGACAAGAGGCAGCCACCCGGCAGCTCCAGAAGCCCCCGTGCTGCGTTTCGCAACGTCTACAAGCTCGCACACAAACACTAACTCGCGGGCACTCAAGACCTATAATTTCCACCGCTGTCTATTTTAGGAAGACTTGTAGCGCTGGAAAAAACACAGACACACTATAATTTAACAGTGCATAAACGTTGAGCTGCAGAAGCCAGTAGTGAAGGTATCCGAATGAGGTGTGGGCTCGCTTTATAGCAAGTAACCCGCGATTAAACGAAAATATATTTTTTTTAAAATATTTAAAAAAGTCTAATTAAGTCTAATCTCTTTAATTGCTGGGATGCTGGATCCTTCTGCGATATCGAGATTTAAACGCCGCCAGTGAAAAACGGCTCGTGTGTGTCTGAACATTTGATTGGGATTCCAAAAAAAAAAAAAAGGCAACGTTCAAAACCAAAAATAGTCAGGAGTTGCAGTGTGACGCAGCTCTTTTTCACAAAATCTTCCCCTCGACAGGATTATCCCGTCGTTGCATCACGCTGAACTCGAGTTCGGCTTTCGCCGCTTCATGCTGAGAAAGCCGGCGGCTCATCGCTTTACACAACGTCATTCCAAGAATAACGAACGAGCCAATAGGAATGGAAAGTTAAAAAAAAAAAAAAAAAAAAAGCAAATGGCTTGGTTTTATTTGCGGTATAATCGCTTTCCCGAAATGGGAAAGGCAAACCACTGCGTTGGAAATAATGGCGTTTACAATAGGCACTTACGCACATGAGTGGGAACTCTGCCCGATAAACAACCTATTAAAAGAATTGCCTTCCTGTGTGTCATATTGTTAACAAATAGTCACACTATGTCTTCTACTGTTTAAATTCACCAGGAAACCAATTTAAAGCGTAAACTAATTACACTTAGAATAAAATGTGCCGGCATAGATTACGCGGTTGTTTGTGACATCATTTCGTCCTTATTGTGTCTCGATCATATTATCCAATACATTTTCTCGTAGCTACATTTAAATAATTCGATAGTTTGCATGGCCGCATTAGGAACACAAATAGCATCTGTGTAAATGTAGCTTTAGTGATCTGGATCTTGCTGTGGACGCGTCTTGTCGCCGTTATGCTAGCTAGCGCCGACGGCAGATTAGCATGTCATAGGGACAACTGATTAGCATTTAGCATGTACCACCAGTAACTGGAAATACTTGTTCTTTATTTTCCCACAGTCATTTCATTTTACAATTTTGCTAGCAGCTCTTCTTGACATTGACACACCCCGTCCGATATCGTATGCGCACCCACGTTCCATGATGAGACGAGCCCAAACTATATGCTCCACTTTTTACTGCCATTATGCGTGTGTGTCATTTTCTTTGCCAAATTCCATATATCACATGCATGCGCTACTCCCATCCTGTGATTTATTTCTTTTTTTTTATTATAATTACAGCGTAGGTCCGACTTGTTCGGCGTGACAGCATTTTTTTTGTTCCAATTTAATTGTGTTAGTTGCGCCGGGTAAAAGCACCCATGCGCAGTTCTCGCAGCAACTTGCTCACTTGACTTTGCCGATTCATCTTGGATCAAGTGGCTTGCATCCCGTCTCGTCATTACAAAGTTATTTGGGATGTAAAAAAGCTGATGTTTAGCGCTTAAATAAGTACTTTGTTCTTGCCGGAGGAGCTCATGCATTTTTGCATTAGTTCGGGTTTGTTTATGTGACGTTTCTCCGTTTGACTCCAACAAAATGGCCTCTGATCACGCAGTCGCTTACGAGATGACAAAGCTCGCACGAGTTCAAAGCGACATCATCATGAGCCGTGTAAATATTTGCCACGCCCAGAATTTCTTATTTTGAGGACGAGCGGTGTGGAATATTTATGGGTGGGAATTTTGAATCGGCGATGTTCATTTGCAGATTGTTTTTAACTACCAAAAAAAAGAAAGGCCTTCTAATTATGCGGCAGAGCTCAAACAAGCACTTTGAAGAGAATCTCAAAAAGTTTGGCTTTGATAATACGGGTGAAGTGACCCTGTTTGAAGCGGGCAAGACAAAGTTAAGTGCGAGTTTGGCCCCGCCGCCCTCGAGCGGCCGGTTCATTCCGCTGCTCGCCGTTGCGGAGCTTTCGATTTACCTTGGAAGTGGCGCTCGCGCTTTCCAATCGAACCATGTCTGGTTGACCCTTTCGATCTTTCCTCAGTGTTTTGATCCATTACCATCTGGAGCAAGATATAGTTAGTGATGGCAATAATAAAAAGTGAAACTGAATTTTGGATAAAGTGCGAAGAGAGGCTGTTTTGACACTGAATCATTTAAACTAAATCGGTAGCGCAATAACTCAAAGCCTTGCTGTCGTAGTCCACAGGGGCACCTCTGAAAGCTCTCTCCACTTGAGTGTGGCGGTAAAAAAAAAATACTCTGACCGTCTTCATTATATTCTCTGCTGGTTCTCGGTGGACTCTGCCTTTGTGGTTTATCTAAATCAATCTTTTCTCCCTTTCACTACCTTGTTTTTTTCGCTTGTGGATTGCAAAGCGCTTTCGCTTTTTCATTTTTTTTTTTTTCCCCTCCCCTCTCCACCTCTAAATTTAGTCTCTGAGGCCAGCTGCGCCTCTGGAGGTTTGTCTGAACGTCTCCTCCTCCTCCGTCAAAACCCCTTTTATCGCATTCGCGGGCCGCGCCCCAGAGAATGGTGGAATGCTGGCTAGAAACAAACAAGTGTGCGTCAAAAAAAAAAAAATGGCTTTGTACTTATTACATAGTTATTACAAATGTCATATTCGAAAGTATTGTGACATTTTCGTGATTATATAAAGGGCACTTCCTTCCACCGCAACAATCTGTGCAGCTGTGCTTGCGCTTAATAATTGTCACTGTATAATATTTGGTTCTCGTGCTTTTCAATGCAACCCGTTTGAATTCCTATCATTTGAAATCACACAATCAATTTTTTTAAACAGTCCAATTTATTTCATAACCATAATTATCTTCATTATTACTTTATCCGATATATGAGATTCATTTGATAAAGAGTGTATTGTAGGTGCGGCGCGCAGGTGGCATGCCAAGTGTGAGAGACTGTCTGAATTACTGCTGCTTTTGTAGCCTTGTACAACCCTGACACACACACACACGTAGTAACACACTCTCCTGCTTTGTCAGAATGTCATTAGATATTTTACACCCTGCCTTTTTCTGCTGACTCGGGCTTTCCACTCCGCTCCTCTTGACTCTCTCCGGGTGACTCGCTTGCTCCTCTTGAAAGGCTCAGTGTAGGCACCCACCGACTGACGTAGATGAAGGCGCCGTGTCAACAGCGCCAGGGATGAGGGGATGACGCCGACTGAAAGGCCAACGCGGAAACACACGTGACGCGTGTCGTTTGAAAGAACCCTCGTGATTTTGAAGTTCCAGAAAAAAAATGCTTGACGTTCGGCTTATTAGGCAGGGATGTCGTTACGATTAGTCAACAACTAGTCATTACTGTCATGTTTGGACGTTGACTTGTGAGTTAGGAAGGAATAGAAAGTGCAATCAAGAATGGAAAATGTCAACAAATTGTTCCAGTTTAAGCCTCAGAACTGGCAGATGTTGGACGTGCTAACCGCTAATCCCCAACATACTGCCCTTCCTCAACCACATTTCTCCCATCTTTTCTTTTAACTATCAGTGGGAAATGATTCGGTGTGGAAGAACTTTAGAGCGTTGACCTCAACATGCTGACTCTCCTATTGTGCAGAATCTCCTCCTGTGCAGCAAGTGGGTTTGATTGGGTTCAAAGGCCCCCAGAGCACCACGGGGGGGCTGGATGAGACAATTCACCTCGCCACAGGATGTGCCGTAAAATCGGCGCGAGTTAATGTTTACTCAGCTGCTGCGCATGGACTATTTGGCGATGGTTTGTCAAATAAGATGCTGAGTGGCGCGTTCTGACGGCAATTTAACTCATTTAATCCCAGAAATGTTCACTCGAGGAAACCCCTCAATTCCAGCGTTTTTCTGGATTTTGACTGATTTTGTGAGGCCAACAGAATATTGTCTTCTAATGCTATAAAAACAGGAAGCTATGACGCAAAAAAAAAAAAAAAGGATATGACGTATAAATACGTCTTTGGGAGGCGGGGACTACATTTTTGAAAAACTATATGTATGTCTCATGGATTGTATGAGTTAATGAGTTGTTCTGAATGAAAATGTTGGCCTCCAAATTATTTTCATCCATCCGTTTTCTATTGCGCCAATCTTCGGGCCCATCATCAGTCGTAAGAGTCATTAAGATAATCACGAGTAAACAAAAAAAAAAAAAAAACATCCAGATTTCTCGTAAGTACATCATTAAGTCTCGTCTTATGGTTGTTTATGTAGAAGAGTCTGCGGGAGGGGGCGTTGTGAACGCGCTGCTGTGCAAACCATTTGGGTTATTACAAAGCTTTGTGTCGGAAAATGTAGCCGTGATTATGAGCGGGAGTGGGCACCCGTCTGGGTATTAAGCTGCTTTTTTTTTTTTAATTATCCTCCAATCACAGTGTCTAATTAGCGACCATAAAACCCCAATTGGGGCTCAAAGGTCAGGCGTGCGGAGACTCACGTCGCGAGTCTCCTGACATAAAATGCTTCATATTCACTCTTATGACCCCCCCACCCATCCCCCCCACACACACACACGCGATGCGCTGACTGCCACTTTGTGTCTTTAGAACATTCCCAGATAAGCACAATGAATTCATATGATGATGATGATGAGTTTGCCACCAAAATAAAACTGTTGCTTCCATTTCTAAAAATACAAGCGTGAGTAATTACGGCGGACAATTCCGCAGACAATCGGGAGGTTTTCGCCACAAACACGAGAGCGCGGGTTGGCAGGCTGCAAATAGGAATGGTGCATTTTTTTGTGTCGGGCAAAACAATTTTGAAATCATGTTGACGCGATCACGAGACAATGACCGCTTGCATGTTTGGATTTATCGACGATTTGTATTGAGTGATTCTTCCCTTTATCTCATTAATTATTCAAGTACTGGTGTTTATTTTTTCCCTCACAGAAAGTGAGCGATCAAGTCAGCTTGTTGTTGTCTCCCCGCAACACAGATATGACTCCAAGCAGCGCGTCTTTTGCCACAGGCATGCATCGTCTCTTCTTGCGAGTAGCTTTTTTTAAAAAAAAAAATTTTTTTTTAATTGCATCAATGAAGCATAGAAACATTGTGCAACCCAAGGACGCTGTGATATATTTATTAACTTTCAATCAGATGGTCTTGCCGGATTGGATGGCTTCTCGTTTGACTTTTAACCTCCATAGGCACTTTGGAGCATCTATCAGCGATAGAAGCGTTTCCATCATCTCTCAGGCTGTAAAATGAGTGTGTGAGTGAGGAACGGCACGGTCGGGTGAAGGTGACCTTGGAGAATGGGCGTGTGTCTACGAGACAAAAGGATTCCGTCGAGATAATCGCGTGCTCGACAAATTGTGACGTTGTTTGCATCTCATTTGGAGTGTCGCGCCTCACTCGGATTGGCGTCTTTGTTTCTTTTTCAACCGTGATGCTTTGGTAGGGCGTTAATGTCGCAACGTTGCGTGAACGCCGTCTGTGCAGTTTCATCATTTCACGCCGCTTCGTTATTTCACTTGTAACGTCTTTTCTAAGTCGGCGCTAAGCACCTCATGCATCTTTAAGAGCCATTTAATATTTAAGGAGGCGGTCGCGGTGGAGGGAGGCTGAACAAAGCAGTCGTTTAAACGATTCTGACCGACAGCTCAGTTCAATGCATTTTAATGTGTGTGGCTAATTACTGCAAATATTTCGATGATTATTTACGAGACGTTGACATCGTTGGGAATACGGGAGCCAATGCGGTGCGGTCAGCGCAGCATTTGCAGTTCAATTTGGTGTGAGGTGGAATTTTAGTAGCCAAATCACAGACATAATGCTGATGTTCTTTTTTTTTTTTTTTAATGCGTCTCTCTTCCTTGTTGAAGTTATTGACGAATTCATGGTATGAATTTTCTTTCCATGATAACATAGCTGAAGACGTCTCTCATTTCTCAGTCTCTTTCCGTTCAAACCGCTTGATGGAGAGTCCCCGCGAGGTTGTTATTCAAACAAAGCTATCAGGTGTGACCAGCCTGAGTTGGAAGACAAATTTGTCGATGACACACCAAGAAATCTATAGAACTCCCTTTCAGGATTATCAGCTTTGCTGGGTTCTTTTTTTTTTTTCAAAAAATCCAGCCCCGGCAGCAATGTTATAAATTTTGGATTATTTATCAAACTTTGTGAGTGAATAAAATTGAAAAAGATTCTGGTTTGTTTTCATGGCACGTTTGCATTCGTGCGGGCTACTTTGTTGCTAGGCAGAAATCATAGATTTATGTCGTGGTGCCCAATTTATATATATAAAAAAAATATATATAAATCAATAAATCACTGCTTGACAGAGAGCTGTCAGACGATCAGTGAAATTTAAAAATGATGACAACTGTTTTGGGCTATGTTGACTTCAAGCGTACCATCTTAGTATATTTTCAGGCAACTTTAGTGCACTTTTGATTTGCACCCCTGCAAAGAGTCTCTTTTAGCACAACCGGCTCCCACGCGTCCTCAACCCCTCTCAATGTAGAGAGCCCTTCCTTAAAGCAATCTCCGGGCTTAGAACTCATGAATTACTCACAATCTCTCTGCAACTGAGAGCGTTTTTTTTTGTTTTTTTTTATCCCGCTTTAGATGTTTTATGCATAAGGACCCCCGAGTGGTGTCACGGAGGAACCTGGGAGAACTCAAATGATTTTCCTTTGAGTTGAATTAAGTGTTACTGCACTTCTCGCACTCCCTCCGCCGTCCGTCCTCCTGCGACAGCTTGACTTGTCGAGCCGCGTCGATCAGATGCCGTTAAATGCCGAAGCACTGAAACATGGAATGTGTATTTATGACCGAAAATGCTCGAGTGAGTTCAACGGGGGCACTCGCTCGGCTGTAGTCATCGTCAGGTCTCATGACCCCCCGCCGTGTTTGCATCACGGTGCCTCGTGTTTTTTTTTTTGCGCCGTCTGCTCCGCTTCCCTGCAGCCGGCACGTCTCATGTGACCGGGTCTCTTCCACGCTTGAGCACCTTCTGACTGAATCGCCTCACGCTTGACCGCTCCTCCGCTCGCCACAAAGACATTTTTTTTGTGCGAGAGGAAGTACTCCAGCAGGGTGGCGGAACGTAAGCAGTCTATACGCCGTGCTTCCTGTAATCCATCAAAATTAGCGTTCGTTCTCGAAAACCGCATCACCGCAAACAATATCGCGCTTCAAACTTTTCCGAAGTATAGATTGCGGTCTGGATTGGTCGGCGAGATCCATAGTCGTCTAAAAGTGTCCGAAAAAGACGCCGGATTGTGCGCTCGTCAATGCGTCTACCATGTGTCCAAGTTTTCCAAACATCTGCGGTCCTGTAGTGCTGACTATTGGCCGCGATGTGGTGAGTGGGCAGCCATGACTTTGGAGTCTTTGGAAAACTTGGCGCTGATGTCACTTGCGAGACTAGACAGAGTTTTTTTTTTATTTTTTTAAAAGCACCGAAAATGACATGAACAGATGTTGGATGGGCTTACTGACTTGAAGTTGCACTCGCGGGCCTGGGTGCAGGTGTTCCTAATTGTACGGGCGGTCGGAAACGGAGGGAGGAGTCGCCACCCGCGACGAGATATTATTAAATACGCCGATGACTATTTTTATGACGAGTCTGATTCATCGAAAATGTGTCAGAGCAAGACACGAACACGATTTTCGTCACCCTCGACTCATTAAACATGTTTGCTGAGACCCATCAATTAGTCGATCCCTTGTGAAATCGTACCAAATAGCCCTTTGAATTAAAACCTCAACGCTTTCTCATGCGACTCCATAAATGAAGTCCCTCTCATGCGAAATGAATGAAAGCCTGCGGCGGCGCTCGACAGAGGCCGTTTGATCGACCCCAAACGTGCCTCCCCGCTCGCGCACCCGCACTTGGTCTCCGCACGCGTCTCTTTTCAAACGAGCTCAGCTGGCACATCTGATGCGTTTAACTGGCATGGAAATATCCACTTAGGTCCACTCAACCGTCGCCACAAGACGCGCTCGCAAAAAGACATTTGGTTGCGTTTACATTTTTCCAGTGGGCAAATCCAAGTTAGTCGACAACCTTTCTTAACTCATTCACTACCAGACGAGTAAAAAAAAAAAAAAAAAAAAAAAAAAAAAAATGGACATTTGACGTCCTTAGCCGTCAATGGCAGTAAATGAGTTAAAGGCCTGCACTTTTTTTTTTTTTTTTTTTTTTTTTCATTATTATAAGAGTGACAGTTTGCATTGTTCACTTTGGGACGCAAGATAAGAAATCCCTTAATGAGTTGCCCGATTCTCTCCTTCTAATCTCTCAAACACTTCCAAATGGCGACTGCAAACTGATTGACGCTCCCTCCGACTCTAATCCGCCGTTTGTCAGAGTTGCTCTCGAGCGTCATCCGATCACGCCGTCGCTTCCTCCGGCTGTGTACGCGAACCTCAGGTGACGAGCCGAAATTGCTCATCTATTATCGCCGCGGTCGTAATCATCATTAAGGCGATTAGACTCATCCCAGGAACAGCCGCGTGCTGCCAACCGTCGCTGGAGACTTGATTGCTTTCACGCACACAAACACGACTCCGTCGGAGTTCCACGCGAGCTTTGTTCGATGAAGTTGTGCCAACATCGCCAATCGCATGCCAGCGTTTGATCCCAATCATCACTTTTATGTGCACGTGGCGCAGTGCGAAGTGGCTCTCCGCCCCGGCCCACTGTGTAGGTAAGATTAGTCACAAATTAATCTCCCTCCAGAGGCCCGTAATCCTCCGCTGATAGATGGCGGCAGATGTTGTGCGTGATTGCCGAGGCCTGACTGCGCATGTTTGTTTATTTTTTTTACTTTTTAAGTACTAGCCGACACAAGAGCCAAAATTGTCCTGATTCAATGCACTTAGTTGGTTCCAGAAACATTAGTTAATGAATGTATTCCTATAATAATAATATTAATAAATATTAATTATAATATTTTTATAATATTCAGGGTGGAAATTTGGAGTGAGAATGTACCCAGAAAACAAAATGGCTAAATTAGCCCCGCTTTGGATTTATATTGATTTTATTTATTTATTTTTAATCTATTTATTTATTTTTGCTATTTTACAATTGTTTGCTTCAATGAAATGTGATGCGCTCATGAGTTGCCACTAAATAAAAATACAAAAATAAGATAATTGAAAAGTGTGTAAAGTTGACCGTGTTAAGATGTTTTACTGGGTCCAACTATGACTTTTATATCTTTTTTTTTATTATAAAAAAAAAAAATTGGAAACATTATTTCTGCGTTTAAAAACAGCAGCTCTTGAAACGAAAATTGTTTTAAGTGTTGAATCTGAAAAATGTGACATTAATGGTCGTAAAAGCCTGACAACCAAATTTTATTGATCTGCAAAATATTTATGACAAATGCACACATAAAGCGTTCCAGGATGTTGAGCAGGATATGACGTGGTCATCATCTCTTGTGATGGAACACCCGGCCCTTCCTTGACCCACGGCGAGATGAACGTAGTTGCGTTGCTTTTTCAATTTATGGCATTTTGCACAGATTGCACTTATGGGATGTCGCTGCTTTCGTCCTTTCTGCTTAAAGCCAAGACACACGCGCAGTTAAGGTTTTATTGCGTCGTCGTCTGCCCGCCGCTGACCTTCGTAGGTGCCGTGCCCCTCAACAGCCGAGCAGTGCTGTGGGATGCCGCATTAAGTTTTACTACGACACGGAGGTTGCGATAGGATGACAAAGTGGGGCTGGAAATCACCCAGCTTTTTTTTTTTTTTTTTTTTTTTTTAAAGCACTAATAAATTGAAAGGGGAAATGTTTTAGAGCAACTCCAGCAGTGTGATGGCAGGAAAAGGCGGGAGATGGAGAGTCATGTGATGGGGCATCAAAGCTGGCTGAGTTATGGAATTTCTAATTTTTTAAAATTCTTTTTTAAATTTTTTTTTTTGTGGGGTTGATTGATGTCCGTGCAGCTCCAGGTCTATTAGCTTCACGGTGCCAAATTCACCATCAGCATCATGCCAGATGGGCGAGAGGAGAGGAGACGGGAAAGAAGGGGTAGGGAAGATCGAGAGTGACGCAGTGGGGAATAGCTTAGTTAGGTTTAATAATGAAGTGCAAGGCTGAATTGAACGACAGCGACGAGCCCTCTCACCAAACATCGTTTGTCATTTGACAAACAAAAATGTTTAAACAGTGATGACTTGAGATTTGTTCATTGTTCCCCGATGATAAAGAATGTACGCCTGTGCTTATTCTTATATCGTCTGTCTATATGTGTTGCTCTACCCTTTGTGTTCAACTCTAGGTTGCTCGATGACACATATGCTATTTGTTAGCTTCGGGCCTTAGCATGAAGCTCAACAGACTTTTTTTGTGTTTTTTTGTTGGATGTTTAGTTTGAAACTGCTGATCGGGAAATTTGTATTGAGTCCACTGCCAGCATATAGCGCTCGTATCTCAAATATTGGCTTGCAAGTCAAAGCGAAATCGGCCAAGCGACTTTCCTCAATTTTCTGATGGAGAGAATCATGCCAGCAGGTGCATTTTAAATCATGGCGAGGAGGGTGATCTGGTTTCCATGGTTACTCATGTATTTTTTTTTTTTTAATATATTTTATTAGGAGTATGAAATAGATGTCATATCAGTAGCAGTGCAATATAAAAGGCAGATTAGGCAGCTCCATTCCCCCTCCTGTCTGTGTGCAATATGTGCCGGGTGGGTGGCCGTCTACCTGAAAGCACCGTTAGGCATTGTGCTAAGCCTTGTGGACATATTAAAATTGTTTGTTTGCCAGCGTTGTATGCGCTGGCGTGTTTGTTGGTGTGCAGGCGCGGTTGCTATGCATGCTTTGAGAACAAAGGGATTATAAAGATGAGCTTTTTTTTTTCTTTTTTTGCTCTCCACTGGCATTTACAGGAACATATAAGCCCTCCCAGGAATTAATGTTGAGCGTCTTATTGGTCGAAGACAAAACAATTTCAGGTGACAATCGATATTTTGGATCATTGCAGCATGTGCTACTTTTGTTTGATGTTCCATAAAAACACCTCACATGCTTAAGCGGCTTGCTCTCGCATCAAAGTAGGAATTCGACCAGTTTTGAAAATGAGACCAACATTGTGAGTCCAAACACGCTCCTGTCACAATTCTTAACTCATTCAATCCATAAGACATACATATACGTTTTCAAAAACATAGTCCCTGCCTCCCAAAGACGTATTTATACGTCTTTTTTTTTTTTTTTTTTTTTTTGCACCATTACTCCTTTTGTTTTACAATATTCTGTTGGCCTAGCAAAATCAGTTAAAATCCAGAAAAACGCTGCAATTGAGAGGTTTCCTCTCGTGGAAATGTATTTAGGATTATTGAACTATGTCTTTTGCAGCAGGAATTCTAACGGGGTTTTGTTCACTAATACTCCACACTAAATAATTTAAAAAAAAACTCAAGTGGAACTGAAGGTTATCTTGATTTATTTTGACATCCATCATCACGAACAACCAGAATGCTGTTGCTAACAGATAAGCGTCCCCGTAGCTATGTGACCCCGCCACCGCCACATGGCACCCCGATGCAGCGTTCTACCTCCAGCTTGTGTCTTCACTGCTAATTTAGCACGCCAGCGTGGCCACGCGTGCATGCTTTGCATCTGCACAAAAGCGATGCATCACGATACCACCCCCGTGGTGTTTCGGCGGTTACACCTCGAGGCAATTCATTCCACTGCCCGGGGTTCGAACCAACGGAGTTCCGGTTCATGCCGAGTCCCAATCATCCTCACCTCCATTCTACGCTTCCACATTTCCAAGCCTTTCCGCTCGAATCGCCGCGGCGAAAAAATAGCAGAGGCCATAAAAGCAAAATGTGGACTTTCACAGACGAGGCGCGCCGATAGCGAGTGGGCGGCGGCTGGAAAGGCAGAGACAGATTTGCATGTTTGCAGTCAACAGATTTGTAAATTGACAGTTGAGTGCACCAGCAGGTGCGTGTGGAGTGAGCAAATATAGATTGGCGAGTGCGCGACACAGCAAACGCGCATACGAATTGAAATCATGTCCGACTTCCTTTAATTGCTTTTTTAACGCCAGCCGGCATATCAAATCGGTTACGGTTCAGAGCATGACGCTATTTGTTCGCATTATTTATGACACTTGTTTTGGCGTCGGGCGTGGAAGCATCGCCATGGTTTTGTTGAACGCCACGTCCTGATATTGAGTCCACCCCTGTAATCAAGTTTGGCTGGCGCATTTTGTGCGTTCCCCATGAGCGGGTTTCCTTCATCCTCCCACAAACCGAAGGAAAAAGTTTCAAATGCTGAACCGACAAAGATGTGCTGAATGGAAATCCATCCAGAAATGTGAACGTGCATCATTTATTATGCAGGTGTCTTGATGGGAGCAACATATGCTCATCCATGAACATGAGGCCTGCAAAAAAAAGAAAAAATCGTATTTGGATTCTCATTAGCGGATTATTTTCTTTCCCGCTACGTCACCCGTCGGTGTTTTTCCACCAAGGCTAATAGGAGCGGTTTTGTTTTAGTAGCGAGCTGCGTATCAGGTTGTGAAAAAGCTGAGATGCAGTCAAGTGAAGTGTGGCGTTCTCTTGCATGCTGATGCAAAGGTGAAGGTTTGTGTTGATGTGCTCGGGGGAGCGTTTTTCTTTTTTTTTTTTTTTTTTTTAAATAGCTTTTCTTCTCCTCGAACTTTGTTCTGGTGCAGTCGGACAACTTTAACTTGTCGACAATGAGCTTGATCCAATATGTCCAAATGTGTTCCCGAGTTTTTTTGTTTTTTTTTCCACTTTAAAACGAATTCTTCGCAGCAAAATAGCAACTTGTGGTTTATTTCACAGCCTGATTTCTCTCAACCTTTTTTTTTTCTGCCCGTACTTTTGAGAGCACGACTTCAATGTCGCAAACTAAAACGGGCTTTTCAAGGGTTGACGTCTCAAGGACCGCAACTCCGCAACTGTCTACATCAGGCGTGGGCAAACTACGGCCCGCGGGCCACTTGCGACCCGTTAAATGTTTTAATCCGGACCGCCGAATTTGAAAAAAATGAAATGAATAAACCTTGTTAATTTTTTTCTAAATACTGCATTTTTTTTCAAAGACATATTTTGTTGACTTTCATTTAAAATTAAATGTTTTTTTTTTTTCTCTCCGATGAGGTGAGATTACCAAAACACTCCATCCGTCTGCTCTTGGTCCGGCCCCTCTGTCAAATTTTCGAACCCATATTGTGACCCGCCAATCAAAAAGTTTGCCCACCCCTGCTCTGCATTCTGTAGCTTTCCGTTGAAAAAGTCCTTGGTTCTTATTTGGTGTCTCCCCTCTGTTTTGCAGTCATGCGCCGGAACCCGTTTGTGGCGGAAGGCTGCTGCGGGAAAGGCTCCCGCAACGCCCTTCAGGAGCTCTACAACCCCTCCCAGGTAGGAACGAATCTGCTCTCACCTCATGTTTCTCGTTGCTTGTCTGCCTCCCGTGACCTTCTGCGGCTCTCGTTTGTTCGCGCCACCCTCAGCCATCTGTCAGCGGTGTGACCCAGCAAGGCCCCCCCCCCCAAACAAGCTAAGGGCTCTAGTTTAGCCTTTTTAGACTTTTGCAATTGTTTGGCGCCAACCACAGAAGAGAGAGAGAGAGAGAAAAGTCCCAAAGGGCTTTTGATGACATTCTTGAACTTCAATTTTAATTTTTCTGACTTAAATGTTTGACACGCTCTCATTAACCTCAACATGGTTCCTTTACACATGTTGGTGGCAAATCAATGTTTTCGATTTGATTTATGTAGAACGCAATGAATGAGGAAGATTTTCAGTAAATGACTAATGACTAGCAAGAAAATGACCAGAGAAGCCACCGCTCTACTCGCTGTAGTTTGACCCTCCGCGCCCTGTTTTTTTAACGCAATTTTATTACATGTTCAAATATGTTCACAATGTTTTAAAAAAATTAAGTTAATAAGTTTAAATTGGTGTTAAGCCCGTTGCGGCGGTATTCTTTTTAATATGTTATTGCAAACATTGAAAAATGTACGATTGTGACCGTTTGAATGAATTCCCCTCATAATATTTCCTATTCCTAATTTTTACTTTCAAACACATTGTAACTGATTTTACGTTGGACTGGACCGTTGTTTGCCGTCGTGTCTGATGGGCAAACAGCCCAAGGTGATGCTATCACAGTGATGGATTGCATCCTCTTTTCTTGTCGCGTCACCGTCTGCTTCATTATCACGTGACGCTGTCCTTTGCCGCTCCTGCTGCCCTTTCCATAATACCCGTCTTAGTCTGGAGCTTACTTTTTTTTTTTTTTTTTTTTTTTCTACGCCCCCCCCCTTCGCTGGTCATTTATCAAAATGCACCCGGTGTCTTATTGTGACTGTGCGGAGATGAGACGAGGTGCGCAGGGGCGCTCCCCTCGGCTTCATTTTCTGCGCAGGGTTTTTTTCCACACGTCTTTGCTCATGTGAAGTCCCATTGATATGGTTCTGTGTGTGCACAGGGGGGGGCCAGGGGGGAGGGGGGGCTTTGGCTGCAGTCAGAGTAAACTTGAGTCGGGCGCTTGAGGTCAGGAGAGAGGTATATCTGTGTGTGTGTGTGTGTGTGTGTGTGTGTGTGTGTGTGTGCGCTCGTACGTCTTTGTGAGAATCACTGACTTGGAGGACGCCAGAGGGAGAAAATTTCTCGTCAAGTGGTCAGGGTTGAGGGAAAGATAAAGATTTGATGTAGAGACGGAATTTATTAGTGGAATAAAGTTGCACAATTAGGATAGTATACAAGTGTTTCCACCCATATAACGTCAAACTTTTGTGCCCCAAGGCCAGGTTTGAGTCTTTTTCTTTTTTTTGTTTTTTTTAGACTGACAGATGGGCCAGGTCCTTCTGAGGTGAGGTAAACGAGAAAAAAAAATATGTTAAGCTGTGCATGGTGAATTAAAATGATTTGAATGTGAATAATTCATTGTCTGATATTATTAATGTCGTCGGTGAAAATTTAGTGACCCAATTAACCTTATTAAAAGCTGATATTTGAATGTAAACGTATTGCATCGTTATATTGTGGACTACAAAGGAGATGATTCCGTTTTACATGAGAATAAGGCAAAATGATCCCGAGGCCAGTTCATTGATCATAATTACAATCAGAATTAGTTTATTTGCTCCGAGTAACTAAGTGGCTTGGAAGGTTATCAGACATTATTATAAGCGTCATGTTACTTCTCCCCAGTGAGCCCACTTTTCTCGCAATGGGAAAAAAAAAAGGTCGTATACGGGCAGACGCCGTTATTACTGGGTAGGCACGATTAAATGTTGATTCAGCGCCGACAATGTGGGTCGGAGAAAATGATGTGCAAATGTATGCGAGGTCTCGGTGCGGGTTCGCATCGTGGCTCAGAATGGCTCACGGCTATTGCCGGCACCACTAAAATGACAGATTGAGTTTACTTTTCACAAGATTTACGAACACGTATGGGTGGGATTGGTCTATACACTATATAACAGGGGTGGGCAAACAACGGGTTCTAAAATTTGACACAGGGGCCGGACCAGGAGCAGATGGATGGAGTCTTTTGGTGAAAAGAAAAAAAAAATACATTTAATTTTAAATGAAAATGAACAAAAGCATTACAACAAAATATGTTTGACACACCACAGTATTTAAAAAAAATTAACAAGGTTTATTCATTTAATTTTATTCAAATTTGGCGGGCCGGATTACAACGTTTAACGGACCGCATGTGGCCCCCGAGCCGTAGTTTGCCCACACCCTCATTTCCTGGGAATGTGCTTCGTTTAATTTCAGTGAGCCTGAATGACGCTCCTGTTTGGACGACTCACAAATGTCCCCTTTAATTTGCCGTTGGCGATCCAAATTTGTACATTGTGACATCAGCTTTTACATTCGGGTTGGAATTAGTAGCCTGCTTCTGTTTCCCTTTAAACAGCCGCCCCTCTGCCCCAAAAATAAAAAAAAAAGCCAGAGTGGACCAAGCTGCACCTCTAATCCATGTTGGAAAATTGGATCCTCTCATTATGTCGCATGTTGGAATAGAAATGGGGAAATTTCAACGAGTATGGCGCGGCGTCAAAATATCGCTTCACTCGAAAGTAGTCGGTGGTGCAAAAAAAAAAAAAAAAAAAAAAAAAAGACTGAGCCAGGCAACATGATTACATTATGACTCACCTTCTTTTCATTGACGTGACAGAAAGCAGCCGTGATGAATAGCAAGAAATGAAAAGCTTCCCAAATCCTCTAAGGTCATCTTCAACCTACCATGTGACAAAAGCAGCCCAGTGAATGCCAAGGAAGTCTTTAATTCCTCCCGCTGGCTTCCCGAGAGGTAACCGAGCCTCGCTCCGAAGCGAAGCGACTCTTTGATACTCCTGCTGTAATTACATCCTCCATTTTCTCTCGGAGAGACACTCGCCTATATGCGGCGTACAAACAACGCCGGGCCCCCCGCGCCCACGTCCACAAGTGCGCTGCGCTCCACAGATGTTCACACGCAACTTTCATCTTGTTTTTTTGTTTTTTTCCTACGACATGAATGTCTCGAGGGCGAGGGGGGGTGATTGAATGTAATTGGCAACTTTCGTCATTGTGGTACGCGAGTGAGTGAGTGAGACGGAATATATCAATTTAATTTGCAGCACGGTTAGTCGAGCTTTATTTGGATTGGTGGTAAATTAGCGACTGTTTTTTCTGAAGTGGCCATAAAATAAATAAATAAAATTGCAGCGTTATTTGTTGAGCCGTCTGTTGTCGGCTTTGTTGACGAGCCGCATTGTGCGTACGCGAGTCAGCGAGTTGTCACTGAGAAGGACGTCGGCGTTTGAATTTGAAGCGAGTCCGTTTGGAGTCGTGACGGAGACGGAGAGCGCGCGTTGACAATTCCGCGCGACGCTCATTAACCGAAAACTACATTCCCGGCCCGACTCCACTCAAAGCCGAGTGGCTCGGGAGACGTCTGTGTTTGTGTTGGGCCGCATGAATATGAAACAGGACATCAACGGGGGTGGAAGGGGGGGGCGGGGTGGAACAAGTTGCTCCTCTGCCGAAATGAAGGTAAATAAACGCATTCTTCGGGGGGGGTTGAATGGCACGGGCAGTCCGGATGCTTGCCGACTCGGGACGTTTTGACAATATCGGAAGGTGAAATATGCCGTTTGGCAGGGTTTCGCGCACAGAGACGATTAACGGCACTCTCTGACGCCCACGTCACTTACCAGAGCAGGCTCGTCACAGATACTACAGTGGAATAGAAATAAGATCTGGATTGAACTCGGAAGATAAATTTCACCAATTCATTTTTTTTTTACCCTGCAGCCATCAATGATGAATCGCGGCACGGATGCATATATGAATTGCTTTTTCCTTTTGCCCGCTGTTTTGACTCATAGCGAAGCAGAAACGACCAATATTAAGCGCCTGATATTAAAATCCTCCCCTGCACAAAATGGAAAATCTACAGCCGAACATGATGAGCACACAATGTGCCCTCCATTAGCTATTTTGGTGCGTTTAAGTCTCTGGGGGAAACAATTAAAACGTCTGCCGGATGTATCAGCGATGCGCCAGGTTGCGAGCGCATCTGCAATTCAAGGCAAATGAGATTGGATAAACTCCAAAATAAAGATGCACTCGGTTAATTGAGAGACACAGATTAGTGAGGAGGAAAATGGGAATATATTCCCGGCCGTACATTCCACGACGGCCGCCTAAAGCAGCCATCAGGTTGAAGTCTTGCATTTAGCCTGCTTAGAATTAAGGCAATGGGAATATATTCATCAGCAAGAGCGGAAGGTGGGAAAAAAATCAGCAGATTGCTGTCAAGAGGAATCTAAACGTGTTTTTCTACTGGAATAATTTCACAGTTGAAGTATTTAATCTCAAAGTTTGCCACATTTTTACAGACTAATTTGGGTTCACCAAGTGCTTAACAACTTCTCGTTCTACTTTATACAAGCATCTTTTCATGCGAGCCGCATCTCGCTGAAACATTTGTCGTATCGCCTGTGAGATCCAAATCGTCTCACGTTTGTCCACGTCAAGCCTTTATTTCCCGCCTTTCTCGCCATCTTCTGCGGATGCGGGAGCTTTCCCGGGTTATCACGATGCATCCGCGCCGTGCGCATTTCACATTCATAACACGGCTCAGGGGGGCAATAAATGTGCCGTCGCCAGGAAATTAAAAAAATGTGACATTTGGAGCCGCCGTCTTTTCAGACCTTTGTCGTGCTGTTCGAGTTTTGGGGATATGTATTGCTGATAAGCGATAAGTGTGGAATAAATCAACAAGTTATTGAGTGTGTGTGTGTGTGTGTGTGTGTTGATGTTCCAGACCCACCCATAAAGCATAATATGGAAATAAGAAATAAACTTGCTCTATTTAGTGTAATGAAGCCAAAATGCTCACACACACAAGGAAATGGTGTTTAAAAAAAAAGAAACGAACTTCTTATACCACAATCGCTCGCACTTTTCAGTATCTTGGAAGTGGTTTGCAGCAAAAAAAAAAAAATTCCGCAGAGGACAAAAGCTCTCACGGCATCTAAATCAATAGTCGAAAAGAGTTTGATCACATCAAGATGCACCGGGGGGGGAAACCAGCGCCGGTTTGAGACCGCTTAGAGAGCAATAAGGGATGAAACGGTATTATGGGATGGCGCTTAACTGCCTCCATCGCTCGATTGTTTTATGACACTTTGCCAGTTCTCTGCTGAATTAGCGAGGTGGCGTGCAAGCAAATTTGGCGCCAATTGTTTTCCGCTCCCTCGTGGGAACGACCCGACACGGCCGAAGGTCAGCGGCCTCCATCGAGGCTTCCTTCGACCCGTCACGCTCTCACAGATCCTGCGCGAGAAGAGATAATCCGACGACGGCGGGGAGATTCCCTCCGCATTTCCCTCCCCCTCGCTTGTTAATTACGCCGTCTGCCCTCCTTCCGGGACCGATGCCCCCGCTCTCGCTGCTCCTTTTTGTGTGAATTATAGCTTCACGTGTCTGCGTGGAAAAAAAAAAAGAAAAAAGGGAGATTTTCATCAACACCCTTTGATACCTCTGCAGTGGCGTGAATAGGGAGGGGAAAAACGAGATGTTCCGAATCCATCAGCCCGCACACCCGGCATAAAGCTTTCAACAGGGTCGTTTGATGTGATATGACAGGAAAAGGCGAGAAGAAAATGGAGCAGTTTAAATCAGATTTAGTGGGATTTAGACAAGACGTCAGGGCCCGAGAAATGTGCGTTTGAGCTTCTGATGTCTTTTTTTTTATTTATTTTTTTTTTTAAATCAAATGTGTGCGCAAGTTGTAGCCAATCTTTGCTTTGCATCTGACTAATTAATTAGCAAACATGATGCAAATGATGGGATCGTTAGCGCATCCTCACAGCTTGCTAATTGAATTAACAGAGGAAAAGCGTCTGAATGCCCAAACATGAATTCATCAAAGTCATTATTAAGGATATTCACATTGTGCTAGCAAAGGGATTATCTGGGATCAGAATCTTGGACACGCGCGGCTCAAACGGACGCATGGATGCAAACATGGACTGCTCAGAACCAGAATCAAAACTGCTTCTCTAGAATTTGGGGTGTGATTTTTAAAAAATTTTTTTTTAATATAAATAATGCACTATATCTCCCAAGACAGCCTCATGTTTCTCTGGAAAATCTGTCATTTAAGAATAATGACTAACCAATTTAAACGCTTGCCCACCAGGCTACTACGAGGAGTGACGCAATCATTTGATTGACTTTGAAATCCCAAATTCCTTTGAATTCGGACTCTCCAGTGTCGAGATACGAGCCTAAAATAGTCAATCTGGTCAAATCTTTAACTCGGCATGTGAGCATATTCAAATGTGGCGTAATTTGAATTTTTTTGTGTGTTTGCGGAACTGACCAGTGACCACAGAGAAACTCACTCATCTGCTGTCATCGGAATTTAAGAAGGTGGCAAAAAATGAGATGGAAATTGGTTTTGCTTTGCACTCCTGCTCGCTCACAATGAATGGCCGTCTCTCAGGCGGGTCATACAAACACGCTGTTCATGTTTCGCCGGACGGTGGTCCCCCACTTGCAGTTATTTCAGATCTTGGTGGAAGCGGCTGCGGGTCGCGGTCGCCTCGCTGAAAGGCCGCGCTTGTTGGCGATGGGAAATATGCAGGCGGCATTACAATCCATTTACATTCCTCCAGGAGACAGCGGGGCACGGCCCTGTGCGGGAATTTAAAGAAAACTCCGTCTTATCGTCCGCCGCCTCGCTGGAGCAGCTGAATGCTCGCAGTGTATTTAACGCTCGATTATCTGTACTCAATTTCCTGCGTTATTCTCCGTGGCGTAATCTCGGTCACGGCCCGTTGAGTGACTGCTGGCGAGAATCGCAACGGATTGATACCATTTTGCAATCCCGTGCGCGCCATCTCGCAAAAAAAAAAAAAGTAAGTCGTTCATTGCAACAAAGATGCAATTTGAAATGCAACGCAAGTGCCGTCGAGAAAGCTCAGGTTTGATTGACAACGTGAGCAAAGTGTTAAATGAGTTTGTTAATCGCGAATTATCGTTATATGGTATTGTGACGAACTTTCCACTGATGTCGTCTTTCATGGCGCAGCCCGAGCTGTCGGGAGCGGCCATCCTCCACCAGAGCCGACGGGACCAGGTGGCGGACGCGTGTCGGGTCTACAGCGCGTCCAGCCGCAAGCGCCGGGTCCTCACGCCCGGTGACCTCAAACACCTGGTGGTGGACGAGGACCACGAGCTCATCTACTGCTACGTCCCCAAGGTGGCTTGTACCAACTGGAAACGCGTCATGATGGTTCTGACGGGCCGAGGCAAATACAGGTGGGTGCAGAATGACTTGCAGATGAAATACGGGATGGGCTCTTACGGTTCTTGACACCTGTCTTCCGCAGCGACCCGATGGAAATCCCGTCCAATGAAGCCCACATCCCGTCCAACCTGAAAACCTTGAACCAGTACAGCATCGCCGAGATCAACCACCGCCTGAAGAACTACCTGAAGTTCCTGTTCGTCCGCGAGCCCTTCGAGCGGCTGGTGTCGGCCTACCGCAACAAGTTCACCCTCAAGTACAACTCGTCCTTCCACAAGCGCTTCGGCACGCGCATCGTGCGGCGCTACCGCAAGAACGCCACGCAGGACGCCCTGGCCAACGGCGCCGACGTCAAATTCAAGGAGTTCGCAGAGTACCTGGCCGACCCGGCCACCCAGCGCGACGGCCCGCTCAACGAGCACTGGCAGACCGTCTACCAGCTGTGCCACCCGTGTCACATCCACTACGACCTGGTGGGCAAGTACGAGACCCTGGAGGAGGACGCCAACTACGTCCTGCGGCTGGCCGGCGTCGCCGACTCGCTTCGCTTCCCCAGCTACGCCAAGTCCACCCGCACCACCGACGCCATGACGGCTCAGTTCTTCAGCAACATCAGCACTCCGCAGCAAGTCCAGCTCTACCAACTTTACAAGCTGGACTTCCTCATGTTCAACTACTCCACCCCCGGCTACCTCCGGCTCGTCTAGGGGAGGGGCCCCGCGAGGGTCTCTTGAGGGGGAGTGTTTCTTCAGGCGTGCTCGAACCAAACAACCGCAGAACGTGCACTTATTTGCACGCTGGAATGTCAAATCAGATCATGTGTGGATGGAATGTGGGTGAAGCGGGTCTTCCAGGTGGAAAGAACGAGACTTGAAGAGTCCTAGCGATGCTCCCGGCAGGTTTCAAACAAACCTTTGCTGGCACCCGGCACCCCAATTTGCAGCAAATACACGCCTCATTCCACCCCTGGCCTTTAAGGATGGCGATGGGGCGCCAAAGTCGGCAAAAAATTCCCGAAAGATGTTCTATAAGTGGCCTGCTCGCTTGGCACTTGAGCGACACCCTCAACACTTCGGGGGCCACGTTCGACAGGACGGCCCCGCGAACGCTCGGCCGCGTCCCAAAGAGAGCAGGCGGCACTGGAGCTCGGAAAGCCCGCCCACCGACTCGCGCCAACGTTCTTTGTGCTTATTTACTATTTTATTGTCTTCGGAAGCATTGCTGCGAGACGGCAAGAATTATTTAAACTGCTTTGTCGACTGAAATAATAGAGTATTTAATTTTCTTCTTTTTTTTTTTTTGTCTTGGATGGAGCTGTTGTGAAGCGTTAAGTTTGTCCGATTTTTGTCCCATCGACCTCCACATCACACACACGGCTTGAGAACGACACTCTCCATCACACTGTGAAGTGCATTACATGCTCTTACGTAAGCAATATTACACGGGGACACATCGGCAGGCCAATTATTCCAAACCACTCTGACTTCCAAGTCAAAGTGATATTTGGGGGATTGCTTCTGCCAATTTTTCAATTTTTTTTTTGCTTTACAGCAGACGTAATTATTTTCCCCATGCAATTATGTGCAGAGCGAGCTCTCTTGAATTTTAATGAATGTTCTTCGAATTGACTTATCGGACCACCACAGTGCTACACAGCGACAGATGAGGACATGCAAAGAATTTGGAAATAGGCTTGCGTTTTGTCCGATGTTTACGTCCACGCGAATGGAATGTCTTTTTAAAAAAAATTTTTTTAAAAATTTAACTTTTATGTCCTGACTTTTCCTCCCCGATTTTTTTTTAAAAACTAATTTCTGGAGCCAATTTTCACATTTTTCTTTTAAGTACATTTTTACTTTTCAGTGTGGCCTTACTTTTATTTTATTTTTTAAAAATATGACTTTGCATAATATTACACCTTTTTTCTTGTAATGTTTTGACTTCCTCCATATAATTGTATTTATTTCAAGTGTGGCTGTAAGAGGCGATGACTGCTGTTGCGTTCACATTTGTGTGTTTCTCAACTTTTTTTCGAAAGAGAAAAGTTGAAAAGACGGAAAAAGTTAGTCTCAACAATGCAACTTAATCGGTGTAATCTGACTATTTTCTCTTCATATTCTGCCCCCCTCCGTCTGATCTTTTTCCTCCTACGCGCCCTAAACATGCAATGCCAGAAAAAAATAAAGAGCGTTTACATAAAGAGCAGACGATACAAATTGCATAATCTGCACGGTAGTTTACGGCTTTAAAATATGAAGAGGAGTTGAAAATTGCTTATTTGAATGTTTTCGCCATACGGGCGAGGTGCTCGAATGAGTGAGTATCTGCAGGAAGCGAACGTCCACTCCAACATTGGTGATGGCGCCCTGACTTGAAACTAAAAAAGATTGTAAATAGAAAGCCTTCAAAGAGCCTCATGTAGCTTTAAAATCGGACCGTATGGAAGCGATTTACTGCATTTTTTTTTCTAATCGGACACGGACGTGTGTTTTTTTTTTTTTTTTTTCCCCTGCGGTCCTTCGGTTTCGGTGCCCCCCCCCCCCCCCGCAGCAACAATGGCAGTCTGCTCAGCATGACTCCCCGCAAATATTTCCCGCCCCCTCAGCTGGTTTTCCAGCGCTCACGCCGATGTGCTGATACCGTCTTACTCAGCACTCGTAAAGCCGAGGCGCGACCTTGCCACTTTTTTTTTTTTTCCTCCCCGGCCTTCCTGACTCAGACATTCATTTGCCCCCCCCCACCCCGCAGACGGAGCCACAAAGGGCCCCTCTTAGCGCTTAGCCTGTGACCGGCCCATTATAGAGGCCGCCTGTCTGCATGCTCCCGTCTTCTGCCCTGCGCTGAAAAAGGACATCCAGCTTAGGAAAACATCCCAAATCCTCAAATAGAAATAATGAACTTTTGTTTTGGCTGCTTTTGTCCCTATTCTTAACTCCGTCTGCATAAAAACCAAGCCATCTGCCCACCCTCCTCCAACCCCACCCTAACGATGTCTATTATTAGACTGAATTACAGACAGCGTTTGCTGTCTTGCTGAAATCTTCAAAACACATCGAAGGAAGGTTTTTCTTTCAAGAGCGCAGTTGACGATGGGGTTTGATACAGTATTTATGCCTTTACTTTGCTATTTATGCACAGATGAACACATTTTGTAAAGTAGTGATGAAACAGTTCACTTATTCCGACAGAAGTTTGCATTGAAAAATGAACGGTAGATGACATTGTTTCAAAGTGTACAGTATTGGACCCTCCGCGGAAATGAGATCGATCGGGATCATGGAAATTGTCGGGCGGGGCAAAAGGTGACAAACAAATGGATTGTGGTTGGATTGTTGTGAAACATATTGTTTCGATATTGTGGTTTGTTAGTGCTGTTTTGAATAAAATAAGTACAAATTGGGTTTCGCATTTGTTTAGTCGCTCTCATATTTGTGACTGGATATGAAAATTATTATGACGTGTCACATGTTTGGTTCATCCAGTAAATGGCATATACTGCATTCATCCATTAATGTAACTCTTTAAAATATTGATAGCTTTTGTCCTCAAGGTCACAGGTGAGCTGCAGCCTGTCTGAGCCGACTGGATGCAGTGGAAGTCCGCCTTGGACCGCTTGCCAGCCAATCGCAGGTCATCCAATTCATCATGTCATTGATCACATGCAATAAGTTGTGCGTCTTGCATCTTTTGTTGCTTTTCAACCTGAAATGATATCCAAGTGTGGAATTGTGTCAACATGTACTGTATGTAATCTTCGTGTATGTCATAACTTACTATTCAGAGTGACGTTCCAACGCTCCATGAAGGACAACTTGATGAAACGGTTTCCCTTACCCGGCCGGATGTGGGTCATCAGGGTCCCTGTCTGGAGGGAGGTATATTATGACTTGCAGCATGTAATTCTTTAGTCCTAATGTGAATGACATTATATATATATTTTTATTTTTTTTTTTAAATATATATATATATACATTTTTTTTTAAATATATATATATATATAATTTTTTTTTTTTTAAATATATATATATTAAAAAAAAATATATATATATATATTCTTTTTTTTTTAAATATATATATATATATAATTTTTTTTTAAAATATATATATATATATATATAATTTTTTTTTGTTTTTTAAATATATATATATATTAAAATATATATATATATATATATTTTTTTTCAAATATATATATATATATATATATATATATATATATGTTTATATTTATTATCTGTCTATATCTATCTATACCATGTATATCTATCGCTCTACATCTATATCTGTGTCTCATTAAACGTGCAAGTCAGTGAGGTGGAACAGTGAGCCCCTTTTCTGTTCTCTCGCGTTGCCACCATGCAGATAAAATCGTGCCCTGTTTTCCTATCAGAGTTCTTTCGTATTGGAGCGAAACAGATGCACGTGGAAACCAGCTGGTGGCGGCTTTAAGCAGGTGTTCAACCCAATTATGCTTCAAAATCAAAATACTCGTCTTGTTGGTTGAAACAAAACTTTCTTTGTGTTGCTTCAGCTTAATGACCACGCGTGAGCATAAAACGTCTTTGAGCGCCCGAAAGTTCAGCTCTCGGCCGACTTGATGACGACATCTCCGCTTCCTCCCCCCCAGATTCCTACCCGTACGTTTCCTCCCTGGTCTGTGCCTTCTTCATGTGTCTGACGCCTCTGTGGATGGTCATCTCCTCCAAGCACCCGGCCAGCCGCACCCTTCTCTACTCCGGATGGGAGCCGGTCATCACGGCCATGGTCATCAGCAGGTATTTGTCTCCGGCGCTTCAAAAGGGAACGGGTGGACATATGTTTTTTTTTTTTCCAGCTCCTGGAATACCGTCTGGTTTGCGTGATGACTCACCCTCGAAAGAAATTGCAGCCGCACGGATGCTCTCGGAGTCCCCCAAGCTTTATAAACGCGACTGTGTTTATTTATATCCCCCCCGTGTACAATTTAAACCATCTTTTAATAGACGAGCTGGAAAAGCGAATGGATGCCCGACTGCATGGGCGACAAACTCTTTTCTTTTCAGCCCATTTCCGACTTTTTGCGCATTTATAACAAAGCGCGCGTTCTAGGAGCAATAATATTTCTGTTATCAGCCCCATGTGTGAGCGCTCCAGTCATCTGATTGCCTTGCGTCCTTTGAGCGGCGTTCAGATGGAGTGGCGCGACGTTGGTGCCAATTACTTTTCATCATCATCCAGGTGCAAATTATGTTGTCGTCTGCAGCATCGGAGGGCTCATCCTGGATAAAACGGTGTCTGACCCCAATCTGGCTGGAATTGTGGTGTACACCCCCGTCATCAATGGTGAGTCAGTTTGACATTTATTTTTTTTTGTGTATGCATTCATTAATGGCTCCAATCATGAAATTGATTCAAATGAAATGAAAGTTGTCTGATTGAAAAGTCGAGCTTTTGCTGCCCATCATCCGTTTTGTCGCATCGCATTTGCAGAAGGTGGCGGAAGTCAACAGCCTCCGGGCTGCGGTTTTACGAATGTACAGTAAAACATCAAGGTAGCCGTTAAACTAAAGGCCGCGGGACCTGACACTTTGAACGCAACCTCATAAATCCACGGCAGTTTCAATGCGCACAATGCTTCAGACACCCAAGTTGTGTGTGTTCTGTCCGTCTTTCCATCGCGTCTTCAGCTTCATGCATCTTCTCCGTTTGACCATCAATAAAACACAATAAAGCGAATTTATTTTATTTTTTTAATTGGCACTACGAGTTTACTGTCAGCTACACGCAAAACAGATTGTGGACTTAAAGCAACCGTGTAATTCCGCTAGCTCGGTGCTAACAATGAAAAACGCCATAGCTGGGCTATCAAAACTAGTTGAAACCGTTTGAACTCTCGAAGGCACGGATAGAACGAAGCTTATATTCTTTTGACTCAACTACGACTCAATTGGGAATGTTTGTCTGTACAAAGTCCAAGGTGGACCCTGCCTCTCGTTCGTCCACCCTCGACTCCCGCTTTGCCTCCTGCAGACTCACCTTCAAGTATTCTAATGGGCATGCAAATTCCCGTCTTCCGGCGTCCAGCCAAGCCGGCATATTTTTCCGCAAACGCCACCATTAGATTGGGACGATATGAATGTCAAAGCGGACAAACCCATCCGCAATTCCACGGCATCTCAATAAACGAATGAGCTTGTGATATTAGATTCTGCTCATTTCCACAACAAGCCATAAAAGGTTCTAATTAAATGATAATCGAGAGAAACGGTCAACGAAACTGTGAGCAACCCTCGCTCAAATGATGTCGTCCGAGTCACGAGCGGCCGGCGAGCGTACGAGCGACTCATCTTATTGAAATGCAGCCCCAAAAATGAAGTCGGCGAGGGCCAATGAAGGCACGATGTGTGGATATTTGATAAGGAAGGAGCTGCGCCGAGCCTGATGAGAAACGCCGGGTCAAATCGAATAGCCGACTGGGGCCGAATGGATATTCACACCTCAAATGAAAAGAGGACGGCGACGGAAAAGCTGTTCCTCGGCAAAATAGCGAGAAGATTTCCCGTTCCGCTCTTTGGAATGCGTTCAAATTCAAGCCACTGCTTGTTGACTTTTGATTGCACTCATCACAAACTCTTCTCGATGCCGATTCTGACTAAATATTCGTGTTTGCACGTTGCAGCATTACAAATGCATAAAATAGTGACTGAGACGAAGATAAAAAAAAAAAAATGTGCTTAGTAAGAAGACACGTTGAGGCGCGCGTCAGGTTCGAATTGAGATGAAGCTGCTTTGAAACGTTCCCATTTCAAATTGATGGTCAAGTATTTCCCAATAATCGACTCGCGTGCTCTTGATAACGTGAGATGATCAGACTTACTGCTACTATTCTTTTAAATGCGTTTAAAAAAATGAATTAGAAAAATCCCAAAGCTAAATTGAATTATTACCGGCTCATTTTGACTTTGGTCAAATCCCCTGATTATGATGGCTATTTATTTATTTATTTTTATTTATTTATTTATTTTTGTTAGCGCAGTTACTCTCCTCTATCATCAATCATTTCTGGAACCCGCTGGTGTGAAACGTGCCTTTTTTCCATGGTGGAGCATCTTGTATTTTCCCTCCAGACTCCCAACTGATGCAGATGACATTTTTTTTTTTAATCCGTCCTCATCATTTTGGCATATCTGCTTCAGTGCGTCTTTGATTTCAGATAACCCCCCCCCTCCTCCCTCCGCCCTAAAACGCTCATTATATTTTATCTTGGCACGTCTCGCGTCACATCGATGTAGCCATCCCTCCGGGCAGAGCGGGCCAGGTTGAGACAGACGCGGACCCCCCACTGGTGTCTCGGCGCAGACCCCTTCAACGTCCTCATCCTCACTTCTGTCAAAACCGGTGACCTGGATAAGCCACAAACCTCCTCCGCTTCCAAGAGGACCGCCAGCAACCCCCCACCCCCCAAATGGAACCAATTTATGTCGCCGGCAAAATTCCACCAAATCCGAAATTGCTGCCGCCATTTTATTTTGGATTCTGGATGCACCTTGAAATCTCCAATTTGCATAAATATGACAAATCGAATCAAAGCTCTCTTATTTTAAGTCTTTCTTATCTTGACCCTCGTACAAAAAGTACGACAAACATTCTTAAACGGCGAACGTGACTCCTTTTATCCTCGGCCATAAAAACGTTTGAAAGTGATTTTTGACAATGAAAGCCTTATTTATGGTTTAAGAATTTCGAACAGGCATATTTTGCTCTGCTTTTGTGATGGCTTCTGTTTGTTTTGTCAAACCAGACAAGGAAAAGTCACATTTTCTGTTTTATTTTTCGTGTCTGAAGTAGCGTGAAATAGTTTGGCTTAATAAATGCAGCCCTGACCACGATGAAGTGACTCTAAGATGTTTAATGGCGCAACAAAAATGTGGTCATTTTCCATGTGTATTTCGCAAACAAAATTGTCAAAAACTCGAGAAAAGTATTAATCAGCATCAAACCAAGTCGAATTTAGAACGATGTGCGCGTGATTATGAGGTTGTCTTGCCAGGCCTGATGCTTGTGCAGAGTTTTGTGAGTTTTCCTGCATCTTGAGACTCTCAAAAGCAACATTGTTTTCATGGCAAATTGCTCGTCGCCACGGCAACAGATTTTCATGAAAAATCGCAATTGTGAAAATTTGCCCTGGTGTCAAAGCTGCGTGGAAAAACTTGCCCATGGCAGCCTTTGTGTGTCCTTTGGCAGGTGTTGCTGTTGTTGTGCATCGCCGACTGGATGGTGCACTCCATGTGGCGCAGCGGCAAAGACCCCGACAGCTTCTCCATCCCCTACCTGACGGCGCTGGGCGACCTGCTGGGCACGGCTCTGCTGGCGCTCAGCTTCCACTTCCTGTGGCTCATCGGCGACCAGGACAGCGACGTGGGCGACTGACGCCTCGCTGAGGGACAGCGGGTGACGTACTTTGATGCCGTACATCGTCACTGCTCTCGTCGTCGAGGCTTTTGCACCGAAGCACTTGCGCCCTTCAAGGTCTTCTACTTTGCAAGAATGCTTCTTGGATTGACTTTTTTTTTTCTGGGAGCTATGTGGAAGTGTTCCAATTCTACATGCAAATTGGTCGGTGCAATCAAGCTTCACCTATTTTTTTTTTTTTTAAATAAACTTTTACAATGGATGGCTGCACGCCAACACTTATTTCGTTGTCCTCTTTTGTACGTATGACGAGAACCAGAATTCATTTCCAGTAGCCCATATGCCGCTTGAGATTGACTGGTGAACAAGGTATTGTTTTATTAAAATTGTGTTTTAAGTGTTTGTCAGTTTCCCCCCCAAAAAAAACTAGAAGAAAAAAATCTAAAAAAAAAAAAAAAAAAAACACTAACATGTAGCAGCAGTGTGTATGCCTCGAATGTTTTTTGTCTAAATAAATGTTTTCAATAAAATAAAACATTTCTCTCTATTTTTATTAATGTTGCAAGCATTTCAAATTGAATTTTCACTCTTTCAACCAGGTCCCTTTTGTTACAGAATTATTTGTAAAAGCTTTTGCGTGGCGAAAAGTCTGCACAAACTCGACGGCGTCCAATTAAGATCCAAGGTGTCTTGGTCACATGACAGGCGCTTCAAATCACAATTAACTCGGGCCTCGGAATGTGAAAGCGCCTCCCTGACATGTCTTTGAAGGTGCAAAAGCGCTGCCTTATTAAAGCAATGTTCTTCAATCTTGTGATCAAACGCGCCATCGTGCAGAGAGAATTTTTCATGTTTATGAACTTCCTCGCCATTTGAATGCAGCAAGTTCCTTCTCCCGAAGCTCATATCAATGCTCATAATTGTCTTTTAATAAGGTCAACTATTTACAATGCCAGACATTTGGCTTTTCCGGAGCGATCTGCCACTTAAATGGCACTGGCCCAGACCCAAACACGGGGCCTTGTGAAACCGAATCCCCTGCCTGTCAATCATCCTGTCAACCCCCCGGGCCATTAGCGCAATGTTTATATGAGGCCTGTGCACAGAAGGGGGTCGAAGGGGAGGTCTGGTGGTGAAGGCAGCAGCAGGACACAACTGATGATTTCGACACGCCATAGAAGAAAACGTCTCCAGAGGTTTGTGCATAGTTGTATGGTATGGTGTATATAGTCACGTGTTGCTAAGTGGATCTTGAAATATATCCAGTAGTATAGATAGATTAATAGAAATACAGATAGATAAATATAGATAGAGGATATAGAAAGATAGTTTTAGAGCGATAGATGTAGACAGATGCATATAGATATAGATAGATATCAATCTAGATAGATATTGATAGTATAGATGAATACAGATACGTAAGATAGATATTGATAATATCAATAGAGATGGATATAGATAGATATTGATATAAAAAGATAGATATAGACAGATGTAGAGAGATAGATATTTCTATAAAAAGATATATATATATATATGATAGAAATCGATAGTATAGCTCGATAGAGAGAGAGAGGATAGATATTGATAGTATAGATCGAAAGAGATAGATATAGATTGTATAGATAGAAATACAGCTAGAAAAATATAGATATAGATAGATAAAGAATTAGATAGATCTTTTTTAACAATATCAATTTCCATTCTCCAACAAAATAGAACCATCAAATGCAGACAACACCCAAAAAAATAAATAAATAAATAAACAAAATGAAATAAAAAAACAAGCAAACCAAAAGTCTACTCAGAGAAACAAACCCACCATATCATAAATTACAAGAGCATGTTTTTGTGTTTTAAATTTCTGCAATATCTTTGTAAAATTTTCCATTTCTTTTGTATAAATGATTTCACTGCATCCCCCTTTCTAATATAGTGATGTTTATTTTTCCAAATGAATTTGAAGTTTGTTTGATTTATAGATTTGATTAGACGATCCGAAATAATAAAAAAAAGAAGGCTGGGTATATAAGTCTAAAAAGTACGTCCAAAAATGGACATATCTCTCTGTAGCCAGGAATTAAGTATTTATTTGCTTTTTTCGATGACTGAAGCAACATTCCATTGTTACTCTCACAGCTAAATATTTGACCTAATCTTTTCCTAGAATTCCATATAAATGTATTGGAGGGTCCCAGGTTTGGGTAGCAACGTAATAACTCCCTGTCTCGTTGTTGGCATCAAATCATCTCTCTTTATACATTCCTTCAAAGTTTCAAATAATCTTACTTTTATATCGTAGCGGTGAGGATAATGACAGGGTTGCGTCAAGTTTTTTTTTTTTTGCAAGATAGTTTAGCCGCGACCCGGAAGTTAAACCGACCAGAAACGGAAGCGAAGAATTGTTTGGAAACCTGATGTTGTGCTGTTGAGATTGTTTGCGTTAACGAAGACTTTTTGGCACTGTTTATTTGTGAAAAGGCGTCCACAATGAAGGAATATTTTGGCTCCACGTCAACCTTGAAGAAGGAATATTGGCTCCACGTCGACCTGCGCAAAAGTGGCGACGCGTTTGTGCAAAGGTAACGCGTCCTCAACTTTTCCACGTTTTCACAGCTTGTTCCTTAAGAAGTATATTTCTATTTAAAAGGAAACATTGTCTCCTATTTAGCGTGTTCCTCGTGTGACTTGGTTAGATAAAAACATGTGGTGCATGTGCACAATCTAACGCTCTTTGCTATTTGCTAATGTGACTATTTTTTAATTAAACTATCTGTCAAAAACAAGAGCCTCGATATCTTAAAAGTACAAATGCAAATGCATGTATTGTCGGTTTTAAATGCTTTTGAAGATCACAATGACCTTAAAGAGTGCATTTCTGCTTTCGATTAAAAAATGGACAGCCTGTCATAAAAACAAATGTTTCATTTAATTATTAGCGGCATAAACATTTGAGAGTATTTTAATACTTTGTAGTTATTGGCTGGCAAGTCACGTTTTTGCCTTTATGCAAATTGACACATATGCAAATTAGGGCATATGCAAATTAGCTCACTCAGCGTTTATGTTTTTGTTTATTTTTGCAGGCTGGTTGATGTTTTGGACACCAAACAACCGACAGATTCAGAGTTCTGGACATCTGGACTCGTCTGCACCTCAAAAACGGGAACTTTTTTTGGGACAGGTATGTGTTCTGTTTCACGGCAAGGAAGTCCATGCTGTGTGCGTAAGGGGATGGCATGCCAAATCACTCCAAAAAATCTTAAAAAATTTATTTTGCCGATTTTCATTTTAATGAAACTTGATGTGCTTGGGAGTGATGGCATAACATTAAATCTGAAATTTGAGGTCAATTAGAGCAGTTTTTAGGTGCTACAAACCCACGCATATTAATGAGTTTGGCAAAAAAAGGGGCGTGGCCACCTTACTTTAAGCCCTTTTTTTCAGGAACGACTTTGTCAGTCTTCACAAAACACATATTTTTGGAATGTGAACTTAACAAGGAATCCAAATCTGCAACCATTTAGCAGATCAGTGCATATTTCTTTTAACAGCTGAGCTAATTAATATTCGGGTGGCTGTAACTCCAAAATCGATGTTCTGATTGACCTCAAATTTCAGATTTAGTGTTGTGCAATCACTCTCAACAAGTACAGCAAGTTTAATTAAAATCAAAATCGGCTTGGTTTTAAACCCACTGAGTGATTTGGCATTGAATGACCCCTTGAGGAGGTGAGTGTGATGCCACTTAGTCATTTTTCAGTGCGCCTTGACCTTCGCTTCATCGACTGCACACACACAAGCTGCTTTTTTTCTAAATTGTTTAAAAATAATTTCTTTTATTAATGAGTGTCCAAAATAACACTGACTTGTTTTTAAAAATATTTTTTAAATAAAAAAATATATAAATATTTTGGCTGGCTCAGAAAAATAATAGTTTTTTGTTTTTTTTAATCCTTTAAGCACACGTTCAGAAGCATTGAATTATGTTTTTGTTGTGTTTGCAAGTGTTGTGTAGTACTTGAAGCTTTGGCCTGTTGTGCTGATGTGACATCACACACTCTTCCTCAAGCACACATTGTGACGTCCTCTGCTGTTGCTTCCATGTTGAGCCTGTCGGCCAGTGTTTGTTTGTAACTTAAGTCAAACTTCATTGCTGAAATGGTGTCCAAAAAAAAAAAAAGCGTTTGCGTAGTGTATTGTTCAACTGTAATTACAATGTTTGATTTATTGCTAACTGCACCCTGACTGAGTTTTGAAATAGCGTTGTTATCCACCATTTGTTTTTGTCATGTTCTCATTTGTTGAATGGATGCAACTGGACTGTTTGAGATTTTTGTTTGGCCTCTGATCCAAGCAGGCTTCTTGGGTTCATGCTCAAGGCCAGATGGCGAGCTGTCCCGTCTGGCCTTGAGCATGAACCCAAGAAGCCTGCTTGGATCAGAGGCCAAACAAAAATCTCAAACAGTCCAGTTGCATCCATTCAACAAATGAGAACATGACAAAAACAAATCTTGGATAACAACGTTTTTTTAAAGAAAATTTAATTAGTATTTTTTTAATAAAAAAAAAAGATTAAAACTCAGTCAGGGTGCAGTGAGCAACCAAAACACTCATTCCAATTACAGCTGAGCAATTTTCTGCACAAAAACTTTATTTTTTCCCAATTTGACACCATTTCAGCAATGTTGATGTGTGACTAAAGTGAAACACTGGACGACAGGCAGGCTGTACATGAAAGCAGCAGCAGACGCGAGGGAAGTCCGTCATGTCGGTGCACTTTAATCTCTGCTTGATGTATGACATAAGGTGTAAAATGATGTATTTAAGAAAAAAAAAAAACTGCTTCTCTTTAAAATATATTGTTGAACTGTAAATGGAGTCTCCGTGTTTTCTTGCTCACTACACCCTCACTGAGTTTCAAATGGCCTCGTTATGGATGCCAAGTGGACTGTTCAGGTTGTGCTGGAAAACGTTTGGCCTCTGCTCCGAGCAGGCTTGTTGGTTTCGTGCTCAAACAGCAGATGGCGAGCTGTCCTTGCTGGCGTTTGAGCATGAACACGAGAAGCCTGCTCGGACGAGAGGCCAAAAGTCTTCCGGAGCGACTTGAGCAGTCCGGTTGCCGTCCAATCACGGCCCGGAAAAAGCATGCGCGTAGCCACACCCACTTTGCAAATCTGGATTTGTCATGTGAAATTTTTTCCATAAGTCCGCCCACCTCTTGAAAAGGCCAATCAGAATCTGGCATGCAAAATAATTTGCCTAACTCCACCCACCCTGCCAAATTGACCAATCACCTTCCCGCTATGCAAATTTATTTGCATAACCACGCCCATTTTTGGCCAAAAACACTGGGTATTGGCACTAATTCGCATATCCACGCCCCTTTATGCTAATGTAGGATTTGTATGCTAATATATTTGCATAACCCCACCCATTGCCAGCCCAACCAATCAGATCACGAGCTGCTTCATAATTTGCATAGCCACACCCAGTGCACACCAAAGCCACCAATCAGATGGCTGCCTGTTCTCATTTGCATAATGTCCCACCCCCTATTTTTATTTTAAATTTATGGTTGTATTAAAAAAAGAATGCAATAATTCACGACATGTAATATTTTATTTATTTGCAAAGTACATGTTAAAGCAAAATATATATACAAAAATAAACAAAAAAGTTCACAATAAACTATGCAAGATAAAAAAAAAATAACCCTAACAAGTTGGAAGCATTAACAGGCGTCTTCTTGCCGCCGTTTCATGAAGTCGTCAGCCAGCGGGACCAAAGTGTGGAGGGCCCAACAAAACGACAGCAAGTCCAAAGTCACGGATGCCAGTCACGACATGGAAAAAGGGGACATGTGAGTTAGAGAACATTTCTTGTGCAGTCAACATTTGACAAACTTAAACCTACCAGGGATGAAGAAGATGGAGGAGTTTGCACGGGTGCGGTCACAGCAGGCATGTGCACACGAGTGGTGCAACCGTCTCAAAGTCGTCTTCCACTTCTTGGCTGGCTGCTCCCAAGTTGGCTTCAGCATCTTCTTGCTGTGGTCCTCCAGCTGACCGAGCCGACGCAACCATGCAGAGTAAGCAAAGAGCCCACAGTCAAGAAATAAGTTTGCACAACCAAGTTTTGTTGAAATGACCATTTATTTTACTTGCAGATTAAAAGTCAAGTTGCACACCATGGAAGGGGGGGGGGGGGGGGGGATAAAAAGTTGCAGAGCAAGGACAGCGTGGACCAGTGTGTCGTGACTTCTGGGGAAAAAAAAACAAAAAACATTGCGAGTCAAAACATTTAAACACCTTTTTGTTGATGAAACGCACGACCACAAGCTTGTCGAAATTCCGCTTCGGACATTTTGTGATGCTGGACTCCTCTGCTTGATGACGAACAGTTGCCAGTTCTGCAAACGTCGCCATCACGTCAAACTGCTTCTGAGGGCTCCACAGCGGACAAACCTAAACGGGAGGTAAGCACGAGATAAGTCCAGCTTCAAATTTTTAAGTTTATTCACGTGAAAGATTCAAGGTTCATTGATGACATACTTGTAGAAATTCTTCATCCTGCAGATGCAAAATGTTGGTGGCCAGCGTGCCAAGTCCATGACGGCACCTTCACTCGAAGCTTCTGCACACAGTCCAAAAAAAGAAAAAAGTCCACACTCCTGAAATTTGTCAAGCTTGGGTCATCTCACAGAATGTTGATCATGGCGCCATGTTTCCCCCCAGCCCTACAACAAACAAAAAAAATATTTAATTCGGAGTAGTTGCTGGTTCAGGTTCTCCAGGGCCAAGATGTGCTTTGGCGCCACCTGGTGGACACAAGCAGGAAGCGAACCAACATGTGAGTATTGGCACAGAATGGCAAATGTACCTTTGTGAAGGGCTTGACTGAAGCGCATCTCATTGCAGCTTTGGGGGAACTGCAAAAGAGAAATTTGTTAAAAGAAATGTTCTCGTCAGCCATTTTGTTTCGCAGAGTGATCAAACGTTCCACGTTGTAGCTCATCTTCACCACGTGCTGAAACAAATTAAAACATGACATCATATTTGTATACATTTGAGTGTTTTTATCTCACCAGTGACGAGCGCAGAGCTGAGCAGGACATCTCGGCAATGACCTGGAGCACGAAAAGGGCTGTAAGACACAATGACATAGTTAGCAACATGGCATTTGGTCAGCGCATTTAAATGCAGGTAAAAAAAAAAAGAGAGAGACGCCATTTTAGAGTCAATTTGGCCATTCGCTGCAGGATGCAAGCCTGTGGACAAAAATTAAAACAGTTAAAAGAGAGCAATTGTTGATTCTCATTTGAATTGTGATCATACAAACGCTGGCAACCTACCTTCTGCCAAACGCGGCTCTTTTGCTGCAATGCAAAAAATAAAAGTGCGTTAGTTTAAAAAGTTAACAGCGTTTACTTACCGCTTTAAATCTCAGGCGTTTGTGTCATTTTTGCGTTTGGGATAATTAAACACTTCGGCTGCAAGATAGAAAAGTTATTGCATGCCGAAAACATGAATTAATGGTCAAAGTTCTAATGACGAGTCTTAAAAAATAAACTTTAAACTCACTTTGACATCTTTTGGTCATCTTGTCGACGCGAAGCTGTCAGCTCGGTGGAGAAAGAGAACGCTGGTTTCAAATTGTCACAGCTTAAATAGATTTTCGCTAACGACGTGGTCACGTGCTTGTTTTTTTTTTCCTAAAAAGCTTTATTTAAACAAGAAAACAAAATGAAAGACGAAACTGACAGAAAAACAAGTGAAAAGAGAGTTGGACGGGATTCGAAACGACACCGCTCGCAGGTGCTTGCACCGTAATCCCTGTCTTTAACCATTCGGCTAATTGCGCCATGACACCTCCGGTATTTTTATCCTTTATATTTTTCACATTGCCGTTGTCAGCTGCTGAATTTTATATACTTAATCTATAAATACAAACTAAACGCCAGCAACCGATAAACTGGATTTAGTCGAGTGGGTTATGACTTTACATTTGGTTTGATGTACCCGCGTACGAATCCCGTTTTCTGCTTATGTGTATTTATTTGCAACGGTGGTGCAGAGAGCGAGACTCGAACCCGAGTCACCTGAACCGGACGCAAAGTTTTAGACCAGTCGACCAAAGTAGATGAAAATTTTCGCATTTTGTGGTTCTATTTCTTTCAAATGTATTTCTGTTTTCTATTTTTTTGTGTCTAAATTTCCATTATTTTTTGGTCTTGTGTGGTCCAGTGATCTAAGCCAACAATTTCGGCTACCGTTGACCCAGTTCGTGTCCAGTTCTTTTCCTCTATTCAATGTCTGTTGAATAAGGTTGCAAAGAGCAAGGTTCGAACAAGTTCACCGCGGTAACGGAATCCTTTTCTTATAGCATGAGCCAACCAGCCGTGTCGTTCCGGCCCCAAAAACATGAAAGTCATGAGTACGCACCCCGTTTTCTTAATTTTTTTTTTTTTATCAAAATCGGGTGCTGGTTTTCTCCTTCCACCACATCATCCACTGAACTTCGAATCCAAGGACGGCCATTCTTTTGCATCACAACCAACTCAACCCTGGGTGCAGTTACTCCAGTTATCCACAGGAGGGCAGTATTGCATCACATCGAGTGCTCCGGCTGTTTCCTCGAAATTTATGTCTTGGTTTGCCTCCGCACACTTTTGGGTTTATGCGTAACTCATTGGAACATAAAGAACATGCAAAGATTGGACTGGGTTATGTCAGCTTTATTTGGGGAAACACAATTTGACAAAGACATTTCACTTAAGGAATTTAAATTTGTTTTTTTAACAACCATTCTTCTGTAATATAGTGCAGAACTTAAACTGGGCTCAAAAGTGACCAGCAAAAATCTAGGAATAATTTGTGCTCCCCTAACAGCAATCATAACTGCCTTAATAGTTCAAACCGTAAAAATATCACAAACTATGATCCCAAAACACTTGGAAAGAGGTTCGCAAAATGTGAACCATTAATCTGTACCTCATAAAAGCATGTAGTCATAGAATGTAAATAAGTGAACAGTTTGCACGTCATATTTAATTGTGGGTACCAGTGTGTACCGTGCATGGCTTGTGCGTCAGGTGAAGCGAGGCTAAGAACACCTGAGATTAATGTAAAAATGTACACTCTTGATATTTTTCCCCTGTGCAGTCACGATGGACTTAGACATCTGAGAATGGAGATGGTTAAAAGCGAGCAAATGTTGCGCCTCTGCAGTCCCTCAATAATGACACTTGACCTTTTCCATCAGTCTTGTAAACTTGGCTTGTGTTCACTTCCTCCGCGTGTCCACCAGGTGGTAGTCAATTGTCTACTGACCTTGATGAGCGTCTTTTTATTTTATTTTATTTTTTATGTAATAAACTTAACTTAAACTGAGTGTGGCTGGTCCGTTTTTTTATTTTGTTTTCAGGTTTCCATCTTGGAGAAGTCTGACAGGAATGTTTCGATCTAATAATCGAGTCATATGGGCAACATGTAAAATCGAAGTCAATGGTCCCTTTGTAATCGAAATGTACTTTTGGAAGAGCATGCAGAAAAAATGTGTTAAAGTTGAGCATGTGTTACCTGCGCACAAAATGTTCACAGTTAATGTGGACGCTACAGCAGCTTCATTGTGGGAACCTCTGCTCGTGCAAACGATCAAAAACTCGTCACGTGGCAAGGTAACTAAAATAGCCACGCGTTTAAAGAAACAAAACAAAGTTTACATAAACACGCCGATCAATCCAAACACTTTCTTGTTTTGGTTTCATTGGGCTTTTCACTTCCGGGTTATAAATGTCATTTCCCTCCACAAAAAACTTTATTTGCCAGTCTGTCAACAAACTTTAACACACGGGAGATATAAAAAAATAAACCACCCAAAAGCAAAACAAATATATCGTCCGAGTCTAGTAGCTTCCTATAGTCTCGCCAACAATAATAAGACATGAGGACCGACTTGGGAGAGTCTTCGGTTTATTGCATTCGACAATAGCCACAACAGTACAACACTTTTTCATGACGTGTTTGAACATGCAACTGTTATCAGTTATCCACCACCTGAATGTAGTTACAGCGATTCACCGCAAGACGGCAGCATATGTTGTGTTTTGCCCATTTCCCCTCTTAACGTTCGCATCTTCACTATATTTCATCTATGACGTGATTTGACCATGCAATCGTCAAGTTTTTTTTCCAACGACAAAATATTTGGTCGTGTTCATCGCCTCCTCCTGCACATACATAAAACCAAAAGTTTCTCCTAAGAATATTATTTTTTTACATCGTACAACAGACTGTTACAATTTAACTAGACGAAACAGTTTTGTATTTTTGCAAATTGCAAACATTTTAGCTAGTAAGACGTTAGCACGCAAAAAAAGATGTTAGCACGCCATTAGCTCAATTAGTCGCGTCTTGTAAAGGTTTCCCGTTATGACGTCACACATGTTTTTTCTTCAAAAACGTACAGAGAATTTCAAAAATCCACAATACGACAGCAATTTTTTTATTTTTATTTTTAAATGAAGCCAGGTGCCAGCAGTTTGATACACGTCTGAAATACCAAATTTTCCAATTACTTTTTGACTTTCAATGTTCCAATTTTTGCGCATGCGCCGGACAGCCTTGAAAAATGTTTTTTTTTTCTTTCGGTGGGGGACGAATATATTTTTTAAACTCTGAATGTGCCGTTTTACACTCTGTCATTTTAGTTTGTTAATCGCTTCGTCAATGTTTTTTAATTTTTATTTTTAGCGTCGCTGCGACCCGGAAGTTAAAATCGACCGGAAAAGGAAATGAGCAACTGTTTGTCTGGGTGTTTCGTTTGCTAATGTTGTTTTGTGGAATTCGAACAAATGTGCTAAGTTTGTTAAGCTACCTCAGCTCAAAATAGTCTCTTTTTTATAGTTTACATGAGCAAAGACGTCCACGATGCAGGAATATATTCTCCACGTCGGCTGTACAAAAGTCCCGACGTATTTTGCAAAGGTAACGCGTTCTCATCTTTTCCACGTTTTGACTGCTTGCTCCTCTAAAAATAGACTTTTCTTTAAAAAACAACCATACTATTTGGCGTGCCACACAGGTGGTTGTTTTGTTTTAATCAAAACATTTGGTGCATTTGCAACTGTAATGCTATTTTTAATGTAAAAATCGTTTCTTTGCGATATCTTAAAATATAAAGATATGTATTGTATGTTTTAAATGCATTTAAATATCACACTGACCTTAACGAGTGCATTCCTGCTTTCGATTAGAAAAATGGACAGCCCGTCATCAAAACAAATGTTACATTTACTTATTAGCGGCATAAACATTTAAGAGTATTTTAATACTTCGCAGCTATTGGCTGGCAAGTCACGTTTTTTCCTTTATGCAAATTGACACATATGCAAATTAGGGCATATGCAAATGAGCTCACTCAATGTTTATGTTTTTGTTTATTTTTACAGGCTGGAGGATGTTTTGGACACCAAACAACTTACAGTTTCATAGTTCTGGACATCTGGACTCGTCTGCACTCCAATGACGGCAACTTTTTTTGGGACAGGTATGTGTTCTGTTTCACGGCAAGGAACTCCATGCTCTGTGCGTAAGGGGATGGCATGCCAAATCACTCCAAAAAATTTATTTTGCCGATTTTCATTTTAATGAAACTTGATGCGCTTGGGAGTGATGGCATAACATTAAATCTAAAATTTGAGGTCAATTAGAGTAGTTTTTAGGTGCGACAAATTCACGCATATGAATTAGATTGGCAAAAAGGGGTGTGGCCACCTGACTTTAAGCCTTTTTTCTCAAGAACTACTTTGTCAATCTTCACAAAACACACATTTTTGGAATGGCAACTTAACAAGGAATCCAAATCTGCAATCATTTAGCAGATCAGCGCATATTTCTTTTAACAGCTGAGCTAATTAATATTCGGGTGGCTGTAACTCCAAAATCTTTGCTCTGATTGACCTCAAATTTCATATTTAGTGTTGTGCAATCACTCTCAACAAGTACAGCAAGTTTCATTAAAATCAAAATCGGCTTGGTTTTAAACCCACTGAGTGATTTGGCATTGAATGACCCCTTGAGGAGGTGAGTGTGATGCCACTTAGTCATTTTTCAGTGCGCCTTGACCTCCGCTTCATCGACTGCACACACACAAGCTCATCATTCAAAGCTTTTGAACATTTGCTTTTTTTCTAAATTGTTTAAAAATAATTTCTTTTATTAATACGTTGCCAAAATAACACAGACTTTTTTTTTTTAAACTTCAGCATATGTTCAGAAGCATTGAATGGCGGTCTTGTTGTGTTTGCAAGTGTTGTGCAGTACTTGAAGCTTTGGCCTGTTGTGCTGATGTGACATCACACACACTCTTCCTCAAGCACACATTGTGGCGTCCTCTGCTGCTGCTTCCATGTTGAGCCGGTCGGCCAGTGTTTGTGTTTAACTTCAGTCGAAGTTCATTGCTAAAATGGTGTCAAAAAAGCATGTTTGTGTAGTATATTGTTCAACTGTAATTAGAATGTTTTATTGCTAACTGCACCCAGACTGAGTTTTAAAAAAAGTAAAAATTTTGAAAAATTAATAGATTTTTTTTTTATTTATTTAAAAATTAAAAACTGTAATTATTTTTTTTTAATGCCTTGTTATCCACAATTTGTTTTTGTCGTGTTCTCGTTTGTTGAATGGATGGCAACAGGACTGTTTGAGATTTTGTTTGGTCTCTGATGCGAGCAAAACCCAAACAGTCCTGTTGCCATCCATTCAACAAATGAGAACATAACAAAAACAAATTGTGGATAACAAGGCATTAAAAAAAAATAATTACAGTTTTTAATTTTTAAATAAATAAAAATACAATTTAACTCAGTCAGGGCGCAGTTAGCAATCAAAACACTCAGACTCCAATTACAGCTGAGCAATTTATTGTACAAAAACAGTTTGACACCATTTCAGCAATGTTGATGTGTGACTAAAGTTAAACACTGGATGACAGGCTGTACATGAAAGCAGCAGCAGAGATCGCCACCATGCGTGCTCGAGTCCGTCATGTCAGTTCGCTTTAAACTCTGCTTGATGTACGTCGTAAGGTGTAAAATGTATTTGACAAAAAAATGCTTTTCTTTCAAATATATTGTGTTAAATGTAATTTGAGTCTCCGTGTTTTCTTGCTCACTGCACCCTCACTGAGTTTCAAATGACCTCGTTATGGATGCCAAGTGGACTGTTCAGGTTGTGCTGGAAAACGTTTGGCCTCGGCTCCGAGCAGGCTTGTTGGTTTCGTGCTCAAACAGCAGATGGCGAGCTGTCCTTGCTGGCGTTTGAGCATGAACACGAGAAGCCTGCTCGGACGAGAGGCCAAAAGTCTTCCGGCGCGACTTGAGCAGTCCGGTTGCCGTCCAATCACGGCCCGGAAAAAGCATGCGCGTAGCCACACCCACTTTGCAAATCTGGATTTGTCATGCGAAATTTTTTTCCACAACTCCGCCCACCTCTTGAAATGACCAATCAGATCCTTTCATGCAAAATAATTTACCTAACTCCACCCACTCTCCTGAATTGACCAATCAGCTTGCCTATATGCAAATAAATTTGCATAACCACGCCCACTTTCTACCAAAAAACAGTAGATATTGGCACCGATTTGCATATCCACACCCCTGTATGCTAATATTGGCATTTCATGCAAATTTTTCTCATAACTCCACCCCTCTTCAAGCTCAACCAATCAGATCACTCGCCGGTACCTAATTTGCATAGCCACACCCACTTTCTTACCAACGCAACCAATCAGATGGCTGCCTGCTCCTCATTTGGATAATGCCCCACCCACTATTCCTCACTCGACTGTCTTTGAGAATTAGGAGTTTGTTTTATTTATTTTTATTAAAGAAGTTACAAGAACGCATGACAAGTAAGATTTTATTTATTTGCAAAGTACATGGTGAATGGCAAAAAATAAAATAAAAAAGTTAACAAAAAACTATGTACAAAAAGAATAACCCTTACAAGTGCGAGTCATTGGCAGGTAAAGTTGTCAGCCGGCGGGACCAAAGCGTGGCGGGCTCAACAAAACGATATCCAGTCCAAAGTCGCGGATGCCAGTCACGACCTGGAGAAAGGGGGACATGAGAGTTAGAGAACATTTCATGTGCAGTCAACTAAATTAAACCTACCAGGGATGAAGAGTTTGCATGGATGCACTCACGGGAAGCCAACTCTGAAAGAGAAAAAAAAAAACATTTTGTTGAAGTTGTCAAGTGCAGTCACAGCACGCATGTACACACGAGTGGTGCAACCGTCTCAAACTTGTCTTCCACTTCTTGGCAGGCTGCTCCCAAGTTGGCTTCAACACCTTGATGCCGTCCTCCAGCTGACGCCGACAACGACGCAGAGTAAGCAAAGAGCCCAAAGTCAAAAAAACAAGTTTACACAACCAAGTTGTGTTGAAATGACCATTTATTTTACTTGCAGATTAAAAGTCAAGTTGCACACCATGGAAGGGGGGGGGGGTAAAAAGTTGTAGACCGAGGACAGCTTGGACCAGTGTGTCATGACTTCTGGGAAACAAAAGAAAAACATTGCGAGTCAAAACATTTAAACACCTTTTTGTTGATGAAACGCACGACCACAAGCTTGTCAAAATTCCGCTTCGGACATTTTGTGATGCTGGACCCTTCTGCTTGATTATGAGCAGTTGCCAGTTCTGCAAACGTCGCCATCACGTCAAACTGCTTCTGAGGGCTCCACAGCGGACAAACCTAAACGGGAGGTAAACACTAGATAAGTCCAGCTTCAAATTTTTAAAAGTTTATTCACATAAAAGATTCAAGGTTCATTGATGACATACTTGTAGAAATTCTTCATCCTGCAGATGCAAAATGTTGGTGGCCAGCGTGCAAAGTCCATGACGGCACCTTCACTTGAAGCTTCTGCACACAGTCCAAAAAAAGAAAAAAGTCCACACTCCTGAAATTTGTCAAGCTTGGGTCATCTCACAGGTTGTTGATCATGGCGCCATGTTTCCCCCAGCCCTACAACAAACAAAAAAAATATTTAATTCGGAGTAGTTGCTGGTTCAGGTTCTCCAGGGCCAAGATGTGCTTTGGCGCCACCTGGTGGACACAAGCAGGAAGCGAACCAACATGTGAGTATTGGCACAGAATGGCAAATGTACCTTTGTGAAGGGCTTGACTGAAGCGCATCTCATTGCAGCTTTGGGGGAACTGCAAAAGAGAAATTTGTTAAAAGAAATGTTCTCGTCAGCCATTTTGTTTCGCAGAGTGATCAAACGTTCCACGTTGTAGCTCATCTTCACCACGTGCTGAAACAAATTAAAACATGACATCATATTTGTATGCATTTGAGTGTTTTTATCTCACCAGTGACGAGAGCAGAGCTGAGCAGGACATCTCGGCAATGACCTGGAGCACGAAAAGGGCTGTAAGACACAAAGACATAGTTAGCAACATGGCATTTGGTCAGCGCATTTAAATGCAGGTGAAAAAAAAAGACGCCATTTTAGAGTCAATTTGGCCATTCGCTGCAGGATGCAAGCCTGTGGACAGAAATTAAAACAATTAAAATAAAGCAATAGTTGATTCGCGTTTGAATTGTGAACATAAAAACGCTGGCAACCTACCTTCTGCCAAACGCGGCTCTTTTTCTGTAATGCAAAAAATAAAAGTGCGTTAGTTTAAAAAGTTAACAGCGTTTACTTACCGCTTTAAATCTCAAGCGTTTGTGTCATTTTATCCCGCGTTTGGGATCATTAAACACTTGAGCTGCAAGATAGGAAAGTTATTGCATGCCGAAAACATGAATTAATGGTCAAAGTTACAATGACGAGTCTAAAAAAAGAAACTTTGACAAACCTTTTGGTCATCTTGTCGAGACGTCGGCGTGAAGTTGTCAGCTCGGTGGAGAAAGAGAACGCTCGTTCAAATTGTCGCAGCTTAAATAGATTTTCGCTAATGACGTCGTCACGTGCTTCTTTTTTTTTCCTCAAAAGCTTTATTTAAACAAGGGAACAAAAAATAAATAAAAGATTCAACTTTGCCGGAAAAACTAGAAATAATACGTGAAAGCAAGCCTGGTGGGGATCGAACCAGCGCCGTTCGTACGTGGTCGCACCGAAAGGCTTGTCGTTGACCATTCGGCTGTTATCGCCATGGCACTTCCGGTGTGTTAATCCTTTATAATATAGTCCTTCAAAATTTTTTGCGACCGAATTCTATGTACTTTAATCTATAAGTTCAAACCAAACACCAGCGATCGATAAGCAAGAGTTAGTCGAGTGGTTTTCGACTTTGCGTTTGGTTTAGATGTATCCGTGTTCGAATCCCGTTTTCTGCTTATCTGCAATTATGTGTAATGATGGTGCAGAGAGCGAGACTCGAACCTGGGTCACCTGAACCGGACGCAAAGTTTTAGACCAGTCAACCAACATAGATGAAAGTTTTCGCATTTTTTTGGTAGTATTTCTCTTGTATTTATTCCTGTTAGAGTGGCTGCCTGTCTGGTGTGGTCCAGTGTACCAAGCCAACGATTTCGGCGACCGCGGACAAAATTCGTTTCCCATTCTTTTCCTCATTTCTATGTCTGTTGAAAAAGGTTGCAAAGATCAGGGTTCGAACTTTATCACTGCGGTACCGGAATCCTTTCCTAATACCATGGGCCAACCAGCCGTGTTGTTGCTGTCTAAAAAATGAAGGTCATGAGTTCATATCCTGGTTTTTATATTGAAAATTAGTGCTGGGTTTCCCCCCACCCACGCCCCTCCCGGGAGTCAACTAAATCATCCACTGAACTTCGAAAACAAGGACGGACATTCTTGTGTATCGCTTGCAGGTCAAACCTGGGTACAGTTACTCAAATTATCCACAGGAGGGCAGTACTACATCACATCGAGTGCTTCTCCTGTTTCCTCGAAACTTGTGTTTTGGTTTGCCTCTGCACATCATTGGGTTTATATGTGACTCATTTGAACATAAAGAACATGCAAAGCGTGTACTTGGTTATGCCTGTTGTATTTGTAAAAGCACAAGATGACAAAGACATTTCACACCAGGAAGCCCTATTTGAATTATTATTTTTTATTTAACGACCATTCTGCTTTCGTATCGTGCAGAACCTAAACTGGGCCCAAAAGTGAACAGCAAAAAAATATTTGGCTGAGGTACGAGTTAGAGAAAAGTGAGCAAATGTTGCTCTTCTGCAGTCCCTCAATTATGACAATTGATATTTGAAAGAAGACAATGGTCCCTTTGCAAAACGAAATAAACGTCTGGATGAGCAGGTGGAGAAAATGTGTTGAAGTTGAGCATGTGCTAGTTTTGCACAAAATGTTCGCAGTTAAGGTGGACGCTACAGCAGCCGATGTGAAGTAATTTTTTCATTGTGGGAACCGTTGCTCATGCAAACAATCAAAATGTCTTACTTAGCGTTTAAGACACTTAACTAATTTAGCCGACGCGTTTAAAGACACAAACAACGTTTACGCAAACGCGCCGGTCAATCCAAACACTTCCTTGTTGTTCAAGTCGGGCTTTTCACTTCCGGGTTATATTCACGTCATGCCTGATTTATTTTTTGATTTGGACGGGGTTCTTATCATGTGTGTTGGTAATGTATGTTAGTTCTTCACAGATTGGAAAATTACGTTTTTTTTAAGGTTGACGTTTATATAACCCGGAAGTGAAAAGCCCTTGAACCGAAAACAAGGAAAGATTTAAATTGACCGGCGCGTTTGCGTAAACGTTGTTTTGTGTCTTTAAACGCGTGAGCTAAGTTAGTTAAGTTGCTTAAACGCGAAGTAAGACATTTTGATTGTTTGCATGAGCAGCGGCTCCCACAATGAAATAATTACTTCACGTCGGCTGCTGTTGCGTCCACATGAACTGTGAACATTTTGTGCACAGGTAACACGTGCTCAACTTCAACACATTTTCTCTGCCTGCTCATCCAAAAGTATATTTCGTTTTGCAAAGGTCAATTGTCAAAAGTGAAGGACTGCAGAAGAGCAACATTCGCTCACTTTTCTCCATCTCGTACCTCAGCCAAATGCTATTGAGACCCACGATTAATTTTGACGCATAATCTGTTCCATTCTTTACATTCCATTTGCTATGGCTGCACGTTTTTATAAGTTACAGAGAACTATTAAGGCAGCTATGATCGTTTTTAGGGGAGCATAACATTCATATTTTTTGCTATTCACTTTTGGGTCCAGTTTAGGTTCTGCACGATACGAACGCAGAATGGACGTTAAATAAAAAATAATTCTAATAGGACATCCTGGTGTGACATGTCTTTGTCATCTTGTGTTTCTCCAAATAAAACTGACATAACCAAGTACACGCTTTGCATGTTCTTTATGTTCAAATGAGTCACACATAAACCCAATAGTGATAAGCACTCGATGTGATGTAGTACTGCCCTCCTGTGGATAATTTGAGTAACTGTACCCAGGTTTGACCTGCAAGCGATACACAAGAATGTCCGTCCTTGTTTTCGAAGTTCAGTGGATGATGTAGTTGACTCCCGGGAGGGAGCGTGGATGGGGGGGAAACCCAGCGATAATTTTCAATATAAAAACCAGGATAGGAACTCATGACCTTCATTTTCTTAAGCGGCAACGACACGGCTGGTTGGCCCATGGTATTAGGAAAGGATTCCGGTACCGCAGTGATAAAGTTCGAACCCTGATCTTTGCAACCTTTTTCAACAGACATAGAAATGAGGAAAAGAATGGGAAACGAATTTTGTCCGCGGTCGCCGAAATCGTTGGCTTGGTACACTGGACCACACCAGACAGGCAGCCACTCTAACAGGAATAAATACAAGAGAAATACTACCAAAAAAATGCGAAAACTTTCATCTATGTTGGTTGACTGGTCTAAAACTTTGCGTCCGGTTCAGGTGACCCAGGTTCGAGTCTCGCTCTCTGCACCATCATTACACATAATTGCAGATAAGCAGAAAACGGGACTCGAACACGGATACATCTAAAACAAACGCAAAGTCGAAAACCACTCGACTAACTCTTGCTTAGCGATCACTGGTGTTTGGTCTGAATTTATAGATTAAAGTACATAGAATTCGGTCGCAAAAAATTTGAAAGACTATATTATAAAGGATTAAAACACCGGAAGTGCCAAGGCGATAACAGCCGAATGGTCAACGACAAGGATTACGGTGCGACAGCGTTCGAACGGCGCTGGTTCGATCCCCACCAGGCTTGCTTTCACGTATTATTTCTAGTTTTTCCGGCAAAGTTGAATCTTTTATTTATTTTTTGTTCCCTTGTTTAAATAAAGCTTTTGAGGAAAAAAAAAGAAGCACGTGACGACGTCATTAGCGAAAATCTATTTAAGCTGCGACAAATTGAACGAGCGTTCTCTTTCTCCACCGAGCTGACAACTTCACGCCGACGTCTCGACAAGATGACCAAAAGGTTTGTCAAAGTTTCTTTTTTTAGACTCGTCATTGTAACTTTGACCATTAATTCATGTTTTCGGCATGCAATAACTTTCCTATCTTGCAGCTCAAGTGTTTAATGATCCCAAACGCGGGATAAAATGACACAAACGCTTGAGATTTAAAGCGGTAAGTAAACTATGTTAACTTTTTAAACTAACGCACTTTTATTTTTTGCATTACAGAAAAAGAGCCGCGTTTGGCAGAAGGTAGGTTGCCAGCGTTTTTATGTTCACAATTCAAACGCGAATCAACTATTGCTTTATTTTAATTGTTTTAATTTCTGTCCACAGGCTTGCATCCTGCAGCGAATGGCCAAATTGACTCTAAAATGGCGTCTCTCTCTTTTTTTTTTTTCACCTGCATTTAAATGCGCTGACCAAATGCCATGTTGCTAACTATGTCTTTGTGTCTTTCAGCCCTTTTCGTGCTCCAGGTCATTGCCGAGATGTCCTGCTCAGCTCTGCTCTCGTCACTGGTGAGATAAAAACACTCCAATGCATACAAATATGATGTCATGTTTTAATTTGTTTCAGCACGTGGTGAAGATGAGCTACAACGTGGAACGTTTGATCACTCTGCGAAACAAAATGGCTGACGAGAACATTTCTTTTAACAAATTTCTCTTTTGCAGTTCCCCCAAAGCTGCAATGAGATGCGCTTCAGTCAAGCCCTTCACAAAGGTACATTTGCCATTCTGTGCCAATACTCACATGTTGGTTCGCTTCCTGCTTGTGTCCACCAGGTGGCGCCAAAGCACATGTTGGCCCTGGAGAACCTGAACCAGCAACTACTCTTATTTAAATAAAGTCAAAGAAATATTTTTTTTGTTTGTTGTAGGGCTGGGGGAAACATGGCGCCATGATCAACATTCTGTGTCATGACAAGCTTGACAAATTTCAGGAGTTTGGACTTTTTTCTTTTTTTGGACTGTGTGCAGGAGCTTCGAGTGAAGGTGCCGTCATGGACTTTGCACGCTGGCCACCAACATTTTGCATCTGCAGGATGAAGAATTTCTACAAGTATGTCATCAATGAACCTTGAATCTTTCACGTGAATAAACTTAAAAATTTGAAGCTGGACTTATCTCGTGCTTACCTCCCGTTTAGGTTTGTCCGCTGTGGAGCCCTCAGAAGCAGTTTGACGTGATGGCGAAGTTTGCAGAACTGGCAACTGTTCGTCATCAAGCAGAAGGGTCCAGCGTCACAAAATGTCAGACGCGGAATTTTGACAAGCTTGTGGTCGTGCGTTTCATCAACAAAAAGGTGTTTAAATGTTTTGACTCGCAATGTTTTTCTTTTGTTTCCCAGAAGTCATGACACACTGGTCCAAGCTGTCCTCGCTCTGCAACTTTTTACCCCCCCCCCCCTTCCATGGTGTGCAACTTGACTTTTAATCTGCAAGTAAAATAAATGGTCATTTCAACAAAACTTGGTTGTGTAAACTTGTTTTTTTGACTTTGGGCTCTTTGCTTACTCTGCGTCGTTGTCGGCGTCAGCTGGAGGACCGCATCAAGGTGTTGAAGCCAACTTGGGAGCAGCCTGCCAAAAAGTGGAAGACAAGTTTGAGACGGTTGCACCACTCGTGTGTACATGCGTGCTGTGACTGCACTTGACAACTTCAACAAAATGTTTTTTTTTTTTTTCTCTTTCAGAGTTGGCTTCCTGTGAGTGCATCCATGCAAACTCTTCATCCCTGGTAGGTTTAATTTAGTCAACTGTTGACTGCACATGAAATGTTCTCTAACTCGCATGTCCCCCTTTCTCCAGGTAGTGACTGGCATCCGTGACTTTGGACTGGATATCGTTTTGTTGAGCCCGCCACGCTTTGGTCCCGCTGGCTGACAACTTCACCTGTCAATGACTCACACTTGTAAGGTTTTTTTTTTTTTTGGTCCATAGTTTTTTGTCAGTTTTTTTTTATTCTTTTTTTTTTTTTGCCATTCACCATGTACTTTGCAAATAAATAAAATATTACTTGTCATGCATTCTTGTAACATCTTTAATAAAAATAAATAAATAAAACAAATTCCTAATTCTCAAAGACAGTCGAGTGAGGAATAGTGGGTGGGGCATTATCCAAATGAGGAGCAGGCAGCCATCTGATTGGTTGAGTCGGTAAGAAAGTGGGTGTGGCTATGCAAATTAGGTACCGGCGAGTGATCTGATTGGTTGAGCTTGAAGAGGGGTGGAGTTATGAGAAAAATTTGCATGAAATGCCAATATTAGCATACAGGGGTGTGGATATGCAAATCAGTGCCAATATCCACTGTTTTTCGGCAGAAAGTGGGCGTGGTTATGCAAATTTATTTGCATATAAGCAAGCTGATTGGTCAATTCAGGAGAGTGGGTGGAGTTAGGTAAATTGTTTTGCATGAAAGGATCTGATTGGTCATTTCAAGAGGTGGGCGGAGTTGTGGAAAAAAATTTCGCATGACAAATCCAGATTTGCAAAGTGGGTGTGGCTACGCGCATGCTTTTTCCGGGCCGTGATTGGACGGCAACCGGACTGCTCAAGTCGCGCCGGAAGACTTTTGGCCTCTCGTCCGAGCAGGCTTCTCGTGTTCATGCTCAAACGCCAGCAAGGACAGCTCGCCATCTGCTGTTTGAGCACGAAACCAACAAGCCTGCTCGGAGCCGAGGCCAAACGTTTTCCAGCACAACCTGAACAGTCCACTTGGCATCCATAACGAGGTCATTTGAAACTCAGTGAGGGTGCAGTGAGCAAGAAAACACGGAGACTCCATTTACAGTTCAACAATATATTTTAAAGAGAAGCAGTTTTTTTGTCAAATACATAATTTTACACCTTACGACGTACATCAAGCAGAGGTTAAAGCGAACTGACATGACGGACTCGAGCACGCATGGTGGCGATCTCTGCTGCTGCTTTCATGTACAGCCTGTCATCCAGTGTTTAACTTTAGTCACACATCAACATTGCTGAAATGGTGTCAAACTGTTTTTGTACAATAAATTGCTCAGCTGTAATTGGAGTCTGAGTGTTTTGATTGCTAACTGCACCCTGACTGAGTTAAATTTTATTTTTATTTATTTAAAAATTAAAAACTGTAATTATTTTTTTTTTTAAAGCCTTGTTATCCACAATTTGTTTTTGTCATGTTTTCTCGTTTGTTGAATGGATGGCAACAGGACTGTTTGGGTTTTGCTCGCATCAGATACCAAACAAAAATCTCAAACAGTCCTGTTGCCATCCATTCAACAAACGAGAACATGACAAAAACAAATTGTGGATAACAAGGCATTAAAAAAAAATAATTACAGTTTTTAATTTTTAAATTAATTAAAAAAAATCTATTAATTTTTCAAAATTTTTACTTTTTTTAAAACTCAGTCTGGGTGCAGTTAGCAATAAAACATTTGAATTACAGTTAAACAATATCGTACACAAACGCTTTTTTTTTAACAATTCGACACAATTTTAGCAATAATGTCTGACTTAAGTTAAACACAAACACTGGCTGACAGGCTCAACATGGAAGCAACAGCAGAGGACGCCACAATGTGTGCTTGAGGAAGAGTGTGTGATGTCACATCAGCACAATAGGCCAAAGCTTCAAGTGCTGCACAACATTTGCAAACACAATGAGAACATCATTCAATGTGCTTCAGAATGAAAAAAAAAATATTTTTTTAATTTAAAAAATATTTTAAAATCAATTAGTTGTTATTTTGGCAACTTATCAAAAAAACAAATGTTCAAAAGCATTGAATGATGTGCTTGTGTGTGTGCAGTCGAAGCAGAGGCCAAGGCGCACGGACATGACTGACTAAAGCACACATTGGGGCGATCTCTGCTGCTGCTTTCAACTCCAGCCTGTCATCCAGTGCTTCACTTTTGTCACACATCAACATTTCTTAAATGGTGTCAAATTGTTAAAAAAAAAAAAGTAGTTTTTGGACAATAAATTGCTCAGCTGTAATTGGAATGTGAGTGTTTGGATTGCTAACTGCACCCTGACTGAGTTTGTATTTCTTTTTTTAATAAAAAAAAAAAAAAAAGTAATTTAAAAAAATTTTAAAAATTGTTATCCACAATTTGTTTTTCTCATATTCTCATTAGTTGAATGGATGGCAACTGGACTGTTTGAGATTTTTGTTTGGCCTCGGCTCCAAGCAAGCTTCTTGGGTTCATGCTCAAGGCCAGACGGGACAGCTCGCCGTCTGGCCTTGAGCAAGAACCCAAGAATCTTGCTTGGAGCCGAGGCCAAACATAAATCTTCCAAGAAAACTCAAACAGTCCAGTTGCCATCCATTCAACTAATGAGAATATGAGAAAAACAAGTTGTGGATAACAAGGCTTTAAAAAAAAAAATAATTACAGTTTTTAATTTTTAAATAAATAAAAAAAAATCTATTAATTTTTCAAAATTTTTACTTTTTTTAAAACTCAGTCAGGGTGCAGTTAGCAATAAAACATTCTAATTCCAGTTAAACAATATATTAAACAAACATGCTATCTTTTTAACAATTTGACACCATTTCAGCAAAGAGGTTTGACTTTAGTTACAAACAAACACTGGCTGACAGGCTCAACATGGAAGCAGCAGCAGAGGACGCCACAATGTGTGCTTGAGGAAGAGTGTGTGTGATGTCACATCAGCACAACAGGCCAAAGCTTCAAGTACTGCACAACACTTGCAAACACAACAAGAACATCATTCAATGCTTCTGAACATATGCTGAAGTTTTAAAAAAAAAAAAGTCTGTGATATTTTGGCAACGTATTAATAAAACAAATTCTTTTTAAACCATTTAGAAAAAAAAACAAATGTTCAAAAGGCATTGAATGATGAGCTTGTGTGTGTGCAGTCGATGAAGCAGAGGTCAAGGCGCACTGAAAAATGACTAAGTGGCATCACACTCACCTCCTCAAGGGGTCATTCAATGCCAAATCACTCAGTGGGTTTAAAAGCAAGCCGATTTTGATTTTAATTAAACTTGCTGTACTTGTTGAGAGTGATTGCACTACACTAAATCTGAAATTTGAGGTCAATCAGAGCAAAGATTTTGGAGTTACAGCCACCCGAATATTAATGAGCTCAGCTGTTAAAAGAAATATGCACTGATCTGCTAAATGATTGCAGATTTGGATTCCTTGTTAAGTTCACATTCCAAAAATATGTGTTTTGTGAAGATTGACAAAGTCGTTCCTGAAAAAAAAGGGCTTAAAGTAAGGTGACCACGCCCCTTTTTGCCAAACTCATTAATATGCGTAGGTTTGTAGCACCTAAAAACTACTCTAATTGACCTCAAATTTCAGATTTAATGTTATGCCATCACTCCCAAGCACATCAAGTTTCATTAAAATGAAAATCGGCAAAATTAATTTTTTGGAGTGATTTGGCATGCCATCCCCTTAAGCACAGAGCATGGAGTTCCTTGCCGTGAAAGAGAACACTCACCTGTCCAAAAAAAGTTGCCGTCTTTGGAGTGCAGACGAGTCCAGATGTCCAGAACTATGAAACTGTCTGTTGTTTGGTGTCCAAAACATCCTCCAGCTTGTAAAAATAAACAAAAACATAAACATTGAGTGAGCTCATTTGCATATGCCCTAATTTGCATATGCGTCAATTTGCATAAAGGAAAAAACGTGACTTGCCAGCCAATAGCTGCGAAGTATTAAAATACTCTTAAATGTTTATGCCGCTAATAAGTAAATGTAACATTTGTTTTTATGATAGGCTGTCCATTTTTTAATTGAAAGCAACTTACAAACGTTTTGGTCAGTGTGAGCTTTAAATGCATTTAAAACCTACAATACATATATTTGTACTTTAAGATATCGCAAAGAAACGATTTTTACATTAAAAATAGCATTACAGTTGCAAATGCACCTAATGTTTTGATTAAAACAAAACAACTACCTGTGTGGCACGCCAAATAGTATGTTTGTTTTTTAAAGAAAAGTCTATTTTTAGAGGAGCAAGCAGTGAAAACGTGGAAAAGATGAGAATGCGTTACCTTTGCAAAATACGTCGGGACTTTTGTACAGCCGACGTGGAGAATATATGCCTGCATCGTGGACGTCTTTGCACATGTAAACTATAAAAAAGAGACTATTTTGAGCTGAGGTAGCTTAACAAACTTAGCACATTTGTTCGAATTCCACAAAACAACATTAGCAAACGATCCACCCAGACAAACAATTGCTCATTTCCTTTTCCGGTAGATTTAACTTCCGGGTCGCAGCGACGCTAAAAATAAAAATAAAAAAAATATTGACAAAGCGATTAACAAACTAAAATGACAGAGTGTAAAACGGCACATACAGAGTTTAAAAAATATATTCGTCCCCCACCGAAAGAAAAAAAATAAACATTTTTCAAGGCTGTCAGCCGCATGCGCAAAAATTGGAACATTGAAAGTCAAAAAGTAATTAGAAAATTTGGTATTTCAGACGTGTATCAAACTGCTGGCACCTGGCTTCATTTAAAAAAAAAAATAAAAAAAATGCTGTCGTATTGTGGATTTTTGAAATTCTCTGTACGTTTTTGAAGAAAAAACATGTGTGACGTCATAACCGGAAACCTTTTCAAGACGCGACTAATTGAGCTAATGGCGTGCTAACATCATTTTTTGCGTGCTAACGTCTTACTAGCTAAAATGTTTGCAATTTGCAAAAACAATACATTCATTTAAGGTGTACGGCGATAAATAAATGCAAACGATATACAAAACTGTTTTGTCTAGTTAAATTGTAACAGTCTGTTGTACAATGTAAAAAAATAATATTCTTAGGAGAAACTTTTGGTTTTTTGTATGTGCAGGAGGAGGTGATATAAACACGATCAAATATTTCGTCACTGGAAAAAAAACTTCACTTATAACGTCTCAAACACTGATTGCATTGGAATATCGCCCCCCCGTGGTAAATTGACTTAACTACAACTACGGTCACTACGTGCCAAACTGTTTCGTCAAGTTAAGTTGTAACAGTTTGTTGTACGATGTAAAAAATAATATTCTTGGGAGAAACTTTTGGTTTTATGTATGTGCAGGAGGAGGTGATGAACACGACCAAAGATTTTGTCGTTGGAAAAAAAACTTGACGATTGCATGGTCAAATCACGTCATAGATTAAATATAGTGAAGATGCGAACGTTTAGAGGGGAAATGGGCAAAACACAACATATGCTGCCGTCTTGCGGTGAATCGCTGTAACTACATTCAGGTGGTGGATAACTGATAACAGTTGCATGTTCAAACACGTCATGAAAAAGTGTTGTACTGTTGTGGCTATTGTCGAATGCAATAAACCGAAGACTCTCCCAAGTCGGTCCTCATGTCTTATTATTGTTGGCGAGACTATAGGAAGCTACTAGACTCGGACGATATATTTGTTTTGTTTTTGGGTGGTTTATTTTTTTATATCTCCCGTGTGTTAAAGTTTGTTGACAGACTGGCAAATAAAGTTTTTTGTGGAGGGAAATGACATTTATAACCCGGAAGTGAAAAGCCCAATGAAACCAAAACAAGAAAGTGTTTGGATTGATCGGCGTGTTTATGTAAACTTTGTTTTGTTTCTTTAAACGCGTGGCTATTTTAGTTACCTTGCCACGTGACGAGTTTTTGATCGTTTGTACGAGCAGAGGTTCCCACAATGAAGCTGCTGTAGCGTCCACATTAACTGTGAACATTTTGTGCGCAGGTAACACATGCTCAACTTTAACACATTTTTTCTGCATGCTCTTCCAAAAGTACATTTCGATTACAAAGGGAACATTGACTTCGATTTTACATGTTGCCCATATGACTCGATTATTAGATCGAAACATTCCTGTCAGACTTCTCCAAGATGGAAACCTGAAAACAAAATAAAAAAACGGACCAGCCACACTCAGTTTAAGTTAAGTTTATTACATCGACGTAAAAAATAAAATAAAAAGACGCTCATCAAGGTCAGTAGACAATTGACTACCACCTGGTGGACACGCGGAGGAAGTGAAGTCAAGCCAAGTTTACAAGACTGATGGAAAAGGTCAAGTGTCATTATTGAGGGACTGCAGAGGAGCAACATTTGCTCGCTTTTAACCATCTCCATTCTCAGATGTCTAAGTCCATCGTGACTGCACAGGGGAAAAATATCAAGAGTGTACATTTTTACATTAATCTCAGGTGTTCTTAGCCTCGCTTCACCTGACGCACAAGCCATGCACGGTACACACTGGTACCCACAATTAAATATGACGTGCAAACTGTTCACTTATTTACATTCTATGACTACATGCTTTTATGAAGTACAGATTAATGGTTCACATTTTGCGAACCTCTTTCCAAATGTTTTGGGATCATAGTTTGTGATATTTTTACGGTTTGAACTATTAAGGCAGTTATGATTGCTGTTAGGGGAGCACAAATTATTCCTAGATTTTTGCTGGTCACTTTTGAGCCCAGTTTAAGTTCTGCACTATCCTAAAGCAGAATGGTTCTTAAAAAACTAATTTAAATTATTAAATTATTATTATTATTATTATTGAAATTCCTTAAGTGAAATGTCTTTGTCATATTGTGTTTCCCCAAATAAAGCTGACATAACCCAGTCCAATCTTTGCATGTTCTTTATGTTCCAATGAGTTACGCATAAACCCAATAGTGTGCGCAGGCAAACCAAGACATACATTTCGAGGAAACAGCCGGAGCACTCGATGTGATGCAATACTGCCCTCATGTGGATAACTGGTGTAACTGCATCCAGGGTTGACTTGGTTGTGATGCAAAAGAATGACCGTCCTTGGATTCGAAGTTCAGTGGATGATGTGGAGGAAGGAGAAAACCAGCACCCGATTTTGATTTAAAAAAAAATAAGAAAACAGGGTGCGTACTCATGGCTTTCATGTTTTTGGGACCGGAACGTCACGGCTGGTTGGCTCATGGTATAAGAAAAGGATTCCGTTACCGCGGTGACTTTGTTCGAATCTTGCTCTTGGCTACCTTTTTCAACAGACATAGAAATGAGGAAAAGAACAGGACACGAACTAGGTCAGCGGCAGCCGAAATTGTTGGCTTAGATCACACCAGACTAGAAAATAATTGCAATGTATACATAGAAACATAACTACATGAGAAAGAAATACTACCATAAAAATGAGTAGATTTTCATCCATGTTGGTTGACTGGTATAAAACTTTGCGTTCGGTTCAGATGACTCGGGTTCGAGTCTCGCTCTCTGCACCACCGTTGCAAATAAATGCACATAAGCAGAAAACGGGATTCGAACGCGGGTACATCCAAGCCAAATGTAAAGTCGAAAACCACTCGACTAATTCTGGTTTATCGGTTACGGGCGTTTGGTTTGGATTTATAGATTAAGTATATAAAATTCAGTGGCTGACAATGAACATGGATTAAATATAAAGGAAAAAATTACCGGAAATGTCATGGCGCAATTAGCCGAATGGTTACAGACAGGGATTGCGGTGCAGGCAGCCGCGAGCGGCGTCGTTTCGAATCCCGTCTAGCTCTCGTTTCACTTGTTTTTCTGTCAGTTTCGTCTTTCATTTTTTTGTGTTCTTGTTTAAATAAAGCTTTTTAGGAAAAAAAGAAGCACGTGACCACGTCGTTAGCGAAAATCTATTTAAGCTGCGACAATTTCAAACCAGCGTCCTCGACAAGATGACCGACAGGTTTGTCAAAGTGAGTGTTTAAAGTTTAATTTTTTAAGACTCGTCATTAGAACTTTGACCATTAATTCATGTTTTCGGCATGCAATAACTTTTCTATCTTGCAGCCGAAGTGTTCAATTATCCCAAACGCAAAAATGACACAAACGCCTGAGATTTAAAGCGGTAAGTAAACTATGTTAACTTTTTAAACTAACGCACTTTTTTTTTGTATTGTAGCAAAAGAGCCGCGTTTGGCAGAAGGTAGGTTGCCAGCGTTTTTATGTTCACAATTCAAACGCGAATCAACTATTGCTTTATTTTAATTGTTTCAATTTCTGTCCACAGGCTTGCATCCTGCAGCGAATGGCCAAATTGACTCTAAAATGGCGTCTTTTTTTTCAACCTTCATTTAAATGCGCTTACCAAATGCCATGTTGCTAACTATGTCATTGTGTCTTACAGCCCTTTTCGTGCTCCAGGTCATTGCCGAGATGTCCTGCTCAGCTCTGCTCTCGTCACTGGTGAGATAAAAACACTCAAATGCATACAAATATGATGTCATGTTTTAATTTGTTTCAGCACGTGGTGAAGATGAGCTACAACGTGGAACGTTTGATCACTCTGCGAAACAAAATGGCTGACGAGAACATTTCTTTTAACAAATTTCTCTTTTGCAGTTCCCCCAAAGCTGCAATGAGATGCGCTTCAGTCAAGCCCTTCACAAAGGTACATTTGCCATTCTGTGCCAATACTCACATGTTGGTTCGCTTCCTGCTTGTGTCCACCAGGTGGCGCCAAAGCACATCTTGGCCCTGGAGAACCTGAACCAGCAACTACTCTTATTTAAATAAAGTCAATTAAATATTTTTTTTGTTTGTTGTAGGGCTGGGGGAAACATGGCGCCATGATCAACATTCTGTGAGATGACCCAAGCTTGACAAATTTCAGGAGTGTGGCCTTTTTTTCGTTTTTTGGACTGTGTGCAGAAGCTTCGAGTGAAGGTGCCGTCATGGACTTTGCACGCTGGCCACCAACATTTTGCATCTGCAGGATGAAGAATTTCTACAAGTATGTCGTCAATGAACCTTAAATCTTTCATGTTGACACGTGACTAAACTATTAAAAATTTGAAGCTGGACTTATCTCGTGCTCACCTCCCGTTTAGGTTTGTCCACTGTGGAGCCCTCAGAAGCAGTTTGACGTGATGGTGAAGTTTGCAGAACTTATTTCTTGACTGTGGGCTCTTTGCTTACTCTGCATGGTTGCGTCGGCTCGGTCAGCTGGAGGACCACAGCAAGAAGGTGCTGAAGCCAACTTGGGAGCAGCCTGCCAAGAAGTGGAAGACGACTTTGAGACGGTTGCACCACTCGTGCACATGCTTGCTGTGACCGCACCCGTGCAAACTCCTCCATCCTCTTCATCCCTGGTAGGTTTAAGTTTGTCAAATGTTGACTGCACAAGAAATGTTCTCTAACTCACGTGTCCCCCTTTCTCCAGGTCGTGACTGGCATCCGTGACTTTGGACTTGCTGTCGTTTTGTTGGGCCCTCCACGCTTTGGTCCCGCTGGCTGACGACTTCATGAAACGGCGGCAAGAAGACGCCTGTTAATGCTTCCAACTTGTTAGGGTTATTTTTTTTTTATCTTGCATAGTTTATTGTGAACTTTTTTTTTGTTTATTTTTTTATATATATTTTGCTTTAACATGTACTTTGCAAATAAATAAAATATTACATGTCATGAATTATTGCATTTTTTTTTAATCCAACCATAAATTTAAAATAAAAATAGGGGGTGGGACATTATGCAAATGAGAACAGGCAGCCATCTGATTGGTGGCTTTGGTGTGCATGGGGTGTGGCTATGCAAATTATGAAGCAGCTCGTGATCTGATTGGTTGGGCTGGCAATGGGGTGGGGTTATGCAAATATATTAGCATACAAAGCTTACATTAGCATAAAGGGGCGTGGATATGCAAATTAGTGCCAATATCCAGTGTTTTTGCCCGAAAATGGGCGTGGTTATGCAAATAAATTTGCATAGCGGGAAGGTGATTGGTCAATTTGGCAGGGTGGGTGGAGTTAGGTAAAATATTTTCCATGAAAGGATCTGATTGGCCATTTCAAGAGGTGGGCGGAGTTGTGGGAAAATTTTTCGCATGACAAATCCTGATTTGCAAAGTGGGTGTGGCTACGCGCATGCTTTTTCCGGGCCGTGATTGGACGGCAACCGGACTGCTCAAGTCGCGCCGGAAGACTTTTGGCCTCTCGTCCGAGCAGGCTTCTCGTGTTCATGCTCAAACGCCAGCAAGGACAGCTCGCCATCTGCTGTTTGAGCACGAAACCAACAAGCCTGCTCGGAGCCGAGGCCAAACGTTTTCCAGCACAACCTGAACAGTCCACTTGGCATCCATAACGAGGTCATTTGAAACTCAGTGAGGGTGTAGTGAGCAAGAAAACACGGAGACTCCATTTACAGTTCAACAATATATTTTAAAGAGAAGCAGTTTTTTTTCTTAAATACATCATTTTACACCTCACGACGTACATCAAGCAGAGGTTAAAGCGAACTGACATGACGGACTTCCCTCGCGTCTGCTGCTGCTTTCATGGACAGCCTTGCCTGTCATCCAGTGTTTCACTTTAGTCACACATCAACATTGCTGAAATGGTGTCAAATTGGGAAAAAAGAAAGTTTTTGTACAGTAAATTGCTCAGCTGTAATTGGAATGTGAGTGTTTGGATTGCTAACTGCACCCTGATTGAGTTTGTATGTTTTTTTATTTAAAAATTTGAAAAATGTATTTACATTTTCTTTAAAAAAAAACCATTGTTATCCACAATTTGTTTTTGTCATGTTCTCATTTGTTGAATGGATAGCAACTGGACTGTTTGAGATTTTTGTTTGGCCTCTGATGCGAGCAGGCTTCTTGGGTTCATGCTCAAGGCCAGACGGGACAGCTCACCATCTGGCCTTGAGCTTGAACCCAAGAAGCCTGCTCGCATCAGATACCAAACAAAAATCTCAAACAGTTCAGTTGCATCCATTCAACAAATGAGAACATGACAAAAACAAATTGTGGATAACAACGCTATTTCAAAACTCAGTCAGGGTGCAGTTAGCAATAAATCAAACATTGTAATTACAGTTGAACAATACACTACGCAAACGCTTTTTTTTTACACCATTTCAGCAATGAAGTTTGACTAAAGTTAAACACAAACACTGGCCAACAGGCTCAACATGGAAGCAACAGCAGAGGACGCCACAATGTGTACTTGAGGAAGAGAGTGTGATGTCACATCAGCACAATAGGCCAAACCTTAAACTACTGCACAACACTTGCAAACACAATAAGAACATCATTCAATGCTTCTGAACGTGTGCTTAAGGATTAAAAAAAAAAAAAAACTATTATTTTTCAGAGCCAGCCAAAATATTTATATTTTTTTTTTATTTAAAAAATATTTTTAAAAACAAGTCAGTGTTATTTTGGACACTCATTAATAAAAGAAATTATTTTTAAACAATTTAGAAAAAAAGCAAAAATTCAAAAGCTTTGAATGATGAGCTTGTGTGTGTGCAGTCGATGAAGCAGAGGTCAAGGCGCACTGAAAAATGACTAAGTGGCATCACACTCACCTCCTCAAGGGGTCATTCAATGCCAAATCACTCAGTGGGTTTAAAACCAAGCCGATTTTGATTTGAATGAAACTTGCTGTACTTGTTGAGAGTGATTGCACAACACTAAATCTGAAATTTGAGGTCAATCAGAGCAAAGATTTTGGAGTTACAGCCACCCGAATATTAATTAGCTCAGCTGTTAAAAGAAATATGCACTGATCTGCTAAATGATTGCAGATTTGGATTCTTTGTTAAGTTCACATTCCAAAAATATGTGTTTTGTGAAGACTAACAAAGTCGTTCCTGAAAAAAAAGGGCTTAAAGTAAGGTGACCACGCCCCTTTTTGCCAAACTCATTAATATGCGCAGGTTTGTAGTCCCTAAAAACTGCTCTAATTGACCTCAAATTTCAGATTTAATCTTATGCCATCACTCCCAAGCACATCAAGTTTCATTAAAATGAAAATCGGCAAAATTAATTTTTTGGAGTGATTTGGCATGCCATCCCCTTACACGCACACAGCATGGAGACCCTTGCCTTGAAACAGAACACATACCTGTCCCAAAAAAAGTTGCCGTCTTTGAGGTGCAGACGAGTCCAGATGTCCAGAACTATGAATCTGTAAGTTGTTTGGTGTCCAAAACATTCTCCAGCCTGCAAAAATAAACAAAAACATAAACGCTGAGTGAGCTAATTTGCATATGCGTCAATTTGCATAAAGGCAAAAACGTGACTTGCCAGCCAATAACTACAAAGTATTAAAATACTCTCGAATGTTTATGCCGCTAATAATTAAATGAAACATTTGTTTTTATGACAGGCTGTCCATTTTTTAATCGAAAGCAGAAATGCACTCTTTAAGGTCATTGTGATCTTCAAAAGTATTTAAAACCGACAATACATGCATTTGTACTTTTAAGATATCGAGGCTTTCTTGTTTTTGACAGATAGTTTCATTAAAAAATAGTCACATTAGCAAATAGCAAAGAGCGTTAGATTGTGCACATGCACCACATGTTTTTATCTAACCAAGTCACACGAGGAACACGCTAAATAGGAGACAATGTTTCCTTTTAAATAGAAATATACTTCTTAAGGAACAAGCTGTGAAAACGTGGAAAAGTTGAGGACGCGTTACCTTTGCACAAACGCGTCGCCACTTTTGCGCAGGTCGACGTGGAGCCAATATTCCTTCTTCAAGGTTGACGTGGAGCCAAAATATTCCTTCATTGTGGACGCCTTTTCACAAATAAACAGTGCCAAAAAGTCTTCGTTAACGCTAACAAACGCAACAGCACAACATCAGGTTTCCAAACAATTCTTCGCTTCCGTTTCTGGTCGGTTTAACTTCCGGGTCGCGGCTAAAAAAAACTTGACGCAACCCTGTCATTATCCTCACCGCTACGATATAAAAGTAAGATTATTTGAAACTTTGAAGGAATGTATAAAGAGAGATGATTTGATGCCAACAACGAGACAGGGAGTTATTACGTTGCTACCCAAACCTGGGACCCTCCAATACATTTATATGGAATTCTAGGAAAAGATGAGGTCAAATATTTAGCTGTGAGAGGAACAATGGAATGTTGCTCCAGTCATCGAAAAAAGCAAATAAATACTTAATTCCTGGCTACAGAGAGATATGTCCATTTTTGGACGTACTTTTTAGACTTATATACAGAGCCTTCTTTTTTTTATTATTTCGGATAGTCTAATCAAATCAATAAATCAAATTCATTTGGAAAAATAAACATCACTATATTAGAAAGGGGGATGCAGTGAAATCATTTATACAAAAGAAATGGAAAATTTTACAAAGATTTGCAGAAATTTAAAACACAAAAACATGCTCTTGTAATACATGATATGGTAGGTTTGTTTCTCTGAGTAGACTTTTGGTTTGCTTGTTGCTTTTGTTTATTTATTTTTTTGGGTGTTGTCTGCATTTGATGGTTCTATTTTGTTGGAGAATGGAAATTGATATTGTTAAAAAAGATCTAATTCTTTATCTATCTATATCCATCTCTATCTATCTATATCTATATTTTTCTAGCTGTATTTCTATCTATACGATCTATATCTATCTCTTTCGATCTATACTATCAATATCTATCCTCTCTCTCTCTATCGAGCTATACTATCGATTTCTATCATATATATATATATATATCTTTTTATAGAAATATCTATCTCTCTACATCTGTCTATCTATATCGATCTTTTTATATCAATATCTATCTATATCCATCTCTATTGATATTATCAATATCTATCTTACGTATCTGTATTCATCTATACTATCAATATCTATCTAGATTGATATCTATATGCATCTGTCTACATCTATCGCTCTAAAACTATCTTTCTATATCCTCTATCTATACTACTGGATATATTTCAATATCCACTTAGCAACACGTGATTATATACACCATACCATACAACTATGCACAAACCTCTGGAGACGTTTTCTTCTATGGCGTGTCGAAATCATCAGTTGTGTCCTGCTGCTGCCTTCACCACCAGACCTCCCCTTCGACCCCCTTCTGTGCACAGGCCTCATATAAACATTGCGCTAATGGCCCGGGGGGTTGACAGGATGATTGACAGGCAGGGGATTCGGTTTCACAAGGCCCCGTGTTTGGGTCTGGGCCAGTGCCATTTAAGTGGCAGATCGCTCCGGAAAAGCCAAATGTCTGGCATTGTAAATAGTTGACCTTATTAAAAGACAATTATGAGCATTGATATGAGCTTCGGGAGAAGGAACTTGCTGCATTCAAATGGCGAGGAAGTTCATAAACATGAAAAATTCTCTCTGCACGATGGCGCGTTTGATCACAAGATTGAAGAACATTGCTTTAATAAGGCAGCGCTTTTGCACCTTCAAAGACATGTCAGGGAGGCGCTTTCACATTCCGAGGCCCGAGTTAATTGTGATTTGAGGCGCCTGTCATGTGACCAAGACACCTTGGATCTTAATTGGACGCCGTCGAGTTTGTGCAGACTTTTCGCCACGCAAAAGCTTTTACAAATAATTCTGTAACAAAAGGACCTGGTTGAAAGAGTGAAAATTCAATTTGAAATGCTTGCAACATTGATAAAAATAGAGAGAAATGTTTTATTTTATTGAAAACATTTATTTAGACAAAAAACATTCGAGGCATACACACTGCTGCTACATGTTAGTGTTTTTTTTTTTTTTTTTAGATTTTTTTTCTTCTAGTTTTTTTTGGGGGGAAACTGACATTTTTTTTTTTTTTTAGATTTTTTTTCTTCTAGTTTTTTTGGGGGGGAAACTGACAAACACTTAAAACACAATTGTAATAAAACAATACCTTGTTCACCAGTCAATCTCAAGCGGCATATGGGCTACTGGAAATGAATCCTGGTTCTCGTCATACGTACAAAAGAGGACAATGAAATAAGTGTTGGCGTGCAGCCATCCATTGTAAAAGTTTATTTAAAAAAAAAAAAAATAGGTGAAGCTTGATTGCACCGACCAATTTGCATGTAGAATTGGAACACTTCCACATAGCTCCCAGAAAAAAAAAGTCAATCCAAGAAGCATTCTTGCAAAGTAGAAGACCTTGAAGGGCTCATCGAAAGGTCCGGCCAAGTGATACGCAAGTGCTTCGGTGCAAAAGCCTCGACGACGAGAGCAGTGACGATGTACGGCATCAAAGTACGTCACCCGCTGTCCCTCAGCGAGGCGTCAGTCGCCCACGTCGCTGTCCTGGTCGCCGATGAGCCACAGGAAGTGGAAGCTGAGCGCCAGCAGAGCCGTGCCCAGCAGGTCGCCCAGCGCCGTCAGGTAGGGGATGGAGAAGCTGTCGGGGTCTTTGCCGCTGCGCCACATGGAGTGCACCATCCAGTCGGCGATGCACAACAACAGCAACACCTGCCAAAGGACACACAAAGGCTGACATGGGCAAGTTTTTCCACGCAGCTTTGACACCAGGGCAAATTTTCACAATTGCGATTTTTCACGAAAGTCTGTTGCCGTGGCGACGAGCAATTTGCCATGAAAACAATGTTGCTTTTGAGAAAACTCACAAAACTCTGCACAAGCATCAGGCCTGGCAAGACAACCTCATAATCACGCGCACATCGTTCTAAATTCGACTTGGTTTGATGCTGATTAATACTTTTCTCAAGTTTTTGACAATTATGTTTGCGAAATACACATGGAAAATGACCACGGCGATTATTTTTTATTTCCATGCGCCACTCAAGTGTGCAAGCGCATGAGCCGCGAAACAGGATCAAAGTAGAAAACAAGATGGACGCCAAAAGGATTCAACTCCAAAAAGTGGTCTCGCTGATACTTTTTTCCACGTTCCTCAGCCAACAACTTTTGAGCTTTGGAGTCAACGGTGGCATGAATGTTACATGAGCAGCGTCAGGCATGCTCATCCCGGAATTCTCCAGTTGCTTTGGTGACGAAATACGTCAAATTTAGCAGAAAAAAAGGGATAGTGGCAATTCCATTGTTATCCAGAAATGAACAAAGAAAACACATGAGCTTCAACTTCTCGGTGTCGTTCCTCAAAAGTCGCTGGCTCAACTGAACGTGCTTTTCGTGTGGTGGGTCATCTGATGCTGAACTAAAAAGGAAAATCTCGCTTCATCCGCACATTATTCCAATCCAACAAAAACACAGAAAGTTCACGATCGTCACAGTCAGAATTCAAGGCATTCCCTTCTCGTGTCAAAACGAGGAATAAATACTCCTCCCGGCGTCCTGAACGCGCCAAGCTCTCGAATTGAGATGACGCGCACACCCCCCCCCCGCCAATTTTGGCTTTCGAGAACACATTAGCATGTGCCACAGACAACGTGGGATGACGCTCGACATTTCAAGTCACGCCACCACGTCAACGGCGGCCGTAGGCATACCTGCAGCAGAGCAGCAGCCAAGTAGACGGACATGAAGATGGGCGTCAGCGTGGTGTGGCCGCTCTTCATCAGGTGAATAGTATAAAGGAATATAAGATGGCCGGGGATCACCAGGAGGAGGAGAACCTGAGCAGATCGGTGATTGGCTCCTAGAAATAGACAAAAAAAAATAAGTCGGACAAATGCTTCATTTACAAGGGCGGGAGTCCGGCAGGGACACCGGTGCAGGATTGACCTGTGCCGAAGAAGGTGCGGCAGGGGTAGTAGCAGCCCTTGGCCTCGTCAGGGACCTCCCCAGGGGCGAAGTGGAAGTGCAGGAAAGTGGAGATCCGGCTGGACTGAATGGCCACCAGGTTACCTCCGATACCTAGACACCGCAAAGGGATTCATGACAGCAAAAACATGCGGCGATCAAAAAAAGGACAAGCGGTCCGTCCTCATACCGCGACCTGTTCAAGTATTTCACCGCCGCCGAAATCAAGTCGAGTGCAATCAATTGCTGTCACAGAAATCGAAAAGCGAGCGCAAGAGGTCATGGTCCTTCCGCTTCACAAGTGAGCGCCATGTTGTGCGAGGCGATCACATGAATGAAATGGAAGTATGTGTTGGTAGAAAATTGAGCCATGGCGTCCCACAAGGTTTTGACCTCAGCCCACATTTTTTTTTATCCGGGCAGAAGACATTATTCTCAAAACGGATTTTTTTTTCTGTAAAACTGCACCCCTGAACCTGGACCCCAACATTTTGAGAACCCTCGCCTCAAGCAACATTTCAATATTCTGCAGATGACTCTTCTTCTGCTTTTCCAGCCATTTGCGGCGATTTTGTCTTTGGCGTTCTCATCAAGTGCTCTGTGGTGACAGCCACCAGATGCAAATTGAAATCAAATTCGTCACCATGTTGATCTTTTGGCGACGATTCAAATCAGATGATTTCCATGAATAAATAAATTGCTCCTGGCTACGGAAAATCATTAAATGCACGAGTCACAGACACAGCTGGGAAAGAGTTGCATGTAATACAACAAAAAAAAAAAAAAGTGTCGCAACCCCCATTTACTCGTTACTTAACTGTCCTACCCTCAAGTGCATTTTGTTTTTCAATTTAAAGAGGTTCAGTGGAGCAATCACGATATAAAGCAGGCTATGAGCGGGTTTAAAAAAGCCATAGACAACTTTTTATTTTTTGGAGTCAATAAGTGAGTCAACCTTCTGCAAATGCGATGCTACAAAACGGATGATGGGCAGCAAAAGTTCGACTTTTTAATCAGACAACTTTCATTTCATTTGAATCAATTTCATGATTGGAGCCATTAATGAATGCATACACACAAAAAAAAAAAAATGTCAAACTGACTCACCATTGATGACGGGGGTGTACACCACAATTCCAGCCAGATTGGGGTCAGACACCGTTTTATCCAGGATGAGCCCTCCGATGCTGCAGACGACAACATAATTTGCACCTGGATGATGATGAAAAGTAATTGGCACCAACGTCGCGCCACTCCATCTGAACGCCGCTCAAAGGACGCAAGGCAATCAGATGACTGGAGCGCTCACACATGGGGCTGATAACAGAAATATTATTGCTCCTAGAACGCGCGCTTTGTTATAAATGCGCAAAAAGTCGGAAATGGGCTGAAAAGAAAAGAGTTTGTAGCCCATGCAGTCGGGCATCCATTCGCTTTTCCAGCTCGTCTATTAAAAGATGGTTTAAATTGTACACGGGGGGGGGATATAAATAAACACAGTCGCGTTTATAAAGCTTGGGGGACTCCGAGAGCATCCGTGCGGCTGCAATTTCTTTCGAGGGTGAGTCATCACGCAAACCAGGAGCTGAAAAAAAAAACGTATGTCCACCCGTTCCCTTTTGAAGCGCCGGAGACAAATACCTGCTGATGACCATGGCCGTGATGACCGGCTCCCATCCGGAGTAGAGAAGGGTGCGGCTGGCCGGGTGCTTGGAGGAGATGACCATCCACAGAGGCGTCAGACACATGAAGAAGGCACAGACCAGGGAGGAAACGTACGGGTAGGAATCTGGGGGGGAGGAAGCGGAGATGTCGTCATCAAGTCGGCCGAGAGCTGAACTTTCGGACGCTCAAAGACGTTTTATGCTCACGCGTGGTCATTAAGCTGAAGCAACACAAAGAAAGTTTTGTTTCAACCAACAAGACGAGTATTTTGATTTTGAAGCATAATTGGGTTGAACACCTGCTTAAAGCCGCCACCAGCTGGTTTCCACGTGCATCTGTTTCGCTCCAATACTAAAGAACTCTTATAGGAAAACAGGGCAAGATTTTATCTGCATGGTGGCAACGCGAGAGAACACGAGGGGATTTCCGAGTGCCATTGGCAGTCACGCTATCTGCTGAGCTGTGGGTAAAAAAAAAAAAAGATCTGCAATGGTGCATAATGACCCGTATCAGAAAAGCGGAAGTGGTTATAACGGCAAAGGGGAGACCAAAGCAACAATTATTTTCTTCTACGCAGCGATTCTCAAACTTTACACACTTCAAAAAAATCTCCAAGGACCACCGGAATCAGCAACATCAAAAAGGTTACATGACGATATTAACATGGCACTTAGAATATCTTGCAAATGCAAGTAATACCACAAGTCACAAAAACGTTCTTAAAGATGATATGCAAATGTCATATATTGCCTCGGTTTTCTTGAGGCGGGAACATCTGTGTCTCAAAGGTAGAGCTGACAGGGTGAGTTTGAATGCGATGCTATATTCAGCGGCAAGAGCGTTGACTGTATCCTTGTATTAGAAGCAGGTTTGGGTGTGACATGAATTAAACATGTGGAATGTGCCTTCAAAAAGAGAGGACGTCTGTTCTGCAAATTCAGATTGTGCATTTATGCTTTGGAATGACGCAGGGGGGGACCTCTAGTGGCTGAATGGGGAAATTACAAGAGACAACCGCAGAATGGATTTTTTTTTCTAAGACTTCCCTAAATGGAATACGAGTAAAAACAAGTTATTTGGTGCTCAATCACCTACCCAGGCACTTGTAGAGGCCCTGGCTGATCCAGGCCAGGATGGCCAAGGTGATGAGGTCACCGAAACTGGCGGCGATAGGCGTGGCGACGTTGTCCGGGTTGATGCCCGTCTTCTTCGAGCCCACAATCACGCCCACCATGATGAAACCTGAAACACGAGGTGCAAAATATAAAGAAATGAGCTTTATCACTGATTTCCATCTGCGGCGGGTGAGTCTGGAAGTGTTCAGTGTGCTGAGAATTCCAAATAAACGTGCTTTTTTTTTTTGTCTGTCTGATTTTGCTGTGGTGAGGAGAGAATGCAAGCCGTCTACGTATTTACCCTGCAGCAAGGAGGCGATGAAGGCCGTGGCGACGCTGCTGGAGCACAAGAGCACGGCGTGGCTCATCTGGAACTTCCCCTCTGGGATCCAGCCAAGAACCACGGCCGCCACGGCCGCCAAGAAGCCCACCACAGTGGCCTGCACCTAAATAAAACAAAAAGAAACAGCAAGTTTTTTTTTTTTAGTATGGGACGCATTGTGCAAACAGGGATGATGCGCTCGCCAGGATGAGTTTATCAACGTGTGGGTATATGATTAACAATGTCTCCATCTAGCAGACGTCCCTGACATGATAAGTCTGAGGCAACACCAACATTGGTTCACCCTCTTCCAACATGTCTTTAGAACAAGTACAACAAGTACTCATTACATAAGTGTGTGTTTACAGGCGAGCGATAGGAGAATCTATCGCTTTTTAGGTCCAAGAAGAAGTTACCTGCTTGAGCGCCAGGTTGCCTATTATTAGATTCCACTTCTCTATCGGCGAGTCCATCTTGCCCACGTTCACCTGTGTTGGTGCACACAACAGACGCAAATAACTGTTTGTTTTTGGAATTTTTTTCCCACGTGGAATGTGGGCTTGTTTATTTGCATGCTATTGTTTAAAAGAGTTTTTTTGTTTTTGTTTTTTTTTTTAAGAGCCTTTTACCACAGGTCCTGCGGTTTGGACATAACACTTGTTGTTTGGAATTATTTTTGGTTGACTCATTGCAGCACCCTGTTCCATAATTGCAGATGGCTATGAGTTGTACACGAAACGTAAAAACTAAAATAGCAGTGACGCATGTCCCAACTTGTTTTCTCCCATAACAACAGCACGTTTCCGACTAATACGCACGGATTGAAATCTGGCCCATTTCAACAAAGTTGACCCAATGTGCACTGTCAAAAGTCTTTCCCAGCTCACTTGACATGAGGTAAATCCACTCCACTGCGAATGTGAGGCCTGTTTGTGGGGAGCCGGGGGGGGGGGGGCAAAGCAAACAAAGGCAGAATTCTGCTGGCTACTTGTTAGCGCTTCAAAAAGTGAAACAAGGGAATGAACTGAAATGTCAAACGGATTTCGCAAATCCTTTGGATTTCCATGTTGTGTTATAACAAAGTAATTACACGTTCTGCTAAAGAGCGCATCCGAGTAATTCAATCGCAACTCACATTTTACTGCTTAGTTTTTAATTACCAGTAGTCATTGTTTGGACACTTTCATGAGTGGTACATTTTGCAAGAGGCTCTTTTTTTTTTTGGTGATGACTCGCCTCTGACCTAACTCCACCAAACTCCTCCTTTTCTCATGACGCCAATTTCTGGTAATAAATGAGGCAAACAACCAGTTTGCGCGCGTGTGTGTGCGTGTGTGTTTTGGCAAACCGCTGTTGAGAGGCGTGAGGCCAGAGTCATCTCCAAGTTGCCCTTGAGGCCGAGCAGAGCGGGAACCAAGATGAAGATTTCGGTGATGTACTGGAACGCCTCCCAGTGCTGCGTGGGCAAGACAGAACCAGGAAGGACATTTGATTACACTCGGCTTATCCCTAAAGGGGCACATTTTGTTAAAGGCGCATGCATGTCAGCGGGAGAGAACAACGAGCCAAGCGAGTACTGCCAACCCAACACATTTAGTGACATTCTAATCTTTGACAGTCATTTAATATGTATAATCAACGCCTGCCAAATTATGGAGATGAGATGGCGATGCATCATTAGCACATGCGCCTGCGGGGCAACTTCACAGAAAGACTTTTTGTTGGCAGTCAAACAAAAGAAGTCATTAATGCAACAATGTGTACCGACGGCTTCTTAAGAAAAGGAGTTTCAATTTGCCGAGTAGAACAACACTTTTGAAATGTCCCAGACAGCGCCCAGACTTAAATCCAAACGGAATTTGGACTTTAGAAGTCCAGGTATTTAGTTGTAACGTATTACTGAAGTTTTGAATTATTTGTGCCCTGTGTGATTTTTGTTTAGTATTCTCTTTTTAGTGTAACTCTTGGCAGAAATTCACATTTTTTACTTGATTTCTCAGGAAACAATCATGTGGAGAGAGCTGGCAACTTTGATGAAAACCAATTCTAAGTGTAATTTCTAAGTAATGCATCTTCACTCGCCGCATCAAAAACTAAATTATCTTGTTTTGAATAAAAACATACAACGAAAATCTTAATTTTGTCTTGATTTCCCCTCAAATACATGAATCTAACATGGCAGTTGTAACGCAAAACCGCTCCAAATTTGGTAACTATTTGTTTTTACTCAAAAACACAAAACAAAAATGACGAAATGTTTTTCGTTTGGGATAAATATTTAAAACATCGCCACAAAAATAAAAGTAACAGAAGCTAATGCGTAAAATTAAATTAAGTTTGTGCCAAAGAAATACAATTATTACATAAAAAAATACAGAAATACATAAAAAGCAGAAAATTAAGAAGTACAGAAAATTGTTTTGCTTGGACCAAATATGTTTAAAAATAAAAAATAAATTTTGAAAAATAAATACTAAACTGAACAAAAATCACAAATATAAGACCAAAAAAGCTGGGCGATATATTTTTAAAAACAGAATTGAATTAATTTTTTGTTCAAGAAAAAAATTAAATAGAAATACTTTGACAAAAATACACATTTCAAAACATTTTGGATTTTTTTTTTTTAATTTTATCTACTTATTTATTTAATTATAAATAGTACCACAATTTTTTTTCCATAATGAAAAAATTGCAATTAGAAGTGCGATGCCCGAAAAAATGATTAATTGTAGCGTTTCATGTTTTTCACTCAAGCAATAAAAGGGAAGTGTGTATCCACGGATGTTCTAAAGCAAATATATATTTATTTGGGGGGGCGTTGGCAAAGGTGGGGCAATTCTAGTGAGCATCTGCTGACAGTTAAAAAGGAGTGAAATTTTTAATTAAACTGCTGCATGTGTTACCTGCACAACATCCAGCACCATACCGGCTGATACTGTTCCAAAACCGGCCAACAGGAAAGGCACGAGAATCTGAAAAGCCATGGCCAGAGGCGACTCCTTGGGCAGAATGTGCGCAGCGGGTTGCGTCTCTTCCTCCTCATCCTCTACACCATCCGCCTCGTCCCCGGACAGCCTTCTCTCAGCCAACATGGGCTCCAGTTCCGAGTAGCTTCCATCTCCGGAGTCCGACAGTGTGACAGAGGAGCGAGAAGCGCGGTCCAGCAGCCTTCGGCCTTCCAAGTGAGGCATCTCTTGTCTGTAGCCGTTCTGGAGCGCGCCACCCTCGGGTTTGGCACCAAGGTCGGCCATAGCCAGGCGCTCCTCCTGGAGTTTGGTGTAGCTGGTGGGGACTATGGTTTGGAGGAGGGAGGTGATCCGACCAGCGGATTTCAGGGAGAGAGAACTCCGGATTCCCCCTGCGCCGCTCATGCGTACCGTCAAGCTAGAGCCCAGGGAATCCCCGATCGCTCCGCCGAGACTCTGGATGCTCATGATGTGGACTCGCGCAGCAGTGTCTCATCTCCAATCGCCTCCTCTTCATCTGAGAACGGGTTTTAAAACAACACTGGTGGAGCGTCCATTTCAGGAGGTTGGAGACTCATCAGCCTGCAGAAAAAGAAAAAAAATTATCCATCCAACAGCCATTCATATTAGATAATGCTTATCCTATCTAGAAAATGATGTAGCTGAAGCCTATGTCAGGATGTCAAAAGGAAGATTATTTTAGAAAGAACCAAATATTCTAACCCTGAACCCTGAAGTGAGGCTGATGAGTTAACCACTAGTGGGCAACCCCTCACACCAATGAGCAATTTAATCATTTATCTAGCATGCATAACAATACACAAGTGTACCTGGAATCCAGTTTGAACACAGTACCTTAATTGCGGCTGTCATACATTATTAAGGTTGGAGTGAAATTTCATTATTACTTTTTAGAAGATTGAAAACCTAGATCTTGAAAATAGGATTTACTGCACATATGTATATTTAAGTAGATAAACGACAACTAAGAAATTTTTTTAATGGCTGATCAATTTATGGTATGGTAAGAAACATGGGCAAATTAATTGATATTAATAGTTAACGTCTGAAGTCGTATCCGCATGAATAATAAAGTATGGAAATTTAGTCTTTAAAATATAAAGGCAGATTTAACACATTAACATGTGCACTAGGATGACGTTTCGCAGTCCTGCGTACTGACTTTGTCTCTTGAGATTACGCCTCATTAGTGCACTAGCTTCACATTGAATGTGCTTGTTTTGCGAATAGCCTAAAAGGCACACAAATATTTCCTAAATCTCAGCGTGAGCTAGCATCGCGCTACATTAGCTGCGTACAAATGAGAAATGTTAGGAGGCTCCAGCAGCCTTCCCCTCGTTTAAGAAAAAGCGTAGAAAAAACTAAAGCTAAGGTCATCATTTCGGACGGAAACGAACCACATAGTTATAATTCATGTCGTGGTGATTTGTAGCGTCTTAGTCGGGAAGTTTACCATTGCGAAGCGAAGATATGCCATCCAAAAATCGAAGAAGATGCAAGGCGATGATGACAGTCTCTCACACAGCCGCGTCAGTGAGCTGTTCGAAGATAATTTGCGACGAAAAGATACTACCTCTCTTTCTCCAGCCCGTGCCGCACTCTTTTCCATTTACGAGTATGACGCGAATAAAACGACCTTTTGTAGTTCTAGTCATTACAGTGTGCACTTTATTTCGTATCTTCTGTTAGTTACATTTTCTAAATGATTTAAATCGTGACGTAACGCATAAAAGTACAAAGCGCTTTTTTTTTAGTTTTTTTTTTTTTTAAATACTTACCGAATTCCTCCTGAACGCACGAGGCGCAATACACATTCGGAACATTGCGGGCGTCGATGTGAGTAATGACCCGGATGTTGTTCTGACCAAAAAACACGCTAACATTTTGCTGTCGTGTTGCTTCTGTAATGGATAAAAAAAGTAAATCAAGTTCACAGGATTTGCTGTCATGTGGTAGCGATGGGGGTGAGTAAAGAAAACTACATTTTGCTATCAAAGAGGGGTTTTAAGTGGAAGGCGGAGTTGCTTTTGCCGGATTTACTTAGAAAACCTCATGCTAGGACTGTAAACGTAGAGGGTACTCGGTTTACGACGGGTGAGTTTATAAATCGGCACGCGCTGTACATTAGGCATAATTATACTGAATTAAATTTAACTCACTTTTAAGATATACACAATCGAAAATGTATATAATCAAAACTATGTAAAAAAAAAAAAAAGTAACTACAACGGTGTTGTGTGGCTTCATGCCCGCCCCGCGTATTGACGTAAACCGAGGACCGACTTTATTCGTTCGTTAACGCTTATTTAATAGCTTAAAAATGGTCATTTTGCCAACTCAGGTTTCGTCGAGAAACTACTCCTTAAACCACCAGCTGGCCTGAAGACAGAAAGAGTTCCACGCAGCAGCGGTGAGATGAATTGTGATTTGTAGATTATGCAGTATTTACACCGTTGGAATTAAAAATAAACCCATGTGCATACACAATTTTGTCTTTGTTTTCTGGAACAGTGATGGAACGGCTGCAGAATTTCCTCCCGCAGATCGCAGAAGCCAATCAAAAGCTAAAACAGCAAATTGAAGAAACGTCTGCAGGACATTTCAACATAGAGGACGTCGAGGCGGCAGAGAAAGTAATCGAAATGGTGAGCAAAATTACTTCTCACTGTTGGCTTGACAACCTGATTTATTCAAGGCGTCTCAATTCTCCCTTGCGTTTTTCCAGGACGTTGCGCTGGTAGAGCTCAGCGGATCAGATAGCGAGTCGGAAGAGGACGAAGATTCTTCTGACTCTCAGGAGGAGGAATCTGAGATTATTTTAACTGAGAGGAATCTCAAACTACCAGGACACAAAGGCAAGAAGGAGAACATTCACATCCAGGTAGTGGAGCAGCTGGAGAAATAGATGCGTCGACCACATGGGAGATTTCAGACTTTCTTTTGACAAGACTGCACAGTCTCAAATTACTTAAAGGACACAAAAGCTCCTCCTAAACTGAGATGAAGTGCATCCTCACAGGAACAGTTTGCACTCATTCAGATCGGCGCCAAGTCATTTGCCTTAAGAGTCAGAACAGATCCGGCGACCAAATCATGTTTGCCCAATGGGGATTTTTTTTTTTTTTTTTTTAGATATATATTCATGAATGATGTGATCCATAGTCTTCATGTACAACATGCCATTATGGATAAGAATGTATGAGCTTTGTAATAAAACCAGTCATCACACCAGCTAAAGTTCCAGAAAAGGACATTGATGGGTTTTGCAATAACAACAAATGGGTCAATATACATTTAGTACATGATAGAACTCAAACGTTAAAATTGTGGATTGATCAGTTTGAGATACGATTGTCACTGTCCAGGCCAGGAGGCTCTGAGATTAAAGAGAATTAGTACGTCACAAGGAGCCAAATAGTAAACTCCCAACTCGTTCAAGGCAGACTGCGGCGAAGGGTCGTCTCTTCCCGTCATATCCCTCGTGTCGCCAGCCGAAGAAGACTCATTGATGAGGTTCCTCAGCAGGATGGCAGAACCCACGTTAAGGCACAAGATGATGCAGGCTTCCTTAACACTGGGAAGACAGGAAATTTGATTAAAAAAAATGTATGAGCTTTTTTTTTTTTTGGAGGGGCGGGGGCAGAATGCTATTATAGGACATTTTAAATAAACATTGTTACATACCTCTACAACAGTGTCGATTAAAATTTAGCATACGCCATTTTTCATCAATATGTGCTTGAAATGTCAACTTTTGTACATGCGGTATTATATAACGGGCTGTAAAAAGATTTTCCAGATTTAAAGTCTGGTGGAACCCCCTCCTCCCCCTCTCTCTCTCTCTTGCAGAAGAATACACTTTGTCTGTACTTACTGCTTAAAAAAGTTCTCAGGTCTTTTGCAGTAGTGACCAAAGAGAGGGAAAAGGTTTCTGGTCATGTCAAACTGAAGTTGAGCTGCTCCTCCATCGCTAAAATGATTGGCCAGGACCACCTGAAAGAGAGCGAGCGACATATGGATTTATGAGATATACATGGTGGACAAAAGTAGGGACATTGACATTGACAAGTGTAGCTAAAAACAAAGTGTGATAAACTTGTCCTCAGCAAAAGCTCTGATTACAATTTTCGAGGAGAGCAAAAGCAAAAACAATGCAGGATAGTAGCCCTTGAGGACTGGAGTGACACCGGTTCTAAAGAATTATTGGAGAGATACAAGTCCTTACTTCCTGGTAGAGAAAACTGTCCAGTCTTTCTGCAAGACCCTGCCAAGCCAGCTGGAACAGAGACAGACTTAAAACCTGATGCAGGTTCAACAGACTGTCCCTGACGCAAAGCATCATGGGACACGCGGAACTGGACAAAGACATGGCGGACATGTCGTGCTGGGATGGATGCGAAAACCACCTACAAGGGGAGGGCAACAGAGGCGATTAATGCTCAGCTAAAGCTTGCAACTTCCTGTGATGATGATGATAACTCTCACCTGTCTTGGCAGTATGACTCGGCTTTTTCCGTGATGTCCCTCATGATGCCATCCAGCAGCCGACCCATCATGTCCCCTCGAAGTCGGTCCAGCAGGGCCAGCAGGCCTTCGAAGAGCGAGCTCTCCATAGAGGCCAGGCGACCCATCTCCAGCAGCCCCAGACCACCCACCACCGCCTCGTCGCCCAGGGACACGGCCGCCTGCTGCAGCTGCAGGAAAAACTAAACACGCGGGAAACAAGCAATTATCATTGCCCAATGAGAATAATTCTACATGAACATTTATATACATAAAAATAGAAACGGACTGGGCCTGACTGACCACATTGTCGCCCCAGTCCGTCAGGATGGTGGAAATGTAGTTGACGGCGTTGAGTATGGCACAGTAGCGTGGACTGAGTGGACAGCGAGACTCCTCCTTCATCACCTGGATCAAATGGAATAGAATAGTAGTCCGTCAAACGCAGACCTCGACTCTGGCAAAACATTCCATCTGTAGCCGTCATTTTGACACACTGCGCTGCGGCAACGACGTCATCGACTAGAATGATTATTACTTGCTGCTCGAGTGTCTAATAAAGGGATTTTGTTTATTTCATTCAAGTCCCGCGATGTCATGACTATCACGTCGAACAGCCTATTACTCGCAAAGTAATAATCACTCTTTAACTATTTATTTCGATAGTTTCATTGCATGAAAGTGCACCATTTGAATTCAATTTATACCAGAAGTTGAAAACCGCCAAAATGACTGCTGTCATAGAAAAAAAAAAAAAATTCACACAGAAATCTCGAAGAAGGTCAATAATTGCTATTTCTTGGGAGGTTAAAAAAAAAAAACATTTAAACAATTTTAGAGCAGCACAAAAACAACGTATTTAATGTCCATAGACTATTGAGCCCTTGGAAATGGAAGAACACATTAGAAATTGGGGGGGGGGGGCAAGCCTGACTGTTTGACATAATTACCTGAGTGAGTCGAATACGGAAATCATCTACCAACTCTTTCTGCAGCTCCAGAAACTTCAGCTGTGCAGACGGACACGGTAATGGCTGGTAGCGGTCTAACGGTGGAAAAAAAAAAAAATAAAAAATCCCCAAAAAGCTTACTTTTAACATTGTAGTGGTACACAGAGTTCATCACGGTGGGGTCAAGCTTACCTGTGATGACCTGTAGCAGAGTCATGAAGGTCTCAGCACAATCCGGGGATTTGAGCTCATCCATGTCTCGGATGTCTTTGTACTGAGAGCTCCACGCTCCCTCAGCCGACAACATGGCGTCCACCTTCTCCAACGCCACTGTGCGCACAAAACAGTTTGAGCTGAGCTGTCACTCGCGGGGAAATTAGCCAACCTACTCTTCTTCTCCACCGTGAGCCACTTCTGGAGGACGCCGTCGTCAAGCAGCAGGTGGAGCACGCCGGGCAGAGGCGGTGGGTATGAGTGGTTGCTCCGCAGCTCCTTTTCGAACTGCAGCACCTCCTCCACCAGGTGGCAGAAGAGCGTGTCATCGTAGAGGAGGCGGGAGGCGTCTCCTACCACCTTCTCCTGGACTAATGAGAGCAAGCCTCGACACAGCTCTACCTGAAAGAGTACATTCAGTCATTTTGATGAGAAACTCACTCACTATATGTTTTTTTTTTTTTTTTAGTAGGCCAATGTGTTCATAAAAAACAAGGAAGGGGTAAACGAAACATTAACGCCACCCTTCATTATAGGAAAATAAAAAGCTATATTTGTAAATTAAATGAATTAAAATGCACCACACCTAAAAATAAATTTTTTTCTTGGTAAATGTTTGAAAACCATACCATTGTGAATTTAAGAAATGTATTCTATGCAATTAAAAATAAAGAAAAATCAAGCCACTGTAACATAAATGCAGTTTTACCGTTCAATTCAGGGATTATTTTTACGTACCACAAGAGGGCGCCATGTACCACATTTTGAAATCCACTGGGTTCAATCGTAACTCATTCACTTGTTTTAAATAAACTTTAAAAATAAAATAGAGATTTGTTAAAAATGTAAATACATTGAATTAATTACAATTCACTGGTGTTCACGCAATATATTTTTAAACCCACAAGTGAACATTATTCGACTAAAATTGTTCTGCACACAAACGTCTTTGTAGCATATGTGTAAATATTGCAATAATGACTCATCTTATAATTACTTTGACAGTGCCCATTAATACTGAGTAGTGCCATGATCGCAAAGTCAGATTTCCTAATACACACCCTGGCATTGATGGTGGCATTGGCTCGATCCAGGATAGGTTGGATCTTTTCGTCCATGAAAGTTGTGCTGTTCCCGATCCACATGAGCACTTGTGTCAGGTACCACTCAGGCTGCACACGGAAATTTCACAAGCAGAGGGTTACTAGTGTGTGTGTGTGTGTGAGAGATGAGGTCAGAGCTACCTTGCTGGGGGTGTTGGTCTGTCGATTGCCGTAGAAGTGGTATCGGAACCTCTTGCTGAGTGGCTGCAGCATGATCTGGATGGGCAGGCAGAGTGGAGGATCTTGCGGGAAAGCAACTGGCTGGGCTTCGGCTTTGGAGGGAGGCGACGACCTCTGAGAGACGAGGTCATCTCTAGACAAAGAGTTAAAGAATGGGACGGTTCATCCGAGTCACGTCATAAACTTGGACAGACGTTTTTAGCGAAGGATACGATGTCTGTAGGGCCAGGAGCTGTGTGACGAGCAGCTCTAGTTGACTGGCCAGCTCTTGCCCATTGGCGGTGGGCGTGAGGGACTGGGTTGGGGGGGATATGATTGGCCAGTGGAGCTGAGTCAACACCTTCTCCAAATCCCTGAGAATTGGAGACATATATTAGTTCAATAGGGAGGAATGATTAATTTTACGTGGGTGTTTACCCAGTGAGCCGATCCTTGATGATCTTGTGCCAGAAGTGAAGAGTTTCTCGGAGGAAGTCCCGCAGGTGAGAGCATTTGGACTGACTCAGGCCGGCGTCCATCACAGCCATGCTCTCCACAGCCCTGATGGCCTCCCACACGCTGCTGGTCATCAAACACTGCTGGACGACAGCGCTGTGGACACGCAAGTGCGCATTAATTCAGGGGGTGTTTAAAAACAGATGTCAAATGTTCGACTTAGCACCTGAGCTCTTCAATGTGTTGAAGACAGCGGAGGTACTTCATGTGTCTCTCCACAGTTTCCACTTGGCGCAGCTTCTGGCTGAGAGTATCCATCCATGGCTGGGAGCATTGAAGGTGCTACAAGTGGGAACAGAGAATTGCTTTTTACAAAGTCTCATAATTAGGTCACAAACTTATAATTATTATGTTTTATATTGTAGTTCATTGACAATTACACTAAACTGGGGAATTATTTTCTGACAAAAATTTCCAAATGCATTTTGTAGACACTTCACAGGGATACGTTTGTACATGTAAAATTTTTTAAAAATATATATACTTTCATGTTATTTACCTCTCGCAGTTTTGTGGAGATGACTTTCTCCCGTTGCAGGAGCTCCTCCAAAGAAGCTCTGGCATCTTCAGCAGCAGACAGAGCTGCAGCCACTTGAGGAGGTACAGAGCTGGATACTGTCAACACCTAAGGGACGTACGAAATATCAATTCAATTATTGTTGCAAATTCATTTCCAAGCTCGTTTAACAGTCACCTGTTTTTCTAATGTGCTGTTCTCCTCTTTTAATTTCTCCAACAGGCTGCCAACATTCCTCAGAGATTTAACATCGCTGCCTACTTCTTTGTCTATAAAGCCCACCACATAGTCACGCAGTTCGTCAGAAAGGTCCGAAAAACAATCGCTGTCGGAGGTATCTGCTCGAACAGGATTTGAAGACTCTTTTGACAGATTTTCAAAAGGGGTGTCTTCGGCTGAGGACGCCGCCATCTTGGCTCTGACAGGAAACAAACTTCCTGCCACGAAAGTGTTTCGTGAAAGGAAGGCGCTTGTTTTAATGTCAAGCGTCGCCCGCAGGGGGCGAGTTGTCGAAAATGCACTTGTTTTAACGTAACTTCGCCCACCCGGGGTTAGACGTTGAATGAATTTGGGACACTGCACTGATTATTTCCGTCATGTCGTTTAAACAATAGAACAAATTAACAATTAATAATAAACCCTAATTAATTTAATAATAAAGTTCAAACAGTAATATGTTGAAGAAAAAAATATATAATGACTCAACACCACGAAGCCCCTTTCACAATAAAATGACTTCCGCCTACGTCATTTACAATATTTACATTTATGGCCAACAAATGCTTTTCATACAAATTATTATTTTTTACGGACGTACCAACTTTTTAAGTTTTCTCAAAAAATACGAAATTAACAGTTTGGTCTCTGTGGCGTTTTTGGCATTTCTGCATTTCGCACCTCTAGGCATAATGCGTAAACTACCAAATATGTAAATGCATCTTAAATTAGGTTACAGATATCCAAGAGTTCAATTTAAAAAAAGGTTCTCCTAAGATCATACTTTTGAATTCACTGCCTCACTTCTACATTTAAAGTAATATTCATTGTATTCCACATCTTGTAAAGTTGATTTTCAGGTTTCCATTAGCTGCAAGCTATAATATAATAAAATCGTAAAATATTTCACGATGCAGTCTTTTTTTTTTTAAATATACGAGTTTTTTTTAATTCAACAAGAGTAATAAATTGCATATTCCATGACATTCTTATTTACTAAGACCCATCAATGTACATTAATAAACTAAAAAAAAATGTTACATTCCATAGAGTGAGTTCCTAGGTGACATTTGTGCCCTGGCAGACTGTCTTTAAAAAAAAAAAAAAAAAAACTGGTCACAAATAGCAGTTTAGTTAACCCACTCCAGAGCAGGTCAGTCTGAATTGGACAAGGGGACAAGGTGCCAGTGTCATCTTGTGTTTAGGTGAACGTGCAGCAGAAATCACGTGGCGCCCCACTTTTCATCACTGGGGCGGTCATCGAGGAAATTATGTACAACTGCAGGACGACCCAAATGACCGGTTCGCAATACCAAAAGAAAATTGTTGCATTACTACAAGAACTTGAATTTTGTTGCTGTGGCCCATCGTTTATGGATCAAATTCCTCCTCTACATTGATAATCACAAATGCTTATATTCTTTTCAGAGATGCGTTTTTTGGCATTTTCGTGGTCATCATTATTGTAACTGGGATGGTTGACTTATTTCAACATTTACATTAAACATTACATTGGCTGTTAAAATATAAATAAATAAAATACGCACTACTGCTCAAATGGTAGGTTTTTGTGCTATAAAAAAAACATTTCACATTTTAAAACTTTTATTTTATAATTCAAGGTAAGCAAAACAAATTTCCCTCCAAGAGCACCCAAATTTAGTCAAATATGTCACGCATCACTACTACGTGGACATACAACTGAACAAATCCTAAATCGTTTTGCCAAGAAAACGTCTTCAATGAGCATTTAACATTTGCGACAAAAACAGTTTTAGGACCCAACTGCGGTTAACCAGTTTCCCATTTCAGCAGCCCTGAAGAGGATGAACACCACAAAATACAGCTCGGACCATTTGGGGTCCCCAACCCACAGTTTGGGAAACCCTGCTCTACTACGTATGCCGGTGAGTCAACTGCTTACATGAATTAAAGCCACAACAGTTTGACATTCAACCATCATTAAACACAAAGTGACACAGTGCTCTCAGTGGCATTGTGAGCTCTCGCAGAAGGTCGCCCGTCGGGCCAGTCTTCTCTTCCTGTTAGTGGCGGCACTGCTTCCAATGACCTTTTTTTTTTGGCATCTGTTTGCAGGGGTTCACCACATGGCTGCTGAGTAAACCCAAACGTTTTGAGAGTAGTGGAATGACATACCCTCTTTTCATGATGTCACTGCTTTCGTAGCGCGCCCGGGGTTATCCTGGTTCGTGCTTGCACACAGGAAGACAAAACGTGCACCGGGCCGGACGTGAGGGATGGTTGGGTGCAGTCATGGAGGATATCATGTGCTCACTCAGTTAAGCCTTTACATATAAATACGCAATGCATTTGGAAAATATTAGTATATTTATTTAAAATTTTAATACTTTAATTTTACATACAACACCCCATGAAAAAATGAAAATGACTGGATTTAAATTTTCTAAAAATAGATGCACACTGACAAGAATATTAAATTAAATAATTCCTCCAGAAAGCACATTATCCAAGAAGGTGTTATTAAAACATTGATTTCTCAATAGACTCGCAGCTCTTTGTTAAATATTAAATGCACCTCTTTCGCCGTCAATGGTGAAATGGTCGGAAATGAGTTAAAGGTAAAATTTATTATTAATGCATCTGAACCAGGGGTGCTCCTTGATAACATTTCAGAGTTTGTGGAGTGGAAATTAGGTTAAAAACAGCTGTATGTATATGCACTGGAAACTTTTAATAAAACAATCAATTTGGAAATGTAATACAAAAACAGCCAAAAAAAAGTTTCACTAGCGAGGACTGTGAGGATTCACTAATGGTGTACCACAAGGCACCACCCTAGGTCCCTTCTTGGTGAAATTATTTTTTAATAATTTATGACTCAACAATCAATATTTTTAGATCTAAAACAAGATTTTAACAGTCACACCTCCCTCCATGGAAAAAATAAAATAAACGCTAAAATCAGAGTCTCAGGTATAATCCACCCATCCATTTTCTATAGCGCTTGTCATTGTTTGGGTTGGGGGGGGGGGGGGGAGAAGAAAAAAAATATATTAAGATCTCTTTTTTTATTCATAAAATGTTTCAGCGTATGTGTGATCTCAAAGGTATGATTCATAAATCCCCAAAGTGCTACTGTATGTCAAATGTTTGACCCCTTTTTAACCTGCCTCCCGCCCCGCCTCCTCGCTCTTCTGGTCACTATTAAAGACAAGAGTCAGAGAGGGACACTCACACTGCACACACGGAGAAAGGAGCTCCTCCTCACTTTGCAGGATGCCGCGAAACCTCATATCAGGTAATTCTTTTGCGTCCTAAGTCATCCTAACCTCGGCGTTTATCGTGTCAATTCCTCCTCTCAGTTTGGGTGTTACTGGCGAGTACCACGCTGGGCAGCAGACCCGCCAACGTGGCTGCAGCGCCCATCTGTGCCAACAGCCCGGACAGGTGCCGGGTCCTCTCGCTGGCCAACTTGTTTGACAGAGTCATCCAGCACTCGGCCAGAATGCACGGCCTCTCCAATGACCTTCACTCTGAGTTTGTGAGTTGCTTTTTTTCCATCAATTGCAAATAAATCGTTTTGTATTCGGTGAATTGAAATGGGTTATCTGAAAAGACTCAGGAAGCCTGATCGATGTTTTTAAGTTGTGTTATTTAAATAAGCAAAAACACTAAGAATTTGACAAAACAAACATTGAATTCGACCTCACATAGCATTGTAGCACAGTCATCACTCGTTTCCCGAGCTACTCGTTGACATTTACATGACATCAGACCTCTTGATATTTAAATCGTGGGATGTGCACCGGGCAGGAGCAATACTTCCTGCCCAGTAGGAATCACGTCGGAAGGGTCAGCCGCAACTGTCACACCTCCACCCTCCTCACCCCCAACGGCAAGGAGAACGCTCAGAAAATAGCGGTAAATCCACCCGTTCCCTGAACGTTCCGTATAACCTGACAGAATTTCCGATCCCCATTCCAAATTGTCTCGTGACCGTAGCGCGAGGAGCTAACTGAGGTGATCCTGAAGCTCCTAATGGCGTGGAGGGACCCCCTGTGGCACTTCCACCAAATCACGGCCCACCAGCACGAGCTGGCCAACTTCAGCTCGGACAAGGCCCTCGAGATGAGCGGCATGGTGCACGAGCTACGCAAAGGCGTGGAGAAAGTGGCAGAGAAGGTATCCCACTTAGCTCATTTACTAAAAAAAAAAAAAAGATCTTTGACGTCTTTAGCCGTCAATGGTATTAAATGAGTTAAAAAGAATAACGGAGCACTTTCTTCACAGTATATTGTGCTTTTTTTTTTTTAACCTTAGATGCAGACACTGGGGATGATAAGCAACTCCATCAGCACCCTGTCATCCCTGGAGGATCTCTTGCCCTCGGAAAGCGGCGAATGGCGCCAGATGAAAGACCACGAGCTCCTCTATTGCTTTCGCCGCGACTCAGACAAAATCCAGAATTACCTGAAGATCCTCAAGTGTCGCATCGTACCTGAGCACGACTGCTGAATGGAGGGGGGGAAAAAAAAGAGAATGAATTACTCATCTGGGAATGGTTTTGAAATGGAGAGGCTCCGGTTCCTAACTACACAGATGAAATTTTTTTAAGTATGTGTAGGAAGCAAGAGTGAAACGCAAAGACTTTGAAAAACCATCATGCTCCATATAAGCACAGACAAGGATTGATGTTTAAATATCATGAATATTCCTGTTTCGCTGCATATCTTTTACCTAGAATTCAATATAAAATATCGGAACAAACCTTTGAGCTCAACTCCTTCATAGAGGACCGCATCGTATCCTCCTACTGTTTACGTACCGAATTTGAATTGATTTGGATTTCATGAGAGTTTAATAAACCTGCCCCATTTTGTATTTGAGGCCATTACGTTTTTGATTCGAGAGATTTTTTTTTTATCAGCAGTGGAGACATTTTTCCAAGGACACCTTTATCTTAACATCAAAAGCCTGTTTTACATATTATCACATGTATCCCTAAGTGGATATAGCAATTAAAAAGTTGCCTCTTTCAAGGAGAAAAACAAAAAATCATACTTTTAAGACAAAAGAAATGTAATGGGAAGGGAATAAAGTCAATACTTACAAGAAAAAAGTGTGTCGTTTTTTTACGGACCCCTCAAGCTCCGACTCACAGACCTCCAAGTTTGAGTGCATGGCGCAGGTGTACCTAATATTGTGGCCAGTGAGTAGATACACGACTGAAAGTTATTGACATAACCCCGTGCGGAAGAGCATTTAGTAGTCACTGGCAGCCAACCGGGTATAAATTTGGATTTATACATTTATTGATCACCAGATATAAAAAAAAAAAAAAAAAAAAAAATGTGATAGTGTGTGGTGTAAATTTCAGGATGCGGCAGCGATGTTGATAATCTCGGACCTCCCGCTGTTCTGCTCAACACAGGCGACATGGAGGGAACCGTCCCTGTAATAAACAAACACGCAACGGGGAGAGAAATTAATGAGGGGTGAATAGTGATGATAAAAAAAAAAAAAAAACAATCTGTACCTTTTCATAGTGACCACTGTGTCAATGTTGTGGTGCTCCTCTTTGGGCTCCAGGTCACGCAAAATAATCTGTAGACACAAAAAAAGTATTTTTCCGGGAATGGCTGAATCCGCAAATAGTCGCTCGCATATGTTGGGGCTTACGACACCTTGGCGAGCTTCTCTGGCTGCTCAGAGTCAAATCGCTGGTAAATCTCCAGGCAGAGGGAGGAGAGTTTGCCTCCTCCGCTCAGGGTGTGATGGCGGCGGGCGGGAAGCGGCAGACCGGACGGAAGGAGCACGGTGAATGCTTCCGCACCGGATTCATCCACCTCCTGCCACACGGTCACAAAATATATTTCAACATTAGCTCGGAAAAAATATACTCGAGTATGTGATGAAGATTTTGAACAATTCCAAGTTGCTCGAATGCTGAAAAAAAAAATTCAAAGGTTGTTTGGCATAAAAAAAATTAACTTGGTTTCAGTTGAGATACCTTAAGCAGGATGTCCGAGGCCGACACATCCACTTGGACGGATTCCTCATCGGAGACAAGGTGGTCCCTGCCCACCAACAAACCCGCCTGCAGGGCCGCACCCACCGCAATAACCTCATCGGGAGGCGCCGAGCTCAGGAGCTCCACGTCGGGAAACATGTCGCGAATCATCTGCTGCAGACGAGGGATCCGCGCCGAGCCACCACACAGAACCACCTGCGACAAGTCCGATTTGAGCATTTATCGTCCCTTAGAATCAAGCAACATCAACCCGATTATCATGTCGTTCTAAATGACTATCACATGGTGTGCAAGAGTTGGAGGAGGAGACAGACCTTGTTGATGTCACGGGTGGAGAGTTTGGTCTCCTCCAGCAGGCTTCTGATGGGCTGGATGCTCTTGTTGAAGAGGGAGGAGCAGAGCAGCTCAAATCGAGCCCTGATAGGACAGACATTGTATTTAAAAAAAAAATTTTTAAAAATAAATTAATTAATTAAAAAAAATTAAAATAATAATAATATAATATTTATATATTTAATTAAATTTTTTTTAAAATAATAATAATATAATATATATATATTTTTTCTCCTTGTTATTTAATTATGTGAATGCGGAAATGCATGCTATGTAGCTGTTTTTTGTTTTGTTTTTTGGATCGTTCAAAGGATGAACAAACTTCTTTTGGGCGACATTCCAAAATTACATTATCCACCCAAAATTATTGAGAACATTTTGTGAACCCTTTTTCACATTCCTCAAATTCTATACAAATCACAAAAGCCCCAATTTTCAAGAGACTAGCTTCTCCTTAAATACTTCACCAATTAAACCCATTGCAACTCAAAACCGTTTTGCTCATTGATGACATCAGAATATTCCTAAATTAAGACATTTTATATATTGACTTCCTCCTTCCGCATTTGTTGAATAAATCAAACCCTGCGAACTATGAGTCTCAAGTTCCAATTCAATCATTATTTCAGCCTAGTTTCAACTTCTCTGCAGTCACATGCAATTCCTACAGAAAATACATTCACTAGCTTCATACATTTCTATTTGTTGTTCCTAGCGCATTTTTAACACCAACCTGGAGACATTGCAGTCAAAGTCGGTGCCATCGTGCAGGGAGTCCACAAAGCAATTGGCTGATCCCAGTGTAGACAGTGAGTGCTTGGCCATGTCCGCTCCATTCATCAACTTGAGCATTGCTCGCGCATTCCCTGTCACGTCGTGTTTAAAAGTGCTGCACCGCACACAGACAAAAGCGGGGAACGAGTTAAACAACGAATCGCGCACATTAGAAGAGGACGACACTTATATTGTGACGGTACCGTTTGAACTCAGTGGCAAGATGCTGGGCCAAGGCCTGCGTGAAGCTTTCTCCGCCGATGCTGTGGTCGGTGTGGGTATTCAGGACGCGAAACATTCCTCCGTTCACCTGCAGCACGGTCACGCTCAAAGACGTACCACCCAGTTTGTAGACCAGAACATGGCTGCCGACACAAGAGCGTGGTTGCACAATACATTCAGTTCAGCATTTCATCAAAAGATTATTACTGTTGAACGTTGAGCACTAAATAGCTGGTCTCTATGAGTAAGAATACAAAAGGCATAAAAATAAAAAAAAAATAAAAAAACACTTTTTCTATCCGTGTGGACTTGAACAAAAATGGAGTGCGGCACCTCTTTGGAGCAGAACAGTCCTGTCCAATGTTATAGGCTAAAAGAGCAGCGGCGGGTTCGTGGATCAACCTGAGGACGTTGAACCCTGCGGCTTCAGCTGCCTCCCTGCATGATGGGGAAAAACTCAAATTAGCACGGAACTCAACTAGCCCACGAAGCGTGGATGTGTCCGACCTCAGTGCGCGCTTCTGAGGGTGCGCAAATTCAAACGGGACGGTAATCACGGCATCGGTCACATCAGAACCGAGAGCTGACTGAGCCGTTTCTGGAGAAAGAAATATTCAATATCAACATCAATTGTGAAGTCAATTTGCGAGTGCGAATGCGGGGTACCTTTCATCTTGTGAAATATAAGTTTGGCGACATCCTCCGGAGAAACGTACTTGGGATGGTCTCCTGCTGTAATCTCGTAAAATGGCTTCTCTGATCGGTTGACAACCTGTGGACGCATAACATGCAACGCTCACAGGTTCATGATGAAAAAATTCCAAGTGGAACATTCCAATAATGACCAAAAAAAAAAAAAAAAAACTCACCTGACACTTGGTCTGTGACTTGTGAGCTTGCGTCTCTGTGTCATCAAAGCTGCTCATTGAGAAACAACCATCGTCATACAACACAAGTAAGTTCAGCAGACAGTCAAGATTCTTGTATTATTGTACATTTCCAGAGGAATATTAGAGCCACACGGAAAAATAATGACAACCTGATTATCGATTTGATTGTACAAAAACAAAGCTGAATATTTTCAAGAAAAAAAAACGTATTGGCAATACCGGTCAAATTCATAAATGTTACTCATAAAAGAGATGGGAATAATTATTCCTTCACTTCCCCTTATAAGAATGACTTCAACCATGAATTCAAACTTGAAAACTATATAAAGTTTTCTGGTATTTTACTTGTTATATTCGTTTTATGTAAAAAAATACATTGCCTTTAATCTAAAGAGAAGCTTTCTTCTAAAATATACTAATTTATTTTTTGAAAAATCACTAAAAATATTGATTATTGAAATATGACTATTAAAATTATTGAGCATTATTCTCATATGACAAAGCGTTATGTTACAGCTGCAGCTGTTCTAAAATGCGTGATGCAAATAATTATCTTTTATATAATTGTCTTGGGGCTTGAAAAAATAAATAAATAAAATGAAAAAAAATCTGACTGTTCTTCTTATATGGTGGCCCTTCATTTTAAAAAATATCCCAAATTAATTTCCAAATTAAACATTTTGGATCACTAAAATACCTAACGTTCAAGTACTCAGTATATTAAAGTTATCAAATTTCCCGCCTGCCAAAAATATGACATTTCATTAAAAAAATATGCATGCACTATAGCCCTCCCTGTCACATTGTGACTTTGTTTTTCACTGTGGCCTTAATAGTCCTTCGTAAAAACTTTACCCTGATTTGACTTCATAAAAATGCTAAGAAAATGCGGCGTCACCTTCTGCCCAGCACTTGCTTGACTTTGTCAACCGTGTTGGCGGCATTGCGGACCCGCCCCTGCTTTGCTGCAATCCCCACAAGCTGCAGAGGACAAACACATTTAAATCTTTCATGGGTGTTTTTGATGTTATATCATCGTAGGACTGGGCGATTTTTTGAAGCCATTCTTGTGAATTGGTGTGACAATTAGGAGAACAGGTATCACCAAAATGATGGTGCCTGTTTATATGTGGTATAAAAAAAACAGTTATTTATTTATTTTACCCTAAGTATGTGCAACCAGCCTGCAAAGGTTTTGCTGACATCACTTTACCTCAACCCCGCAACGATGCATGATAAAAGGGCATGAAAGTGCTAGCAAAAGACCAGCTGAGCAATGCATCTTAACAGTTCGTTTTATAACGTTTACTTGTCAAAGAAATTATTGTCAATTTATTATGGAGTCCATTTAAATTCATTTTTTGAAAATAAAAAAAAGCAAATAATAGGATTAGGAAGCACATATTTTCAGATTATCTGTAATTAAATTAATATTTAATGCAATTGTTTCTGTTGAAATTGTATTCTTATTTAACATTAAAAATAAAGTATTTCCCCGTTGGGGTTGTGGACAAAACGTGGAACTAGTGTGATATGATTTGAAGATAATATTTATACTTCTGAAGCGTACGCCAAAGCTGATTTGTGGTACATGGAAACCTTTCAAGAGAAGGGAAAAAAAAATACATTTTCGATAAATTTTACCTGCTCATTCTCTCTGTAGGCGACCACAGCTGGAGTTACTCGATCTCCTGCATCGTTGGCAATGACGTCAGCTCGACCGTCCTACACATACGCGCGCGCACACGCACGCATTAAAAGCATATTCAAACAAAACTGCAAATATACAACTAGTGTTACAACTAAAGAATATGACGTCACAACACAACATATAACTTGTGTGCTATTCGCTAGCAGTCATACGGCACCCATACACGTTAGCATGTTAGCATTTGTCAAAAAAAAAAAAAAGAAAAAAAATATGTTATTTCTCTCCCAATATAACAAGGCGATAACTACTGTTGCTACTGACAACAACATGAATGGAACATCACCGGGAAGAACCCACCTTAAATATCGCCACACAAGCGCATGTGTACCCAAAGTGAACGCCGATAGCGGCCATGCTGAACGAGCTGTAGCCGGCATCACGTGGACACGAGGCACGCAAACAGCATCCGGGGGGGGGGGATTTTCAGAATAAAAGCGTGACATTGTGCCAAGAAAATAAGAGTTTTAATTTTATTTTCAAACTCCCTAATGAGTTCAAATGTGAAACGATAAATCAGATTTTCTTCGTTTAAGGACAGAAAACAACCAAGAAATGAATCAAATACACAGTAATTGCATCTTAAGGGTCCAGTTCTTCAGGGACTTTGCCTCAGTTCAACAGTTAGTTGGCACAAAGATTCTACAAGATGGAGCCTAAGCAATATTTTATATTAAACATGGCTTTGGCCTGACCGGAGATTAAAAAAACTGCTCAAGGGTGACTTTTCAATGAATAATGCCACATGGGTTTCCAGTAATGTCGTGCAAGTAAAAAAAAATAAAAGGATAAAGAATAATAAAATAAAAAAAAGATGGAATCTATTCACAACCAATGCGTAATACATTATTTGTGAAGACAGTGACATCGCTTCATGTGTCTCCGGGCTAAAGGAAGCACATTTGGTTTCGGCCATGCATCTATTAATAACAGCAAACACGGCACCATGTCACCACTTCTCCTCCGCACTCTTCTGCTTTTAAATGTGGTGTCATGTTCCAAAGCAAGAAAATGTGAAGGTAAAAAAGAAAGTGGCCGTGATTTAAAAATCTAAATTGCATGTCACTGATTTACACAATAGCTAGAGGGTGGTCTCTGCTTTGAATGTTACATACAAGGCTGAGGGCCCAATCACGTCTTGCACAAGAGGCATGAATAAGATTAATAAGCATGTTTTGTGACAATTAACCATAATACCTGTCGGCAGTGTGCGTGGGGTTTCTTCACAGACTATATGGAAGTGTGACATCAACACACAAAGAGCTGACTCCTGCTCTGGTGGAGAAAGAACTCTTCCAGGCATGCTCGGCTGCTCAGGGGAAGGAGGCGAGGCTGGTGAGTACACACACTATTGAGCAAAGAAGAATAGAAGAAAAGTAAGTTTCTTAATGATCATTTATTAATTCCTATTAAATATTTTCTACATTATAATGTATATAGGAGCATAAAATTTGCATTCATACACACACGCACACAGATTTAAAGAAAAAAGCATGAAAAAAATCCAGAATTAAAATCAATTTTGAGTTAACTTTTTTTATATACAATTTACTGTACTCAATCAAAATCAAGAAATCATTTTATTTTTTGTTAAATCGCTGTGTATATACAGGTAAAAATCTAATTTTGATCTATTAAAAATGTCAATGCATAGCTTAATTTTTTTACTTTTTCTTAAATTGTTTTTCCTCAACAATAAAGTCAACTTTTGAATTTAGTGAGAAATTAAAAATGTGCTTACTTTATCCCATAAACATTTATATTTATACATTGGATAACGATCTATATATTGCGTCAAGTGTTACTACCTAGGTGCCAGCAATGACGCAGCCACCCGCGTCACAGCATCCGTCTCTCAGCCTCTGGCTTCCCACGTTCCCGTGGAGAAGATATGCCAGCGCCTCAGCAGCAGAGACACGCAAATATGTCAACTCAAAAATGGTAATACGGACAAATGCTCATCTTTTTGGGGTTATATGCTTTTAAACGCCATCCCCACCCCTCGCTAGAGCCTGACTTGAGGGACCTGAGCAGTGAAGGCCTGAAAAAGATGCGAGTGCTGGAGCTGAGGAACATTTTAGCTTCGTGGGGAGAGGAGTGCCGCGGGTGCCTGGAGAAACACGAGTTTGTCAGCCTGATCCTGGAGAAAGCCCCAATTCAGAGTCCGAAAGGAGAACTGTGAATTAATGTATGTCTGAACAGCAATAAAAACCTTAAAAAAACAACAGCTTTATTTTTTTTTTAATAAAAGTGGTCCACACACACACACACATCACAGAGCAGAGAAATAGATCGAAGTGATAAATACTGACCAAATCTGCACAACAGAGAATTTAAAAAGTCAGATTGCTAGGTGGTAAGTTCCTCACAGAACATTTCACTTTCTCTCCGAGTCAAACTAATAGCACATCACATGCCGGTACATGACAGAGTTCTGAGTGTGATCTTCAGCTTTTGCTCTTGGTTTTCTTTTTGTTGGTGCTGCTGGTGACAGGAGGTGCTGGGTTCACTGGTGGAGCACCCAGCTTCTTGGTTTTGGCCTTTTTCACTTTGTCCTTAATGGCGTCGATGTCCAGCTTGCTTTCCGCATGTGCTGAAAATGGCAGATATGAACAAATCTTAGCCCCGCATTTATGCTAGCTAATACTCTGGTTAATTTGGATTGAAAATTTTAAACACAGAAGACGTTTACGTCATGAGAATAATGCGCTTTGCCATCTATAGCCAATTACAAAGCCCTTTCAAGGATATCACTTTTGTTTCGAGTTTCGTTCATCCCAGCAGTTGGGTGCATTACTGTAAGACACCAAGGTAAGTTTGCATTTCTACCTTTAGTCTTCTTCGGTAAGGGTTTCTCCTTAGGAGGAATAAAAGATTTGTTCCTCTGCTCCTGCTTCTTGGTCAGTGCCTTGGCTTGCTTCACCTAAAAAAAATAAAAAAAAAACATTCATGAGATAATGGTCTCACTTGATTAATAAGTCATTCGCGCGTGAGTGTACTGGCCTTAATTTCTGCCATCTTCGCCCTCTTTTTCACGCTATTCCGTAGGAAGAATTCACCCGAAGCCAATTCCTTGTCAACCTTTAAAAAAAAGAAAAATTGTCAATGATGATGATTACATGTTATTGATATAATTCAAGCATTTGTGATTGTGCTGACCTGGCTGTCTGGCTGTGGCGGTGGGAAGGGCGTGTACTCTTTCTTGACACGCTTGTTCTTGGGCTCCTTGCGCTTGGTCAAGTTCTTGTGCCGGAACTTGGGCAGGAAGCGCTCCCAGTTCTGCACGCGGAGGTCAGGGTCTTTGGACAGTTCCCGTTTGATCATCAGTGTCTGGCGATTCCAGCAGAAGGACAAAAATTAAAAAAATTAAAATAAATAATAAATGAATTTTTGGGGGGGAACTTTGCAGTGAGACACACTAGACATCTTTTGTGCCCTCAGCCCTGGGTTGAGCCAACACGGGCAGTCAAACCCAGAGAGAGTGATCTCTGTCAGAAGGGTCAGAACAAGGATGAAAAACCATCTTCATCAGGCACGTGACAAGGAAGGGAGGGGAATAAAGCGAGCAGACGTACCTTGATGTTGTAGATGGGGTGGATGTTTTTCAGCGTGTCCATGACAACTTTGCGCACCTGAACAAGATCATGTGACGTAACATTATGCACCTGTATCATCTCCTTTGTACTATTTCTATGCAAGTACAATTACTGTAAAAAAATTAAGAATCCCGTTGCGCTGTCGTTATCAGGCAGGGACTTACCTCCTTAAGGCCATTGTACGGCCCCAGGGCTGACACGGTGTTGCCCTGAACCATCACATAGCAGTTGGTCAGCAGTTCTAAAGCCTGAACATAATTTTTATTGAGATGGAGGAAAATAAATAAATAAGGTTGCTTTGACGGGCATAGGACATGACATACAAGTATAGTGACTCACCTTTAAGGTAGAACCTTTGGGGCCGATAAGACGCTGTCTTCGCTTCACAAATCGTTCCCTGTTCCTCACCAAGGTCCCAATTTTGATGATGTCACACGCCACATCATCCTGTAATATCCGTACAGCCTGGTGGGGAAGAATAAATGCATGTAAGAAAAAGAATCGCAGCTCCCAATTATGTTGCTCCCTCAAGAGTAATCACCTGTTCAAATGGAACACTTCGAGCAAGCAGCTTGATGAGATCTCTGGCTCTGATGATGGCATATGGGTCAAAGGTTTTTCTTGTGGTGCAGACAGTCATGCTTCCCTCAATCAGGTCCAGGGAGGCTTTAATATACTGTAAAGAAGAGGATCAACCACATGAGCAAACCCAGTAACATGACTAATTTGTGGCATACCCACCGTTTCTCCCAAAGCCTTCTCCACCAGTGGCCAGCAATCTTTTAGATAGGCCTCTCTGTATTTTGGGAAGAGTGTGGCGAAGCTGCTCTCCTCCAACATACCACGGGGATTGTCTTCTTTGGTGAAAGGTGACTCTTTCCACCCATCAGGAACAGTAAGCAAATTGGCTTCATCCACTATATGGCAGAAATCAAATTCATTATAGTTTGTCAGACTAAATACAAGAGCAATAAAACAAGAGTTTTGTGTAATTCACAGTTATGGAATAAGTGTCCAGGCAAAGTTAATTTTGGTGCTGAAAGAAACGTTAAAGTCACAATACAAATAAGTCTTTAAGGAACAAGTTAACCGAAATGACATCTCTAGAACACGATTAAAAGGACAAAGAACATCCTCATTTAAGTCGCCTTATCTAGCCAAATGGTGTAATAAACAACGCAACACGTTGCTCAGTATTAGCTTAGGTGCTAATTGCAGCACGCCTACCATTCAACACGTACAAGCAATATTAGCAGTGATTTGAACGTCTCTTTGTGGCGCTGTGTATTTTCGATATATGGTACAACATACGTATAAATTACCGGGCTTATTGTCGATTTTTTCCCCAGTTTGCGCTTCGCTCACGCCGTCCATGGCGTTTATAGTCGCCATCGTTGAGCGCAGGCGGAAATGACGTTTGAACTTTCTTCTTCGGGGTTTTAATGTTGAGGATACAAGCGTGACAACGCTAGCGTATTACACTGCTGCCACCATCAGGCAGCAAATTATATAGCTGGTATTGATTACACTGTTGGATACAATCCAATCCAAAATAGTCATTATTTAGCCTCAATTTCAATTATTCACAAAGAAATATCACACATATGACTTGTCATTTAATCAGGTGGAAAGGCAGTGTATGAATCCATTCAGCCAAGTAGATCTAAATGTATGATATTAAAAAAAAAATGGAACAAACAAAAGTGACAGTTTCAAGCACTTTATTTCTGTTGTTGCCGGGTGTGGAAAGCCATAATAGCTTTGGTTGCACTCACTGACAATACTGCTAACCCCAAAATGCAAACTAACCCCACCACAATGGAGATCATTGTCAAGTTCTCGTTCCCTGCAAAAAAAAAAAAAAAAGTGCACTTGTCAATCATTCGATATTAGACATTGCAACATAACACATTTAAATTTGTATTATACATTGTCAAAATATGAGAATATTTATAAGAAAAGACAAGACCATCACAATCTGATAAGAATTGCATAACTCACAGGAAGACCGTTTGACTCGTGACGCCTCCCGACTGACAATGAGAGGGCCAGCGGACACCACAGCCGCTCGTTTGGAGTTTGGTTTTGTGTTCATCATGCGGGTGGCTGCTCTCTTGGTGCGCTGAGGGCCTGTGCAGTTCTACAAGTTTGGAGGAATCGTATGGAAATACTTTAAGATGTAATGGACATGAACTCCCATGCAATTTTTGGTCTTAAAAGAAGAAGTGAAAAAAGGCATCAATGATGCCACCGAATTAGGCTACAATGTAAAATTCACTGGCTTATATTTATACGAAAGGTTCTGTTGTTCACATTCATATCATTGACTATTGTCTTGAGAAAGCTGAAACAAAGATGAGAATCTTAGATTGACACCTTTGGCAAGTGGAACAACAATTTTTCTTTGTCCCTTAGACAATGTATGCCTCACTATTTGTTCTGATCTTAAAACTGATAGCGCTCAGTAGTTTTCACTGATTATATAAAAAAATGTGAAAATGTCTTGCCCGTTCATTGAGGGATAGCTACAACCCGTAGTGACCAAGTAGCATTACCTTTGTACAGTTTTCTTTAAGGCCACATATGCCAGCCAGGCAGTGGAAATAAAGGGGCATTTCCTCAGGCATGTGAAACATTTGCAAGGCGAATCTGCTTTTCTGAGCCGCGCCATTCACAGACAGCCACCGGAACGTGTTGTCGATGGGACAACTAAGGAGAACAAATAAGTAATAGCAGTAGAACAAAGTCGTCGTTGCACACCTCCCATTTTGGGGATTAAAGGTTCAATTCCCTCACCCGTTCTCAAGGAAAATGCCCTGAACTTCGTTCTGAGGGTCACTGCTCTCAGTAGCCCAGCAGGACTCCACGTGCAGAAGGACGTTGGAGGCGAAAGAGGCGTTGGTGTCCAGGGCAACTTGGAAGTACAGCGTGTCCTCCGGGTCCATGCTGGCCAATTCGAGATAACTGTTGCTAAATGACTTGTCGCTGAACAGGTCCATGGTCAGGCCGAGCTGCAGGGAGGTGTTGAACTCCACCAGGGAGTAATCATTGAACCTGGAGAACAAAACGGGTGAGGGTGTGAGGTATTGTAATAGAAAAATGGTTCTCAATCCTAAATTAAAAACAAAATACTGTCCTTAAATCTTATTCAATAAAAATGCATTGCACAATTTTTTTTTTAACTAAATTAATGTTTAAAAAAACATACAATTCTTTCTATTGAGAGTATCTCAGCGTCTCTAAAAAAATAAATAATTAAATAAATAAAAAAAATTCTTATTTGCTGCTTATTTATTTATTTAATTGCGGTTTGGCGCTATCACTAAATATAGCAACAGCGAGTTGCCCTTTGCTTCGTAGTACTCGCGAGATCTGCCCTGGTTGTCATGGTAGCAAAAGAAAAAAAAGAACAACCCAAGTAGCCTCTTTGTATCTTAAATGATATCCCTTGCGAGTCTAAACGCTTCAATGTCAAACGTGACTCACCATTTCAAATCAATGCTGACATGAGCGTTGCGAATATAATGCAGAGGGTAGACGCACTTCCAGACCACTTTCAGATCCCGCCGGGTGATGGCTTCTTCCCTGGTTAAGGAGACTGCGAGTGTGTTTTGGAACTCAATGTGGGTTTTGTTCACCTGAGGGAACACAAAATTATTTTTAAGGTGATTTTGGAGGAGAAACACTCAAAATGCATTTACTTCCGTAAGGCGGGATTTTCACCGCATGATTCAAAGAGAATCTCTGATTGTTTCCTCGCAGTAAAACAGACCGAAATGCAAGAGAGCAGAAAAGTCCGAGTTGAGTTTTCGTCTCACTTTGAAATGATTTTCCATCCACAGGAAGTCCAGTCACTCACCCGCCTCTTTGTCCCACATTCCGAGCCGTGTCGAGGAGTGCGGAAGTGGAACAACATTCCGCTTTCTTCCACTTGGCAGGTGGCGTTGTTCAGCACAACCTCAACCTTCCCGCCGATGTACGCAGTGAGGTAGGGCTTCGCCACGCCACCAGTCATCACTTTCTCCAGACACTGACTGAAAATGCCTTTCTCTGTGAAGACAGGGGTGACTTTAACAGGTCAGCAGCAGACAAAAATGATTGGACTTTGGAGAGGTGACTCAAGTGGACAGTGACAGTGCTTCTTCCCTGCTAAAGGTCTGATTTTTTTTTTTTTTATTATTTCTGCCCGATGCAAAGAGTAAAATAGCACTTGAGACAAACTCGCATTCCATATAGTAAAAAAAAATATTTCCATTACCGTTGCAGACTGGGTGGGAGGGCACTGGTGCCTGAAGCACAGCGCTCACATCATAGTAGCCAAAACTGCACGCACAGTGATATGAACCCAGTGTGTTGACGCATTGTGAGTTCTGAGGACACAACGCATGGGTGGATGACGCACAAAGATCCGGACCTGAGAGAACAAAACTCCATAAAACGCACGCCCAATAAACTGATCTCAAGCAATTCCGTATTCTCCTACCGTCCCAGTAGAGCACTCCATCGCGAACGGAGACATAAGCATTGTCACGGGACGCAATATAGTCCACGTGAAACTGAATCGGCAGGGGCATGTTGTCGTCTTTGTGGGAGGCGTCGAAAAGCATCATGTAAATCTGCGTTTTGTTCATCTCGAACGCAGGTTCCATCACGGTCACCTCCATGCGGATTGGAGGACGGACTTCACTCAACAGCTCCTGCAGCTGGAGGACACAAAATGAACACCACAAACGGGTCGGCCATTTAATTCCTATACATTCAACAACAACATTTTTGTTATGTATCAAAACGACTGAATGTATTCACTAAAACAAAATGTTGACGATGCAGAACGCTGTGATGCCTCACCAAGGTTTGGATGCTCTCAACCAAAGTAGTCGTCGTCGCCTCGGCCATTTCGCCATCCAGATCATCAGGCAGAGAACCCGGCACGACCATTCTGAGCACGTAAATATCTTCGGCTACAGCGTAAAAACGGAAAAAGCAACCATCAGTAATTAGACGAATGTGACTTGCGCTACATTCGGGATTCAGACCTCGGTCTTCATTGATGGAGTCAAGTCCAACACCCCTCACAAGAAAGCCATATATTGACTTGTCGACTGTGAAGCACAACGCCGTTCGTTCCGACTCCCACAGGCCGTAGCACCGCTCCTGTAGCTCTAAGATGTACGTCTTCCCAACTTCCAGTCCCGGCAGTCGCAGCTCGGTCTCGGTCAAGCTGTCCGTCTGGAGAGCGCTGCCATTTTCCAGGGACAGTTCATATAAAAAAGACAGGGCGGAACTGGGTGTGCCGGGAATCCACAAGGCTATAGAGTCGTTTGTGCGGTACCGGAGTTCTAACACACCACGGGGTCCTGGAAATCCAGACAATGCAGCAATGGAATTATATTTTTGAGATAAAAAGATTGAGCTTTGCGAAACAATGATTAGCCTTTCAAATTGATTTTTCCATGCGATGCATTTTTACCTGTGTGTACTTTAAGGGTCTTGGTGCTCATCAGAACGCCATCACCACACAGTGCGTCCACTCTGGCGTGGTAAAGGCGGCACGGCAGCAGCCCTTCAACCATATAGTCCGTATCGAATGTTGCGCCCAGCAGCGAGCCCTCGTGGTAGATGTGGAACCTGGAAATGGACGAGGCGCCGCTCACCTCCCAGCTCAGCGTGTAATTGTTGGGCCCGAATGACGTCTGATGCAAGGACTCGATGCTGGAGAACGCTATGTGACACAAATGGGTTCACCTTGGCTGTCATTTTCTCTCTTTAGAGCAGGCGTGTGCAAACTACGGCCCGGGGGCCACATGCGGCCCGTTAAATGTTTTAATCCGGCCCGCCAAACTTAAATAAAAATTTAATGAATAAACTTTGTTAATGTTTTATTTTCTAAACACTGTGGTTTTTCAAAGACATATATAATGTAATGCTTTTGTTCACTTTCATTTAAAATTAAATCCATTTTTTTCCTTCTATGAGGTGAGGTGACCAAAACACTCCATCCATCTGCTCCTGGTCCGGCCGCTCTGTCAAATTTTAAAACCCATTGTGGCCCGCCAATCCAAAAGTTTGCCCAGCCCTGCTTTAGAGTCATCCGTGACAAAAAGTAGAGCTTACCAGCAGTTCCATCATTCAGGACGATTTCACTATAACGGGCCTCCAACCCTGCTTGGCAAACCGTCTGCAGGGCAAATTTAACCTTGCTGCAGGGCTGCAGGTCAGACAGGGTGAAAGCAAAGTCATCCGCTGCGAGCCAGGTGGGCACCTCCTCCATGACGTGGTCCGTCCCGTTGAGATGGAAGGCTGTGAGAAGGAAGAGGGAGAACCCGAGGTTCTCTGGCAAGTTCCAGCTCAAAGATATGCTGCTGCCGTTCCATGAACTGACCCAAAAATGTCTGGGAATGTCTGGATCTGATGGGAAAAGACGACAAAACATTTTACAGTACGGTTTGTATTAAAGCCAAGATGTAGAATGAGTGAAGTTTCGCTGGTGCAAAGGCATTCTTTCGGACTCGTCAATAAGAATCCACTCTCAACATTGCAACTTACCAGTTAAAGTCGAGAGACAGGTGACAAGGAAATTGGCCTCTGTGTCCACGCACACCACATAGAGCATACAGGAAATCAGGGAAGTGAATTGATAGTGAGTGTCAGTGATCGTGTTCCTGGACAGCATGTTATAGGAGCCCTGGTCAGCATTGAACAGGGACACAGTGTGGGTGCTGCCGGCAGGAGCTGATCGGGCCACGGTCCACGACAAATGCAACGTGGCGGGAGACCGAGCCTCCACCTTGATAGGATACCGCAACGAGTGGCCTGGAATGAGGATAGTCAAAGATCAAACTAGTAGGAAAATGGATTAGGTTTGTAAAAAGTCACCAATTTTAATTAAACTGAGATCCTGTCCTGCCATTTGAAAACAGACATTGAGATTTTTTTTTATTGGTTTGCTTGGTTGGATTTATATGCCCCCCCCCCCCAAAATAAATCAGTTTATTATGTGTTGCATTTATCGCACACAACACATGCATGCTCTTACCAAAAGCAAGGAAGAAGTTTTCATCTTGAAAGAGGAACAGTGTGCCATTTTGACAAGGGAACGCCTCAGAGGGATCCAGCAAATCAAGGATGCTCTACAAACAAAGATTAGGTTACAAAAACAGCTCCATTTTATTGCTATATAGATTATTCCAGCACCTGTGTCGCACTTGTTGGATATTTCTCGGGTGCCTGTCGCCCAGTAACTTTGGTTTGCTTGGTACCTCAAAAACAAACAGCAACGTTTGAGAATGTTCTCTTCTTAATGGCTAAATGACATTAATCAATGAAGAATGATTTAGTGTGCTTACCAGGGGAAACAGTTAAAGTCCACGAGTGAAGAGAGCCGGCATATTCGAGGGTCACATTGTTTTCTACAGATGGCGGTACCGTCAAGGACACCATTTCACCGTTTGTCCAGAGGTTTTTTAAAGTGGTTCCATTAAGCCATAGGTTGCCAAAACTACGAACCAATAATAAGTCTTGTTACCCTCCGAGCTAAAGTGGGCCAACGTTTGTTCTCAATTACTTTGGATTTTTAAAGTGGACAGCTGGACAAGAACAGGTAGTGTCAATGTAAAACAATTATTTTGATAGTTATTCTTCCATAATTGCATTCGTAATGAATTTGTCATTTTCTGTAGAGTTTTCCTACGGCGGAGCTAGACATTTTTTTTTTTTAAGTCATTGAGAATGTTGAACACAAGACAGAGATTGTTAAAGTGCGGTAGACTAGAAACACGAGTGCTATGCTGACTCCCTTACTGGTATGCAAAAGAATAAACTCTTAGGCACTGTTCGGTTGTATTTAACTTGTTAGCATAATACACACAAGATAAAATTGAAGTGATGTTTTTAAAACTTTATTTGTTTTGTATTTGATTTAATGTGTAATACATTTCAATTGAATCATCACTTATGGGTGCGGTAGAAATGTTCAAACTTTTACCATAGTTAAAATTAATCAAAGGAACACTACACACATAATACCATAATTCTAATTGTTGGCCTTGGTGATTTGGAGTGCAAAATGTTACAGTAGGCCAACAATGTGCAAAAACGTTTGAGAACCACTGAGATGGACGTTTCAACATTAGGTTAATCAACAGCATCGAAAGAAGACAAACTCGAAAGCAAATTACGTAAATCAATACAATGCAATGCAATTTCTTGTTAGCATGGCGTCAGTGAGCAGAGAAAAGACTAATGGTATTTCAGGGAGAGAAAAAAAGGGGGAAAAAGTATTTACCTTTCCTGAGGGTTGCCCAAGTCCATCCAACAAATAGAAAAATAAACGTCACCTGTGCGTCCTGTGAAAGGAACAAGAAAAAGTGTTTGTATATCGAACTACACGTTAAAAGAAATTCGAAAGCAGCGTCAGGCTCACCTAACGAGATTGCTTGAGCAAACAGTGTGAAAAAGACGACTCGAAACTCAAATGAATGCCTGAAGATATATTCAGAATTAATAAAACAGAAACATTTCAATTGTTCATGTGTGTTGTCTTACATTTTTCTTCATAAATCCAGCAAGGAAAACGCGTTTTTGTTCCGTAAAAAGTAGGCCTTGCTGGAAAAGGACAGGCCACTAATGAGTGACAGGTGAGTGATGACGTCACATCACGCCGCGAAACGACGAGGACGTTAAGTAGTCGTCGTTGCTTATTGTATGAATGATAAAATCAACGTATGTCAATATAAACACAGCTATGTGTAAAAAAAATATGTTTAAATAAATATTTCCTCCTATATGATCTTCTCTTTTGTGTGTCAACTGTGGCGCCTCGTTCATGGCTTCACTAGCAATTCTTAGATGGGCCTGTAGGTGTCAGTGTGCACCAAAATGGAGGCCTGGAGTTACAGGTCAACATCCGCATACACCTTTCACTAAAATTTGATTAAAAATGATAATTAGTTTGCCGATTAATTTCCTTGCAGGGTTCGGGCATGTACAAGTAGAACCACTGTGTAAATGGATAAGGGGGGGGGGGCTAATATCAAAAGGGCATTTCATGGCATACAAGCAGCTACGATACATATTAACCAAAATAAACCACTTTAAATTACTTTAAATTACAATAACACGACCTAAAATGCCGAAAAGAGCCTTCTATGGAGAAAAGTGGACAGTAAATTGATCGGAAAGTAACAAAATCAATAATAATCGGTTTTGGACTTGATTCTTTCCGGCCTTTTTCAGGTTGTTTAGCTCAACCACACAAAATAATAATAATACATTTTAAAAACTAACCAACTAAATAAAATGATGCCCGTTTGGTTCAGTGAATACGGTAAATTGTTTAGAGTTGCGAATATCAATGTGCTCATGTATGTGTCATGCGTATGACTGGCAATCATTCCAGGGTGTTGAAATCAATGTATCATTCGTTTTTCGAAACAATACGGAAAGTATAAAAACAACAAGCACAACAAAAGACTTGTTTTGTAAATTTTCGTTCTACAAAAAAAGGGGGAGAATATCTAACGATTCGTATTCCAATGTCCGATTTTGTGCACAAATGCTCATGGAACATAAACAAAAAAACTAATATTACAGGCGATTTGTACGTTTCATGTTCTTCGAATGTCATCCGCTACAAGTTGCGCGACACGGGTCGGAAGTTCAACCGGATGAGCGCTTTCATTTGACTCACGGGAACTTCTATTGAGACATAACGAAGTACACGAGCCGTCCAAATCGCGTGTCATCTGTTTTTTTACCTTCTTTCCTTTTTCTAGTTGAGCACAAGATCAGAAATCGGTAAACGAGTCGTTATCCGTTTTTTTTAGTTCTTGGAACGAATATTGACTTTTTATTTGGTTTTTTTTTTTTTACTTTCCGTTTTGTTTTGTAAATCGAATGCATGATTCTTCCTCACGTGTGTGAGTTTTCATCGCGTGTAAACTAATTCCATTCGGCAAAGTAAAGGCGATGTGTCCTTAATCAGAGTGCAACATTACAGTGCTTGTATTTCGGTGTCCAGGGTCCAGTGAACAGCACTGTGCGTGACTCACACAGAGCAACTTTTGTCAGATGAATTTTAACAAGTAATTGGAGTCACAAGCCCGTGGAGAGTCTGAGGCAGCAGTCTTGTAAGGGGATTTGTCTCATCATGATCTGAGTTGAGTGTGTTGGAAAATATTCGTGTTACTTAGTAAATATGGGGAGCTGGAAATATTCGTTGTTGTTGTGTACATTTTGCTTGGTGCTGACTACTGGAGAGGTAACAAAAAATGATGATGAGGTCAACCTCGTCAGCTTCCTGAGAGGAATCTACGCCGGACTCTTGGTGAGGGAGGACCCGTTCGTCCTCAACACAGACTTTGGGATAAACTCCCTGGCTTGGGAAAAGCCGGAGGGCCTCTCAGAAGAAAGCGAAGACAAACCACTCAAGGAGGACAACAATGAGGATCCTGGACCAGTGGTGTTGACCAAAAACGGGCCGATCAAGGGGATTACAGCAGATAAGGCCCAGATATTTTATGGGATACCATATTCAGATCCCCCGATTGGGGCTTATCGCTGGAAGCCACCGAGACCTGTGAGTCCTTGGAAGGGGGTTTATGACGCCACCTTTCCCAGGGACCCGTGCGTGCAGGGATGCAGAGGATCACTTGCTGTGGAATGTCCAAAAAATGTAAGAATCGACACTTATTATACAGAAAGACATTTAAAGGTATAGTGAGGCAGTTTATTTGAGTTAGTTGTGCTCAGTGATCATCGATTTTTTCCAGTTTCCTTCCACATCCCCCAAACAGGCATGTTAATTACATTTAAGATTCTAAATCAGGGGTCAGCAATTTCACCCCTCCCCTAAATTATCCATAAATGAATGAATCCATAAATCGTGTTACTAATAGCCAAGCTGTATATATTAATTGACGCCGATCAAATATCCCACTTAGGTCCGCGAGGATTGTCTCTATCTGAACATCTTCGTCCCCCGGGATGTGAATTTAAGCTCGCCGCAGCACAGTTCACTTCCTGTGATGGTGTGGATCCACGGTGGGGATTTCATCGCCGGTTCGGCCTCCAAGCCGCTGTACGACGGCCGCTTCATGAGCAACTTCACCCACACTGTGGTCGTAAGCCTGGAGTACAGACTAGGTGAGGAATAATTGTCGTAAACTTGGAGTATAAGACAAGGCGAGGAAGTCTCACAGGCAACCATTAAAATAATGTTTATGGATATTTGACGCGGAATGAGGACACATCATGTGCATGCGTGTGAGAGTCATTATTTGAAAATGGCTGTTAGTAATTATTCCGTCTGCCTCTGCGGCAGAACACATGAGCAATTTGGCAAATGGCTGCCACGCTGGAGTCAATTTGGCCTTCTGGGATGCTGATCATGTGACTGTATGATTTAAAGGTGCGTTTGGGTTCCTGGTGTCTGGCAAAGACCCCAAAACGTCAGCCGTGGGAAATTACGGAATTTTGGACCAGCAGGCGGCACTTATTTGGGTCCAGGGAAACATTGCGATGTTTGGAGGTGACCCCAGCAAGGCAAGTATCAATCATTTATTTAATAGCAGCTGAATGGCAGAAATTCCAAGTGTATAAAGTAGCGACGTGCTTTTGTGTCAGGTGACAATATTCGGAGAGAGTGCGGGTGCTCAGTCGGTGAGTCTTCACCTGATGATCCAAAGCAGCAAGCCTCTGTTCAAACAGGCAATTCTGCAGAGTTTGCCTTTCTCCATCCCTCTCAAGACCAGGTGAGGAAGCGGCAGCTCTATATCTCATCTCTCCCACAAACACTCTGTCATGTTAAAAAAAAAAAAAAAAAAAAAAAAAAAGACTCCTTGTTAGAAATGTTTCAAATCGTCACACTTCTTCCCAATTTCCGCATTTTTACGGCCAAAAGACGCGCTATACCAAAGGGCGCAGCACCAGTTGAGGGTGCTATTTCTGTATTTAAGACTGGGCGCGGCGCACTACCAGGCGCATGCTAGCGCATGCTAGCTGGCGCATGCTAGCTGGTGCATGCTAGTTCACGCATGCTAACTCGCGCATGCTAGCTCGCGCATGCTAGCTGGCGTATGCTAGCTGGTGCATGCTAGTTCACGCATGCTAACTCGCGCATGCTAGCTCGCGCACGCTAGCTCGCGCATGCCAGATGTCGGTACCAAAAATATCTCTGAACAGCATATAAGCAAACAATGAAACAAAGAAATAAAAATAACACAAAACATGCATCTTTCATGCCATTTATATCCCCAAAAGAAATTAAAATAACACAAAAAACAGTATTGAGGCATTCTGGGAGCCTCAGCCAATCAGATGGCTGGTTAGAGAGATGTGAATGGTGTGCTTTGGGCAGTGTGTTTTTTTTTTTTTTTTTTTTGCAGTCTGTTGTCTAAACCTGTGATGTTTCTTGCTTGCATTAACATGAATGATAAGACAGACTACGACATCTTGGACAGCTGCCCCTTTGTCTAGCTTTCTCCTGCACCATCACTCAAAGAACGCATTCACAAAATGTATTTGTCACACTCAATTCGAAGCATAGATGTCTCAGACATCGGTTGCATGACAAGGCGCCTCGTTTGTTTTGGGGGAAATTTGGGACTTTAAAGTGCGCCTTATGGATGCAAAAATACGGTAATTGGCTTTCTATTTGACCAAACATGGCTCCTTGCCCGACAACGGGTGGCATACAAATAACGACTCCAGGCCAGATATAGTTCAACTTGACGACGATCATGATGATGATCCAGTTTCCACGTTCCCCTCAGACACGACGCCCTGAAGCTCGGGAAGGACTTTGCAAAACAGACCAACTGTTCGGTTGGCGACATCGTCTGCCTGCTGTCTCTCACGCCACAGGCCGTCCTGGAAGCGCAGATGAAAACAAGTAGGACGACGCACAACATCAACAACAACAACAGCAGCAGCGGCGGCGGCGGCGGCGGCAGCCCACACTTTGCAAACTCGACTGTTACATAAGCGGCGCTTGGCGAGTTCATGATGAAAAACACAAGTTTTATCTTGATTTATGGCATCCTGTGAAGCTAAATAATTCTTGGGCAGGACCTTGAAAGGAGCAGTTTGTTTTTTACTGCTATAGTATATCTTTCTGAGGTGTGATAGCCCTGAAACTCAAAAACAAAAACCAGGAGGTGATTTATCGACTGTTTTTTTTTTTCCCTGGCCGGCCTTTTAAAAATCTGATGTCAAATCCCTTCAGGTTGTACTTTTGAAATAATTCTGTGATGCCAGGTTCCAAGCTGGTGAACCCGTTCCGATTCCTGGAGGCGTTCGAGACGTGGGGTCCCTTTATTGATGGCGAACTCATCAAGGAGCAGGCGGTGACCGCTTTCCAGAACGGCCACTGGCAGAAGGAGAAACCGCTGCTGCTGGGTGAGACACACACACACACACACACCCCCCCCCCACACACACACGGTTCATTATTAATGCGAGGCACGCAATCCCCAACGCTTCTCATTATAACAGCGCACAATCATCACGAGGGGTTCATATTTGAGTTTTTGTTTTGTTTCTGCCCTGCAGGTACAACCTCAGAGGAAGGCGTGATCTTTGTCTACGGCGTCTTTAACAAGCCCGTGTCTACGGTGGAGTCCATCATGTACGTTACGGCCATCTTCAAACAGCACAGCCTACGGATCCTGCACAAGTACCTGCCGCTTTACAGAGACTCTGATCGGAGAAATATGCTGGCTCAGGTGAGACCTCCTGAACAATTTTAAAAAAGGATGTCATTAACAAAGGCCGAAGGTTGATTGGAGTCCGGCCCACGAATTGTCCCCTGTGCGTGTGATGAACCTTCTTGCATAATGGACAAACGACAAAAAATGCCTCAGAACGTGTCAAAAGCGCCACTAACAACTGTTTCTGTACGACTAAACATTTTTTATGAATAAGGCCGGAGGGTTCAAGCCGGAACTGTACCAAAATTGCTCCCGGAGTGCGGGGGACTGACCGGCAAAGAAGGGTCAAGTGCCCGGCCCATGTACAGTGGTTATAGTACGTGACAAATACGATCAATAATTCCATGTAGTCAGATCTATTGCTAAAACAACAAACGTAATGAGGCCTTAAACACATTCATGATCGTATAAACCAGGCGTGGGCAAACTACGGCCCGGGGGCCCCATGCGGCCCGTTAAACATCTTAATCCGGCCCGCAAAACTTGGAAAAAAAAATGAAATGACTAAAACTTGTTAATGTTTTATTTTCTAAATACTCTGGTGTGTCACTTTCATTTCAAATGAAATCTATTCTTTTTCTCGGATGAGGTGAGGTGAGCAAAACACTCCATCCATCTGCTCTTCGTCCAGCCCCTCTGTCAAATTTTAGAACCCGTTGTGGCCCGCCAATCAAAAAGTTTGCCCACCCCTCGTATAAACAAACAAAAAGGCCAGTTAATTGCTCACCGTGGCAATCATCAGGGCTCGGTACCGGTCCCACAGGAGTCCATAATTGAGTCTTAACAGGCAAGTGAAGCCTCAAAAGATAGCAGGATCCATTTATGATCCATTCCAAGATTTCAAATATTGTACAATGACATACTTAACTCATTCAATACCATTGACGGCTAAATACGTCTTTTTTTTTTTTTTTTACTCAGCTGGTAGTGAATGAGTTTTAAGAGAAGCCTTGATGGAAGCCTTGCTAAATAAAAGGATCACTTTGCGCCAAACAAAACACAGCTCACTAACAACCATTGGGAGTTTGGCAGGCTTGTGTTCTTCAATTTAACTTTGGACTCAAGCCTCATTGCTCGCGTCTCAAATTATTGTGCAATTATTTGTAATGTAATGTTGGCCTCTGCGCACAAGCTTGGAGCTATACGATCACATGGAAGCCAAATGCGTTGTGAGGGAATTACAGAGATGGAGTAGAATGGAGGAAGGCATCACATGGTTACTTTTTTTATTGGCCAAATGCGGGTTTGGGAGATAAACATGTTCTCGTATTTGTTTTTACGCTAAGACAGAGACATTGATTTCATTCAAATGGTTAGTAGAGACACTTTTGTGGACTTTATTGGTTTATTAATAATGGTCGTTTTCAGATAAAGGAATCAAATGAGAAAAGTCAGGCCAAAAGACTACAAAATTATATCCAACGCTGTATATGTTATCGTTTAAAAGAGAATAGCTCGCTCGTTATACGACAAATCAAAGCAGTGAACCACTAATACTTTAGTAAAGAATGTGTCTTCCCCTCCATTAGGAATGCAAGTACCATAAGAAGCAAGCACTTAAACGCACCGTCGGAAAATATAAGATATGCAATGAATGAGAACTACTTTTTTTTTTTTTTTTTTTTACCCAGACATTAAAACTGACTCGCAAAATCTCTTTAAACCTCTGCTGCGGGGCGCATTTAATTAAGCAGAAGAGACAATAATGTATGCAAATTTGAATTTCCCAGCTCACAGAAAGAGATACTGTTGCAAAGCGCCCGCCATTCAGACTGAGTCCAATTGTGTGTAAATAAGAATTTTGATTCTATTTAATAGCAATTTGGGGCTTTTATTCAGCCCAAGACACCTGATTTAGGGCACAAGTGGATGAATGGCTTCGAGCACGTTGCAGCCCGGGCATCAATAAGCCGCCATTAGGTCTTCGACAGATGGGTGGTCATGCATGGATCAATGTCTGCAGTTGTCGGCCTCTGCAGTGTCGCTTGAGGCTGTGATTTATGCAGGGAAAAAAGGTCACGCGTCCTAAAAGTCGAGCAATTAAGAAAATAATAGACGTCTGGCTTGAGCATTTATTCGATAGTACTCGTATACTATTTGTCCTCACGAGTAGTCATTTTCCCATCACTTTTGGCCTACTAGTGAGCTATTAAATTTTATTGTGCTGCACAAGGAACGCTACAAGGCCCAACTAGTAGACATATGTCACATACTAGTAGCCTCCTTATCAAATACAAATGTATTCAATATTCATCTACTCGTGTTATTTTTTTCTTCAATGCTAGAACATGTTTTGCATACTAGAACAAGTACATGTTACTTGTGAGGTAAAAACTGTGCACTAGTAGACAAGCGTGTTTTCTAGTACGACTACTGACATAACAAAAAATCTCATGCTTCACTAGTTGTACTACTAGTGCACAGTTACCATCGTTTCACCTCACTAGTAACATGGAGTGGCGCTACTAGTGTGCCGAAGTTGTCCTACTAGTGAGGACATGGATCGTTCTAGTATCTTAATTTTGATATCACAGATAGCAAATAAATGCTGAAATGGATTTATAATAAATCATTTCAGCATTTATTTAATGAAGTGACCATCAGGCAGTGACACATGCCAACTAGTTGGGCCTGGTCATGTTACAGCCGGGATACTAGTAGGACAGCTAGTGAGGCAAAAATGATGCACTAGTTGGCGACTATGTGCTACTAGTGCAACTTGTAAAGTGTTTGATGTTAAATAGAAGAATTGTATTTTGTCACGTTGTGCTACTATGTTTCAGTTTTGCCAAACTGCTAACATGCAGTTGTCTTACCGGAATGTGTAGTTGTCACAAAAAGTATATTAGCGTGAGAACTTTAATAAGATGCATATAACACATAGCGAATAACTGTTTAACTGACTTTCGTCAGGCTTTTTGGACATGGACATCCTCAAGGGCAGGCGTGGGCAAACTACGGCTCATGGGCCACATGAGGCCCGTTAAACGTTTTAATCCGGCCCGCCGAACTTTAAAAAAAAAATTAAATGAATACCCTTGTTAATGTTTTATTTTCAAAATACTGCAGCGTGTCAAAGACATATTTTGTCGTAATGCTTTTGTTCATTTTCATTTCAAATTAAATGTTTTTTTTGTTTTTTTTTTCTCAGTTGAGGTGAGGTTACCAAAACACTCCATCCATCTGCTTCTAGGTCCTGCCCCTCTGTCAAATTTTAGAATCCATTGTGGCCCCGCCAATCAAAAAGTTTGCCCACCCCTGCTCAAGGGTGTCATGTCCTGCCTACAGAGGGAGCTAAATCTGCAGCTTCTTTCGCTGGCGACTAAAACCCTCCCTACTCCTTTCCATCATTAGTATGGAGCTGGAAACTTGGAGAGCCAGCTACCTGCATGGTAGTCACGAAGTGCGTCTCTTTGAGATGCAGCCAGACTGTTCACACCAGGAAGTGACTTGTCTGTCATCAACACCCCGCAGTGACAGTGTCATCACCCCGGAATAATTAATGAAGCGCTAGGCCGACGTAGTCCGGTAATGCGGGGATGCTGACTGAGATGTTGATTTGAGTACACACATTTTGGTATACGTGTCATCAAAATGTGGAATTCAAAATATTTAATGATGTTGTGAAAGCGTTTTGGTTTGGTGTATACAAAGTTATGGGGGGAAAAAAAATCCAAAAGTTATCATGGAGTGCAAAAGTACACGCAAAAAGTGTGTGTGGGGTGTAGACGTCTGCTTATTTTATAACGGAGGATATGTAAAAAAAAAAAATTTAAAAAAAATCGTAATTTGACACGGATGTTTATATAAATCCAATTAGGAAGTGTTTTAAAAAGCCCGAAAAATAAAAGATAAATACTCATAATGATGCATCAAAAAACATTGATTTGGTCATATTTAACATAAAACTTTGTGTGGGTCCCCGTATGTCTTCCTACCCTTGGCTTGAAGCAAAAAGAAAATAAAAGACATAAACAAATTCCATGAGCGTAGCAACAACGTTCTAACGATCAGAACATAAATCCCTTTCTCTGTTTTACAACCCCAAAAAATTGATTGGAATTTGGAAGCCTGGAGCATGTTTTATTTTTTCCCCCCATCTCCCTCTGTGATGTCGATGAAAGTTCAACGTGCGCACTTCGGGGGAGGACGCGGGAGGTCAAGAGGTGATACTCTTGCGCGCGTTTAGTATTCACCGACAGTTGGGGCCACAGCTGGAACACACACTCACACATACGCACACACACTTACATGTCTTCATAAAGGGCACTTCTCCGGAGGTTGTGGGAGGAGGTCGCGATAAATGTCAGCCAGTTCACCACAGAGGTTGATGTTGAGCGCTCAGCATTTTTTTTTTTTTTTTCCCCCTCCACAACTTGTGCCTGCAAACACGGTGGAATTGGATCAGCACAATTTGGCAAATGTAGGACACAGTTTGCAAAGCAGCACAGAAGTAGAGACAAATACGGTGTACATTTACAGAACTACGACCTTTTGAGGGCTATGTTACATAACGTCATCCCAAGACTAAATGTCTATGTCCAGTATGTGCTGTGAGGAACAAAAGAGAAGTGAATCCGTAGGTGTGTGAATCTCGGCATACAGCTCTGTGGGTGCAGGTTGCAGTTCTGGAAAAAGATTTTTGTTAAGTAGCGTTAAAATAGTCTCCATTTATTTTTTTAAGTACGGCAGTAATCATTTAATTTCATACAATCGGAGGTGTCCAATTGCCCCTGTCACATCCATGGCCAACTACATCATCCGCAAGGGAAGATCTTGCAGTCCAGCATTTAATATCATGCATGGGCCGCGAGTCTATTTCTGTTCCCGCAATGTCAAGCACGGGATACTCGGTCGGACGTACTACTCATCCGACCGCCCTGATTTTCATGCAAATGAGGGATGCCGCAAGGATTGGCTGGGAAAAGACAACTTCGAACACAAAACGGTATACAAAGCCGCCAACGAACTGTTTTGTCCAGGTCTACCTGTGCAAAGTCCAGCAAAATAAATGAAAGAAAATTCTACCCGTGCACACAATTAAACTTCGCTTTGCGCTAGACTTGCATGAAATTAGGGCCCGTTCAGTCAGCCCTCCCAATGCAAGTCAGCATTTAACTCCATAAGACGTATATATATACGTTTTCAAAATTGTAATCCCTGCCTCCCAAAGACGTATTTATACGTTAAAAAATTTTGCGGCATTGCTTCATGTTTTTATATCTTCAGAACACAATATTCTGTCGGCCTTGCAAAAGCAGTCAAAATCCAGAAAAACAACGCTGTGATGGAGGTGTTTCCTCTCGTGAATGTGGATGGAATTAAATGAGTTAAGAATTAAGGTAGCATATTTGTGTCTTCTCCTCCCTTCAGATCGTCACAGACTTTGCCTTCCTCTGCCCATCGCGAAGGGTGGCGCGTGCCGGCACAGAAGCAGGAAGCCGAGCGTGGATGTACGTATTCGACCACGTGACGTCGGACCCCCGCGTCTGGTCCGGTCTGACCTTCTGCTACCGACACGTCTGCCACGGCGCCGAGTTGCCGTTCGTCTTCAACTCGGCTCCCGTGGCCGACTTCACCATGACGCCGGCCGAGAAGCTGCTGTCCAATCGGATGCTGTGTTACTGGGGCGCCTTCGCCCACACGGGCGACCCGACCTCGCGGGTCAGTCAGACGACCTTCTGCCGGGAGCAACGTCTGCCTGTGTGGCCTCGCTATTCTGACACCAGCGGATGGCTGGTCATGAACCTGACGGTGCGCTCGCATGCACAAGTGGGGACCAGGAGCCATGTGTGTGACTTCTGGGACCATCTGGATGTCTACTAGGGTTGCAAAATGTTGGGAAGTTTCAGAGCTGGAAACTTTCTATGGGAATAAACTGGATAAACCAGGAATCTAGAATCTGGAATTGAGAAAATGAAAATCATTGAGAAAAGTATCATTTTTACTTTTCCTGACAATTCCCATGAGAAGTTTCCAATTTGGAATATTTCCAAAATTCCCCATTTTAAATCCCCAGATTTAATCCTCCGCCCCTTTGCAATCCTAGCATTTAATAGCTGACAAATAGTATAAATTATCACCAAACCTTACTTTAAAGGTCCTGTATCATGCAAAATGAACTTTATTTGTAGCCTTTAGCAATTATAAAATGCTAATTCCTCACCAAAACACCCCCAAAGTGGTGTTTTCCTCCATTCACCCATCTGAGCGTTGCTGTTCATTCCTGCTCTGCCCAATCAAAGGAAACGATTGGGTCCTCATACTTATATGTTTACAAGACTGCAGACTACACACATGCCCATTTTCCCAGAGGCGCCGGAGTTGGGAATAAGTATCAGTAGATGTTTTCGCAACTAGTCTTCCTAGTAACAAGAATTGTTCATTTTTTTTACTTGCATTTTCATTTAGAAAATGTGCAAGTGTCAAAAATGTGTTTGGGTGTGAGAAGTTTAGAAGTTTGTTCGGTCTTCTTTCAGATAAAACTATGCGCCAGAAAGGGTTGGAATTTCTTTTCGGAAGCACGCGACAGGCCATGCAGTTGCTATTTGTCTGTGAGCGGCATTTCTCAGAGAGCCGCCTGGTGACCCTTGGCCAGTATCTAAGAGGACTGGCTGAGAGATTAAACCGTAAAACTGGCACCATTGCCACAATCAAATCTGGTAGAGAGGCCAAAGCTTTACTGCTACCGTATTAGCATTAAGCCACTAACGTTAGCGTCGTTGTCAAGCACGATATGTCATGTTGTTGTCAGAAAAATAAACTCGAGTGTTTGCTGACGGCAAACGTTCTCTTCTTTATTGTTTGGCAATTTTCAAAATCCCAAAAATTAACCACCGACATAATTTATATTTCATCGCGCCAAAGGTAATATCTAATCATATACATGCCCCTTCTTTACTTCTTTGTCGACCAATCATAAAACTGCAAGGTGTCATGTGACACACGTTACAATCTACTTTCTTTTGGTGCATATGAGTAGTCTGGCCTCTCACTCGTTTCCAAACTAGACATTTGTATTCAAATATTTACAATGAGGGGAATCTTTGCCATATTTACATTAATAAAGTCCCTTTCCAATTATTTCTTTAATAACATGATATTCACAATAGAACAGGTAATATTATTAAAGTCCAAAAAATGGCATGGACGATATTTGTAATTAAAAAAAAAAAATGTCTCATCGTGTGGTCTGAAGAATATAAAAATATTTGTTTCCCCTTTTTATTACAATGTGTGTTTCTTCTACTTTTCAGGCTACTGTATATTCCCACGAGATTCATCATATAATTGAGGAACAACCCCGTCTCGATTTGTTCATAAATCACCGAGCATCGCGTTATTCCGAACGTTGCCCGATATAAAGAAGAATAATTAGGTGGATGGTGAGAAAATAACGATTGTTGGCTCAATTACGATTTAGTCACGTGACGTCGTTTGCACGCTCCCGAGCTATGGTATCACGCCGCACATTTAATCACGCGGTTATTTTCGACTGTGTGCCATAAAAATGTTATTGCGGCAACAAAAACACACTCTCCTGCATATGTGAGCTTGATTTGTCGTTATGGCCGCAAATAATTTCAACTGCGCGTCGACGGTACTTAAGGCGACAAAATTGCTCCAATACATTTCATTTCAATTTTGTTTATCGACTCAACTGTTGGGACGTGTTGGATCAAAATCGCCGTCACCGTCTTGAATTGGACTCAGAAGGGACAGACAAATGGCCGATTTACTACGACAAAGATCATGTATTGAAATTCTGCAGCTGCTTTGAGGACTCGCTGATTATTGCACATAAAGAGGAGATGGCCCAATAAACTAAGTTTATTTCAAGGTCCGTAAAAGCGGCGGCCTGCGGCGCCCGGGCGCAGTAACATTTAAGGTCAGCCAGGTGCACTTTCATCACTGCTTGGTTATCAGGATGACGGTCCCGGGGCTCAAGAAGAATCCGATAAATTAACTCCACGATGCCCCATGCATTGATCCTCGCGTGGCTACAACTGGATTGTTCTCACCTCCGCGCTGTTGGCTTAGCCAGGCACTAATGGCGCTTGTTTGCGAAATTCTTTTTGCGGTGCACTTAAAGAACGCCGTCGCTTTCTAGAAGGCTTTTAAAGTGCATTTGAATTAAAGTGAGAGATGAACTTGATAGAGAAGTTCAAAGTCTTCTGCGGACTATTCAAAATGTCAGTCATACTTAGAGGGAGATGGACTGGGTGTATTTAGTTTTTTTTGCAGGATTCCGTTAAGATGGAGGTATGGGAAAATCTCATTCGCTGCCATTGACGGATATAGAAGTCAAAAAAGTACTTTCGTTGTACCGAGGCTGGCAGTGCATTATTAAGGTGAAATTTTGACACGTCATCATTTTTAACGATTAAAATCAATGGAAATTAAAATGATTCATCATGCATTTAGTATGTTACCACCTAAAAAAATGTTTTCATGAAGTCAGATCTTTTCAACATATGGAGCACAATAGCTCGGAAACGGGAACGATTCCCACTTCAGTTGCGGAACAAGATGTCTGCACATTTTCACACTTGACTGCGGCCAAATAAATAATTCCAAGCTCACTTTTTTTCTTTCTTCCGAAGCAACAGCAATTATCAGAAATACCAAATTAAAATCTCTTCATTGTAGTATACAGCTCTGAAAAAAAATATCATCTTCAGTATTTTGACCATTTTGAACTTGATTATTTTTTTTTTTTTTTTCAAAAGCAGTTCAGTATCATTGTCACACTGAGCTACAGGTGAGTAAACATATCTGGCTCCTGGCGCCTCTTAATTCCAAAAGTGGCGGCTGTGCTGCAGTGCATGCAAGTCTTTTTTTTTTTATTTATTTTTTTTTTTGGGGGGTCTTCAGCCTTGAGCATCTATCACAACACATTACTTTGTCCTGCGTAAACACAGCGTTGGCTCGCCCAAACTGAGCAGCACAAGGACCCGCTAACCAATGTGCGTGCGTGTGATGTCCCCAAGGCTGTGTGACGTCAAAGTGCATTCAAACTCTCCCCTACATACAAGACAACGTGACGCATTCTGTTAGTCGCTGCCAACTAAGACAAGACTGAGTAAATGCGGTGCAGAATGTTCCACATATCCTCAAGGCAATGTTAAAATGAATGGCTCATAAAATTCACTGGATACTTCCTTAGGCACGCCTCCAAATTTGAGCTTCTTATAAAGCAGCCTTGATTAAAAAAAAATAAATAAATAAAAAGATAATATACAGATTTGTTTACTACTATCAGAGATATATTAATTTAACGGGGGTATGTTATGAAATAGACTTATTACATTTATTTTCTTGCTTATAAATTGTTGGCTCGCTGGATTTCCTTCCCATATATCGACTGTGAAATTACACAAAGATGTAAATATTTTGTTTGGAAAATGTGTGCGTCACATCACAATTATGATCATTTACATAATACCCTGACCATGCCGAGTTTCTAGAGCAGGGGTGGGCAAACCATTTGATTGACGGGCCACAATGGGTTTGAAAATTTGACAGAGGGGCCGGACCGGGAGCCGATGGATGGAGTGTTTGGGTAACCTCACCTCGTCAGAGAAAATAAATACATTTAATTTGAAATAAAACTGAACAAAAGCATGACAACAATATGTACGTCTTTGAAAAACCACCGTATTTAGAAAATAAAACATTAACAAGGTTTATTCATTTAAGTTTTTTTCAAGTTTGGCGGGCCGTATTAAAACGTTTAACGGGCCCGCATGTGGCCCCCGGGCCGTACTTTGCCCACCACTGTCCAAGCGGAAGATCCGCCCAAATTGTCAATTCAAAGCAAAAAGGTAAGCAGAGCTGCATTGAGGTTCTGATAAGTGGAAGCGTGCAGTTCACGACGCACTATTTGCGTTTGTCAATGTGTCCAATGCATGCGCCACATACATGGATCTGCACACTAATTAATCATGAGACGCTGCCTCCATGACGGAAAATCTCGATGGGAACTTGTTGCTTTTCTTGGGGGGGGGGAATTCGGGGGCTCCACCTTTAGCTACGCCAATAGTCACCATGGTAACGAAATCTACTCGCCAAGCTCATCACATACACCTGGGGAATTGTTTGAAATGATGAAATTTACGGAGAAAAATAAGTATTGGTCTGTTTAATTCATAACGTGTGACAATAACCAAGTTCCCTGGACTTGAACTTGCATGTGTGCAGCGGTGTAACGTTTCCTGTGTGGGTAGTCTTTCATGTGAACAGCAGTATATCCTTTCTCTTTGTCCCATCTTTCCTACACATCTCTCAACAGACTAAGGAGGACTCCCCTCAGGGGAAGTAACCCCGCCCCCCCCCCCACCCCCATCCCCGCCAACCAACCATCCGTACATCCTTCTCACATCACAGCTACCTGATCTTCCCTTAAAGTGACGCTCAGCCGACCGCTTCGATTAGTGTAACCGAGGCCTTTCTTGTGTTCTCGAGTTACAGCTCACCCGAACACACTAATGATGTTTTATTCTCATAAATCCGCCCTCAAACATGTTTTCGCAGATATACGATACATTGTAAAGGACTGCCGTTTCAAAAACGTCACTCGCTTTTCAAAAGGCGACCCCGCCGCGCCATTATGTCGTCATTCAATACGTTTGCCGCGCATTCACACATTGCTGGGAGTCGAGACATTATACTGGTGGGAAATATAAGACGGGAACACAACAATGTCAACCCCCGCGCGGCGGAATTTGTTACAGTCATGCATTTAAAAGACAGATCAATCTACTCGAGCGGAAAACGCGCCATCTGTCCGACATAATGGATTGCAGCACAACAATGTCATGCGCAAAGTCAGTACACACAGGGAAATATATAAGCACATAAAACTCTTTTTTTTTTTTTGTTTCGCAGGTTCTCCTATGACAAGTCGCTGCGTCTTCCAGTGTATCTTTAGGACCAAAGTGGCAACATTATGAGTAAGGATGCAGCTCAATGACAAGCTGGCAAGAGAAAAATGAAGTATCATAATGCTGTAAAGAAAGGGAAAGCAAGGTGTTCACTATCTCTTGGAAGAATAATGGTTTCCAAAATATGTGTTCATGTCCCGAAATGTCAGGGAGGGGAAAAAATATGGAGGAACGACAGAATAGTTTAGAATCCGAAGGATGCCGCACCATGCTCCAAAGCATACCACATCATCTACAAGACAATGAAAGGTATGGAAAAGCCCAAATGTCATTTCAAAGCATTTTTCACCATGAATGTGGTCAATAATCTGTAATGAGCTCTCGTGAAATCTTTTTGAGGGAGAAAGTAAAACTAAACAGATGAAATAACGGGGTTGCAAAAGTGTGCACACCCTTTTATATTTTCGGAATTAACCAGTCACATTAAAAGTCATGTGGAATGGGAGTAAGCAGACATGCGGCACCGTTTAAAGGGCCTTTGATTAACCACAAATCATGTTCAGATGTTCTAGTGGGCTTTTCTGGCGTCACGTAGTACAACACAAGCCGTGGCCCTCAGAGAGCTTCCAGATCAAAGTTCAGCACGGAAGATCATATTTTTTATACATCACAAAAACCTGACATTTGCAACAAGGGTGTGTAAACTTTTTATAGCAACGGCACTGTATAGGAAGATGAATCGTTTGGAGAATCAAAGGAATGACTCTCGATCCAAAGCAGATACAAGTTGGGAACCAGCGATCTGAATGTATTTTGTTGATTGTAAAATTCCACAGCTACGATGTGGTTTAAATAATGAAAAGTGACAGTGTTGCTCAGCCTGGCTGCTTTCCACGTTTCCAACGAAAGCCGCGACGAAAAAGGTGGGGAGCAATTGGCAGCGGTTGAGCCACTCTCTTCCCAAGTCCCTTCACACCACATATTGCGTGAAAGAGGAAAGACAGACACACACCTGCGTCTGTCCTCGCTACCTCCACGCTGCCGGCGGATATCGGAGTTGGCTCTGAAAGTTTGCGCCCACATTTGCCCCCACGGCTCCCTCTCCTGGGATTGAGTGACGTGTGGGCGTACGAGAAGAGGGGAGTGGGGGGGGTCGGGGGGGGGGGGGTTACTCCAAAACTAGCTCCTATCAAACAGTTTCCATAGCAACGGCCTCAGGAACGTTTAGCAGGTATGGGGATGATGTTGAGTCTCAGAGAGGGCCGGTCGGAATAAACCACTCAACGCTCGCTGACTTTAATGAGATCCGCGTGAAAGTTTGATGGAGGGCTGTCACGGAACGTTAGCGGCGCGCAACCCCCGGGGATGCAAGGGGGTGGGGAGGGGGAGGGGCTTAGGGGAGCCAGAGTGTTGGGAGGGTGACAGCAAAAATAAAGAGTGGCCTTGAAACGCTGTTTATTGGTGACCTTTTTTGAAGAGTGATTTTCAAGCCGGCTCCGGTTGTCATCCATTATTGAGCAGTGCGGAAACAGAGACACAATGCAGACATTTTTAAAAGCAAATACACAACGTTATAAATTCTTGGCATATCTTCTATTGTATTTTTGGTTCTCAGCGTAATGTGGATCACAAACTATCTGGCCAGTCATCTGTTGAGAAACAAACATTAAAACGCATAATACCCTAACTCAAAGGTGGGCAAACTACGGCCCGGGGTCACATGCGGTCCGTTAAACGTTTTAATCCTGCCCGCCGAAATTGAAAAAAAAAAAATGAAATGAATAAACCTTGTAAATGTTTTATTTTCTAAATATTGTGGTTTTTCAAAGACGTATATATTGCTGGAATGCTTTTGTGTACTTTCATTTAAAATCAGATTTATTTTTTTTCTCCATTGAGGTGAGGTTACCAAAACACTCCATCCATCTGCTCCTGGTCCGGCCCCTCTGTCAAATTTTAGAAGCCATTGCGGCCCGCCAATCAAAAGGTTTGCCTACCCCTGCTCTAACTGGTTGGCAGTCAATCGCAGGGCATGTTCCAATCATTTTCTGTAGAAGTGAAACATTGTCTGAGTCACTAATGAACAAGATACAGGTTCTGCACCCACATGCAAAATGCATATTTTCACACACTGAATATATTTCCATATATTGCTAATATCTGCCTGACTCGTAACCACCTACAGTACATGCATCGGCACTCTCCAACACGCGTGTCACGGTGACAGAGTGTGTATATATTATCTCAGGGGTTGGGGTGGGGTGGGGGGGTGAATGTGACCTGACAGGTCCAGTAATTGCATTCAGCGGATCATAAAATTGCACGAGTTGCATCACTCTTGCCCCAATGACAGGAGGCGGCGGCGAGGGGATGCGGCCCCGAGGTTTAAATGCACGGTGCGTTCCCATGCAGTGTTAATTAAAAAAATTTTTTTAAAAAGAATGCAGGGGCGCCTGCGTGCATAACAATACTTTACCAAAAAAAGTCCACTCCATAAATAATTTCATGGGAGTCATTTATTTTTTTTTTTCACCTCCAACCCCAGCAGCTCGGAGACTCAATTCATCGCCCGGGTGCTCATCTGTGTAAATACACTCGACACACGAGGCAGCTTCTCCATGCATTTAGTAGCAAGTCTACCCTCAGAGTTGCAAATTTGTTTGTCAGCCAAGAAGCAACGACACCATTTCGAAATACTTGTCCTTTTCACAATGAATATTATTTTTACAGATTACAGCAAAAGTCGCGGAGCTTCGCTATCGCTTCTTAACATCTGCATTCAGACGGTTGCTTCCGGTCCAGACTGAATTGATGCTGCGGTGAGAAATATATTATGTATCGAAGACAGCTATACAGTCGGTCGTTAACAAGCCTTTTAACGTCAAAATTAACTCCGACTGCATAATTAGTTGCTTTGTTTCTGCCCTCAACGGGCTTTTCAAAGTCTTTCTCCGTCACAATGCGGGTGACAAGACACATGCAAAGCTGTCAAATAAAGGAAAATTGTCTTTTTTTTTTTTTTTCCACACCATCCTTTGTTTTATTCACGGAAGACAAAAAGAGTTTCTGACAGGCACGGACCAACGGCTGAGCGTCGACGCTTTCAGTCAAAGATAAAAAGAATTGCAGGAGAGTTGTGTTGGAATAATAATGTTAACAGTCTTCAAAGGTAATGAAAAAGACAAAGAGAAGTTGTGGAAAAACCTTGTTCTCAATCGAAACAGTCTGCACGCTTTAAAAAAAATAAATCGCCATTGAATGTTTGAGGGGAGTGGAAAAAATAAATAAATAAAAAAAATCAGAACCTGATGGAACATTCAGGCCGGACGCCCACGCGTGTTTTGTCATTCTTTGAAGCTATTTCATAAAACAAAAGGTTTTTCTGGAACCTTGCGAGTGTTGCTATTTCCATGGCAACCGCATGTACGGCAGCCGTGAGCTTTCTGGAAGCCGCTCGGATTACATGGAGGGTCACGGTGGAGTGGAGCTGAGAAGGGCAAACATAAGGAAGAAAGAAAAAAAAAAAAGAATTGATGAATTTTGGAACGCGCACAGAAAGCAAATTGTAAGAAAAAAAAAAAAAAAAAGCAAAAATAGAGAAGCACTTTCTAAAATGAACGGCTTCGTAATTTAGGTCGAACATCACTTAATAATCCCTCGAGGTCCCCGATGTTACCTTTTAATGAACTTTCAAGCGACATCTGACGACAATAAAGCTGCCTTGTACTCTCGAAAATCAAAACAAGTTTTCCTTTTTAACTAACTCAACCCAAAGCCTCAGGACACAATTAAAAAGCAGACCCAACAAACCTGTCGCGTATGGATTCGATGAAGCGATCAGAGCTTCTGCTCACAAAGAGCTTTTCCATTCGAAGCAAGATGGAGACGAATTTATTGTCTATTCTCTTTGAGGAAACGGCAGCAAAGAATGTTTCTTTGATAATGTGAGGCTCTCTCTGAAGTCTCAGCCAAATGCTCTCTGCGAGTATAGAAATGGAGAACACCTCCCCTACCCCCGTGTCATTAGTTAACGTGAATAAACAAACAGCGGCAGATATGTCATTTCACTTGCTTGATTGGATGCAGAGTTAGTCTGTCTGGTCTCTGGGTTGGCTCTCCAGAGAACGCCGACTTTCTGGCAACTGGCGCTTAAAGAAGCGGACTGAAAATCTACAGAGCGTTCTCGAGCCACACGGTGAATAATACATGCGCGCATTTGTACACGAGGCTTCGATGTAAACACACATTTGCAGGAAGTGAGCGGTTGAGTCACGAACGCTGGCTAACGCAGCTTCAACAACAGGTCGTATGAATAAATGCATGAGAATAGGATCGGAGAAGGTTGAAGAAATGTGTATTTTTTTAAAAAAATTTTTTTTTACATTTGTAGACGCAATACTTGCAGGGGTGGACTGAAAAATTCTCATAGATAGTCATTTGTATTATTTTTTTTATATTGATTATATAATGATTGTTCCCATTCATGTATTGGACCAGGTGTGGGCAAACTACGGCCCGGGGGCCACATGCGGCCCGTTAAACGTTTCAATCCGGCCTGCCGAACTTGAAAAAAAATGTCATGAATAAACCTTGTAACCCACGCCTGTATTGGACTATTCTATCTTGATCTTAATCCATCCACCGAACATATCTCCGCAAAAGCGAAGTGCTCACTAACACAGGTTTAGACAATATTTGAGAGATATATTTCTCTTGGGTCTTTGAGTTGAGTTCCTGAAATTTGGAGCAAAAACAAACATGTTGCATTTTTTTGAGTCGATGGCCGACAATTTTTATGAATAAGGCCGCAGGGTCGAGGCCGGAAGGCTGCCCAGATCGCGGCCGGGTGGTAGGGGACTGACCGGCAAAAAAGGGTCAAGTGCCCAGCTCTGGTGTTCAGTTGATTTCAAGGAACTGAGTCAACTATGTTAAATTGATTATATAAGACACATTTTTTTCCTGGGAAATTGCACCCTCTCAATGAACAAGAGTTCTGATTTAAAAAAAATAAATAAAAACAAACGGAATCTGTAGCTAGCTCGACATTCACGATTGGTTTAGAGAGAGAGGCCATTTTGCCAAATGACATGCGGTAAAAGGTCGCTAAATTATTCGCTTAATTGGGACATCCTTCTATTTTCACAGCTTAGCATAATTAGGGTGCTCTTTTAATTGCCTAATTTCAGACTACGCAAGACCTTTGCATGCGCCATCATGGATTTGTCTTTAGAAGATTTGTGATACAAAAAAATAAAATGAGCCTACGAGAACATCTGAACTTTATTTGGGGGTTAATATAGAACAAAGGGGTGTGTAGACTTCTTATATCCACTGTATTAGCTAATGGAAAAATCAATGTATGCCCCATTACATTCTTATTACATTAGCCGCATACTCTCGGCCCTAATTTACATATTTGCTCCTCACGGGTTTAGGCCACATTAAATTGCTAAAACGCAACCATCCAAACGCTGCCACTTTTCCCTTTAAAGAAATTACCCAAGTGGCAGACCTAACAGCACTGCTGACAAATGCATTTCAGGTGAAGCGATTTTAATTTACACCGACGTAGTGGTTGAAATATCCAAATTCGACATCGCAAAACAAATCCGGTTATTTGGCTTTAGCATTGACTCGAGAAGGTAAAGACTTATTCCGTCGCTTGACAGTCTGCTAATTGCCTGCTACTTTAGGTTGTAATTAGCGCCGTGCATGTTAACATCGAGGGTCTTTCCATTTCATTGTCAGAATGTTTTGACAGGTGCTCGCCGAACGCTGACACATGAATGGATGTAGTGGAGTGGAACTATTGACATGATGTGGGATTTGTACCTGCTTGTTATTTCCCCAGAGGATTTTTTTTTTTTGGGAGTAGACCTTGCAGTGCAAAGGCCCTCTTGAAATTGCTTCTTCTTCATCTTCATTATTCTGTGGTCAAAAATTTGAATTTGGGATGTGCGCCTTTCGTGAACAGAACACTCAGGAATTCTAAAGAACCGATGAAAAAAAAAAAACACAGGAATTCTTTCATTTTGGTTTGTAGCAGGCATGTTCAGGATATTAAGGAGGGATATACTCGGTGTATAGGAATCGTTCGTTTTGTCTGTGTTTCTATGAAGCTAGCTAGCTAATTTTTTATACATTTGTATGTGTACTATCTAAAGCAACTTTTTGATTGGCGGGCCACAATGGGTTCTAAAATTTGACAGAGGGGACGTGGATGGAGTGTTTTGGTCAACTGACCTCATCAGAGAAAAAAAAATACATTTAATTTTAAACGAAAGTGAACAAAAAAAAAATGTGTCTTTGAAATACCACAGTATTTAGAAAATAAAACATTAACAAGGTTTATTCATTTAATTTTTTTCCAGTTTGGCGGGCCCGATTAAAACGTTTAACGGGCCGCATGCGGCCCCCGGGCCGTAGTTTGCCCAGGGCTGATCTAAAGCATACTGTATCTGTGTCTATGTTTATGGATAATTTACATATTTATTTATTTATCAATTTAAAACATTTATCTGTCAATAGCAGGAATATTTATCCATTTTTTATTTTTTATATCCCCATGTCCATGCAGCACTCCTCTTGGTAGCGTATTTCAATTTCTACTCAAATATGTCTATATATCTATATCTCCTTATAATGAATATATATTTACTAGTTCTGTCAAGTGATTATTTTTTTTAACTAATTAATCAGAAAAAAAAAATTCCATGATTAATCATGATTAATCACATTTTTCAACTACTATTTTTTGCGAAGCTTGTAACAGTTCGTCTCCATAGCTATCTCGTCATCCATGCATCCATTTTTCCCGGGGCGTCGGGTGACTGGCTGATGGTGTTAATTGCTGAGTGCCACACTTGTGAGAACCATTTAGTCTTCCATTCTAAAAACCGTCTCTGGTTTGAGTTGTTCATCAGAGAAGTTTTTCAACTGCATTGCGGCAGATGGCTTCAAAAACGTGTAAGTTGCTTTTCATAATCTCACTAACAAGGTGTGACAATTTGTTTCGTGCTTTAGCAGGCAGGAAGGTGCTCATCGTGTTTGGCCGCCAGAGCCCGGGATTGTTCAATTTTGCTGCCAAAGACACTGCTGTGGATGTCGTGACAGCTAAGGGCTGCACGGTTGAAGTGTCTGACCTCAACGGAATGAAGTTTAAAGTCACTGCCACAGCTGAAGATGTCGAGGGTAATGTAGTTTCGCCTGTGTAATGAATGTCGGGACTGCCTTGTCTGGATTAATTGGTGATTTCATCGGAACCAAAACGGTGAAGAGCCAAACACTTTATCTTGGTGCGGTATATTGACTTGGGCGGCCATTTTGTCACTTCTGTCGACTAAAAATGACATCGCCGTCGCTCAGCTGATGACTAATCATGGCTCACCTGTTTTATGAGGCTGAACCCTGAAAACTGTGATGTCATTTTTAGTCGAGAGGAAGTGACAAAATGGCCGCCCAAGAGATGGCGAAAAAGAGGCGGACTTTATTGCTTAACTCATTCCACAAACGCAACGTGAATCTGAATGCTGCGTTTTGAGGAGTGGGGATGCATGGAACATTTTTTATTTATTTATTTATTTTTTTTTTTGGAGGGGGGTTTGACTTCCCCTTTAAAATGGAACTAATTGCTTGGATACACATTTTGATGTCTGAGGATCCATCAAGCATACAATAAAATTACAAAAGTGTTTTGACTCAACCGGGCAGTGCCCTCGGTGTCCAACTTGGATGCTGTCTGGATGAGCGGCCATTTTTATTTCCCCAGAAGCAATGTCCGCACACATAAAAATGATCCAACTGTTCTTCTTCCACTACCGGCTCTCGGGAGACAATGTTCATTGCTAATGGCATCAACGGACACTTGAATGGAACACTTTGGCCACTTCGGGTTTTGTACACTTGATATTGACCACCGAACAACCACTGAATAATAAAATGCGTTTCAATCTGTTTCTGGACACTTGTACTGATTTAAATGTAAACTTTAGATTGGGTTAGTAAAAAAAAAATCCCAACTGACCATCGCTGAAGTTAAAGCTTTGCAATTATGAATGCTGAAAAACTTTCAAAGTTACCGATAATTTTACAATAATTGTGTCGATTTGGTTCCTACGTGGGTGATGTGAAATTTGCATCATTTTATTTTTACTCTCCACAAAATTCCACTAATGTTGTGCCACAAGGTCAGAGCCCCCCCCCCCCCAAAAAAAAATAAAATGGTCACCAGAACCTTGTGGCACGTACAAAGCACAGCCTCTGCATATAAGAAAAGCAGCTAGAGAAGCGCCGCTTGCCCAGCACCGTCTAACATTGAAACATTTGAAGTTTTCCCTTTCATGTAAAGAGAATATTTGATTTGAGAACACTGTCAATTGCAAATGGGGAAATGGTTGTGCTGCTGACACCGTAGAACAATTTTTTTTTCTTAACTGCCTTCTCACTAAAAAGCCGCTCGCTCGCAATATCACTTTTTCAGCAGCGAGTTGCTGTACGGCCCCGGTGTATTAGCAACGAGACGGAAATAGAACACGCTCAGCCAACAACGGACATTTCAACTGCAGAGCTTCCGCTGTTTTAACGGCCCACTTCGCAAGAACTTGGCGGCGCGCTTGCACGTCACCGAAAGGAAGTTAAACGCACTCCGTATTCACGTCCACCCCGGACTAATTCGCACGCGGAAGTCGCTGAGAGAAGTGCAATCCATTATTCATTATGTATCTGGAAAATGTGGCACGGAGGGAACGATGCGGCGTGTTTTTAGGTCAGCATGACGATAGAAGTGCGGGGGGGGGGGGGGGTTGGGGGGCGGGGTTAACGTAACAAGCGCAAAACACAGAAATTCCATTTGTCACGATCGCTGGCTTGACTCGTTCAGACTGCGGTACTCCGTGACTGGGCATTTTGCCAGTTGAGAGATAAGCAGCGGACATCTTATTGGTGTCATAAAACACCATCAGTGTCATATTGATCCACTTTTCTCAGTTGCATCTATCAGTCAGGGATGAGAGACTCAAGGGATCGCCGATGGCCATTATTCTATTTTTAATTTGCAGTCTTGCCGCATTTTTTTTTTTATAGTATAGCACATTATGTTAGACTGCAGAATTTTGTTCGACAGCGAAAATGTCATGCCCTCGCTTGCAGAATAACATCGGCGGGCGCGTTAACATGACCGCTCATTAATTGTCATTCGAGTTAAAAAAAAAAAGTGTTTTATTGAGTCTAACATAAGAGACTGGGTCGTTTTTATGACTTTTCACATGATGTGACTTTTAAGCATCGCGTGAATAGTTAATAAATGTTTTATGGAAGAGTATAATCGATTGTGAACTCCATTCCATTGCTTTGGATAGTTTCTAAATGTATATGATCTGATTATAATAATCTGCTCGGGATTCACCTCAAAAGGGATCATTTTGATACATGGCGTGGAGGGGGAGAATATACCAATTTGTGTGCATATTTTCAGAAATTTATGAATTCTGTTTCTGAAATGACCAAATGAATAGTAATAGTTTTCCGTAAAATCAAAATTAAGTAGCCGTTCCAGGAAATAACGAAGGCTCATTAAAAAGCAGCGCCGTGCAGTTATGAAACCATTCTCGAAAATGCAATAAACGTCTTCATTATGCCCACAAGTCACGCTGTAAAAGTTGAGTTTAAAAAGATAAAACATACAGATAAACAAGCCAATTTGTAAAGCCGAACTATATCTTCCTGCAATGAGAACGACTTTCATGCTATGTAATCACAGAACATAACCCGTGATTTATTGCATCGATTCTACACAAGGTCCCTTTACAAACTCAAAAGCACATTTTCACCACGTGGTTCGACGTCTGAGGCGCACACGGCACAGCGGGGACGCGTGTGTGTGCGTGTGTGCGTGCGCGCGCGCGTGTGTGTGTGTGAATGAAGCCTGGAAAGATTTATGCCAGATGGTCCAACTCTTTGTGCGCCGCCACTGGGTATCCTAATTATTATTTGTGTGAAGTGAGTGACCCCGCCCCCTCCCGCACCCCCGCCCCCTTTGAAAGCGGCCGCGCTGGATGACACGGCCCGAGGCGAGCCCAAGACTGACCCTGAGCACAAAGTCGCTATTCTCCACACTCGCATGCACGCCGAAGGAATATTTGTTAAAAAGTGCACACGTAGACAATGTAATATATACAAAACGCACAGTCGAATCAATGCTTGCGTGCGCGTGGACAGGGACACACGCGCCAATGTCGTGTCTAAAATAGCAGCGGTTAATTAGATTGTGCTGAAAGGAACTTTTATAGTCTGTATGGTCTTTTTAGGCCACGAATAATTCGATGAAGCCAACGTAACTTAGAAGGAAGTTTAAAAAAAAAAAAAAATGAACGCAACAATTATGTGACTCTTTCAAAGCATTTTGTTCACGTTGGATTCAAGTGTGACGTCACAATTGACTCGTCACGTTACAAAGCAACAATCGGATTTAATACAACTTGACTTGATGGCGGACATTTAGAACAAGTGAATATAGTAGCGGAATATGACCACCAGACCTCCTTTTTTGTTTCGTTTTTTTAACCAATAAGAGCAGGTGTGGGCAAACTACGGCCCGGGGGCCACATGCGGCCCGTTAAACGTTTTAATCCGGCCCGCCGAACTTGGAAAAAAAAATAAATGAATAAACCTTGTTCATGTTTTATTTTCTAAATACTCTGGTGTGTCAAAGACATATTTTGTTGGAATACTTTCATTTAAAATTAAATGTATTTTTTTTCCTCAGAAAAAAATCCATCCCATCTGCTCCTGGTCCGACCCCTCTGTCAAATTTCAGAACCCATTGCGGCCCGCCAATCAAAAAGTGTGCCCACCCCTGAATTAGAGACTGTGTTGCTTGTCGCAGAGGGTGACCATATGTTTCTTAAACTAATTGTCTAATGAATTTAATCCGCATAATCTGTACGCAACAAAGGTTCTTTTTGTTCCAGCGGAAACGGCTGTCATCCCTCGCCAAACAGATGGCAAAGCAAAACTGGTCTCCGAAAGACGAATTGTGCTTCGAGACCACTTTTGTTTTAGGGGTGTGTCCTCCCTTGGAATAAATCAAGGTGAGGTTCTGGGTTTGAATCCCGACTCAGGTGGGGCGTTTACACGTTCTCCAGCGACTGTGAAAAACGTTGTTGTCTAAATGATAATAATATTAATGGTAAACATTTCACAACAGACGCATGAATGGGATGACAGAGAGAAAAGGGGAAAAGTCAAGGACACCTCATATCATCCAATCAAATTTATAACTTGTACTAAGTACATTCGGCAGTCTGGCTCCCAGAAATTGAAAAAAATGGAGCAAGTGTGTCCTCTGGCATGCTCCCGCCAACCCCAACCCACACGCACACACATGTATTCCGCACTTCAATCAAAGCACAGCCAGGTGTAAGTACCATTTCAGGCGATGCCCATTATGCAAGGGAAATGTCATTAGTGATTAAACAATTTCATGCATCGGCGCATGCTGCCACATCTCGGAAAAATGGAAGGGCACGGATGGAAAAAAGGTAGCTCGAAAAGACAATGTGGGCATGGGGGGGGGGGGGGGGTGGCAGCACATTGCTTCATATGAGCATCAGTCAGCTGAAGCAAGAGTTTGCTTTTTGTTTCATTTTATCACCTTGAAGTGGAAAATTAAGCAACGTAGATGGCATGAAATACTGATCTACCGATCCATCTACCAACTCACAGAGCTAAATGAGCACCGCAACACTTCTGAAGTCGCTATCTGACTTGATGAGTATGTTACTTTAATGACATCAAATTTATTCCCCACTTTGTTTGAATGGCGGCGGCGGTAACCGCTCGATTAAATCAAATTTCCACTCAATGGCAGGCAATTGTGTTTATAGTGTTGGTGAGGGGTGATAATAAAGCTAATGTATCATAACAACCTTCAGGCTAGTTTGCAACGAGGGCATACTGAGCGCGAGCGTAAGTGTCTCTCCCAAAGGGGCGGCGTGCAGTCGGTTTGACGTCACGGCGCACTCGGCGCAAATCTCTCGCAGCTCGGAATACGTCACCAAAGGACGGTGGCAGAGGCAAACGGATGCCCACGGGTGGCAGTGTGACCTCGGTTGCCACTGAAACGGGGGGCTATTAGCGAGCTACACGCGCTGACGAATATTCAAGATTTTGACTGTTGTATACAGACGTGACATTTTGCTATTACTATCTTTTCAACGGCAGAATCCGTAGGAGGCCATGTTGACGACTCGTCATCGTCAACCTTTTCATCTCGCAAGTGAATGCCGCTTTGTATCGGGGTTAGCTTGCAGGCTAACGAAGGACTTGTAAAATCAGAACGGAGCCACCCATTTGTTCATTTTCTACAATGAACTGAGATTTTTTTTTTTTTTTTTTTATGACATTCTTGTCATATGCAGCTCTGGCCAACATTAACGGCCCAGTCACAACATATATATATATATATTTTTTTTTTTTTGAATGGTTCCAAACCACATCTCCGTTTTGACCAACTACCAGTAATGAGGTCAAAAACAAAACAAATAGCACATCGCCGACTAACAGGATCGACCTATAATATTCCAACAATACTCATTTTTGCGCATTTCATGTCACTTGTCAAGTTTTAGAATGACATTGCAGAAAGAATGGAGCCATCAGTTTGTGGTAGCAATTATGGCCAGGCTTTAAACGAGTGATTCTCAACTTGCAGACAGAAAAAGTTTAATTGCTTTTTGTTTTTATTTTTTTTTAAAGACCACAAATGGTCATTTGTTAGCTTCAAGCTGGCTAATTAGGCGCCCAAAGCGAAAGGATTGGATAAAGGCGTAGTTGTGGAGTAGAGATGGGAAAGATATTGTTGGGAGGATTACTCTAAGCAGGTGTGAATATGGCACCAAAACAAAAGTGTCAGACGGTGGTGGATTTCCGAGATGAGGGAGTTTAGTGATCATTCTAAATTAAAGCCTAGGCTGGTAAAGGCAACATCTGAGGACTTCATTCAGTAATTTGGGTATTTTTCTAACGCTACAGCAGTGAATACATATAAGATAGGCCGGGTGTGGGCAAACTACGGCCCAGGGGCCACATGCGGCCCGTTAAGCGTTTTAATCCGGCCCGCCAAACTTGAAAAAAATTAATTGAATAAACCATGTTAATGGTTTATTTTCTAAATATTGTGGTTTTTCGAATACATATGTGTTGTTGTAATGCTTTTGCAATTATATATTTGCACATTGGTTAACCTCACTTTTTCAAATGTACCACCACAATGAATTAAGGTTGCTGTTTTTTTTTATTTTTTTTTTTTTATGAATTGTCACAAACAAATGCCATGTTTATTTTCATTCACACCATCCCAATTAGTCAGCAGTGAAAATAATTAAAGTCCTGCTTCGGAGTCTAATGAACCAGTCAGAGGAATTAAATGGGAACCTGAAACCCACGCACACATTCCAACATCAATCCAATTATCTTGGTGGCCTTGTCATTTTTTTTTTTTTGTTCCACTGAGAAACGACCCAAAAAGAATTGCACACACAACCCTTGAATGACGTTAAAAAAAAAAAAAAAAAAGTGTGAATTAATAAATACACGGCGGGATCACCTACTGAACCCACGTGGTGCATCGGTGCTCTTGGCCGGCAGCTTTGACGGCAGCGGGAGAAAAGCAGGGAGATTTCCAGTGAGCACACAGACAGAAGCAGAATTTAACAGCCGCACGACGACTTGCATTTAAATCATGTCCCAGCTCTCCTGTCAGTCCTCTTGAGACTCTCACTCAAACACACCGCAAACGACCAACGGATAGTACCCGTTTCATACTGTAGGTACCGCGTCGCTGCTGATGTGCGTGCATACAAATTCCTGATGAGAGAATGTAAAGCATGCCGACATATTACACTCACATGCTGGTAAAAGAAATGATGATAAGTTGATGCATCCGCCTACAAATTTGCTGTATCGGTGTTGAAAGAGAACCCAGTAGTTTAGTCGGTAGGCAGGTTGATCAGTTGTTTGGTATGTGGAAGATGGGCAGGTAAAACCATAATGCCTTTAAAGAAAATAAAATGTAATTTAGTCGATCGCTAAATGTGTAGGAAGAATGGATGGTGGAGCAGTCGGTGAGTATGTAGTTTTGTCGTTTGGTCAGCCTTTAGGTAATTTGACAGAGGGGCCGGACCAGGAGCAGATGGATGGTGTGATTTGGTAACCTCACCTCATCGGAGAAAAAAAAAATGTAACGTTAAATGAAAGTGAACAAAAGCATTAAAACAAAATATATGTCTTTAAAAACCACAGTATTTAGAAAATAAAACATTAACAAGATTTATTCATTTCATTTTTTTTTTTTAAAGTTTGGCGGGCCGGATTAAAACATTGAACGGGCCGCATGAGGCCCCCGAGCCGTAGTTTGCCCACACCTGGTCAAAAGGGGTAGTCGATCAACGCAAAGGTAAGTAGGTACTGCATCTCGGACGGTCCAATCCAAATGGTTTTTTATCCAAGCTACCGCTACCGGTTTGAATAATTGCTCAAATGCTGATAAAAAAAAAAAAAAAACGGACCCAATCCAATCAAAGCACTTTGTAATACTATTTACTTCATTACAAGATGAACGGCGGCATCCCGACGGGTGCCAGAGAGGAGATTGATTTGACTGCTGAAACGTCGAGGCGAGGTCACCTTCTGAATCATTCATTGCAGAAGATGATCGATGGCTAAGTAAGACCTCGGGAGTGGGAGAAAGGAGCGATCCGTTGAAATACGACTCGAGATCAAAACCAGTAAAAACAGCCTGGAGGGGGGGGGTTTATTTATTTGATTTATTTTAGATTTTTGTCAACGATTCGTTTACAGCGTATGGGTTGTATAATAATCACACGAGACACGGCGAGTACTTGTTAACACACTGTTTAGTCATTCGCCGGAAGTCCCTTCCACACCACCCTTCAATACAAAGCATTATGGGACATGTAGTCCTAAATACCTATTACTACATGGGTGGGAATTGGGGAGAAGCAAGCGATGTAAAGCACTGACGTTAATTCAACTGTGAGACTAACGGCAACTGTCATCTTGGACTGTTTGTGCGTATTTGTTTCGAAGAGAAGCGAATATTTATTTCAGTTTGCGTCACGGTGCAGGTGTGTGGCCCCATCACAACATTAGTACCATCGCAGCAAGGTTACAAGGGCCTGTGTGCGCATCCATCCCGACAATGCGAATGGAGTATCATCATTACAGCCTCAGAGGTCCCGGCGGATCATTTTAGCCGTGAGCGTTCACCGCCGATGCCGGGGAAATGTTAATTACCTCGTTGAGCATTCGCACAACTACACACATGCACGCGCATGCGTCCGTTGTGGATGCAAGTGTCCTTCTTCCAAAGACGCATTTCTTCAGCAGGCAAACGACTGTATGTTGAACATTATCTTTGGAATTGTTTCAAATGTCGCTTTACGGGTCCGGCACGGACATCGTTGCAATTTTGGAAATATGCGACATCAGGGGCAAAGGAAATGATTGAACTGATTTAATGAACTACTTCGGGATTCACCTGTGAAATGTGCAGTTGTTTTGAAGCGCGATTGGTTGAGGATTTGCTTCAATGGCTGTGCGGCAAATAGATGAGAGTTAATGTGTGCTCGAAAAAAATGGTGAGTCAAGTCTTTTTTTTTTGGGGGGGGGGGGGACGCACACACAGGAAACTGTCGACATCATTAAACATTTATTAACTATAGAGGCGATGTTATAAGCAACATTTTTAATATAAGTATCAAGAGAAGTTAACCACCGCCACATTTGTTTTCCCCTGAAATATTGTCTGAACTTAAAAAATGACCCCCTTTGGAGTGTATTAATCCTTTAAAGTCGATAACGCAAATTATCGCGTCATTTTCTATTTCCTTATTCGGATCACGTGTTGGGCAGCGACAAACCCCGCTGACTTCAGACCAGAGGTGTCGACCTCATTTTAGCTCATGGGGCCACATGAAGGAAAATCTATTACCGAAAGGGCCCCGGACCAGTAAAATCAGGATCTATAACAGGTGTGGGCAAACTACGGCCCGGGGGCCACATGTGGTCCGTTCAATGTTTTGATCCGGTCCGCCAAAATTGAAAAAAATAAATAAATGAATAAACCTTAATAATGTTTTGTTTTCTAAATACTCTGGTGAGTAAAACACAGATAGTTTGTTGTAATGCTTTTGTTCACTTTCATTTCAAATTAAATGTATTTTTTTTCTCTGATGAGGTGAGGTGACCAAAACACTCCATCCATCTGCTCCTGGTCCGGCCCCTCTGTCAAATTTTAGAACCCATTGTGGCCCACCAATCAAAAAAGTTTGCCCACCCCTGATCTATAACATCAAACAATTGGCGTCAATATTACGCAGATTATCGCAATTTGCATGCTGCCCTGGTGTTACCCGATAAAATCACGATTTAAGGTGGTCTTTTAAATCGTTCTTGTTCAACTTGCTCTCCTCATCTGAACATTGCTTGCAAATATCAAGAATAACACTTGGAACAAAAGATTTACGGATTGACCGCCACATTGATTTTACGATCCATATTAAAAGATCTTAGGTTATGGTAAACGTCCATTACATTAAGATTACAGATGCATCTTACCTCGGCCAGTTGGGAAATTTGGGGCGGCCGTACTTATTTTTTATACATCACCAAATCTTCTTGCGGGCCGGATTAAATTTGTTTGCGGGCCCAATCCAGCCCGCGGGCCCTATGTTTGACACCCATGCTTTAAACTGTATTTTATACTTAAGTAATAGGTCACATTAATAGTGCGGGCAATTTTGACTTCATTTATTAATGTGAACCTGCAGCATGTCCTTCTAATTTTCTGCTTTGCTATGTGAAACCCAAACAACCCCGCTGGTTATTCAAGACGCAAGTGTGTAAAGAAGAAAAAAATATTGAGAACAGAGTGCAGCAGCAGCAGCGGCAGAAGCAGCTGTTGCTCCAAGCATAAATTCTGCATCAAAGTTGTACTGTACACACAATGGGGTCTCTTGTTTCCTGCCGTCTTCTGGAGGCAAACATGAAGCAAATAACATGTTTTTTTTTTGTTTTGTTTTTTGGCGTGCGCTCACATGAATGCGGGTCTTTCTAAACCCCGTTGTTCATGCGCAAATGAAAATGGCTGATTTTTAAATTACATTCAGTATATCATGTCACCAAAATCCCAAAATACTGTACATCGCAATCAGCAAAACAACTCAATCACAATTACTGAGAAAAGAGCAGACAAATGTCCCTTTATAAGCGGATATTATCCGACGCACAATTCACAGTGCATTTGGCTACGGGCTAATGTCCAGTTGACAATGCTGACCCAGTTTGGCGTGTTGGCGTGCAAAGAGTACGCACAAAGCCCAGTTTGAGGAGAATGTCATAACAGTATCTCGACTTTGACTTCATAAAAAGGGAAGCCGCACTAAATAGGCTCAACTAAAAATATAAAATCACTGGAGAAATATACTTTGACAAACATGCATAGACACAAGTCTCAAGTTTTGAGCCACCTAAAGAGCACCATATTTTCCAGACTATAACGCGCAGTGGTATATAAGGCCCAGCAACTCTTTTTGAGGAAGAAAAAAAAAAATAAAATAAAATAAAATAAAATAAACCGATATTCAAGACGCACCGCAGTTTTCTAAGTTGAAAAAAATGAGTTGTTTATTGCATGTACAGAACGATTTTGTACTGTGAATGCACATAAAGGAACATAAACAGATTGTTAAAACAGTCCCTTTTAACACGGCAACAACTTTGCTAATTAAAACAGAAAAGACCCGAGAGAGAAAAAAATGTAGATTTATTTAGCGTATTTTCTGAACTATAGAGCGCCCCTAGTGGTGAAAGAAAAAACACAGAAAGCTGCACTGCTGTATTAGCCGCATGGTTCAAAATCGAGGGAAAAAGTAGCGGCTTATAGGCCGGAAAAAACTAATACAAATACAGAGTCATGAGTAGGCGTTGAATGACTAAAGATTTTTTTTTTTTTTGGTAGTTGACGATCTGATGAAAGTCGATCCAAAGTCAATTAATCAATGACTATAGTGTTATTTTATTTTTTATTTTTTTTAGCACATTACAGTAGTTTCAGGCCTTTTTTTGCGTTTATTAAAAGACTTTTTTTTTGTTCCACTTGGAAAAAAATGTCCAATCCACTTCATGTTTTTGTACTGTCGTTACACGTGCATTACAATTGTTCGCCCCTCACATTTGTGCGCCAGGCATACATATATCACAACCACTGACACCTCTGACCCCGTCCTTCTGTCGTCCTATGAACCCAGAGCAGGAAACACGTCTCCCCTGCCCAGGCCCTCGCTCTTGACCGACTCCCGCCCGACAGCCAGACAAATGACTGTCTGCTGCGTTCAATCAGAAACGGTTAGCGCCGGCAACATGAAGAATTTGCCACACTAGTAAAGCTGAAACCACATCCTCCTAAGTTATTGCCTTCCCTGTAATTCAGCTGCGGGGGGGTGAGGGTGTTTGGGGTGGGGGGGGTCTGGGTTGCGCAGAACGGGGGATTTATTGCAGCCGTGTGTCTGATAAGAAATTAATGAGGGCGATAAAGCAAGTACGGGCCGCGATCAAACGGAGCGCGGGATGACGCCACTGAGTAAGAGGGAGCCTTCATCCTCTCTGTGCCGCACGCAGCTGTGGCGACTTGTCGGTTTTGACATGTGCCTCGATGAATAAGACATTTGTATTTTTTTTTTTTTTTGATGATGAATTTGGAGTGGTAACTCATTTAATGTTTGTCAGTGTGGGCTAAGATGTAAAAATACTTCCTTCTTGGGTTGCTACGATTACTGAGCTATGCAATTACAATGTAATTACTGTTTTTGAATAGCGGGCATTCCTTTAATAGACATCTTGCCCCAATAAGTCACCAGGTGCATTATCCACTTCAAATGACGACTAAACGCTCGCCACATTAAGCTGCCTTGCCTTGAGGCTAAATCTAATCGCTCCCCCCATTGTAGAAGTAATTTGCTACTTGAACGACGTGGCTCCGGAGATAAGTACAGTTGTTGGGAATACAGATCGGGAAATGGTGTTAAAAGTAAGAAGTGAGTGAGTACCAGTGTGTGCGCGTCTGTATGTTTTTTTTTCTATTGAACAATAGAACATGCAGCTCTTTTTGTTGGACTTTTCAAATAAATTTGTCCATTTTCAAGGATCAAAGTTGTAAATCATTAAAGTTGGTGAAGAAACGTGTGCTGAAAGGCATTTAAACTAAGTCGGGTTTTAGTGTTTTTGGCTTACAAAATGACGATCGACATAAAATAGACAATTAATAATCGATATCGGTATGGACCTTGAAGAAAGCATACCAGCAGCGCACGTGGGCCAACTTTTATGTCAGGTGTGGGCAAACTACGGCCCGGGGGCCACATGCGGCCCGTTAAATGATTTTGATCCTGCCCGCCGAACTTGAAAAAAATGAACTGAATAAACCTTGTTAATGTTTTATTTTCTAAATATTTTGTTTTTTCAAAGACATATTTTGTTGTAATGGTTTTGTTCACTTTCATTTCAAATTAAATGTTTGTTTTTTTTTCTCAGATGATGTGAGGTTACCAAAACACTCCATCCCATCTGCCCTCTGTCAAATTTTAGAAGCCATTGTGGCCCGCCAATCAAAAAGTTTGCCCACCCCTGTTCTATGTGAATTACACAGTTATACACATCCAGAGTGTCAAAACTTCACATTATTATGTCTGAGAGGCCGATTTTTTTTTCTTCATATAACGAGGTATATGAAAATGCACCTCATGAAGTATCTGGTGACCCTTAATCAATGCTGACTGATTCGGATCACGATGGAGTTTGACAAAAGCTTCGCTATCAGCCCCACACAGTCACGTTTGCTTCAATACAGTGAGTGGCGAAATATTGATCGGAGCGAGACCTCAGCTGAACGCTCTGCAGATAACGGTAACTAAATGATGGATCGCTCAATAGTATCCCCGAGGAGGGCGTTCAAAACAGATCTCCGCTGTCTGGTGCCCGCAATGGCCTCGGGGATGTTAACTCTTATCTACGTGGTATCAAACTGTATCCGTGACTGCGATGGGGATGGGAGTAGTGCTTCGACGCCTCGGGGGTTATTTTTTTTTTTCAGAAATGAGTTGCTCACATCTGCCTTCTTGCATCCCCCCAAGCCCCTCCCCCCTCACCCTCCTCTGTGCCTGTCAAACACTTCAGGCTCACTCGGCCAATGCAAATGCCTGCTTGGTGTTGATTGATAGAGACAGCTGTTGTCGAAATACAAAACGTTTGGGCCCCGCACACACACGCACACACACACACGCACACACAGACTGTTTATAGAGGGTGCAACCAGAGCCTGGTGGCAGATTAACGACTTTACTTTCCAATTAGCCCACTCAGCAGGAGAGGAAATGGCTCTTACTGGCCTCGTGCTTCCTTTCCTCGTTATTTCTGCGTGTATTCCTATAACGGCGTTTGCGTGGTCGGCTTTCTCTGATCTAATTCGAACTTTCTACAGCACTGCCCACGAGCCAATTGCCTTTCACTTCCTGTTGGTGTAAAGAGTCTTCCTGGAGGACGTTTGAGGCTTGGGGCTGCCCTGTGACTTCCAGATGCATGTCAGTTTTGGCTCGTTTAAGTGCACACCTTGTTAAAGACGGCCTGAAATGACTGGAATTGTATTTATTTATTTATTTTTTTGTGATAAGGATGGGTTTTCTTTTTAGTCCTGCTAACTATTTTTACCACACAATCAAGGATTTTGGTGTTCCACAGGGATCCCTCCTTGGACCCATTAACATGCTTGCTATTGAAAATACTGGCAAAAAAAAATATCTAGATTTCTATTTAACTCAATGAGTACCATTGACGGCGAAAGACGTCAAAGATTTTTTTTTTTTTTCCTCGGCTGGTAGTGAATGAGTTAATCAATGTTTGCCAATAATCACTCTAAAACTGAAAACAGTATACTGTATCATAAATTCTGCAGGACATTCTAACTGTAGCATTTTCACACCCACGGTTTCCTATACACTCACATTACTCACTCCAATGCTTTCCGCTAGCCCATAATATTGCCGCTGATTTATTGAAACAACCACCAGGTCATTTAAATTCCACATTCGGTCCACTGGACTCCTGCACAATGTTGCATTCAATACAGCTGTTCTGAGAATGCCCAAGTCTGCATGTTTCAAAGATTAAACGTGTCGAGGTCTACAGCTGTTTGCTCATGCGTACAAAAGAATTCCTCGCTTGCCTTACAGTGTTCCGAACAACTCGCAAAAACTCCGAAAAACGAGCTAACTTTGTGAAAATGTTCCGTTTATGGTTGTTTAAATATATTTGGCAGTTACCTCACTCATGCTGTCGTATTTATGGCCGCATGGGTGATACTTGAGGCCCTTAGGATCGACACGTCGGTGGATTTCACTCAAATTAGAGGAGGAGCTTCTTTGCCAACCCAAATTTATCCTTACACCCATCGAGAGAATGTTTGAATAATCAAATCGAAACCTTCCTCCTTTCTTTGCCGCGCGGTCATCTTGGACACACCAGTCCGCTCGACAATATTCACTCAAGCCCCAGGCTCATTACTCGCCCTTTGGTTGCCATAGGAACCATTGGTTATGGAGAAACACTAATGAAGCATGCAGGGCCGTTATCATGCCAGGCTCCGAGGCGGCCAAAAAACTAAAATGAAGAAAACAATTTGACGACGTGATGTTTGCTTGTTATTAGAAATGGGAGGGGGGGGGGGGGAATCGGTTGACACTTCTGCTCTCATCCGGCCTCTCTCCAGCTCGATATGGTCTTGGCTTACCGTTTCTCCGCCCATGACCGAATCAGCAAGTCTGGGTGAAGATCCAAAGCATTCTTCAAGTGCTTCAAGTCTACATTCTCAACCATCGAGGACATTCGGGATGCTCCGAATCCAAAAAAAGTGCGCATTTTAGAGTGGCCTCTTATCGTAGGCAAACTAACGCACAAGTGTGCGATAATTAATCAAGCTGTCTAATCAGCAGGGAGTGTGTGTATACACACACACACACACACACACACACACGTCACAGTTATGATTTGTTAAGATTAAGGTCGTGAGGCTTGGACAATATTCGTTATGTTTTGTGTTTTACGTTTGGCGTAACATTTCCCGCCGGTGTCCTTCGATCGGACGGTTGCACGTCCCAAATCGATTTTCTTCTGAGGATTCTTATCTCGCAGTGATTCATCGCAGTACTTTTATGTAGTGATGGTCGAATGAAGCTTCAAATTTGCCTCATGAACCAGTTGTTGTATTTTTTGACTCCTCTAGATGGCACTGTTGGTTGAAATAACGAGTTTAAGAAATAGCAAGTCAGTGTGCTTTCAGCCCAATGTTGAACCAACAGTGCCATCTACAGGAGTCCAAAAATACTACAACTGGTTCATAAAGCAGATTTGAAGCTTCATTTACCCATCACTACTTTTACGGTAATTGATCAACATTTAATATAATTTACGATGTCAATATTTATATTTATTAAAATGAGGTCTTCCAGGAGAAGTTTCGTGACAAAAAAAATACAAAATAAAATAACATTATGCCTCCGCCCTACTTGCGCTGGTTGCAGAAGCACAGAAACGTCTGCATGAGGCCGGAGTTAATGATTTATTCAGTGGGGTAAATTGCAAGACGGCGCTCTGAAGAGCTGAATTCAAAAGCATTTTTTTTTTTTGTTTTGTTTTTTAATGCGCAGACGGATTTTCAGGAGATGAGGGGAGGACACGCTTCTATTTAACCGCAGCTCTCGCTCCACAAATTGATGTTGTTTGGGAAGGGATCTCGCTGTGAAGATTGGGGCTCAAGCCTCTGCTTTTAAATCTTGGCATTCATCAATGTCGTTGGGGTTTTTTTTTTTTTTTCTTTATCTGGAGTCTTAGCTTAGCTTCGAAGATGCAACTAATATCAATCTTATCTCGTGTCTTGTCGGAATATCAGGAAATTACTTATCACGTTAACGCCCAAAAATACGAGGCCAGACATAACAACATTCTGTTATGCAAATTATTAAAGGGGACGTCAACTCAAAATATTTCTTAACAAGAATATGTTCTATGCAGCACCGCTAGTCGAAACATTACATTTAGATTAATAGTGCGTTTGCGGAATAGGAGTGAAGCAGTAAAAAGCTCCCGTTTTGACATCTCAGGCGGCGGCCATTTTGCCACAAATGACCAAACAGTTGCTCAGGGCTCAGCTTCAGAAAACAGGTGAGCCGTGATTGGTTATTGCCCTGAGCAACTGTGATGTCATTTTCAGGTGACAAAATGGCCGCCCCCTGAGATGGCTAAAAACGGGTTGCTGAATTCTTATCCCGCAAACACAAATTAATCAGAAGGCCATGTTTAGACTTGACAACCGGAGAGTACTTCCCCATTATTATTTTTTTTTTTTCGCAGCGGGGCTCGGCACCTAACACCGTTCATTGATGTAACTTTCACCACATTTGTCTCTGTCAGCAATTTTTTCACATTTTCCCCTTTATTTTTTTTTAACAACAGTGTGTAATTGTTGAGCATAATGAAACTGCAAATCTGACCTTCTCAGCCATTGTCCCCTATGTTCCATTTACCGCAAACGCTATGAATTTCCCCACGTAACCCAACCCAGGTGCGGACAGACGCCCCGATTAAATGAACTCCACCTAGCCGCTGCGCTTTTGATTCTGGATGAGTCACTGTGCAAGGCTGCCGGAACATCCATAAAGCTGACAGTATCGCTAGAGAGGGGGGGCGGGGGGGGCCCTATACCAGTCTGTGTGACGGCCGTTTGATTATTACGAGGTGGTTATGAAATATAGTCTGAGTAAGAATCACAGGATGGCGAGAGGAGAAAGTGATGAAGCGTGTTCGATTCCAGGGTGACATTGAACGAACCCTCTATACCCCCTTTTTTTTTTTCCGTCCCCACCCTCAACCCGCCACTCATCACTTCCCGCTCATCACGCCGCACTCCATCCCATCTGCGAGGGTCTCGGACGGTGGCATCTCGGCGGCATCGCACAAGCGCACGTCCGACGCTCTCGCTCGCAAGTGTCACAATTATTTTTCCCGCGAACGAGAGGGCCGCTGAAGGATTTTCAGGGCTGGGGGGGGGCGGGGGGGGAGAGGAAATTACAGGAAGACAAGAGATGAGATAAGAGGATCAAGAAGAGGATAAGAGCAAGGATGAAATCAGGGAATGAACACGGGAGCTAAACAGAGGAAGTAAGCAAAGACCAGACTTGTGTCAGGTGGAAAGAAATGGAAGGAAAAAGGATGAAACCTCCGATGGATTGCGAGTTTTTATATAAATGCATCTGCTGCACAACATTACAATTCCAATAACTTACCGGGCTTGTTTTTCTTGTACTACGCACGCTGACATTTAGTTTACAGGGGCAGTAACTTGTTTGCTCGTTCCCCCCGATGGGAATAAACATCGCGGCACTTCCTTCGTAACACCTTTTCAACATTTGCAGTTCAAGGAGACACTTGCAGTTGAACAAATAAACACCCGTAGACAAAATGGAAAAGGGAAGACTAAATATTAACATGGTCATTTTTCCCACTGGATAAAATCTATAAAGTAACAATGAAAAAAAAATAGTTACTAAAATCACTTGTAGCCCAAATCATCGTTCCACATTGAAATGAATGGAAATGCCATTAATCCGTTCCAGACCGCCGAAAAGACACTCTCAAAGCTTTTTGGTATGCGTCTCAGTGGAAAAAGGACAACACAAACATGATGTGAGGGTGGAGGGTGGAGCTGTGTTGTCACGTGCTTGGTCCAGATTTACACCGTCAGAGGGATAAGGCTAAGAAAGCTAAGATGAGAGCCTGAACTTTATGTAGACGGGTCAGCTGACTACGCTACATGAGCAGCTTTTTCCAACACTCGCAACGATAGCTGGACACTAAAAAAAAAATTACAAAATAAATAAATATTGATATTTGCAGTGGATATAAAAAGATGACATCCTTGTTTAAACTACATGTTTTGTGATATAAAAAATTTAGACCAAATTTAAAAAAATAAATACATTTGAACATGGGTGCGAAGACCTCTGACTTAAACCAACTACTACACGTTTCTGTATTATTATGTGTGTGACGTTTCCCATTCATCTCATACACACACTCATTATGAGCCTACCTAAGCCACAGCTTGGATGCTGACTCAGTGTCATCCACACGCTTTCCCAGGAAGTGAAGTGGGCGTCCTAGGGACATGCAAAACTCTCCACCTGACGGTAAAAAGAAATAAAGTAGTCAGTAGTCATACCATGAGATGGATTAGAAATGAAAAACTACACTATGCTTTTTTTTCGTGCAGTAAATTTTACACTATGCTCACACAATTCTTATGCAATATATACCGCACCATGACTGATTCTCATATATTGTAGTCACGTATAATGATAACAGTAAAGACAAAATGAGCTCGACAGGAATCTGTAAATGCTAAATGCCTATAACTTCAACACAGATGAGCTGGTACTTAATACTTATTGGCATGATATTCTAATTGCGACTAAGTAAAGATTTCTTTCATAATAAAAACTGTAACCTCGCTTTTGCACCTCTCTGTGTCAAAACTAATATATTTTATGTTTTATGGTGTGACATTTCACTATACATCCCCCAAAAAATCAAATGTGGGAATCAAATGTTGAAATCTCAAATTTATTTTTATTATTAATCGATTAAATTTTAAATGGTTTACCAACTATTTAATGAAAGGATTTCAAACATATTATGCATTTAAAATAGCTTAATATTTTTGGATAATATTTTTTTTTACAAATTTCAATTAACACATTTTTGAATGGGTTGAATTAATTTTTAAGAAGACTAATAAAATAATTCAATCTCAATTTGCAATTATTCCTAATAAACGTAATTCTTATTGCTCAACAAATTGCCTAAAAATGAAACGTTTAGATAATATTGCACATGTTTTACAAAAGAAAAATCAACTAATTATTTAATTGGCTAAATAAATAAAACCACAAAAAATAATTAAAATTCAAATTAATTTCAACCAATTTTAAATGGAAACGTGTTGTAAAAAAATAATAAATTAAAAACGCAGTCATTCATAAAAACAATTGAGGCATAATAACAAAAACTGGATATAATCGTATATAAACTGATTTGTACATCTTATGCCGTCTGGTAAGTTTTAATTTATTGGAATTGCAATAAAGCAAGTACACTATCTTATACTTATACTCTCTTATTTCTACTGCTAAATATGTTAAGAATTAGACGTCAAAAAGATACTTTATTCACAAGCAAGGGGCTAATGCTACACATTTGCCCCCTACTGTTTAAGCTAGCTAAAACGGCACCGGAGTATCTTGGAAGGTAAAACCACTTTGAGAAAAAAGATCAAACTTACGCTTGTCACAATCCAGTGTGATGAATGTTGACTTCCTGGTTCGTTAGAGTGACCTGCGCAGCCCCTCCCACTTCAAGCTGTCATCCAATCATCTGCCTCCTTACCCACCTGGGTTTCATCTAAACGATTTTGACGATGACTATTTCCATTTTATTATTCATCTTTTTTTATATATATTATACAGTATGATGAAATGTTTCTGTTGTGAATTCATTGCTGACGTAGAAAATCTTCAGTAAAACCGTATGACAAAGTTGTAAAGTAGTTTTGACAAGTGTTTTATTAAAAAGTATGTAATTGTATTTCATTTGCATTTTTTTGTATTGTGCACGACATTTATAAATGGTAAGCCAATAGTAGGTACTGTAAACACCTTTTGGAGGAAGGAAGGAAGGAAGGAAGGCAGGAAGGAAGGAAGACACTCACTGGCACTTTTACAACTCTCCACTAGGTCAACACAAACACCAACTCACATCTGGCCTTGAAACCCTAATTTGAAACTTTAACCCTTGTTTAAAACCAAAACTGTGGTTAGAAATATTTTTGAAGAATTTAAAGAATTTGATTAATTGGATTGGATTTAATTGTTCTGCCTGTCACTCTATGTTGCTGTCAAAGATGAACATGGATAAATCGATTGTCGTCATAGCAACGTGGACATCTTCCTGTATATTTCAGGGTACTCTCAAAATCATCTAACCGAGGGTTATTATCTCATTTAATGTGTGATCTTAAAATGACAACAATCCAAGGAAAACACAAACAACACTGTAAAGAGGGGGGGAAAAAATCATATTTGAATTAATTTACTTCCTGGTTGGACTGTGAAATTTAAAAAAAAAAAAATCAAGAGAAAGTCCGACAGTTTTACACACAAGGCAAGCCACCAGGGAGCCATTCTTATTTGCATTAACTGCTGTTTGGCTCCTGGGAGAAGATAATCCCGCTGTTACAACGGCGTTATCGCGCACGAAAAGAGGAAGTGAGCATTTCACACAAACAAGAGGGAGGCGGGCAAATGGCGAGGAGACAGCTGTGACCTTGAGGGAAGGGAAGGCAGGTGGGTTGGGGGACGTTTTGGCTACGCCAGACTGCCGTTATCACCGGCAGACATTGTGTCACCTGTGAGTGCGTTTCCTTGTTTGCAGACGAAGTCAGCAGCACGTCCACCATGTGTGTTTGTGTACAACAAAAACAGCACCAAAACTGTCGCTCTACGAGAGTGCCTGAGGGCTGAGCAAATATCCACACCCTGTCGACAAATTTGAATTGTCTTCAGTTAAATGGTTATTAATAAACTCTTTTGGAGGTCATCTTGGCTCAAGCGTTTTTTTTTTGTTTCGTTTGGAAAAATCTTCTTCGAAAAGTCCATCAAAAAGTATTGTTGCTTGGTGCTTGTTGATTGTTGTCGCAGTTATTAGTGTTGGTTGTTGTTGCATGAAAATGCCGAAACTTCCCCCCGGGTCTTTATGCCAAGTCATGGGCGGAGAATCTCAGTGTGGGGGTGGTACAACGTAAACTAACTGTTACATTTACGAGGAAAAACATTTTTTTTTTCTAAAAGACTGAACTGTAATAAACTTGAACCTGAATTTAAAAATAAAGGTAAAATCAATGTATATTGCACAGTTTGAACCATTAATTGAGTGATTATTTCACGTACCACTAGAGGGAGCCTGTGTCGCACGAGAGCAGGTGTGGGCAAGCTACGGCTCGGGGTCCACATGCGGCCCATTAAATGTTTTAATCCGGCCTGCCCAACTTGAAAAAAAAATAAATAAAAAATCCTTGTTCATGTTTTATTTTCGAAATACTGTGGTTTTTCAAAGACATATATATTGTTGCAATGCTTTTGTAAACTTTCATTTAAAATTAAATCTATTTTTTTTTTCTCCGATGAAGTGAAGTGACCAAAACGCTCCATCCATCTGGTCCTGATCTGGCCTCTCTGTCAAATTTAAGAACCCATTGTGGCCCGCCAATCAAAAACTTGCACTCGATGGAGCCTCTGTAGCACTAGTTATCGTAGTGCCACACTTTCAGAATCACTGTTTTCAAATAAGCGATAACATTTGTATGCATCTAAGCAGATGGCAAGGACGCACTTCGGCATTTTAATACACTATTCCACCCTATAGCCAGCTTGCTAATGGCTAATTAGCTAAAGTAGAAGTGCCGAATCGGCGTTTAGAAAGGCAGCGTGATATACGGTTTTATCCACTCCACATTGTTGTTACCACTTGGCCCCGATTATGATGGCCTAGAAAATAACACGATGAAGAAAATAATATACGGTAATATGCGATCATGCTCTTGCGTGGTTGTCACGTGCGAACAATCTGTTGCACCAGATGTCCTCCAATAGTAGACTTATTTATTTATATTTTGTGAGAAACAAAAGCCCCTGATGGTAGCATATGATGTGTCATTACCGTGATTATAGCGGCGGTGGTGATTTGGCTTTGTTATAATAACGAGTTCTATTCAAGAAGTGCTGCCGAATTTATAATAGTGTGTTGTGCATCGGCAGGCTTTGTGAGCGCCTCCTGACAGCGTGAAGTAGCAGGTGGCGGCACATTATGAACAAGTTTGATCAAGGGTTTTCTCTTGATCAAAAAAAAAAAAAAAGTGTGAGGACTGGATGACATCTCATTTGAGTCAATTCTAATTACTTCTTGAGATTAATGCATGCAGATTTGGAATGAGACAGAATGGCTCAATAGTGGAGGGCTGGGGTGGGCGAACTTTTTGATTGGCGGGCCACAATGGCTTCTAAAATTTGACAGAGGAGCAGGAGCAGATGGATGGAGTGTTTTGGTAACCTCACCTTATCGGAGAAAAAAAATAATTAAATGAAAGTGAAGAAAAACATGACAACAATATATATGTCTTTGTAAAACCGCGGTATTTAGAAAATAAAACATTAACGAGGTTTATTCATTTAATTTTCATTTTAATTTTTAAAGTTCAGCGGGCCCGATTAAAGCGTTCAACGGGCCGCATGTGGCCCCCGGGCCGTAGTTTGCCCACGGCTGGTGTAGTGTGTCTATGAGCTCACATGAACAGTTATTTTTTGCTGCATTTCTCGAAAAATCTTTCCCATTTTTTTTTTTATTCTTGTTTTCACTTGACATAAATTGGAATATGGGTGATCTCAAAAGTTTCAAAAGGAGCAAACTTCAATAACATTTTAAGTTGGGCAATTTGTCAAAATGTTTTTGTTAATGTGAAGCAAACAATTTGCTCACTTTATTGTGCTGACTAAGATCGTTGCCATAGATGTCGGTTATTCATATTTTAAAGTCGTTCCAATTGAAATAAAAGCACATACAAAAACATACGCGCCCAATATGGATCAATATGCATCCAAAGAAAAATTCTTCCGGTCCATTTAAAAAAATTACATGTCCGTATTTCAATATGATGTGTGAAATGAAATCGGTTTTGTGCGCCAGAGCGGCTGAGTGGTCTTTGAGAGGGTTTTCGGAAGTCTTTGAGAGGTAATCCCGAATGACATCCCTGACGGCTCCTCTTACCTCCCTGGCTCAAATCACAAAGAGTCGGCTGTGGCGAGGAATACGTCGGCGGTCAGCGCACATGCCAAGATGCGCAAACCTGTCGACAACAGCTGACGCTCGAAAGAGTCCATCAAAGGCCGGGGACTCCACCGCCACGTTTTTGAAATGGGATGTCAACAGTGTAACTTAAGCATCGTGTCCTCTACTCTTCGTTTTGTGACTTCTCCAAGGACAATTGCGGCAAAGTATTGTAATAAATTGTGTTCGTGGCTTAAAATGTTTATTAAGAATGCAGAGTGTCATTTGAATTTCTGACACACGTCAGCATATTTGGTTCTGGAATGAGAGAGAGCGCCAAACATCATGGATAGATTAAATACAACCAGGGCATGATAGAGCAAAGCAGCCCCAAATTTAACCAAGTTTCACAGTTGGTTCCACCTGTCCTTTTTTTTGTGGTTGTCAACATAAAGCTTGTCATACAACCAAAAAAAAAAAAACCACAAGCGCACGAGTGGTGATGATTCAAGTCAGGCGTCAAGTATTAGAAGTGACAAGATCACCCGGCCGGCAGCCACGAAGCCTTCCCGTGTCACAAACGATGTCGTCACCACGTGGCGCGTTTAATCGAATTAGCCCGGATTCACAAGCTTTTTGACACGACACACTGGTGGCGCTTCATCCGAGTGGCAGCAACTGGCAGAGAAACTCAATCCCCCCCCGCGCTACTTTTAGACTCGGAAATGAGGTGGGCTGTAAAACATGAAAGCAGAGACCGCGCTGACCCGAATGAACCGGCTCGGAAAAACGAAACATGAGCGCAGTTGCCTCTTTATACTTTTTTAATGGAATGTATCATTTGGAGGTATGAAAATAGATTTTGAAGTCAAAGAAAACGGACGGGAGCAGAGAAGCATGTCAGTGAGGAGCAGCGAAGGCGAGATAAAGGGCAGAGCCGGTACCCCGCGTGAGGGAGATGACAACAACACTGAGGCATGTGTTAATTCGGCCGCCATACACTCTCGAAAAGGACTCACACGATCAACATGAGCTACTGGGAAATCAACACATAACCGCCTTGTGAAGTCAGGCCGTTCGTTTGAAATTGCTGTCAATCATGACACATCCCTAAATAACTTGCAGAAGGGTTAATACCTTGCAGATGACACATGTGAAGGGTTTAGAAATTGTTTTGAACTAATTGGCAATTGGACAAAGAAAATGAAAGCCACAACCGGGGGGGGGGGAACAAAAACTTGGGCTTGCCAAATAGTGAGCCAACTGGTCCAGATTGGTTTTTAACCAGCAATGCCCACGGGGCAGTCACCAAAGTTTGTTTCTACTGCCATGACATTATTAATGAAAAAAAAAATACTAAATAAAATCAAGCCACTGTTTTATTTTATTTTTCTATTCCATTAGAATGGAACACTGACAGAGGGTGCCAAATAGTGAGACGACTTTTAGTTCTATGACCAAGTTGTTAGTATGACCAAGCTAGTTAAACGGAGAGCCAATGTTTTTAGTTGCAAACTATAAAAAAAAAGTATTAATACGTTTAAAATGCCATTGTGAACAATTTATAAACCCTTCATCAAGGCACCCATCACTGCACTTGGCTAAAATATATCACACAATGTCCAAATAGTCCAAAAAATGATGAGTACCTGTGTCATAATATATTACTTGTCTTTTTTTTTTTTAACAGATAAACATAAATTCGCCATTGTACAGATTAGCGGGGCCATGTTAGCATAATGCTAACGACGGGAAAAGCGCTAGCGAAATGCAGGAACGTGTAGGTTAGCGCCAGGCTAACGCTACACACAAGACAAGAAATGGAAACGGCTAACTCACATTACACGTTTGACTCTTGTGAAGGCGTGTTTCGTCAGATGAGCTAACAGGCTTACTGCTAGCATCAAAGATCAGCCATGTTGCATGTGAATGAATCAAATACGATCACTACGATCCTAACCACCCCTCTGTAGCCAGAACATAACAGACACGTTCATACACTAAGATCAGATTTAAGACTTCCATACAGGCTAACGTGGCTAATTGTCCCATTCATTAAAACAAGCAAAATTGGGTCTGGAAAAGAATCTTTGGTTCAATGATGCTGACCTAACCGCTAATAAGACGACGACAGTACAAATAAAGGCATATTTCCAATCATGGACGTCCCATTAAACACACGCATAGAAAAAAAATATATACACGACTAATAAATAACTGCACGGTCCAACGCACTTGTTTTCTCACATGCTTTTTTGTTAGTCCATGAGTCTTTAGTGGGGGAAGTCCGTGTGGCAGGGGAGGAAGGTTTCTGTGAAAACATGGGTCGGCAGGGGGGCGGGGCTTGTCCTGGAGACCTGAAGCTGATGCGGCAGAGGTGGGAGTCGATATAAATCGTCCAGTGTCCAATTAACCTGTGAACAGAATCAATTAGACGCGTTGCTGCAAATTCGATTGAAAAGTCGCCCAATACGTGCACTTCATTAACCAGTTCAATTGTCTAGACGAATGGGTTTCCAAACTGTGGCTTGTGGGACTGCTTTTAAATATGTTAATGGGAAAAATGAGAAAATCCAAGAAACTGACAATTTGTCTACCCATCATTCTATTTTGAACTGTGGGTCTGAAACTTTTACACCAAGTACCACGTAAAAAAAACATATTAACATTTAGAATCATTTTTCCCCACAAGTTGTACACTACAAGTTTGGAGACTTCTCCGAACATTAACAATGCCCTTAAACATCAAACATAAAAAATCTGACAATATTTTGATTCAATTGTTAGTGGCAGTCGTACTAAAAAGTAGTGGTTATTTGATTTACCAAAACTAAAAAACAATTGGCACTTCCAAAGATGATAATAATATTCAGTAGTATAGCAAAAAATATATATATTATATTACTATTATATAATGTACTGTACTATGTTTGTGTTTTAGGCGGTCAACAGCTAGGGATGCCAATAGAGACAAGGACCCGGTCCAATTCACACGGGGATTCCCCAGGTCGTCCCCCAGACATCTCACCACCACCACCCCGGGGGTCCTTCCCTCCTCTTACCGCAAACGGCGCTCCAATGTCCGCCGGACTCGCCGGGCAGGTCACGCCACGTTGGGCGAGCTCCGCAGCGTCTTGTGGCTCTGCCCGGGCATGTGCACGACCAGCAGCTGCTGCTTCTGCCGGGTCGACTTGACCGCCAGGATGGCCTGGCGATTCTTGTACTGGACCATCTGCAGGGTGATCTCGGCGTTCCAGCCTTCGTCCTGCGGGCACCTGAAGTCGATCTCCTTCCCCTCGGACATGACCACGGTGAAGTAGACGTACTTGCCCTTGCGCTCCACGCAGTCCACGGTCTTCATGTTGGCGAAGTGGAGCTCCTTGACTTTGCCCGCGTCTTCGCCGCGGTGGTGGTGGTGGTGGAGATGATTGTGGTGCGGTTGCGTTTGCGGCGGCTGGTGATCGTGCTGCTTGGGCGGCAGCAGCAGCACGCCGTCCTCGGTCAGGACGCACAGCTTCTTCTTCCACAGCTGCAGCAGGCCGTCGCTCCTCTTCTCCAGCACGCCTTCCTTGAACACCTTCCTGCCGTTTTCCAACATGCTCACTCCGAGCCTGCCACTTTTTTTTTTTCCTTTCCTGGGGAGAGGGCACAGACGCGGAGGTCTACCCCGGAGAGGGCGAAGGCATACGGGACGCGCAGATGGCGAGCGTCGGGTCGGTTGTGGAGGTTGGTTGTGCTCGACTGGTTGCCCGAGACGGGCGGGGGAGGGTCGGGACCGCCCACACGAAGAGACCCAACCTACTCCAAAAGCAAAAAAAAAAAAAAAAAAAAAAAAAAACAGACCCAGAAATACACGTGGGCCACTTTAATAGGAACACCAACGCTTGTCTAACACGATCTTTTTGTAAAACATAGAATTATTAATTTCGTTACATAATTGGTAAAGTGATTTATTATAATTACGAACACTAAAGCAATATATTTCATTATGGGCCAACGTCAATTCCAAATAAAACTACATAATTAAATATACTAAAATACTTCAAAATTACAAATTAACGGGTTAATCCGTAATTTTCCCAAATCCAAAACATTGACAAATTCAGGCGCAAACTCGAGATTAATTAAAAAAAATAAAGCAATTAAATATTACTTTTTTTATTTACTTCAAAAATAACTACCATATCTCGTAAAGCCAAATTTAAACACTGTACCATATTAGATGTGCATCTTTAGCACATTATCTCACAACAAAACACCGTCCTCAAATTACCACTAAACGCATAAATTTAGAGAATTATTTTGAGAAAAATGTCTGGCAAGGTGACTCGTTTAGATCCTATTCAAGGATGCTTTAACACTATTCGGTCTTTTGTTTAAAATACACTTCATGTTTGGCGATTTTACATTTTTAACAAGATATTCAAGTCAATACCTGTTACAAGCTTCACAAAAGAATTGTTGAAAAATGTGATTAATCGCAACTACGGAATTTTATTTGCGATTAATTCGTTAAAAAAATAAAAAATTACAGTCCTTGTAAAGTTATAATTTTGTCACATTAAAACTGCTTTAGACGTCAATGTTTTAGTTTTTTTTACATTTATAATATACATGGCTACTTGTATAAAGGCAAAACGCGCCCCCTGTTGACGAAAGGAAGAAGTCAACTCCAGCTTCTTCACAAACGCAATCATTCACACGCGTCAAATTCAATGTTTAACCGATTTATTCATGAACATACACGTACAGTAATTGAGTACATCAGTATTTTTTTTTGGTAGCATAGCAATTTGTCTCGACAACAGCTGCTGCCCAGGCAAAAACAGCCGTTTTAGCAACGAAAACAGTTGCCCTTCTGCTTCTGAATATTGCTCCTGTGGCCCTTGAGGGGTTACACCAAAAAAGGTGGGGGGGGGGGGGGGGGGAAATGTTGAAGTGTGGAGAGGAGGGTAGTGGGTCATTGGCCACATCGGGGGGGAGGCCTTGTCACACGTTCCCTCGTTTTCATTCACAGTGATAAACGGGAGTTTTGTAGTCAGTTACTCGAGATACACGAGGCAAGTGAGACGTAGTGTGCTACAAGACCACCTGTACGCCTGCTAAGTACGACGGTGGGGACGTCACAAAATGGAGTCAGAAAATGGTGGACCCGTGCGGTTGTCGGTTTCATACCCTGGTTTTTATTCAATGCCTTGAGTGTTTCACCAATGGACCCCGATTAAGTGGTTTGACTGGAATGTTTTGGAACAGGAGGAAGAGGAACTGTACAACTGAAGCGCGACACAAAGGCCCACCGGGGGAAAATGTAAAGGGAGTGGCGTGGAATGAGTCGGATCCGGTCTCAATCACAGCTGTTGTCTAAGAGCAAATACCACAAAAAGACTTCACAAGAACTAGTTTAGCGGTGAAGATCATGCTTTTTTTTTTTTTTTTTTTTTACTTGTTTTTTCATCTTTTCTATAGTACAGAAGAAAAACAGGTCTAGTAAAATACTATATCACGAGCCACACGGCTCAAAGTATTATTACCGTGTTTTTAATTCAGGTTTTTTTGTAACGAAAACCTTGAAACCTTCAAATTGTCTACCAAGAAAAATACAAAAACATTATAAGGCGGTAAGTTACTAGTTCGTTTTTTTTGTAATATATATATTTATATATGTACGTTTTCCCCTGTTTGTTTTGTTTTGTTTTTTTTTTTAAATGAAGTTGTTAACAGTGCAGTTGGATCCTGGAGGCAGCGAGGCCACACTTCACTGAGGCTTGCACTCAGCTGGGGAGGCCGTGTCCTTCTGCAAGAGACCAATAGAAAGGCGACATTGAACAAGCTGAGCAAGAGCCACGGACAACGCTTCAACGATTCCAAACAATCGTTATAAAGAGCCGAAAATAAATTGCATTATTCTCTCTAAAAAAAAAAAAAAAAAATGATTGCTTTGGGATTAATGGAGTCATGGATTATTCCATTTATTTGAGGGAACAAATTATTCATTCCACTTAAAGCTTATGGTTACAGTTTGATTTAACGGAAGGAACTGTGGATAATGACGCAAGTATCAAACTTGACCAATCAATCAATCATGCTCGGCGGTTTATTCAGGATTCACAAAATTTACGCCCCCTAGTGGCAGCACCAATTTCTTTTTTTTTTTTTTTTTGAGACATCTATTTGAGGATTTGCTTGTGGGGTTCATAGACTATTTTGGGTGTGGGGCCACTATTACAAATATAGTAATTACATGGTTACGCACACGCTGGTTGCTCAATTGTCTTGAGTTTGAGGAGTACATTTGACAGTAATTTAATTTCAGGCTCTTTCACTTGGAGATACCCAGGAGAATGAATAGCACTCAAGTTACGCAGTCGCGGCCAAATGCTCGAGTGGAAACGGGGGGGGGGGGGGGGGGGTGTTGAAAAGCATGCGCCGGAATTAATTAAAGCCTCATCATCTCGGGGATGGGGCATCCTTCCAGAGGTGATGGCAGCTGCTCAGTGAGTTGTCTGTGGCAGTGTGCCATCCACACTGGAGATGCGTCGGATGCTGCTCAACTCTTGCGGGTTTGCCATTTAGTGCGCGACGACTAGCGTTTAATCTGCGGCAACCGTTTTTGGGGGTGGAATTGAAATTCTCTGGTTTTAAGCACTTTTGCAGCAATCGGGAAGATTAAAAACTCAAGGGTGAAATGGATCAATGATGTTCCAAACACACGCAGCAATCGTCAGAGAGCAAACTATTCTGGCAAAACAAACATAAAAAAAAAAAAAAAAAAGAGACTGGAACACGAACAAAAAGACGAGCTTCAACATAGAAAAAAGAAACGGGTAGAAATGCAGCGTGCACTATGGGTTAAACTTCCCAAAATAAAAAATCCAAACCAAATGAGTTAGTGAGGAGCTCATGGCAGCAGGACAGAAGAAGATGAAGACAGCCCAAAGAATAAAGTTAAATAAAAGGTGAAAGGTTGGGATTAGGGGTGGTAGTAAGCCGACAGTTGACAAGCTGTACCTACCGGGACAGGGTTATTTTTCTACTGTCACCACTTAAACCTAGTGAGGAAAAATTTAAAAAGTAGCTGACAAAGTATGCCAAAAAATGTGACCGATCAGAGATGAAGAGCACGATGAGTAAAGGAGAGGGCAAAAAAAAAAAGAAAAAAAAAACTAGCATTGTGTTGAGTGACAAGAGCAGCATGCTGGTTTCATGTGATGGTGGAAACATACAAACATCTCTGCTTTTAGCAAACGTGGTTATCAGGAGAGTTGTGTTCAGAATAATAGAGTTGGGGGGAATTCCAAAGCGCTGTTTTTGAACGAGCTGCTCAAGCATGGAAATGTGGAAAATTGCATCCAGCGCATACACAAAATCGGCACAACCATTTGACAAATTGCAATCAGGCGGCTTTGATGAAGTGCTGCCTCCGTAAGTGAAAATGATGCATTTGCGGTTTATAAACGTACGATTCATTTGCAGTCCTCACAAAGGGAATCGCCAATGACACAAAAACGTGGCTAAAATTAAAAAAGTGGCATTTTGCAATTACATGAGACAGCCTCCTGCTACTATTGTGAACACAACGAAAAATGTGAAGTAGTGGCAGTGAGGAGTGGAGCGTCGTACGAGTCTTGTTTTAGCCAAGGAGTCAAATTAAGATGACAAGAAATCCAAGCAGATGCAATGAGATTCATAAGACAGTATGGATTGTGTATGTTGAAGAGACAGCGGCAGTTCTCAGTCGCCCAGAGGCGTTTTATGGCACTTATGATATGAAGGAACGGAGAATGTTTTTAATGGTGCGGAGACGTTGAGAACCGCCGCGCGAGGGATCTTACCTTGGGATCGTAGTCGGGGTCATTCTCCTCGTCGGCTTCCTCCTCGCCTTCCTAAATGATACAAACATTAACGTGCGACGCTGACGTCAACGGCGCCAGCCATTTGATTCCAAATCATGTGCAGCCTCACCTCGTCATCAGCCTCCTCGCCCTCTTCGTCGTACTGCAAAGCACACGAGGGGCGTTACGAAAGTGGCATTTTGTCATGTTTAAAATCATCGCCTGGATTAACTCACATTAAGGGAGAGGAGAATTACTGTTCTGAGCCAGTGTTATATTATTGAGAATAATTCGAGTCGGAATTCAAAAACCCATCTCCAGGAAAATTATACACAACACCACTAAAAGCAAAACGAAAAAAAAAAGTGGTTGAATTTATCTACTGGCATAATTAATACAAATTCCGACAAAGAATAAAAAAAATTCAAATATTGAATCATTTTTTACAGGAAAGCGTCGCCCCTCTCAATTTCAGTGATAAACTCGACACGTGAATGAGCACTTACGTCGTCATCGTCGTCCTCGATGGCCTCTCCCGTGAAGTACAACACGGCCCGGGGAACGATGCGCTCGCGGATGAAGTGGCCGATCTCAAAGTCGGCTGCCAGGACCGCCTCGGAGTCCTCATCCTGGAGAGAGAAAGAGATCAAGTGGGACTCATTGGCCTACGAAATACGGAGGTGAATACGCCATATTTTGTTTGTTTTAGGGAAGGCGACTTACCAACTCTCCATTTTCAGGGACTGCGCGAAAGAAAAAAAAAAAAAGGAGCTTATGAGATGAAAATATACACCCCCAAAAAATTAAGTTAACAATAGTTAGCTCCTAAGCTTACCTTCTGGTGGGGTGAAGAAATTGAAAAAGGAGTCGTTGGGGACCGTTTTGGTGACTGTCCTGACTGTGCCGCGGCCCTTGTGCTTCTGCTTCTTCTTGATAGTTTTCAACGTGACGTTCTTGCCCTTTGTCCATTCGATCGTGGAACTGTGGCGGCGGAGGAACAGAACTTTAGATTTAATTCAATGAATACAAAAATGTGTCGTTCCTAATGTACTCCAATACTCACCCCGTGCATGAAATGATCTCAGGTCCGTCAAAGGAGAAAGGATCGTTCTCATCGGGCTCTGACCTCATTTTGTAGGTTTTCGTCAACACTGTGTTTGTGAAGAATTCGTTGGCCTCAAAGTGGAATTCCAACCCGAAGCTCTGCGAGGAAAAGATGGAAACGTCAATTTTTTTTTTAATTGCTCCAAAATACTTTCCAACATTCAGTTTGACTCACCATGGGTTGCCCCGGGTCTGAGAATTTCACTTTGATATCTTGTAAATGTTTGAGGATGGGCTCATCGTGTTCCTGAGGAGTCCACAAAGCGAGCGCGTCATCTTCTGAACACACTAGCAGATGTTGGCCAGCAGAGGGAGGCAAAGCACAGCCGAGTTTACCTGCAGCATGTCGCTGAGCAGGTCCACGTTTTTGAACACCGTTAACCAGAACTCCGGGATGCCTTTGGGGTCCTCCTTCTCTTCGTCCTTCTTCTCCTCCTCTAGTTTAGCCTTCTCCTTCATCTCATCCTGCAGGAAGGGCGGACATTTTCTCATTGGCAAAACCGCTTTGCCTGCACTTCAGACCCCCACACACCCCACAGGCAGACAAGAGAGGAAGACAAGCAGCGACTACCAAGGAAACAAAAAAACGGAGGAAGACATGCGAGCATAGATGTCACCTGTACCTGCTTACTTACTGTCAGCTCTTCCTCCTCATCTGCTTTCCATTCACATTCCTCGTCTGTGGGCTCATACGCTGCTTTGACAATGTCACTTCTCTGCAAGAAACAACAACATTATTTTCCGCAACGGATTCTGCTGAATCATGACTCATCACTTTTGGACGGATGATGCATAATGGTAGAAATAAAAATCCACCTCATCAGGTGGCGGAAGATAATAGATAGATAAGGGCCGATGGTGACGTACTTTGTCGAAGAGTGGCTGGTAAAGGGCGGCGTACTTTCTCTCCAGTTCGTGGACTTCCTCGTAGAACTTGGCCTCGATGTGTGCGCACTTCACCTGCAGGTTCTTGAGGGCGTTGATGCGTCGCTTCACAACCTTTGGTAAACTAAACACAAAGTGGAGGAAGGATGAGGAAAATCCGCGTAGCCTCTGGATACCAAACGTGGGAGTGAATTCCACAAAACATACTAGAATTAAGCTAAGTTTTTTTGGGCGTCATTTTTAAACTGCTTCCATTTTTTCAAGTGCATCCCCGCTGATTATCGCTGTTTCTACAACTAATAAGGCTGCAAACCAAGCGGAGCTAGTTAACAAAAATTAGTGTTGTTAATAAAGCGACTTTCTGGGAATTACATTGAAAAAAAAAATATTAAAAAAAAAATATATAAAAAAAAAATCTGACCTCTGAGGTGAACCATTTTCATCCTTGCCCAAAAAATAAATAAATTAAAAAAAATAAAATAAAATAAATTTTTAAAAAAGCGCAATCAGAGAAAATTACATTGAACATTGCCAAAAACATGGCGGTTGTTTTTTCCCCCCCTTGCATTTATCCACACGATTGTTCACTTTTACAGCAGAAGCAGGATGAAATAAACGACCCAAGCCAATAACGTAGCCTGGAGATCTCGTTCTATTTGCGCTACTAGTGTCCAATCAGAAAGGGCTTTGGACGTGATTCATCGGCACCTTAGAGGCTTTTCACCAAACTAGCCGCTGCTTTCAAGCTGTAAATATTTTGCATCAGGGCCTTGCCACACCCGTACAACTCCACAGGAAAACAATTTCAAAAAGCGCGAGGAGGTACGATGGAATAGGCATTTTGCTTACACACACACACACACACACGTTTTGAATAATGATGAATTAAAAAAATTTGAATAATGTGATACTCATTAGCTTTTTAAATAAGCAAGGGCATTGAAGAGATTAAAAAAAAAATTGATATTTTGCAAGCTTTGATTTCACAGCCACACATCGACCAGCCCACCAAGATGCACTTTAAATCTGATTAACTCAAATCCAGTCAGCTCTCCTATCAAACAACCTAATGTCAATTCTGATGGAATTTCCAGCATCGATTATTATTTTGTCCCCATCCCAGCCCACCTCAGCAGTGCCCAGGAAATGAAGGCTGTTTTCAAGCCAACCAGACTCAAGTTTCTCAGCGGTGAGGTAAATTAATATGCCTGCACTATCGGAAACCTTCTTTGGGCCAGAGCATTTAGGATGCTGCAAGTGGGGACCGTCAAATACGCAGACAAGAGTGATCTTGGCAACATTCTTTCATTCTCCGAAAAACGTTTATCTAACTAAAAATAAAATAACCGTACCTCTCGATGTACCCCGATGGTGAACCGTTGAGGCCGTCAAGGCCCTCCTGTAGCGCAGCCAGGATCTGTGGATTCTGCATAAGCTGCTCTGTCAGCTGGCGAGCTGTGGACAAACACAAAACGCTATCAGTAGGCGAACGACAAAACTAATTAGTCGCTACGACCGTCTTTGCAAAGAATTGAATGGAGCGCAAGCTTGGACTGAATGGGCGGCTGGCTGAAAGGGCAATTAAAATGTTCTTTTCTATCCGTTTAAGTCTATTTAATAGTCTGAGCTTCAATGATTTCTGTAGTGTTTAAAAAAAAAAAAAAAAAAAAAAAGTTGAGTAAACATAATCGGGCCAGCAGTTGTGCAACAGTTTTTAAAAGCAACAATATGGAGTCATTTTGACATCATTTTGCTTTATAACGAGAGGACTAAGTGCCTCGGGCCGTTGCCAAGGGAACCACGGATTGCCTTCATAATGGGCCAAAACAACCCTCACAGAAAAAAAAAAAAAAAATGTCGTTTTCGCACCTGCGCTAATTTTACTCTCTCGAGTTTGTGTAGTGATTCAACAAAAGATCGAAAAGGGGACTACTGAGTAAGCATACAATTTTTCTTTAGGGTACTTCGTGATTACTTGGCTGCCCGTAGCTGAAAATGTCATTTGGGAAGTTTACATCAAATCCACCCCCAAGCTTCTCTGCAGCAAGGCCCAGAAATTCCCAAGAAAATGTCACAATGTTAAGGGCAAAAGGTAAGCAGACCTGCAACTTTATCAGTGCAGGGAGGTGATGCACTCTAATGTGTCCGATGCATTTGCGACACTTTTGTCCACGTGTAAATCGGCGGAATGTTGTGATGCACCAACAAGTGAAAATAAGCCATAAAAAAAAATAATCATAAAAAAATAAATAAAATGTAACCTTGGTAGGATACCTTTGCTTTTGGAATTTTCTACCGTCTCCTCCTCTTCCACTTCCTCCACATCTTCCATATCTGCCGGGTCCATCTCCGCTTGGTCTTTGCTGTTCACGGGGGGGGAGACGAGAAGGGAAAAGTCAGCCAAGTGGGCAAACACCGAAGCGGCAAAAATCACACATTGAACAATCAAGATGAAATCTATGCAGACCCTTTTCGTTAAAACAAAACGGCAGCAAATGCATATGAGGTGTCAAAGTGACGTGACTTGGTATGGCTTCAAACGTAAACTTCCTCCCACAGCGACGAGCAGACATTCACCCCAAAACTGTCAAAGTTTGACTGACGCTCATACTCACTTGTCAATGTCTGCCATCTCAGCTGAGTTTCAAGCGATGCTAAAAAAAAATAAAAAAAAAAAATGAGTAAGACATAGTTGAATAGCAAACGGGCTTGGCTCCTTGAATTATTCATGACATCCCATCATTGTAGTCCCAAGTCCATGGCGACGGCGCATGCCAGGCAAGCTTATTTAAATGCATCACCTGAGTTAACGTTTACAGTGTGTGCATAGGAACTTTCACTATCAGCAGTTGGATTTAGATGGCTGAGCTGAAAGGAAGAGTAGAAATAGCTGTCCAAGATTTGGGAATTAAAAAAAAAATTCAAGAACTTTAATAAATTATGAGGGGGTTTGTTTGAGTAAATTAACAGTGCATCATTTAAATGGCATCCCCAGACTTCCCGGCTTTGCTGAACTCAAAACAGCAGATCGGGTGGTTCAATTTAGGCAGCACTTATTAAAAAAAAGGTCAAAAACAACATGTGACATTTACCCTGCCCACAAGTTAAGAGCTCAAACCTCTAACAAAGGCTTGAAACGTTGCGTTTCCGTTGAGCAGCAATACAAGCAGGCTAGAAAAGAGCAGAAACGATGCACTGATAGTCGTGTAGGTGTGCGGAGGGAGAGGATGTAGACACTTTGTATGTGATCGGCCGCCATGTTATTGATGGTCAAGTCCTTTAAAAGGCTTTTAGTAGCCAGTGGAGCATACATTCTTCTAATACGGTAATGTTGAACAAAATATGATTAGTGAAGCATTTCCAAATGTGTGTGTGTGTGTTGGGTAATGGTGGGCGCATAAATGAGCAAAAATTGTTACACACCAGGATACAAGAGATTTTTTTTTTCTGGCTCAGCAGTTTGAATAGTGTCCGTGTACACTGACCAACATGACGGCGAAGAGCAACTTATACATCCACTCCAACGACTGTTTTTCAAAAGGGACTACTGATTTTAAATCCCGCTGAGGAACAACGTGAGCTGAACAACTTTCACAGTGTTTTGCGGATGACGAGAAAGGAGCCGAGTAGAAGGCATTCAGCTGCAAGAAAAAAATTGTCAAGGGGAAATGACTGAAATTCACATTTTTCCAACAGTTCGGCCAAATCAATGATTTCGACCAAGATTTGAGCCAAATGTACTGAATTGAAACAAATACATTTTTATATTGTATCGTTTACTGCACAGAGAAGCTGTTGATGATACTGACGATCATCCAATAGTCAATAAAGTTGAAGAAAAAAAATCATTTTTTTATTTATTAATATATAAACATGACCCACCCACTGTTTTTGCAAGTGAGCTCTATGACTTTCTCTCTTGTTAACCAAGTTGGTTTGTTCAGAATTTGTTTTCATGAAACTTGTTTGCAGATTTTAACTATTCATAGTAAGGCTGGCCGGGTCCCTAACGCCAGAGAAATATGCATTTCAATTTTATTTAAAAAGATTCCAACTGTTTAATTTGGTTTTAAGGTCACTACTGTACCTACAGAGCACATTAAATGATTGAGGATTACCCGAAATAATAAATTTTAGAGCTGTAATTGCAGCACTATAATATTTTTGTCAAGGTTATCATTACATTAAAAAAATTGATACAGGCCGGGACGGTTATTAATTTGAAAATTTATTTATATTTAAAAATTTGACTGGAAAAATCTCATTGTGCACCAGCAAAAAAAAAAAAAAAAAAAATCAAGGTCAATTATGGATTGTCTGCCAACTAAAAAAAATATTTTAGTTGTTCAGTTTGTTACTACATGTTGCTGGCAAAACAGAAATTTTTGTGCTGATTGTTTTTCAGAACACTTAACTGAAACTGGATTGGGTAATTTCAATTTAAATACCTATGTGACCGCTAAAAATGATACGTTTGGTTTGTCTGTTGATTCTTGACCACCAAATTGACGCAGCACGCTCATGTTGAATCGAGGCAACATGAATCTTCTTCTTGTCGCATTTTTTTTCTAGTTGTCCGAAATTTTGACTCAGGTAATCCTTCTATTCGGATGTTTGTACACGAGCGCCCCAAGTCGACAGGTCCCAAAAGCCCTTTCGCAGATCCTGCCAGCGACCACGTGTTGCTCGCTCAAGTGGAGCAAACCTTGCGCTTACTTCCTTCAAGGGGGGAACAAATCAATCAGGTTAAAGTGCACGTCGAGATCATCAGTCATCGTTTGAGGGGCACACCCGCACGCCGATTTTGGGCAAACGACAACCGGGCGGTGTCACGTACCTCAACCGTGTGCATCCTATCGAGCGACTATGAGCTAACTTTAGCCACCGGCCTTGCGTTTTGCCCATTGTCGGGTGCACTTAGCCCGTTAGCTTCGCAGTACTGTGAGAGGCACTGCAACCATATCGACACTTGTTTTTTTTTTGTCCCCCCCCCCCCTTGTCAACGTGACTTACTTTCTTTCAATCACCTTCCGCCATTATCGACATCATTTTACGTCGTATTGAATTCCCGTCGTGTTATCGCGTTAGTTGACTTCCGACAAGGTTTCCCCCATCCTCAAAAAAATAAGGTCAACTCCAAAATCTTACACAGGCTAAAGACGGTGACATTTCGCTATTTTGTTGTTTTAATCGTCAAAATGTTTGTCGTTATTGTACAGCGCGGCAGCGTGACAGTTAATCGAACGTGAACATATTATGGAGGAGACGGTCGGTCTCAATGGCTGCTGCTGCTTCACTAGCATTAGCCGCCTACCCGCCACTGACGCCGCTTTAAATATCCATTGTGGTTAAATGCAGCCTCGTGAACGGTGAATTTAAATTAAAGCACCGCTGGTAGGACCACAACACACACCGTGGCTTACCGTAGCTCCGTGGCCGGCGGCGAGTGCTGGTGAGGTGGGCGCTGCGCTGTGAGTCGGTCCGAGAGTGGGAGGAGAGAAAAGACTCCGCTCTGATGGCGGTAAAAGAGGAGCGGGAGCCCGCCGCCTGCGCTCATATATGTCTGACGTCATCACGTAAACCGGTAGTCACCACGGTAACGCTGCAGGTGGGCGGGGAGACGGTCAACCAAGCCCACCCTAAATTTGGGCTTTGATTTCTTTTGGGCATATTCAACAAATTATTATTATATTTTTTTTTTTCGTTTCAAATATTTTTATTCTGGGACAGAGCAGAATCATTAATACAGTTATGGAACAGACATTGTGTCTCATTTTTCAGAATCCAACCAAAAAACAAACAGTGAACGTAACTAAATAATAATAATAATAAAACATATATATATATATATATATATATATATATATATATATAATAATGATAATAATAAATAGAAATTTCTCTATAAGGAAAAACAAATACATGTAACAAAAAAACAACAAATATTTTTTGGGGATTATTAACAAAATACCTGATTAACTTAATATCGCTCACTCTCTCTAGCGTTCTCTCTTTTGCTAAATATTATATTAATAAATAAATACACGAGTTAATGGTTTGCTCACATTGGATTCTTTTTTAAATTGTACTTATTTGGGTGTATTTGAGGTGGCTCGGGCATCTGGTTAGGACGTCCCCTGGACGCCCCCCTGCTGAGGTGTTCTGGGCATGTCCCACTGAGAGGAGGCGCCGGGGACGGCCCAATCCGTTTACTTCCCCTCAAACCTTATTTACCTTGTTTAGGGAGGGGGGAGGCAAAAGGTGGAAACACAATCCCCCTAGGAATTGGGAATGCACTTCCCCCTGCGACCCATGCATAATTTAATGGATTGATCGATACTTATTTGAAATTATTGAATTGTCTTATTTTCCAATGAATGTAAAAATGACAAGTTGTAAAAGGTAGTTAAAGGGCTATTATATCAGCATCGTCAGCTATCCCGTTAGGAAATTCCCCTTCAAATTGAATTGGGCCATCCCCTGATATCGAGTGTGGCTCATACTGTTGACTCACAGCTCGCCGACTTGTGACAACCATTTCAGATACCTGCAAATAAATATTTTGCTGAGTCATGGAGGCATTTGTTGTGATAGCCAAGGCAAGGACAACGGGTCGGCATTGAGTTTTCGAAGGACATCGGGTGTAGATAGACGAGATGGAAAGAGAGCAAGACAGATCTGTTGTTGTGCCACGACGGTGCCAGTCTTCATCACGGCGTCCATTACAAGAGAAAGTGTCAGTCTTAGGAGGGACAGCTGGCACAGTGACAGATGCGCACATCCTGTGGCAATCAACCTGCAAATTGCCCGACAGTGCCTGCGGTCCACACTGCCGAGCCTCCCTAATGAATTGTTTAATTCGGCCATCCTTTGCAAACGAGACCTTCGTTAGCAGTGGCGTGAATGTTGTATTATGACGCAAACACGTGGCTTCGGTGTTGCTATAGCGCTGAAAATATCTCCCGACACACTTGTCATCACCAAGGATTCGCAGCCAGCTGATAAATGGCTTCCATCCCAAAATACTAAAGATGTTTGTTTCCGGTACCTCAATCATTTATTCAATGTGGGAGTGCTTAGTCCGAAAATAAAATCCCCCACTCGCTTCAATTCTCAGCCGTGTAATTTCTTAATAACCTTGAAGTGTTGAAAGTAAAGTCAAAATTAAAATTTAAACTAGTCCGTCTAGATAAAAGGCACACCTGTGTACATTAGAGTGAACCCCCTTGGGTATTCGCAAATTCAACATTTTAGTCAAAACCCGGCCTCGCATATTAATATTATTTTGTCGCCATTTTTTGGGAAAAAGACCTACCTTGGAGTAAGTAAGTCATTCTTAAAATTCTATAAATCAAATTCATTCTTGTTGTTTTTAATTGTATTTATTTAAACTTGCAATTGAGAATGCAGTCTTATTTGCAATACAGAAAATAGATAATTATCACTTGGGGAGGGGGGGGGTCATAAAATAATCCTGAATTATTGTAAATATTTTTTTTAGCTTGACTTCCCCTTTAAGAAATATTTTAGAAAAATTGACTGCTGCATGTATCACATACAAATCTGCACATCGCTGCTTCCACGAGTGAAAACTCACACCATGTTGCCTTGCAATTCGCAGTCACGTTTTCAGACTCCCGGCTCTGCCCCTCGTCGTCACGGCAACGAAATTCTTACTCAGCATTGAGCCGACAGTACAAAGAGGATTGATGAGTAGTGACTCTCTTGTCTGAGAGAGAACCGCCCCATCGAAATGGCAAATTTCAAAAGAGAAGGTGCAAAGTACTCATCCTTGGGTTATTTTGGCCAAAAATAAAATAATAAATAAATAAAATACAGATTTTAAATTGTAAGAAAAAGAAGTGTAATGTAGTAAGATGCTTATAATTGTGTATAGTTGTCAACTTTTTCAGCCACGTAGGTGACAATCTGAGCCGATCTGTGGTTTCTGCTCGATTGTCTGCCGATGCCCTCGTCATCAACATCTCTTGTAAGGAGAGCTGGCCTGCAGAGCTGCCAAATTTAAATATTCATGCTTCGCTACCAGCTTCGTTTGACCCTTCCCCTAAATGATGATGCATGCGTCTTCTTTCTTCATTTTTTCCCCTCTCACCCTACTTGCTCTCGTCAGAGAAAATGGATTAGGGGGAGAGCGGGTGATGACGGTCCGAACGTCAGCTGGCTGACGAAACGCAGCGGGAGGCAGCTGGAAGGGAGAGTGAAGCTAATATGGAGCATGTGGTCAACTGATTCGAGCTATGGAGTCCTTACCATCAAATATAGCACTTATGCTAATGCTAATGCTAATGCTAATGAAAAACTAGCTGTTTAAAGTGGAATGACTGAATATGCTCATGTGTTGGATATGTTCCGACAAGGGGCACGGCCTCGTGAACAACGTCAGCAGCTGGAGTTGGTTCGTCCGCGTGTGAGCGTCTGTGTGAGTAGTGGACCAAAGCAGCTCCTTGCGAGTGTGCTTTTCTTTTTGTGTCTTTCACTGGATTGTTTCGTCACATGAAATAAACAACACCGCATTTTACTTCACTCAAGTGGTGGGATATCGGAATGTCATTCTCGTAGCTCGTTATAAAAATTCCACACATCCCATTTTCAAATGCCATGGTTTTCAGATATAAATAACCGAGATTGCGATTTTTTTTTTTTTTTTTTTTTTTTACCATTAATGACTTATAACCTGCTTGTTTTTAGTTTGACTTTTCAATCTTATCGAGAGGGAAAGTATAAACAACCAACTTACAAAATGTGGTTGCGCAAGTGTGCACACCCGCTTATGACTCAAGTATGCAACGTGTCTTTGACTGTCCCCAAATAAATATCAGCCGATCTACTAAGTTAGTTACAATTTTTATGGGCGGGGGGCTTTCTTGCAGATGCTTTCGTTGTTAATTCTGATTGAGGATTTTTGAACTGTCCATAATTCCTTCATAACAGCCAAACCTTGATGTTGCCAGTAGGTGTGCATGCGCCATAGAAACCTTTTGGAATTAGAACCAAAAATGTTCAACCACGGTTTTATTGGAGCATAACAGATTCCCTCAGACGCGTATGAGAGATTTTGCAATTTGTTTTTTTAAATCACAAAAAACTGCCATTTGCAGGTTGTCGCCACTGACTCTGTGACGCCTCAGTCAGGAGTCGTCGTGATGCCGCATCGGATGGGAGTATTACTGGCAAAATACGGGAGCAAATTGTCAAATTGAAGGGATGAGTCAGGAGCCTCCTGCGGGGAGGGAAACACACAAGCACTTGAGAGTGAATGTGATGAAAACTGATGAAGAGTTGAGGCAAGACGGCGTCGGGTCAACTGGCAGCCGCCGCCTGTCCACCGCTTACACAAGAGGCTTGATAAATACTTAACTAGCCCGTAGCACATGGCATAAACCCCTGTTGCATAACAAGCAGGGAATAAGATTTGGGAGGCTGATGGGGCAGCGGGAGGGCAGGGCAGGGGAGGGGAGGGCTGCCGGTTTCCAAGGGTTACAAGCTGAGCCGCCAGCTGTGATCCTCTCGGCATTGTCGCGATGTTGCATCACAAGGCGACGGGCCCTCTTTTTATTATTCTCCTTTCCGAGCGGTATCGAACCAATCCGGGAGGGGGGGGGGTCTTGAAGGTCGACGCGAAAGTCGCGCTAATCGATGGCGTTAATCACATGAAATTGAATAAAGTGGGAGATGTGGAGTGGATCCTTGCCACCTGCTATTCGGCATCTCTGGATGAAAAAAAACAAAATTTCTTGAAGAATGAATGTAAGTAAATGTGCTCAAGAACAATATGTGATCAGGTATGTTGAATTAACAATCTTCCCCGGGATGAAATGGGATTATTGGTACATAACAGTCACTGACCGCCGCTCCAAATAAAGTGGATGGGGATGAAAGGAATCCCGAATGCGAGGTTAATCGGCCGCTGTCATCGCCGCGAAAATCCCGCTGCCTCCATTATCGTTAATTAAGGAAAATAAAAAAAATATATAAATAAACACCCCCCCCCCCCCCAGCAGTCTCTCGGGGTTGATTTGACAGTGCTTAAAAATAGCCCCATGGTGAAACGAAAAAAAAAATAAAAAAATCATCTTTGTGCTGTCAAGCTGTTCTGTAATCCTGTTCACTGTTGTCGCCACACGGGCCTGACCAGCCGTTCAAAACCAATGACATTAATCGTCCCCGGCGGGGATTTAGAATATATTTTTACCGCGCAATAAAAAACATTTAGAAAGTTGCGATTGGAAATGAATGAGAGTTTTGAACTTGAGGCGTCACCTCCATATCTTATTCATGGCCTCTGTCGCCTATTAACTTCAGCGAATGACGACAAGAAAAATCTCATTGGACTTTTACAACTCACATACAGTTGAAAGAAAAAAAAAAAAAACAACGTGACCCTTTTTGGAATAGCGCAACTTACAGTAAAAAAGCCAGGCCGGACATAACAATGATGTACCTGTGTCGGACTTTTCCATTGGTGAGGGCGTGAATCTATGAGCGGCAACCTATGCACGCTATGTTCGGGGAGGGGGGGGGGGGGGGCTCTAAAGAGACAAGTGGGTTCTAATCCTCAGGTTCAATAGAAAGTGCCTGGGTCGGCTCGTTGGGCGTCATTGTCAGCGGCAAAAGCAGGAATGCAGTCGGGGCAGGGCGGGGTGCGACGTGCAGCCTATGTGCTGAATATGGAATAGCGGGATTGAGGGACAGGGGGGGGGGATTGACATTGATGCACCTGTGACAAAAACAAGGGGATACCGATTACATTTAGACTCGTTACAACAGTACGGGCTGACGGTCTAATTCAGAGGTCGCCAAAAAATATTTTCTGGACCGCTCCATATAAGTCTGGCAACCTTGCCTCATTTTTTTTACTCGTTTTGCTAGCATGTGAGTTTAATATTAGCGCGATGTGACAATTAGCGTGACCTGCATCAAATCTGTCAGGAGAGAAGCTGGTTAATTTTCAAAATAAAATATTTTTAGCCTTGAATAATAAATAAACCGGAATTACTGCAAGTTTTTTTTTTCCTTCCGTGTGGCCCACTGTGGCCCGGTCCGGAGTGACCCGCAGACCGATGGTTGAGGACCTAATTTGAGTCAAAAGTCAATCTAGGGCTACAATAAAATCTGTACGGGCGGTGATTTAATAAACAAATATATTGTCAGAAGTGTTGGAGTGCATGATAAGTGTATTTACCATAGCTGGGCAGTCCGCCCCGGGGGTGGAACGGTCAAGCCCTCAGACCCGACCGGATGCCCATTTTTGGAAGAGAAAGGGTTCGAAGCTGGATTTTAGTCCGTCTTACGAATCAGCCCGAATATGCGTGTGATGAACCTACTCGTGAAATGGGCAAACGACAAAAATTGCCTTGGAACGGTCAAAAGCGGAACTCCAACTGTTTGGGTATGAGGAGACGTGAGACAGCAGCGTGCGTTCAAGCATGCCTGTATTTCCTTATTGTGACATCACCTGCCTCCCACCTGCGGAAGGGGGCCGGGGACCGACAATTTTTATGACTAAGGCCGGAGGGTCGAGACCGAAACGGTACAGAGATCGCGGCTGGAGGGTGGGGGACTGACTGTCAAAAAAGGGTCAAGTGCCCAGCTCTGGTATTCACTTTAGCACCTGCTTGTTAAAATTAGTGTGTGAAACTTTTTCAGGAAATTCTGGTTGAACTCCAAATTGTTCAACAATACTTGGACACATCAAAGCTGGCCTTTGCCTTCATCACTTGTTTCCTGGCGTGCCAGTCATCCACAATTTATATCCCAGGCCGCTTCCCTGGCAGGTTTAAAACAAAAGCAATCGAAAATAGTCACCTTCATTCCCGGGTATCGTCGCATCTCGCCACTGCGCTCGGGAGCATCTGTAATGAAAAGTGCCCCCCCCCTCCCTCCCCGGGGTCCTCCTTCCCTCCGACTTCATCCACGCTCACTGAGTCATCCCCACAGTTTGTGCTGCTTTCATCACACGTGTTTATCTGTTGACGGCTGACATATTCTCCATCCTTTTTGCTTTACTGACAAGAGTGTGGGTGATTTTCTGTACAAGCGCACACACACTCAAGTCTATTTGATCAGGTTTATTTACTCCGGAGCGTGACAGAGTTAATCATCACCCCGGCTGCGTGACATGTAATTTAGTCCACTTGAAGCAGAGCCGCCGTTTCCGACTACTATTAATAGCTCCATTTGCATAATGTTGAATATTTTCAGAAGCTCAGTTTTCTCACCAGCTCAACACTCATCTTACCCGACCACCCCCCCCCCCCCAGTCTACATCTTTGTGCCAAGGGAAAAAGTTGGGAGGCAGAATAGAAGAGCACTGATTCTTTCAAATGGCATCAATCAGCAACGCAAAACATTTATGATCAAAGTTAGATGAGCACTTCAGCAGCATCCTGCCGAACGAGACGGTTGAGCGGCGTTGCTTTTAGACTTCCATTAGCGCTATGGAAGACATTTTCAAAAGTCCAGCCAATATATGAAGGTATTGCACAAATAAAAACAGGACGTAAAACAAATCAATTCAAACTGTATTTACTGAAGGTTCTGTACCGAATGAGAAAAAAAAAAGTTGAACCCACTGTAACACTATCCAAACATTTTTTCCAAGCCTTATGCCAGTCTTAAGTCTGCAGGCGCAACCAAAGCGATGGCAAACATCTGATAAGGCGGCGAGGAGTCAGCAAAATGTCGGCCACACTAGACGGGCCGGGCTGGCAACCGGAGGAGACAGCGCCTCCGAAATCTCTGAGTCATCGCCCGGCGTCCTTTGATTGCTTAGCAAACTCCCCCTCCTCCTCCTCCTCCTCCTCCGTTGTTGTTTCAGCCATCCATCGCCGGTGAAAGCCAGTGCTAACCACACAGACTCGGGACGATTGGGATTCCCGGGCCTGAACGGATCATAAATTGCAGTCAGCTAAAAGTCACCATTTTTAATTAGCCTTTAATCAGGACGTGCTTGAGAGAAAATGAATGTTCTGAACTCCTATAATTCTGCCTTGAGAAAGCAAACAATTTCACACGAATTGTCAACGATTATGTTTCGGGTATGTTTCAGGCTGCTTCACAAAAAGGTGTTCCCCCGAAGTCATTCCTCATTCTAAAAATAGCCGCGTCGCAAGTCCGGGGGAGGACAGAGCATTGCTACTCTGCACCCTCAGTGTCATTTCGGGTAGAAGAGAAATAAACACCAAAATAGACAACTGGACGTTCTGTTAATCCAGCTGTGAATGAGAGTGGCTCACTGCAGCAGTTCTTTTCATGGTGTTGATAGCACAGAGGTGGGACGAGTTGGGGTGGGGGGGTAAACACGATGCTGAGCCAGCGCAACTTTGCCAGCCATGCTGCACCACACATGAGCTCATTTATTATCAATTAACCCATTTGATCCCCACGAGCATCCGTTTAGCCAGCGACTAGTCACTGGGATTATTAATAACCTCGCTAATGAATAAATAACACCCATCTCTCGGGTGAGTAATAGCCTCGTGAAGTAAAGTCTGGTCCACGGCCACCATTTTGTTCATATGTCAGAACAATGTAATGAGAATCAGTGAGAACGCTTTGGCGCCACATTACCAAAGGGGTGGGCACGTAAAATTGCTCTCCATCTTTTCCCTCTTCAGTCGCCATGACGACGTACCCTAAATCTTACATTTCTCCTCCTTTCTCTACATGGTCTGCCCTCTTTCTCCCAATATCCCGAAACGCCAGCCAACAAGTCTGCATGTCTCCTAGCAACCACGACCACATACAGGAGCCACCAATTTATTGGCAAATGGGAAAATGGGACCCCCGCACTCTACTTGCATTATGTGGTTTAAATACAGAAATAATGAAAATAGCACTGTATTGTATAACAAAATCTAATAAAAGAGTGTTATTACTGTCCATACCGTATAATTCATGTGTTGGCAGTGGCATAGTGACGGAAGTCAGAAGCTGGAGCTGAGTTGTGGCTCATTGCAAGTGTATTTATTTTGCATTTTGAGCGATATACTCAAAGAGGTGACTGGCTGACATTGAAAGAGACCAACTATAGCATAAGGTAACAAGATAACAAGAATATATTACTTTTCAAAAATTGCAGCATGTTTTACTTTTTTGATCATCTGATTGGGACCGTTAGAACGCTTGTCCTTGAATGATTATGATAAAATATATATTAAAAAACATTTCCTTTACCCTCTTGGTATTAAGTTGTTTTTTTGACAGTTGCCATCTCCCTAAAATCGGCTACATTCTCAAGCAGATTTTTCAATTCTCATTTAAATAACAAAAATCACAGTCACCAGTTGGTTCAGTGTTACGTGATTTCTGAAAAAAAACAAAAATACTTAATACGGTTTATCATTATGTATTGTCGTGACTTATTGTGATTGTGATTTGTGTCTGCTGACATCTAGTGGCCAAAAGTGTAAACAACAAGTCATTAGGTAGTTTGAAGAAAATAAATAAATATGAAACTAACGAAAGTACGCGTCATTGAGTTCCCCCTTGTTGAAGTAATGTAATGTTTTTCCAACCAACCACAACAAAAATACGTAATTGTCCAATTGTATGTCTATTTATCGTGAAAATAGCATACATTTGGATTGGCATCATTGACGGCCTGCATTGTAGGATGAGCAAACAATTTATACACTCCAACTGTAACGGTCATTTCAGATACATTTTAAAATTGTTGACTGAATTCTTTAGAAATAAATACGGTCAAATTTGGTTTCAATACCAATTTAAGTTGCTTTGTTACAGCCGCAGCTGTTGTGAAATGAACTGTATAAATCAAGTTTTATCGTATTGTATTGAATATTCGGTTAGCACTTAATGCTAATCATGCCTCGGTATGCTAGCTGCTGTGACAACTGGTCAAAACCAAATTTAGCTTTATGATAAATTGTAGATGTTTTTTTTCTTATAATCTGAGTAATAGTAATGTTGCCTTGGTTGGTGTGACAAACTCATTTTTGGCTGAAACCATTTTGAAAAATAAAACATTTCTTTTTTATGCTTTACTATCATGATCTTTACCTGTATGGACAACCATAGTATGAAATTCACATGTTGCATCATACAATTAACAGTAATGTTATTCAACACACAGATTTCATAATTATTATTTTTTTATTTATAATTTTGTGGTATTTTACATGTGATCATACACGTCCAGGATGTTATTATCAGTGCCGTGAAGATACAGTCAGTCAATACACACATTAAGGTACACAGTATGCGGAGTGGGATTGGGTTTTTGTTGAGCTATGCGAGTACAGTGACGAGGACATGGAAAACAATGATAAAAAAAAAAAACGAAACAAAAATATTGATAAGAGGTCTAAGCAGGAAAATATATCAAAAGAATAAATAAAATGCTACGAGAGATAATGACGACAAGGAGCGGCGTCACTCAGGGATCAGTATCCGGACACCGGTGAGTGCGTTACTATGGCAACGCCTTCCTGTTCGGGCAAGGCGTTAATGCAGAGTCAGGTTCGTTACTAAGGCTTTGTATGGCACGTCTGCTCTGCCACACGACAACAACTCCCACAAACCACCTCTTGTAATCCAACAACATCCCAGTTCAATCTTCATCCCTTTAAAAAAAAATAAAGGCACTGGTATTTCTCCACATTCGAACATCTGGATAACTTTAAGATGAGCGAGGCAATGACGATGCACGGTTAAGAGGACGCACGGGTACACACACGGGCCAGCCGGGTTAACTCACCTCCCTGACGATGCTACCAAAGTATTCCTTTTGTTTCGCATAACAGTCAGCTGACGGCGGAGGCAACGGGATATGTAAACGTCGACAAGGCTATTACATCGTCATGACAAACTACATGTTCCTCCCGTGGTGCCTTCCAGATTACAAATTCAAATCAGGTTTAACTAAAAATGCATTGACCTGGCAAGTCCATAAGGGCTCAATTCCAATTTAATGGGTAGACACGGAACTGTTAGTGACTCAGTAAGCGGCAGTAGTCGTTTTACGCGGAGGATAAAGAATATATGCCTGTCAGTATTGTTACATTGTCTGTCTACATAAGTTCCTGCACCGTTTGTGTTCTATTATCCGTTGTTTACATCACCACACAGAAGCTATCAATAGACCCTCAATTGAATTTTGTATTGTTTTTCTTTTAGCATTTAGCTAAGCGGACTTTAGGCAATGCGATGTGATTGCATTAAATACAAAAAAAAAAGTCATTTTTGTTTGCTTTAGTTTGACAGTAAACTCCATTGGCAGTGGCAATTACAGCTTGACGCCTCTTTTTTGAAAACTTGCGCACCACCTGGCAAACTGTTGCTTGCAAGTCAAAGCGATAAAATCGTCCCAATGTCGGCTCATATCTTGAAAAACTCTTAAATTGGGTCACTCGGATTGCAAGGCACCGCTGTATATACTTTTTTTGATGGTGTATATATATATATATATATTTTTGTTTTTGCTTTTTACGTTGCCATGACGAATAGCGTCAATCCAGCCGTGTATATGAAATTTCGGACACATTGCGATGCATACAAAATGTCTTGGTGTTGCACGGAAATCCTGTTTGGTTCTATACACAGTGAATAGGAACGCCCAACTAATCATCTACACACTGAGCCGGGCTGCTACTTACGCAAGCCTGGAATGATTTTCTGTTTAATAAGGTGAATGTAGTAACAGGTAAAAAGGTTTTATCGCCTCGCACTACTTATTAAAGTGTCTATTCTATAATTCACTGTAGCACAAAAGCACTGGAAGCGACGAGGAAAGAAAATACGTTTTGCCCCCACCTCACGATGTTTAGACTTTTAAAATGTAAACTGATTTAAAAACGATGTGATCAACATTTGATTCTGTGTCTTCATCTTTCCTGGTCTGGAAATGTTAAGCTACACTGCGATAATGTAATTTAAATGGACCAGAAAATCGACAATTTTACGACCCAAAATTTAACTTAACTTTTGTCCTTCAAACAAGTAGGAGCTAGTAAACGAAAACCTAAAATGCGATCGCGTCTGTAATACGGACGTAATATCACCGGGTAAATTTAGCAAGAAAACTTAAAAATGATTACGAATGTGAGCTAAAAGAAGTGAAGCTGAGCCGAGGTTCAGGTCATCCTGACGTTACAGCTTTTGGAATGATGTCATTGTGTACATTTGACAGCAAAACTTAACCTACCTCTTCAAATTAAGAGGAGCTAGCTTGAGCTAAATGAAAGTAAGCTAAATGAAAACAAGTAAAGCCAAAATAAATACAGATTAACTAAAAACACTGTTTAAGTTGACGTAAAAAAGCTTTTTACTATTGTAAATTTTAGAGAAAAAGCCAAAATTGACCAACAAAACCGAACTTTACACTTAGGATACGCTATTTTATGCTAACTAGCTTAGCCAAGATAAGCAAAATAAGGTGTGCGTTTAGGAATTCGCGCTGATGCCCGAACATGACTAAGCCTGGGTGCGTTCCCTGATGCAGAGAGCGTCAATGCAGGTGTTATTAATTAATTTATTTATTTTTGTGACCAGCGAGACAACTGTAAACATTAGCTACAGCGGCTAGTTCAGTAGCGCCTCTACGCAAACACAAACTTCAAAAACGCCTCAGACCTAGTGCCACTAAATCACCAACAAATTTTTCCCGGCGGTACAAGTGGAGCAGAACATCCTCAGAATATATTTCTCAACACACCTAGCCAAAAAAAAACCAACAATTGCTTTTACTTGCTAATAAGCCTCGGTCGGCAATTTTTAGTCACCAAATTCTGTCGCATAAAAGTATAAAGTAATTAATTACTATAGATTTTTGTACATTAATGACACAAAAATTACAATAGCTTGTCTCATCTTCCTTGGTTTTTGATGTAAACTAAGATGAGCTAAGCTAGCCAGGTTAAGTGAAGCGACGCTAAGCTAACACGCGCGAGCAACAACTCCCTCATATTGAAGAAAGGTATTGAATGCAAAATATATACAATTAAGGAATGTTTCGACATTTTAACGCTGTTAAATCCAAGGCAGTTTTTTTTTTGGATGGATTTGCAGAATATTTAGCCGCACTTAATTCATTTTGTCAGCTTCTCACTATTAAGAACACTTAAAAATTACACGGTAGATTCAGTCGCAAAAATTAAAAAAAAAAAAAAGGTTGGGCAGTGCTCACTGTCGTTTAAGAGCTACTAAACATCAAGTTCTCGGGAGAATATTGAAAAAAATTGGACGTTTCCAGTGCGCTTGTGCAGAAGACAAAATACTGTACAAAGTAGTAATGTGTACTTATCACACTTTTCGAGCTGTACATGTCACCCATAAGACTTTTTGTTGTTTTCAAAGTGTGCATGAATTATTTTGAGTTCATTTCCAAGTGCTAAAGAAAAATATAAATTGGACCACTTTGGACGCAACATCATAAAATCATTTAAAAAAAATGAATACTGTATATTAGCATGAAAGGTCCTTTCATTAGGAAAGTCGTCATGGCTCTATAGTTAAAATACGTCCCCCCCCCCCGTCTTTTTTGGAGGATGACATTCGCATTAATGGAGTAGCTCCATTCCCGTCAAGACATAAAATGGCTGTGCTCTTTGTCGACAAGAGTCTCTTTGAAATTGGTGGATCGCATTTCGGAGTGGACTCGGAATTAAAATGCATTAAAAGTCTCCCAGTTTGTGGTAAATTAGCTTCTATATCTTAAAAAAAAAAATACAAGTGAGGATGATTCCGCGGGAGGGAAAATAATGACCCTAGAGTGCGTTTGTGATCAGTCTCTCTGCCTGGCTGCTACTTGAAGACGTAGTTGATGACCACCTGTAGGGCGATGAGGGCCACGATGATGACGTAGTCACGTTGTTGCAGGAAGGAGGAGCCCTCCGTCCGGCCTGCCGTTCGACTCCTCAATGTGCTGATGCTCCTGAGAATGCACGGCGGATGTATTGACGGTATAAATATACACTGCCGCGGATATAAATAGTCTGTCTCTTTTCAGTTGAGTTTTATAGGTGAGAGGTCATATTCAGGCTTGGGGAAGAGATGCAAGACATTTAACTCACCTGTTGATGTCCTGCTGTGTTTGCTTTATGGATTCAATGGCACTTTGAAGTTCACCAAAGTCTGCACCCTTTTTGCGCAGACGGCTGCTGTGTTTGCTCTTGTGTCCTGTGATGTAAAAATAATAAATAATTAATATAATTTTTTTTCCTTTACTCATTGACTGCCATTGACAACCAAAGACGTCAAAGATAATTTTTTTTTTTTACTTGGCTGGTAGTGAGTGAGTTAACTCATTGACTCCCATTGACGGCTAAAGACGTCAAAGTACCATTTTTAAAATTTTTTATTTATTTTTTACTCGGTTGGTAGTGAATGCAATATGTTAATAAATAAATTCATAAGAGTAGTCTCACGTTCGCTTCCGGAGGAGTCCTGGCGGTCTAGTTCAGGCGAAGAGCAGCCACTCTCAGGGCTTTTGGGCTTGTCGCTCTTGTGTTTCCTCTTTGGCACCGTTACCTACACGTCATGGACACATGAAGGGCTCAGCAAATACGTCACACTGGCAAGTACAGGATAAGTTTTGAAGTCACAAATAAAGCACACAGATTTAATTCAATGACAAAAAAAATATATATACGTGCAATTCACACAAACATGATGGCTGATGCAGAGATGACAGCATTAAGAGGGGAAAAAAAAGAATCCGGATGGACCAAATGTGCTAATTCTATATTGCTATAATTTATTTATTATAATTGTTTTTATAGATTTAAAAAAATAAAAAGGGGCCAAATGGCAGTGAACGTAACATCGTGGGAGACCACAAAATTAGAAACCATTTACAACGTAAAATTCTTCGACGACGCAAAATCAATGCATGGAGCGAAAATGAATTCTAAATAAAACCCGTTCCTAATGTTGCGGCCAGTGAATGCATGGCGTTTCTTTTTTCAAACATTTACCAATAACAGGCCCAAATGTTGCCTCCAATGCCACCACACACGCATTCGACGACACTATCGCACATGTTGATGCTCCATCCAGTTAAAGAAAACAGATGACGTAACATGCTTGCCACTTTTTGAAACACACACGATAGAACAAGGCAAGAAAAAGAGGGCAAAACAGGATGACGCAGTGAGGAAAAAAAAAAAAAAAAAGTTTTGAAAAAAAAAAATGAAGCTGCTTAGATGGTGGCTGAGGCGAAGAGATGTTTTTTTTGGGGGGGAAAAAAACCTACCTGGCACTTGCAATTGTCCCTCCGCGACCCCTGGTTACTCAGACTAATAAGACTGCCAGAACGTACCATGGGGGTGCGGTGTCGGACTTTGGTCTGGATACAACCGTCTTTTTCAAACTGGATCAGGTCGTTGAGGGGGTCCCATGGCCTTGTGCTGCAGAGAGACCACAATGAGCGACAACGTGCTGGATTGCAGTCCTATTTTGTTAGACAAGGAAACAGATCAAATATTTTTTATAGACTGGATTATATTTTTTGGGCCCCTTGGTAACCTCACTATGAGGTAGTAGAATCATGTTTCTGCTCACAGGCAATAATAACAAAAAAAAATGTCATAAATACTCTAAATACATAAAATAATATTTTTGTGCAATCGTGCATTAATGTCCTTTGATTAAGACGATATGTAATAGAATATAATATCTATCCACAAATAAATACAACTTGAAATCATCAATAACATTTAGGAAAAAAAAAAAAAAAAGAGTATTTTTGTACCAGCTCACATTCGTCCTTGCGCCAAAAAAAAAATAATTAAAAATTAAACTAATACAGTGAAAAGAATACGTAAAATAAATAAAATAAAATAAATAAAACAAATAAAATAAAATAAAATAAAGATATTTTTAAAACAAGAATACCATATTGCAGCATTACAATAAATAAATAATTAACTAATAAAGAAATAAAATAAAATAAATAAAATAAATAAAATAAATAAAATAAATAAAATAAATAAAATAAATAAAATAAATAAAACAAATAAAATAAATAAAATAAATAAAATAAATAAAATAAATAAAATAAAATAAAATAAAGATATTTTTAGAACAAGTATACCATATTGCAGCATTACCTAAATAACAAATAAATAATTTATTAAATAATAAAGAAAGAAAGAATATAAATCAAATAATATTCACGTACATGCAGAACGAACCTACACAGTAAAAATTATACAAATATGTAATAAAATCAGATTTTTCAGGATAAGGTAGCGACAGAATGCAGAGAATTAAATAATGACAAAATTCTCACTCAGCATATTTATAATGCCACTCTCCGGTGACGGGGTCCTGCTCGAACAGAGTGGGGTTCCATTCCTCGCACTTGGCTTTCCTCTCCCGCGCCGACTTCCTCTGACTTTCCTCCAGGATGAACTTCTCGTTGGTGGCCTCCGTCTGGTCTTTGTTGTTGATGGCCCTCGTCACGTGCTGCCACAGTCTAGAAACGACGGCGGGAGAGGACGAGGTCATCGTTGCGCGTTTGTAGCGGAAGCGCGTGAAAGCTCACCTCTCGGATTCAAACTCGCCCTGCTCCTCCGGCGGGACGGTACAGCGCGTGAGTCGGCTCTGCCTCAGGTCTGGCGTCGGGTTCCAGAACGTGTCCACCGTTCCTGTCTTTTTGTCATTGATGAAGATTTCGCTGTCCTAACGGAGGACACGGTCACAATAAGATTAATTCTGGAGCCAGCATGCAGTTAACAAGACTTTGCATGTTTGGTTATTCATGAGCACCACGCGACACACACCCAGTGTCCCTCGAGAGTTGCCAGCACTTCCTTGCCCAGCTTGATCTTTCCGGAAACCTGGTTGACACTGTCGCTGCTTCCCAGGAATGGCTGCGAGTGGCGCCAGACGATAAAGAAGCAAAAAAAAAGGGAGATAAAAAGTTAACACTGAAATATTTGATTTATTTAGGTGATCAAAAGTTGCAACTGCAATTGTGTGGTCTTACCTTGAGTTTGAACTCCAGCTGAGAACTGTAGCCTGTCTTCTCACACGCGATGGTGATCTGACCACCCAGCTCAAGAGTCATGGTGCCATACAAGATGCCTAGCATCGCACAAAAACAAGACAAATAATTAAAAAAAATGCATTAAAAAAAGATGGAAATGGAAAACATTGTGGGGGATTTTTTTCGGGATTTCTAATAAAAAATAAAAAAAATAAAAAAGTAAAAGTAATCATATATAATTTACATGACGCAAATCTCACAATTGTCATGGCAACAAAAAGACAATAAAAAAATATCAGCAATACTACACTGAAATTCAACAAACTAGGAATGGTTTAATATTGTGAAAAAAATTCCCCCTTAAGAGCATTGAAGCATTTGAGCAATCAATAATGAAAAAATATTGAACGTGGCCACACACACCTTTACAGTGAGCGTAGGGCATGTTCATCACATAGTCCTCTCCCCGGTTGAGGAAAGTGAGTCGAGCCTCGCCGTCTAATATGGCCGATAAGGAGTTACCTAAAGCATGCAAAAAAGGAACAGTAAAGATATTTACTAGGTAACTGGTATCATTTCTTAAATCACAATCTCTGCGCGTCTACCGTAGAACTTGGACTTGGCAAGGATGCTTCCGCTGAGGCAGAATCCATCCTTCCTGTTGCTGACGTAAAAGGCCGACACAGGAGGGTGATGGGAGACCTGAAGAGAAATGAGAAATTAAAGGCAGAGCTTTCAGATTATTGTATTAGTCGAAATCTATTTTAAGTTCCAATCTTCACCTATAGGGGGCAGTCTATTATTGCTTTCAGAACATTTTGAAGCTTGGATGCCAGTGCATCTGCATGTTAAAATAACACAAAGGAGGTTTCCACTGTATTGTTATTTTTTTTTTATGCGTTTACCTGTTCTGCAATGTAGAAGGTCTTGCTGGTGGTCTTTTGGTGGAGCCACATGCAGCGGTAGGTCTCGCCGATGATTGGGTTGTAAGGCTTCTTCAAGCCCTGCCAGTCCAAAAGCACGTTAGCACAAAAAATTATTCTTCACATTCAAATATCACTGGCGAGGGTGAGGGGGGGGGTTAGTGGGTGGAGTTTTGTACTCATAATTCACACCTTGGGCTTTTTATAGAACCCAGAGATGTACCACTTGACCACTTTCTTCATCCGGTTGTAGGCGTTCTCTTCTACCGCAGCCCTGAATGAGGAAATAAAAACAATAAAAGATGAAACACAGAAAAAGGTCTCATCAGCTATGAATTTGAAGCATAATGAAATGTCATTCAATATATTTGAGCCACTGAGAACTACTGTGGGCTAGTACAGAATAGTAAGTGCCATATTTTCACGGCCATAGGGCGCACCCAAAAGTCCCAAATTTTCTCCCAAATAACGCGGGAGCGCCTTGTGTGTGGGCCGAGTTCAAAAAATCTGCACATGCTGTGTAACTTCCATGAGTGCGCCACTGGTCTGACTGGGAGCAATACACAGTGTGTTAGCACCCTCTGGTGGTGAAGTCTTGAAACTACAGTCAGTGGACAGCATACCAGTCTGTACGAGTGGAAGAAATCTGGATAAAAGGGCCGCTGTCCATTGATTTGAATGCAAGCAAGAAACATCATGGGTTGGCAACATTTTTGATTGGGGGGCCACAATGGGTTCTAAAATTTGACAGATGGGCCGGACCAGGACCAGATGGATGGAGTGTTTTGGTAACCACACCTCATTGAAGAAAAAAAACAAACATTTAATTTTAAATGAAAGTGAACAAAAGCATTACAACAATATATATGTGTTTGAAAAACCACAGTATTTAGAAAATAAAACATAAACCAGGTTTATTCATTTAATTTTTTTCAAATTCGGCGGGCCAAATTAAAACGTTTAACGGGCCGCATGTGGCCCCCGGGCCGTACTTTGCCCACACCTGGGTTAGATTAACATTTACATAACAGACGCTGCCCAAGGCACACCACTCACCACATCCCTCTAACCGGACATCAACAACATTAACCGAGATGACCTATGGTCGGGAAAATACGGTAACTAAATATGGCGCCTTGCTCTATAAATACAGAGTATCAGTTGTCAAATGGGGCGAGCGCAATGTGTGGGAAGGCTCTTACTCGGACAGGAAGTCGGCATGGTAGTAGTAGTCGGAGAGTTTATCCAAGAAGGACCTCGGCTCCAGGATGAACGTGGGCAGGACCACCTTGGACAGATCCATTCCCGGTCGCACTTGCTTCAGAAGAGTCCAGATCAGGGATTTGTTCTCCTCTGACACCGTCTCCGTCTGGGCAGCCTCGCCTGCCTGCAAGACAGTCCAATGGAATAATTGCTAATTAATTAGCTGGCAGGGTGTTTAATTAGTGAGCTATCAAAGTCATATTCGTATGGAAATTATCATCAATTTCAGAATAAATAAATCAGAATCAGAATCAGAAATCCCAATAATTCAGTTAAATATATAAATTAGATAAATAAGAGAATTGTTAGTGCGATGGAAATGAAAGGTATTGAAAGTGGTTACCTCGCCGAGTTCCTCGTGAGATTGCTCGAGGTAGGACGTTTCCCGCACATGCTCATTGGGGTCCATGTCCACATACGAGTCGTCCTGGCGCTCCGATGTGTCGCTGTCACTCTCCTCGCTCTTCTCCAGCCCTTCGGGGTCCGACTCCTCGTGGTCTGGCTCGCCTTCCCTGTCGGACTTGTCGGAGTAGAGGTCCGGGTCTTTCAAATGGTCGCTGTCGTTAAATCTGGACGGAAAAATAACAAACAGAATTTTTTTTTTTTAGAGAATTTTAGGGCCTGACCGATTAATCGGCGATAGTCTTTCTTTTAAAATCGGCAAATAAAGTTTTTTTTTTTTTTTCAGTCAAATATTTTGCGGGTAATTTATATCTTTATTGTCGCCCAGCCCTAGATTGAGATATTTGTTTCGACTTACTGGAATCCATGCATGTTGTGAGCGCGTAGGAGGCTGTAAAAGTTAAGGGAATGTTCTCCTCCGGATGCCACCGTGCTCATGTCTTCCTTGCCCTCACGGATCATGGTTCTTTTCAGCAGGCTGGAGCACTTCAGTGCCAGTTCCAGCGCGTCCATCCAGCAACGACCTTGAATAAAAATTAATAAATAAAAAAAATTCCACATATTATAATACGACTGGTTAATTCCCAACCAAGTTGGTTGCCAGATTTAAAAGGGTGTGCACACTTGCGCAACCACATCTCAATCTCAGCAAGTTTTTGTTTTCCAAATCTGTTGGAACGCAACAAATCTCAGCTCTACCATTAACACCTGATGCGTTGATTTAACAGGAACCCGGCGTGAAAGCAGCCATTTTCACAGACGGAGACGCAGACTTGTCGCTTGTTTCAGCACCACGGACAGTTACACAACGTGCGAACGCCCTTTGTATATTTCAGCACCTCGGACAGAGACTTATCACATCGCCATGGTGTTCGTTTCATGACTGCGCTCGTATCTGAAATCGCTCGTATCTCAAATCAACGTTTCCCATTCCAATAATGGAAATGCCATTAATGTGTTCACATTTGGTATCTTTTCAATTTTTTTTTTTTTTTTTTTACAATAAAAAAAAATAAATAAAATAAAAATAATGACGACCAAGTGACAGTTTGTATGTCCATATAAATATGAGTGAACCCGATATGCAGCTGACATGTAGAGAAATGGGCGTCAAGCGGATGAACGTCTCTTACCATCAGACTCGGAAGCCGCACGGAAGATGAGGTGGCTGCTGGGTAACGGCTGAGTGATGGAGCCCACCGTTTCCCCTTTGGGACCCTGTAAGGACCTTGAATTATTCAATTGAATTGAACGGCTCTCAAGAGTTTGTTTGTTAGGGAGGTGGTGAGTGAAATCAATAATCAAGCGGAAACACTTTAAACACAATCAGGGTTGCAGTGGATTGGATTCTTTGTGCATGGGTTTTTTTTTTTTTTAGATGTTCCCTTTATTTTGCACTCCTGTTGAATTAATCTATGGGAAACAAAGGATTTAAACCGCTCACATTATTCTCATCCTGCCATTATGACTGAGTAATAATCCGGAATGGGTTGATGGGGTCATCCTTTGTCATGTGTCATATCGTTAAAAGGATCATTTTGGATTTTAGGTTCAGACAGTTAAGTCAGAGGCAAAATTACAATGAACGACTCCCCGTTAGCAATATAAATTGCGACAGTAAAGTCATCATTTTTAACTGTTAGAGAGGTGCGAGTACCAAGACCAGTATTTGCTGCGTTCTTGTGGCTGTTTTACTAAAAAAGTACTAGTGGTATCGGTACTTGGTATCGGTGCCTACTAAATAATTGCATACTGAAAAAATTGGCATATATTATAAAGAAATTCAAAGCTTATCATTTCTTACAAATAAAATAAAATAATGGTTAAAAAAATAATTACACACAATGGGGATTTTAATTTTTTCATTTTAAATTACATAGCATTAAATGGTTTTATTGTTTTTTGTTGTATTGTTTTTTTGGTTTTGCTGTTTTGATATCATGTGAATATCTAGTTATATAATTTTTCAATTAATACAAATTTAACATCCAGCCAGCTGTCTTGATGCATGTTTCTCCTTAACGGATCATTATAATAACTACGTTTTTTTTTTTTTTTTTACTCAACTATTATTTCAGCTTGCACCCTTGGCCATATTCCATAAAATGCAATCCTTCCGTGCACCGAGAGCTGAGTTGGTCCTGATGAGGCCGAATAAAGCTTTCGTAGATTTCTCAAGTTACATGGGCATATTCTGACCTTGACGGCCCAGATGGACTGCTCGAGGGGGTGAAAGAGCTTGAAGCAGAAGCCGTCCTTCTTGGAGGGTCGCTCGATGAGCTCGCAGGCGTTGAGCAGAACCGTGCCCACCCACTGGCCGTTCTTGTGGGTCTTATAAATGAGCAGGACGCCCGGTTTCAGCACGCACCACAACTTGGTCCAGCTCTTCAGGGTTCCGCGGATCTGCGGGTGAATTACAGGTTTATTCCTGACAGCAAAAATCTGATAAAAAAAAAAAAATTAAACTGGATGAAAGAATCATTAAAAGCTTGTTTTTACCTTCAACCAGTCAGCCATGACAATGACAGAAGGATCCGTGATGGTGCTGAGTAGCTCTTTTGTCGCCCTTTTCTTCTCTTCCCTGTAGTTCTTCTTTTGAACCTAAACACATCATCATCACACTTTCCACAAACTATGCCATGTAATCAAATCAAGAGTAATTTGCCCTTTTAACAAATTGTGTTAACATGTTTTTCCAATGACAGCCGATGACATCATTGGTTATCAGGCTATACATAACACGGGCGTCTTAAGTGCGTCCGGATAAACAATGTGTAAGCTGATTTCAGCGGCGGGTTTTTACCTTGAGGGACTCCTTCTTGGTGAGCTTGCCTCCAGACGCGGACACGTCCTTGTCGGAGCCATTGTACAGCTTGGTCTCCGACTGCGAATGCGCCAAACGAAAAATTATTTCAAATGAAATAAGATGACAACATTCGGGATGTGGATTATTTTAGTATTCAACTTAAGTTTAAGTGTCACTGAAGTCGGGAAACAATCATTCAAAAGGAAATAAATTAACATGATAAACAGTGCTGCGCAATTAATCGAAATTCAATTACAATGACGATTATTACACGATTGGCACATTTGTATAAAACGATTATTACTATTACATATAAAACATTGCTAAAATAGTTCAAATTTTATTGAATTGAAATTATTTATTGAGATTTATTTAAGTATATAGCAAATAAACTCCAATGAATTGTTTCTTTATACAAGGAAACCAGACTTGAATTTACACTTATGCACTTTTTTTTATTTTTATTTTAAGATGAAATAAATTTGATTTGGCTTCATATTGCTTCCATTTATTTCTTTTGTTGTACTCAAAAATAATATTTTAAATAATCGTGATTTTAATTATTACAAATTTTTTTTTTTATATAATCGAGCAGCACTAAAAATAAATATAAATTAGATCAAAAAGCATGCCTATTCTCCTCACAATTTACTCCACGCAAATAATGAGATTTTATACGATAATCAATATTAATAATTAATAACAATAAGCAAAAATGTTTATTAAAATAAAACAAATAAAGAAAAATCAAGCTTCATCTGCTTTGCTTCGCCTGTAAAGCAATGGCTTTTCACGGTAGCCCAAACTTAGCACACGATGAGCTGTATCAGACCTATAAAAGGCCTACAGGAGGTGTGGGAATGCGTCTGCCAGTTCGCTACGCGAGCCAATCGGGACTCATATAGAGCCCAGAGACAGACGCGGATGAGACAGGATCATTAAGTCGGGTTAAATAAGCCCTGAAATAAACGCCAGCAAAGCAAAGCAATGCGGAAAGTTCCAGAACAAAAGAGTTAAAACAAAACTATTTTGCACGGCACGGCTGGATAGTCTGAGACAAATGCCGTGAACATTTTTATCATCGCGCTCACCTTGCTCTTGGATATGGAAAGCGAGTCCTCTTTCAAAGGCAACGACAAAAGGTCCTCCTTCCCTCTCTCGAAACCTGTCGAAAAGGGGGGGGCAAAAAAAATATATCAACACATCCACATGACAAAAGCAGAAACTACAAAGACTATCACGCATGTTGGTGATTTTTTTTTCTTTTCCAAGTGACGACTCTAAAACGCTCCTACTGGTTGGATGCCAGCCCGGAACGAAAAAAAAGAAGAAAAAAAAAAAAATTCCAACCTCCTTATTAAAGTTTGTTTTCACACGGGTTAAGTCGGCCGGACCATCTGCACCCACTTGACGCGCATCCCCCATGCCAACCTCTGGCGGTAAACACGTCAAGGGCAATTGAGGCACTGAGATGGCATGACTCAGCATCCTCTTCCTCTAGATTTGAATGCGCACCGTTTCCAAGTTTGACACTTGGAATACTGCGGCATGTAACCGGCAAGTCTGCTGCAAAGCACCGAACGTATCAATTTTCCAATCAAAACTACGAGCTTCATGTTCTCAGATGGCGGAATGGCTTTTTTTTTTTTTTTTTTTTTTATCCTTTCAATGAGATAATGGCGACATTGTTGATAGATTTCACAGGGGGTTTAGATAAGGTCACATTCTTGTTTCGGCTGCCTCGGCTACTCTGAAAATGCTCTGTAGGGGGGGGTTTCATTGTTGGGGGCTCTTGAATACGGCATTTTATGTTACACGTGTAAAAAAAAGAAGAAAAAAAAATGAGGCAAGAGTCCAACATTGCACGGTGCAGTCTTTATTAGTTTTTACCCGGGCTGGGACGATACACTTTTGTCACGCCCAATACGGAACCTGATACTTAAATATTATAAAGTATTAACCTTAAATACCTTGAATTATTAAAAACAAAAAATTATACGCCCGCAACGTATTGAAACTCACAAAAAGTATCGCGATACATCGCAAAACGCTATTTTTTCCCAGCCGTAATTTTTTAGGAACGCACCACTCTCGAGAAAAGGACCTGGCGTGTGCCGAAACAGTGAATCATCATCATGCATGACACAGAATCTGAAAAAAAAATTAATTTGATTTTTGTGATATTAAATATACGTCACGATATAAATTACATTTGCTAGCTTGCGGGTTTCATATTAGCGAAACGCGACCGAGGCAATTAGCATCTTGACATGCGACAACAGTTCGTTGTAACAGAGAAAAGCTGGTCACTTTTCAAAATAAAATATTTTCCAGCCTAAAGTAATAATTAAACTTAAGTGCTGAAATTTTTTGGTTTCTTTCATTTATGCGGTCCGGCTCGCCCAAAGTGGCCCTCAACCTAGAGGTTGGGGACCGCTCGTGTAATACATTTGCTAAGACATTTCAGACACTGTACAACAAAATGACGCGCGAGTTGAGACCATTATCGTTAACGCATTATAGCATGACAAAAAAAAAAAAAAAAAAATGTTTTTTAGGGAGCAGATTGACGGCAATTTGTCCTGTGTGGGTTTTTCGCCAACTGCCTCGTTATTATTTTAGCAGATGTCTTTGAGGGGAAAAAAACCTCAAAACAAGCCCGTCTTCGCTAAAGGGAAAATGAGAACAAACCTTCTCGGTCTGTGGCATCCAATGTTGACTGTTTTGACAAATTTTTATTTGCACTGCACTAAAATAAAAAATAAGGGAAATAGTAAAGAGATTTTTTTTTTTTGGGGTGATTATAAAACATAAAAGCAGTCGTTTAGAACATTTAGACTGATTACAATTATTGAAGCAAAAACGCAGCCCCGATTAATCGAGTTGTATTCAAAGGTGCCAAGTTAGGTTGCGTCGCATGCTGTCCGCTCATTTAAATTTACAACCTCCAACTCTTCTGTCAGTTCACGTGCAATTGGAAGGGAAGGCGTTGCCCGTTTTTTTTTTTTGCCTTGAATTAAAAGTGTAAACAGCTGGTCGTCAGAAAAGAGGGGATTTAAAGACTTGGTAAATCGAATCGTAAAAATCGAGAAATGAAACCAGCATGAAATGAATGTGGGCTATTTGAAATTTGATATGTTATGCATGAAAAGGTTAAATAGCCTTCCCAAGCACCAATCAACGGCGAGAGAGAGAGAGACCATCGAGTTTAAGATGAGCCGGAGCCAGGACAACAAACGGCGTCGTGACTCACCAATCCCAAACCTCAGCTGTATTCCCACAAATTGAAACGACGTGCAACACAATAGAATTTGCACAGACAAAACAGTACGGCAAAGCAATAAGAGCGAGCAGCTGTCGTCTGCGTTTTGTCTCGCAAAAAAGAAATTGGTGCCTTGTTAGCGATTCAAAATCAAGAGGCTGGAGCTCTGGCTAGGGGGGGGGGACAAACATGCATCAACTTTCAAAGCAAACGGGGACAACGGCGGGCTGACTACATTTTAGTTCGAATTTAGTTACTACAACCTGGAAAAAAAAAAAAAAAAAAAAAAAAAAAATGGGGACGACTGACGACATTTTAGTTCGAATTTAGTTACTACAACCTGGAAAAAAAAAACAAAAAAAATAAAAACATAAAATCACATTCCATTCAATTTTAATGCGTTTTGTGCTATTTGGTTGCCAATGACGACGTCACAATACGAGACAACGGCAAAATAAACGTGTTAACTAAACTGAAGTATGGCTAAAAGATTTTTTTATTGTGTTTAGCGATTTCATTTCCGAGAAAAAATGTTCTGTCGGCCATTGTTAATGATGACCGCCATTGGTATCAGCTGACATGAAAAAAAAAAAAAAAAGGCTGGTATCAGACTGATACTGATACCTCGTATCGGTACTCACCCATCTTTAATAACAAAATAATAATTTCATTCAGATTAGTTTGATAAAAAAATAATATTTATACATGAACCAATAAACATGAAAAACAAGTATTTATTCATTAATTTATTTTTAATTTATAAAATAATAGGCATAGTTGTTTCTCTTTGATAGAGTTCTCCTTCAATCAAATTGACAGTTAATTATATTAAAATAATATTTTCAGTTTAAATAAGAATGTGTAAATAAGTCGGTAAATTAAAGTATGTTTGTGGTTACGCCCCCAAAATAAAAATTTGCCTCCGACATATGCAAAAAAAAAATAAATAAAAAATAAATAAATAAATTCCCAAATTATGGAATTTTCTGAATGCAGTGTTAACATTTGGTGCGCACTCCCGTATTTGGGACTGTAAATATAAAACCGCATTGGGACAGTAAAGCAAACATCGCAAAGTCAAACTATTGAACAACACAGATCATGTTAACACGCCGCAAAGTTAGCAAACATGACATGAAAAGGCGTCCTGGCTGGCCCACCAGCGTTAATCTCGCGTTGCCACGGCAACAACCGAAGATTCCGTTCACCATCAACGTGATCGGAAAGTAGGAACTTGACCTCAAGTTGTTCAGTTGTTTCAATGGAAAGTAACCAAAGGAAGCCACGCGTGGACTCGACACAAGTCACATCTTCTCTAATGACTCAGCATCACTAATAATCCAAACACGTCAATCACAAGGCACAACTAAAAGATGGACGACTTGACTACCCCTACTGTCTTCCCGACACCCACCTGACAACGAAATGGGCGACAGCTCGTTATAACCCCCGAAGGAGGCATTGCGGATGAGTTTGCGTCCGTCCGGGTGCGGGGGTCGCAGCGAGGCCGTGCCGCCGCACGTGGAGAAACGGCGACGCCCCAGCAGGCCCTCCTCCTTCATCATGGGGGCCGGCGGGCGATGCCTCGGCGAGCGGGGCGGACGGACGGGTGGGGCGTGAAGGTAAGTGGGGTTGCTGGCTGCGGTGGTTGAGAAACCCCCGGGGGAGAGGGTGAAAGGGGGGGGGGCGTCCCGCGCTCCTACGGCGAGCCGAGCAAAGTGAACCGAAAGAAGAGAAGACAGAGCAAAAGAGCTCAGAGTGGAGTGCGGTTTTTCCTCGATGCGTCCCTCAGCTGACTGCTCCCTCCTTCTCTCTCTCTCTCGCCCTCACTCGACTGTGAGCGACGAGGCACGCAGCACACTGGAGCTACCTCAAAGCCCCTCCTACTCACTCCCCTCCGGATGGGAAGGAGAGCTGCATCCAAGTTGGGTGGGGGGGGGGGGGGGTTTAAGGAGCCTACCCTAGGTTTAATGCTTCACCACGGGAGATGTCCAATTAATTTGGAGCAAATAGATAGACAAAATGCGGAGACAATTGAAGAAACCCAGACACGACACCCAGTTTAAAAAATAAAATAAAAATAAAATAAACAACACAAAAGTGTCAAAGAGTATTATTTTTGTTGTGAAGGTGTTATTACAGTGTTATTACACGGGGGGAAAAAAAAAACAATCTACTTAATTAATCAAACAAATGCACAACATTTAAAAGGTACAATCCAATCAAACAGGAATGCAGCTTGCAGTCGAGAATTTTCTTTTCATTTTGAATTTAATCGTTAATTATACAATTCAGTCAATACGTTTAAGTTTAATCACTAAAATACCTTTTTCTATATTCAAAAGTAGTATTAATGTTTAAGCGGCACAAAATGTTACAATGTTATTAAATCCATTTTTTAGGGAAAAGAAACCTGCCTTTTTTTTTTTTCAGTGACCACCTAGGCCAACTAGTTACCGTAATTTAACTCGGTCACTGCCATTGACGGGTATAGAAGCCGAAAAGTGCGAGTTGGGTCACTCCAGTCAAATTTGGATATTTTTTATTTTATTTTTTTTTTTTGGGAGGGAGCGTTTGGTGTTCTATTGGAAAATGAAGCTGCTTTAAGGCTCAAAAGTGACCTCGCGGTGACACTGCAACTAATGGATTACAAGTCAGCGACACCACGCGGCTTTAGTCATACAAAGACATAGCAAGCAGAACTAGTCGTCACATGCCGCTAACCACGTCAAACGCAAAGCTTCCGGGTTGAAACGGCATCATTTCCAAATTGTCTTACTTTAGATCCACACGGCGTCAGCCCAGACAAGCCTCCGGCCATCCGAGCGTAGCCGAGTCCCTGCAGTTAGTGTCGTCTCCATCGTAGCGTCAAATTGACTTCGTCTAGCTTCTCCGTCACCCCTAGTCCCTCTTAAGAGCGCTCATTGGATGAGGTCGTAGGTGAACGAAGCGACACCGCGAGGAGATTGGCCGAGTGCGAGGATAAGGCCGGCCTTCCGATGGAATGACAACGCCGTGAACAGGCCGTAATCCCAGAAGCTGAATTTAAATCCGCACTGACCCCATCTGATCTGCTGCTCACTGTTTACCTCGGCCCTTTTCTTTCTTTTTTTTTTTTTTCCCCAACCGCCCAATCACATTGAAAAGCCACGTCAAACAGCCTTTTCAGGGTTTATTTGCGCTTCGATGAGTCATAAAGAGAGTAGTGCCAAAGACGCTCTAGTGATTAGTGATGATGCAGCAGCCTAACAAAATATCCATGGGGTTGGGGGGGGGGGGGGGGTGCTAAAAAGAAATGAATATGATATACTCACCGGTGTTCTTTATCCTCTGCGAAGACAAGTCAGTCTCTCAGTCTCTCAGTCTCTCAGTCTCTCAGTCTCTCTCTCTCTCTCTCTCTCTCTCTCTCTCTCTCGCTCTCGCTCTCGCTCTCTCGCTCTCTCGCTCTCTCTCTCTCTCTCTCTCTCTCTCTCTCTCTCTCTCTCTCTCTCTCTCTCTCTCTCTCTCTCTCTCTCTCTCTCTCTCTCTCTCTCTCTCTCTCTCTCTCTCTCTCTCTCTCTCTCTCTCTCTCTCTCTCTCTCTCTCTCTCTCTCTCTCTCTCTCTCTCTCTCTCTCTCTCTCTCTCTCTCTCTATATATATATATATATATATATATATATATATATATATATATAAGAATTATTTTGGGGCATCTGGACTCTCAGACGCCAGCGTCAGAGCGAGTTTTGCGCGGACAAGTTCACACACCCACTCGCCAGTCTGTCTCGGACACTCGGAAGAAATAATCAGAGCAGCTCGTGTACTTTTCCACCTAATGCTTCAGCACGACAAGTTCACTGTGCAGTCATATAATTGTGGAGTCAAAATCAAGTCTGGACGGCAATATGAATCCATTGCTCGAAGGTATTTCACTGAACTTTCTACAAGTCGTACTTTCCGAAATGACAAAACTAGTGCGCTTGTGTATGAAATTCACTCTTAACAAAATGGATTTTGAGGCAAATCAACTTCACCATGTGACTCACAAAAAATACTATCAGTATATTTTATTTTTGGTCATTTAAAAAAAAAAATACACTTTCATGTATTTTAACCTTTGCAATTAATAAGGAATTAAATTACACTTTTGCACAAATTAAATTACTTTTTTTTTTACATTTTAAAGGTAACATAATGCATTATTTTTGGTCAAATTATCTATTATAAAAAAATAAAAGTGAACACAAAATAAAAATCTGATTCTTTATGGAAAATTGACTACTTAGTTTTCAGAACATTTGCCCAGCCAATTAGAAATCGCATGTAACAGGCACTACCACCTGATATCCACAAGAGGGCATACTAACACAACAACAAGGCAGAGTGGTCAAAATCCATATCTTTTTTAGTTTTTAATTTTTTTTTAAATTTCTTTTATTTTAGTTTTAGTTTTAAAAGTGTCATCAAGCAAAGTAATTCAGTTTTAAAATGGCACCTTATAAGGGAAGGCTGCGCACAATGTACTGAGCAACAAAGAGGTATGCGTGCTGCAAACCACTTGAGACTGAATGAGTCATTGTTTCAGCACTAGGTGTCTGGAGAAGGTTTTAAAAGCGGGAAAAAAAAAAAACACAAGCGCACAACCCCAGCAGCTCGGCGCCATAATGAGGTCTGTTTGAGGTTAAGTGCTTCATAAATAAAGCACAGGCAGTATTTAGATGTCATTTTGCGGATTCTCCACCAAGGAAGATGACATAAAAGTGGGAATGTGAGAGTGTGGTGTGAAAGCAAGCCATTAAATGCTGACTTGAAAAATATTTCATTTACTTAATACATATCCACCAATGTTATGGTATACGTTGTTTTAGATTTGACTGAAAGTTAGTTTTTGTGATATGCAGAATGATTGCACAAAAAAAACGTTTGTGATAATAGACATTATTCTGTTTTTTTTTTTTTTCCACAAGGAGCTACCATTGACTTTGAGTGATTCAGATGAACTGTGCAATAACATTTTAAAGTGTTGTAAAAAAAAAATAGCAAAATGGTTAAAACATTTAAATGCATCCAAATATTTTTTTAAATAGCAGGAATTCAGAGATTAAGTCAAAACCATTTTTTTTTTTTAAATTAGAACGACAAAAATATATTTTTCAGCCAAATTTAAAATTTGAATGAGAATCGCATCATAATAAAAAATATTGAACAATATTTTTATAATGATCAAAAAAAACAAACTAAAATAAATATTAAAATGTTCAGTAAAATTCACTGTGTTAGTGAGGTAAGTGACAATTCAAACATTGATTTAATTAATCGAATTCATAAAGGCGTAGCAAAGTCCCAAACGTACCGTGACTGTAGCTGACGCCCGGGCTGAGTGACGACGGAGAAGCGATATGTTCCCGGTTGGGTGTTTGAAGGCCTGCCTCCCTCTCCTTGTCCCTGTCCTTGTCCCGTTCCTTCACCTGGCGCTGGCTCATCCTGCCTGGCGTCAGAAAAACGGCGTCATCACCGGACACTACAGCTGCTGCTGGAGAGACAGAAACACATGGATGTGAGAATCCATCATGAACATTTATTTATTACCACTCATTTTTCAAGTGCATATTTTTCATTCGTTTTACTCAAGTAATAATAACAGCCTTTGTCAAGAAGTTGCTGGATGCCAGCTTTACAGATACCACGTAAGCTACAATATAATGAAGACAAGTCACACCACATGCTTATTTTTCGTATTTTTCTTCAAGCAATTAAATGCAGCGTGGCATCTAAGGTCAGTGGCTTACCAGAGGTGGCATGGAGCTCTCTCAACTCTGCAGGGTGCTAGCAGGTGTGAAAAAAAAAAAGAAAAAAAAAGCAACGGGCGGGTCGGAAGGGGTCAGGGGAAAATGGAGCGTGTGAAAAGAGAGATGGATCAGGTGTGGGAGAAAGTAAGATCAGAACAGCGGGAGGGAATCCTCCATGCGTTGGCGGCGGCGGCGGCGTTTTGCGTGCAGTGGCCATCAACGGCAGGAGGAGAAGCCGCAGCCAGCGAGTGCAACCAAAAAGACACACACAACAAAACAAAAAGAAATGGGGGTTGGGGGGGGGGGGGGGAACGGACATTAGTTCAACGAAAATAGAAACAGGACACATAATTTGACATGGCGATGGACGGTGAAATGAGGAAATGGGTACTAAATAAATATATTTATCGCGATCATGGATCTCATACACAAATGTGGCAATGTTCGGAATCAAGCAATCACACTGACAATCATTTTAAAGCGAGTCTGCCATTTTTTTAGTAGGCTTTTCTTGACATGGTTTGACTTGGTATATTCATTAAGTTTTTTAATTTTAACGTACCCTCTCAAAAATTTTTTTTTTTCCAATTGAGTTGCACAGTTAATAATCAACATCAATGATAAAGAAAGTTTTGAAATTGTATTTTTTTTTTTTTAAATATAAAAAAACCCCGTCATTTAAACAGGGGTGTGTAGACTTTTTATGCCCACTGTATATCAGACCTGTCATTTAAACAGGGGTGTGTAGACTTTTTATGCCCACTGTATATCAGACCTGTCATTTAAACAGGGGTGTGTAGACTTTTTATGCCCACTGTATATCAGACCTGTCATTTAAACAGGGGTGTGTAGACTTTTTATGCCCACTGTATATCAGACCTGTCATTTAAACAGGGGTGTGTAGACTTTTTATGCCCACTGTATATCAGACCTGTCATTTAAACAGGGGTGTGTAGACTTTTTATGCCCACTGTATGTTAGATAGACACACCCCCATCTTCTCTTTTAAAAAAAAACAAAAACAAAAAAACATGTAAAAATTATTCAGCATTTCACGTCCACCTAGATTGGACTTCCAACTCCGAATAATTGAATGAAACATCACTTTCCGACAGAATATAATATAACACATGTTAGAAAACTGGAGATCACAGTCAGGATTCCCAAATCCTCAGTCAGACAAAAGACAAGCCACTGATTGGATATTCTTCCGTTAATTAGGAAGCGGCACCCGGGTCGCTACGATGTGATTGGACCGAAGCTTTTCGAGGCATTCGCTGAGAGGATCAAGCGCGCCTAAGAGGTGCTTAGAGAACAATAAGGCGAAAGGATTACAGGACTGTCAGAAGATTTGTGGCATAGCACCAACATCGTCTTTTTCCCCCCCCTTTTTTTTTTCTCAATGAATCGCACAGATGACACTTATGCTTTAGCTACGCCTTGTATATCGTGAAACGACATGCGAGTAATTTAACACACTTCATGGAAATGTGTATAGCAGGTGTGGGCAAACTACGGCCCGGGGGCCACATGTGGCCCGTTAAACGTTTTAATCCGGCCCGCCAAACTGGAAAAAAAAAAAAAAAGTAAAATGAATAAACCTTGTTAATGTTTTATTTTCTAAATACTGTAGCGTGCCAAAGATATATTTTGTTGTAATGCTTTTGTTAAATTAAATTAAATGTATAAACACTCCGTCCATCTGCTCCTGGTCCGGCCCCTCTGTCAAATTTTAGAACCCATTGTGGCCCGCCAATCAAAGTTTGCCCACCCCTGATCGATAACATCAAAATATATAAACTACTTTAAAATTTTAAAAGAATATTAAAATACTTTTTCATTTTAATTTTTTTTTATTTACATTTGCAACCTCAAAATGACCCGCCATTGGATATGGGAAATGAACCATGGGACAACGCCTGATCACCTAGAAGACAATTGACATCTTAATAACACCGCCTAAATGTATTTAAATTCAAATGAAAAAAGACAAAGCGAAAACAACCAGTATGAGAAAAATGCCAAGATTGAGGCACGCCAAAGGCAGCTTTGACTACAGCACTCGCTCTAAGATGACGAGCGCTTGCTTACTATGTATAAAATATCCCGTGTTACGTAATCACCCACAGCTTACAGTCTCGCTGACCCATTTTTTTTTTCCTCAGTAGCAGGAGAACAGGAAGATAAAAAACGTTTTATTTTTCTGCTTCTGAAGGGCAACCCGCCCCAAACCTTGGACACCAAATCATCAACTCCAGTAAGCGTGAACTGTGGGTCGAATACTAAAAAAAAAAAAAAAAAAAATGAAATACAAGCGGTGAGTCATCGCTGTCGTGTGACAATATTTCTTCAGAAGACACTGAGAGAATATATTGATAAAAAATTATCTCATTGATAAGATTTCCATCACTTCTATTCTAATTATAAAAATAAAATGTAAATATGCAACTCAAAACAACCGTAAACATTGCTTTTAAGAAGACTCCGCCCCTCCCGTCCTACACATATTTCGATTAATCTCCTCCGAGACTTGTAAAGTCTACTTCCTGTTCATTCACATCCTCGCTTGCTTCCCATTCATTGAGTGGGAAAACTACAGCAGGCGCTGGCGTCACACTGGCTTGATCCATCAAAAACTAGCACATCTGCCTCGGTCTGGCAAACACAAGACATTCCGACTCAAGTTCTACAGTCAGTGGATATTTTTCTATTTTTTTTCCCGAACCAAATACATTGTACGATATTAAACATACTCTCTTAGGATTTCTAATAAAAGTCACTGGAGGTGACCTGACAACCTGACACCCGCCCCCACGTAGGCTGCATATCATCAGATAGCGTTTCAGCGTGTCTGTCTTCGAAATGGGACATGCGTGGGGGGGGGGGGTTAAATGATGTAGGCGGGCTCACGCAGAGAGCGGCGGTGGCGGACTCGGTTTCATCCCTGCAAGGGGGACAGAGGCTCAGGGACGCTACATGAAGGTGACCCCAGAAGAAAGGAGGGGGGGCTTATAGTGTGATATAAAAAAAATGTCAAAAGTGCAATTGATGGATCCATCAAAGCAAAGCGCGTGACATCAGAGCAGCCTTGAAAAACCAAACAGGCTCCTCGGCCTATTTACAAACTCAGCTTTTTCAAACTTGACACACTACAAGAGTGTTTTTGCTTGTTTAATCTGGGTGATTTAATTGAATAAAATTGTATAAAAACAAACAAACAAAAAAAAAAAGCTTTGAAACCGCCGTCTGGAACATCAAACAATACGCAATTGTCGCTCTTCTTAAATTACAAAACCAATGCTGCTGGTCTGGGTCCGAGCGTCTGGTTCTTTAAAATCCGTACCGTCAGTGAACGCATCCTCAGCTGTCAAGCAGCCTCAGAAACGTCCCTCCTGCCAATAGTCTTGATCAGGTAAATTTATCAGCAGCAGGATCACTACACATGTGATGCAGTTCTCGGCCATTTACCAAAAAAAAAAATAAATAAATAAAATAAGCTCGAACAGCCAGACTAAAATCTCACAAACAACGTCAAGTGTTCCAAACAGTCTTCGAGACTACTTCCTGTTTGCTACTTTGTCCGAGGCCCCCTCGCGGAGGCAGATAAGAGAAAAGCATACCGTGTGGAGGGAGGTGAGCTTGCTCCTGCTGTTGCTGCTGCTGTTGCCGTGGCGGCTTCAACTGAAGGGAGGAGACAAGGCAGGGAGCCTCACGCGTTTATTCCCCCCTCTCCTTCACTCAACGTCCTCCTGTGTTTATTTGTCGCCTCACCCCTCCTTCTTCTTCTTCTTCTTCTTGCGCTTTTAACACAAACCACTACTGAGCGCTCTGTTGCTGTACTTCTATTTAATTGGATTCTTTATTACATCACTCTGACTCTTTTTTTTTTCAAGGGGGGGGGGGGCATCATACAAATCATCAGAGCGACAAGGAAGTGGGCGTGTTTCTAAAGGGCTAAAGTGGAAGCTACAATCGGGACCTTGTCTTGTGTACGGGAGGCAGTTATTGGAGCGCTTAGGCGTCCTGAGGGACAGCCTCCTCGTGCTCATGTTGACTGAAGCCCTTCTGCGCCAATAAACCAAAGCGCCCACATCAGCCCACAGAAAGACACGTGCGCGACCAACCCCGCGGCGGTTATCATGGAACCAATAACGCGAGCTGAAATGCACTCGCCTCTGCTAGTGCTCGCCAACGCGACTGGTTAACCGCGTCGAAAGTGGAGATGAACAGAAGTTGTCACGTGGTGTGAATTACGGAAACGATCAAATCCACAGTCAAGGAATCAAAAAAAAAAAAAAAAAAAAAAGGAGATATTGAGCAGGATGGATGCAGCTCATCTTCCAATAACAAACACTGGAAAACATTGAGTAGAAAAAAAGATGTGATTTTAATGGATTTTTTTCTGTTAAGTTTAAAAAATTCTTCAAAACAACATTTACTTTTAATTCCAGTAATGGCATTTCCTTTATCCTGATTGCGGTTTCTGGTATGAGCGATATGTGCAACCACACTGGGGCCCCCTCCAAAGAAAATAGTACTTAATATTTTATCAATGGGGAATTTGCACCCCCTTGTGGAGACATCAGGGATTTTTTTTTTAAAGGATTTTGCGAATAAACAAAGTGAGAGGTTGGCAATGTCAAGGAAGTGTGACATTGTTTCCGTTTTTTTAGATTTCTGTAACTTGACATTGTCAACCGCATTGTGCGGATGGTACAGTACATTAATCATCTTGGGTAATGAGCCACATGCTGCTTCACCCAGATATCATTTTGATCTGTTTAAAGGGGAAGTCAACCTAAAAAAAAAGTATTTTCAAAAAAACGCTCAATGCGTCTTTACTAGTCTAAACATGGAATTCTGGTTAATATTGTGTTTGTGGAATATAAGTAAAGCAGCACAATCTACCCGTTTTTAGCCATCTCTTGGGGCGGCCATTTTGTCACTTCTATCGACTGAAAATGACATCACGATTTCGCAGGTAACAACCAATCACGGCTGACCTGTTTTCTGAAGCTGAGCCATGATTGTTCGTTACCTGAACCCTGAGCAACTGTGATGTCATTTTCAGTCGACAAAATGGCCGCCTCATGGACATAAAGAAGACAACGCAATCTAACCTTGCACCTCATGCACTGTTTCCAATGACCTCAGTCGGCCCCCTTACCGCTACACAGCTGTAAAAACGCTTAATGTGTTTTTAATTGTCCTGAGAGGCTTCAAAGAGGTCTTTTGAGAAAAGTGACGCTTTAACGGCCGCCTTTTTAAAGGGGAGCACACACATGCGTGTCTTTTGAATCGTTGCAGCCATCCTTCTCACGGCAGCGTCAATAAATCCATCCTGTCGCGATTTCTGGTCTCGCGCTCAGCAAGAATCTCGACACTAAAAGCCGAACGCTGTCAGGGAATGACTGCCAAGGTACTTCCATTTTTACCTCCTCTGTTTACTTCAACTCATTTACTTTAGTGGAATCAATACGTCCCAACATTCATGGCTGTGACGTTTGCTATGCAAGCAGAAAAAAGCTGAAGCAAATTCACCCCCCCCCACACTCCTGCCTGGAGCTGATATTCACCTTTGCTTTTTTTTTTCCGAGGCAAGCTCATTCCTGACAGGTGAGCTGACATTTTTTGCTTCGGAGAAGAAAGAGTGTCTGAGCCTCGCTCTGGCATTTCGAACTCATTTGTAGTAGTTGAGCTAAAATGAGAGGAAGGGTTTAATTTCAAAGGTGTGTCAGAGGTGGGTTTTTTTTATTTTTTTTTAAAAGGAAGATTAGTCGGTTTTATTGGGGGGGTTGGGTTATTTTCGTCAACCATTTTGTTTGTTTAATACCAGCACACGTCAAAAATACATGGCAGGCTGTGGTACACATCAAGGTTGAGATATTTTGGCTTTTTTATTTGATTTTTTTTTAACATTATTTGGTAACATTCCAACCCACAAACAGTGTGCTCTTGGTTGTGGTATTTAATTAAAAAAAATTGTGGACTCAAAAATTGGATGAAACATAATTCTGAAAAAGAAAGTTAGCCCAAATGCTAACGATGCTATTAGCGCACGAAAGCTACTGTTGCTACTATGCTTAAAAATTGTTGCTTTACGTGCCAATACATATAACATGCACCTCAAATAAAACAAACAATACATGGTGCCTTTTTTTTCTCAAATGGGGGCCAGGGATGTGTTAAATTCATTAATTATTCGGGGTAAAGCGTTTTTTTTATTCTGTGGGATTTGCACAGGAGAACACAGAATTGTGTCATTTTATTACAATGTAATTACAACCCATTTTTATCTTTTCGAGAAAGCATTGGCGCCCAGCGTAATGATTGATCAGCTGATCATGTGCTACCGCACGCGCCATCCCAGGGAGGTCTGATAAAATTCTTAAAGTTGGCAATCAAAAGAAACAGTTCATTGCCGTGATGACTTTTAGAAGCCTTTAGTCATTAGCGGCTTAATCGTGCGGGCACGAAGAGAGTCCGCATTAGTAATTATTCACGCCACGCTGAGAAACTCAACGCAAGGGCGAAGGGCTTTGGGGTCTGCGACCCAATAATCCCACTGTGTATCTTTTTGTGTGATGGCTTGTGAGAGAGACGCGGCCACGTTATCAGGCTATCTGCAATTATAATTGCACGCCCACTCACTGGCTTAAAAAAAAAAAAAGCGATGATGAGGGATTACAGTGGAGGTGAAATGAAAGGACAGAATGGCAAACCTGGGAGCTGAAATGCTGAAATGAAGGAAGGGGCAATTTAATGCGTAGCTGCTGACTGGAGCTCCCATCAGTCACATTAGAGGCTTTATGGAAGTGCTTGGAATAGATTGTGAGTTATGCTCTTTCATAAATTTGTCTTGGAGAAACACATGATCAAGGCAAAAGCCAACCCCGCAGTGACTCAGGTTTAACCAGAATTTGTTTTTTTTCCCCAAAATGAGATATTTGAAAATGCATGGTGAAAGATTACACTTTTTACATTATTTTTTTTTACGCATTAACAAAGACATGGATGCAGGCTTGGGAAAAAAAATAAAATAAATAAAAAATAAATAATAAAATAAAAATAAATAAAAAATAAATAAATAAATAAAATGAAAAAAATAAAATAAAAAATAAATAAATAAATAAAAAGCAGACCTTTAATGTATCGTCATTTGGGCTTCCATGGAATAAATCTGCATCACTTTAGAACCGCATTGCTTGTTTTTGCTTCCACAGAGATCTCATTATGCAGCCATTTTTGCTGTCTGAGAGACAAGGCTGTGCCACGGTAGCGTTATCAGGAAGCACTTTCAGGTAATTATTACGGCTAATCAAGTGTACTTCTGCAAACAATGTCGCTTCAGTGAAGAACTACAGCAGATACGCATTTGAGAAATAAATGGTTCGGGGGGGAACTAACCACTGTCAACAGGCAATTTCAATCATCAACCTCAAATTATGCATGTTTCTATTTCCAAAGCCTCAATCAAATCTTTAAAAGCGTTCTAAGTTGTTATCTTGGTGTCATTTTGGGACTTTGCCTACCATGTAGTGTGCATTATTCTGTCTGGGTATCGACTCACCAAAGTGGTCTCGGTCTCCTGTTGGGACTCAGAAGAAGACTTCATGGTCATGTTCAAGCTGAGCCGAGGGGCCTGTCAGCACAGCTCAGATAAGTGCATATCTGTCAGGAGAGTGAGGCAATACAAAAGGGTTACGGCGGCAGGAAATGATTACAGGCGGCAACTGACAGCTTGTAGACTTCCTTCACTCATGACATTTGTAAGATCTGTCAAACCGTCAAGATGTTTCCTCCCGGAAATTCTGAATTCATCCATTTGCCTTGGGCTTGTTTCCCTTGTAGAAGCATCGAGGCATGTCATTGTTTGTAACCCTTGTCTATAATCCAGGGATGGTTACATTAGGAGGGCACTTAGGCCATTCAGCGGACCTGACAAAGATTTACTCAACGCAATCTGTGTCGAATGGTTTTACGTAGAAGTCTGAGAATGTACACCGATAAAGAAAAATCACACAGTTGGTATTTTACATTGATATTGGACGTGAACACCAACATTTACAACATTGCAGGGAAATTTTATTAATTTGGTCAAGCTCAAGTCTTTTATAGCCGAGGGTAAAACGCAAACAGTGATTCCAATCATTCTCAGAAATAAGAGCGAGCTAAGAATAAATGACCAAGAAATCATGTGAATTTATTTTTCTTCTTCAAAGGGATGGAACAATCACCTAGTATCCTAATGAGCGTAAGCTGTATAAAAATTTGATGGATGGGATAGGAATGAATATTCTAACCGCTTCACATGTTTCCATAGAATTCCTGAAACAGCAAATCCTACCACTTGATACACTTAAAATCAAAACACTCCTTTACAACTATCAACAGGAGTCCTGCAGGGCTCTGTACTAGGCCCAATCCTGTTCGACTTGTACATAAATGATCCAACTTCTGTGTGTGACAAATGGGCCATCATAATGTATGCTTTATTCATTTTAGTTTATATGATATATAAACTATATAATATAAAAAAGATAAATAAAAATAAATAAATAAACAAAGAAATTAAAAATAAAATAATAAAAAATATAAATAAATAATAAAAAAATTAATAAAATAAAAATATAAAAACTGTATAATATAGTTTATGTAATGCCAAGAAATGGCTCGTTGACCCACAAATATGTTAACTCCAATGTAAAAGCAAATTTTATTCCAAATGTTCTAAACTGTAATATGTATTTTTACTGACGATTATATATTTTACCTGTTGTACTTGTTCTAGTTTGTTTTCATTTAGTCTAGAATTCCCATGGCGAAGGGACTGCCGATCAAAACGAGCCTTTCAGCAATCTCGGGTGAATTTATTAAAACGTTAATTGAATATCAATGATCCTTTTCAAAGTAAAGAAGATGAATTTGAACCAATATAATACATTTTATGTACAAATAATCTGCTAGTAAAGGTATCGTACACTAGTCTACTATATCAGAAAATTTTCCACACTCTCTGCTCGCCTCTACAAAGCTGTCTTGTCCAATTCCACGCTTATAAAGATGCAAAACGTCCAACTGCGGGCATTTTGACGACATGCCAATACCAACACACAGACATTGCTGATGTGGCATTCTCTCTGAAAGACCTGTCACACGAAGACAGATGCTTCAGAAATCAGTCCATGAATCAGCCGTAAAGGTGGGAGGAGGAAAAAAATAAATAACACAAGCTCCCTGCGCCTACATCGAAGGCTTGATGAACTGCATTTTTTTCAACAAAGTATGTATAATGTTGATGGGAGAAAAAAAATGGAAGATGATTCCATTGGTGTGAGGCGCCGGTGAAAGAAAGTCTTTGTGGCCACTTTGGTCAGAGTTTGGACATTTTCACATAGAGCTGTGCTCACTGAGTAAACATGAACACATTTAATCCCAGCCGTTTTTGCAAGAGGAAACACCTCAATCACTGCGTTTTTTCCTGGCTTTTGACTGATTTTGCAAGGCCGACGGAATATTGTGTTTGAAAGATTTAAAAACATGGAGCTCTGACGCAAAAGGATAAGACGTATAAATACGTCTTTGGGAGGCGGGGACTACAATTTTGAAAACGTATATATACGTCTTATGGATTGAATGAGTTAATGGCTGCGTGTTGATGTATTTTCAATGGACAGTAGATTGATACTCTCATACGAGCTTTACATTTAATAAAGTGCAATTTCTTCAGAGTTGTCTTATGAACAGATATGAGTGGTGAACTCAATTTTGTGAAATTCTGATATGGCTTTGTGGTTATCCCATTTGACGTCATTGGAGCTACTAAACCTTTGCTGTAGATAGTTCAAGTAACCTTATTTAAAGTTATATAAAGACAACTTATCATAAAAAAATAACAATGAATCATAATTTAAAGTCAATCACGGAATTTCTGTTGCACAATGCCCACCATTTTATAATATGGAGTAGGAATGTGCAGCTCCATCAGTTAGACCAAAACGAAACGGAAAATTGTGGCAAGTTCAAGTCTCCTGTCTAATTGCATTCTTTCGGGATGACTCCAAAATGGAGACACACTTACGGCATAGCAGTTTCTCAGGACAGGATTGCCGTTTCTCATCACTATAGTGCGATATTTGGCAGAGACGTGAGAATATTTCGCCGCTGACAACACAGAAACAGTTTGCGATGTGGCGGAAGGTGAAACGACCAGAAATCAAATGACTGGGCATCTTTAAGCACTGCACTCACTGTAATATCATTTACGCCAAAGGAAATCATAAGGACGTTGAAAGAAACACATTCTCTTGATATAAAATCAGCGCGACAGTTTTTTTCTCAATAACTATGCTCCGATTGTTAATGTTTCATCAGCAGAGTGTCACCTTGTGATATGCCAAATCACACAACGCTTAAGAGAGTGAGAGAGATGACTCTCCATCCATCCGAAATGCCGGAGCCAGACGCGGATGGGAATGCTGATGAGCCGGATGACAAGGACCGAAGGAGTGAACCCCGCGAGGTGTCAAGGAGACTGTGATGACCTCAAACGCGTGTTCAAATCCTCTTAGCGCCGAAACAATGCAGCAGCTGGACATTTGGAGGACAGGAACACACAGCTACTCCCGAGATGTGCTGCGAAAATCTGTTGCGACGCACGCTGTCTGATTTGAACGTTTTAGTGTGTGTGTGTGCGTGCGCGCAAGAGAGCGTTACCTCTTACATAACATCAGAAGAGAGTTCGAGAGAGGGAATACAGGTGCCGACAGATGTTACAACATTCCGCCTTAAGATGTTAAGGTCTCAGCTCAGGTGACGTGTTTGACTCAGTGAGTCACTAAAGTCACATTAGCATTTGTTAGCAGACGTGCTATACAAACTGTGAAGTTATTCCCTTAAAAGAGATTCAGCACGAACAACGGATGAATTCCATCACATACATGCCAGACCGTAAACGCAGCGTGCACGTGTATCAAGAGAGCCAGGGGAACCTACCTCATGCAGCTTGGGCAGTCGAAGCACCATAACATTCACAACACAGACCCTGGAAGGAGGAAAAGATACAGAGAGAGAGAGAGAGAGAGCGGGAGAGAGACATTGAGATGACATCACCATATTTTCGCCCGCCTCCTATAAAATGTAGGCTGGTGCTGCAGGGCTGCCAGCGTCTGCAGGAGACGAGTAGAGAGCGCTCCCCCTTGTGCGTGCGTGTGTGTGTGTGTCGATCCATGTGTGTGGCACAAGCCTGGATGGCAAGCCTTATTTTTGTTTGTGTGGACGCGCAAGAAAAAAGCAACACTGAGTTTTATTTCAACACATTAGACGAGTGGTTTTCAAATTCTATACAAGCATCACATAAAAATAATTAACCCGCTGAGAATGTAAAATTCAGTAGCATAATAGGCTGTACTCCTAAAAAGTATATTTAAGAAAGCCACTGTAACATTGGGCACAGTTTCAACATGAGCAGTGACCTTAAAGAGGATGTCAAGCCCAAATATTTTTGGGCAATAATAAGTTCTATGCGTCTTCCGTGATCTAAACATAGCATTTTGTTTAATAATACGTATGCGGAATATGAGTTAAGCGGCAAAATCTACCCGATTTAGCCATCTTTGGAACGGCCATTTTGTCACGTGAAAATGACATCACAGTTGCTCAGGGCACAATTAACGACCAATCAGAAAACAAGTGACTGTGATGTCAATTTCAGTGGACAGAAGTGACAAAATGGCCGCCCCCAAAGATGGTAGATTTTGACGCTTAACTCATATTCCACAAACGCAATATTAATCAGAATGCCATGTTTCGATGAGAGGGCCAGCATGGAACATATTCTTGCAAAGAAAATATTTGGGTTGACTTCCCCTTTAATATTGTTATCAGAATGAATATTGGGCGTATTTAACTCATTTAATCCCAGATATTTTCACTCGAGGAAACCCTTCAATTACAGTGTTTTTCTGGATGTCAACTCATTTTGCAACAGAATATTGTGTTCTAATGCTATAAAAACGCGGAGCTATGACGCAAAAGGCTAAGACGTATAAATACGTCTTTGGGAGGCGGGGACTACAATTTTGAAAACGTATATATACGTCTTTTGGATTGAAAGAGTTAAAGGGAGCTTGCAAGTGTGCTTCAGATCCTGCTCTTGTTTTATGTTCAAAGCAGGAGATTGCACAGACAACGGTCGTTAATATCTGAAAATAATCCATCTTAAAGCCTCTCGTCGGCCTGGAAAACGACGGAAGCATACGCCGACTTTCAGACGCCTTTAGCTGGAGGCTACATGCGGGAGAAATGCAGGTACGCCGTCGTGGCTTTTCAAGGAGAACCTCTCGGCACGCGCGTATCAAACGGCTCCATCAAAAGCAATGAATCGTGTTAATCTCCAAAGGCCTGCAGCTGTGCACACAATTGCGATGTCTGCCTGAGTGAATTACAACGTGACATGAGTTCAGCCGAGCCTTATCATCCAAGTATACATCAAACAAGCAAGTTCGAGAGCAACTACAGCAAACATAAAAGCACGGTAGTCTTCCAGTCCGTCGGTAAATTTAGGGGGACTGATATGATCTTGCTGCCGAATACTTTCATTAAAATGCGTCACGCAGTTTATGCGACAGTTATGCAAATATTTCATTTTGTTCCCCCCTTAGTTTTACCTTCTCACGTGTGTCCTTATGAAAAATCCAAACAAGTCAGTTTCTTAACTCTTACTACACGTACCCTCCTCGTCTATTTGCAGTTTGAATTTGTTTCCAAGTTTAGCCAGGGTTGTTAGTGGAAGTTATGGAGAGTCTTTGCCACATGAGTACATTTTTACTCTGCTCAGTGGCTATTAAAAAGCATCTGTCAGCGGACCTGAGCATTGGCACGGCGCCGCACAGATAGAGGAAAACATATATATAAGTCACGATCAGAAACGTACGTCATCTACACCGCCAATTAGTTTGTGATCAGGAAATTTATGAGAATTTTTTTTTTTTGCAGTGGCTTTAATTATGAGCAGACTCCAATTGTGTGTAGTGCTTGAGGGCATGCTTTGCACAATGCGAGGTGCGGTCAACGGCTACACCTGCTGCTACATACTTTTTTCTAAACCACACGATGGCACGGGAATGTATGGTGAGTCACCCCCCCTTGATACTTTCTCAGGAGTATTAGGCGAGGATTTGATGCATAGCCATGCGTCTGCCGTGTTACCAATGGTGGCATGATGGGGGTGAACACTTAAGTTAATGGCCTGGGGGAATTGTAGCAAGTGTTTGACGCGGCCAGAAATTTCTTTCCAAAGAAAAAAAAAGAAATAAAATTAAAAGCAAACAACAGCAACAAAAAAAAAAAATAATTCCACCTTGGCGTTATAAACCTTTTATTACATACACGACTAAAATTCCCTTCAGAATTGATATGGAAGCCGCCAATTACTAAGTCGATACAGGTGATCTGAATTTGCCATCTCACTCCATTTTTCCAACCTCGTGGGCGCTTTTACAGCATCGTGATGAAATCGATATCATTTCCTGATTTCAACTTCCTCAAATGGAAATACATTGACACGTCAAGGCACCGTGACACTCATCACGTCTGATGACGATGTGCAGGTTTCGCAATACAGGGACTGAGCTTTGCCACGAATAGAAAAAAAAATCATGAATAATTGACAACCCAGGTTGGAAATTGCTTATAAATGGCAAAAGATTGGGCCAAAACAGCTAAAAAAAAATGTTACCTCACCAATGCCGAACTTCTGAATCGCAAAAACAATACATTTTGAAACTACTAATCCGACAAAACAGGAATTACTACTGTATCTGTTTGGATCTTTTCTTGGCTTTGTTATTACCGGACCAAAGCGCCACTCGTGAACGGAGGAGAATTTGCCTGGCAAATGCGCACGTTGGCTCTCAACGCTAATTTGGCATGGAAAGTCAGGAATAACCATTCATTAACAATGCAAATGTGGGGGTGAATTGGAAAGATGTCATGGAGTCTACACGCCACAATAGTCCGTCCAATGATTTTCATAAGGAAATAAGCGTACTATTCTATCACACATATTTTAAAACAGCCACATGTATATGTGCCTCTTGAAATGTGCATGGAACATGTCTCTCAGTCTTACACTTTTCAACCTATGATGCATAGTTTTGGAACGTGGGCGAACATATATAATATTCTGGACATTGAAATGCAGCATCTATAAAATTGATTAATTCCATTTTTTTTCAGCCATTTGTACTAAAGTTAGGCATCTATCTGGAATGAACTTGGAGTGATATATCAGTATGCAGGATTTTGTTGACATTTTAAGGGACGCGAGTTAATTATGTATGAAAGCGTGAATTAGGTCAGTCACAGTTTTGTTGCTGCATGTTAATCCCAAAGATAATATTGTTGAAATATTGACGGCAGAAACTGATAAAACGCAATGAGTTACATCATACCATATTATTTGCTCCGCGTTTGAATGAAATCACAAAGAAAAAATAAAATCCTGTTTTGAAAAAAATGTCATTGTTTTTATTGAAGGGTGAAAACGAATTTTTAATCTGAAATTGGATTTTTGTCAATTTGATTGACTCGAAATGTGCATGAATAATCACGAAATTAAATGTGAATAGAATATAAGCCAATTGTTAATTGCAGTTCAGGTGTATTTAACTACAATTAATTACAACGCAGCTGCAGTTCATATTTTCTGCTGTTTATTTTAAGTAAGTATTCCCCATACATTTAAGCACAGTGTTAATGTATTAACCATGCATATCGCTACAATAACACGGAATACTATTATTATTATTTTATTTTTATTATTTTAGGAACGCTGTTAATAACGGTGGCTATGTTTTTTTAAGTACCGTTTCAGGCCGTCTGGTCGATCATTATTAATCATTAACATTTAACATGCAGGCTTTCATGATGCACCAGATGATTGTATCAATTATTATGTATAAAATGGTCTAAATTGCATTTGCAGGCTGCTCTCCCTCTTGCTGCTCCAGACAAGTGAAAGTGGTAACATGGCACCAGAGTGCAGCAGCACGAGTGCATTGTGCGTAGGAAGTCAGGCGAATGCAGGTCAAGTATCTCACAACAAAATATCCCCTTTTTGCAGACAGACTGATGCAGGGTTTACTTTGCCTCGATTATTACATAATAATATAAGTCTGCTCGCCTTCTGCAGAGGTGACTCCAGCGTCAACATTAGCACCGCTAGCCGCCTTTATGTTTGACAGCTGTTTGAAAAACGAACGTTATTTGACACATTTGGTACTCACCCGTGGCGAGATTGGAATATTCGGGTGAAAATGCTTTGTAAATCCGACGTCTTCTTCAGGGAGCGTTTGTCTGACTCGTGCTAACTATATAGCCAACGTTTCATATTCACAAGCGAGCGCAATCATAATCGCTGACTGTGCAGCGCGGTCCCATTTGTCCCCATGTTATTAAATGTAAGGTAACAATATATATCCAATTATATACACGCATTCAATTGTTGAAACAACAAATAAGACACATTTAGACAACTTGTAAGATGCTGCTACACCGGCTGGGATGTGTCAGAGACGCAAGAGAGCAGAGGGCTAGAATAAGAACAGATATTACGAGTTCCGATTATTTAGTTTCAATGTTAAAGTTATATGAAAAAAAAAACAGATCGTGTGTATGACATCCATACGAAACCCCTTGTATTGAGTTTCATAAGGTGTACACGTTTTATATAAAAGAGACGGGTTTCTTGCGAAATATACGGGTTTTCTTCACATTACTTCGTCGTTTGTAAAATTTATTTTGAAATCTGTCAGTTTTGTATCCGGTCTTTGCTTCCTATTTACGGAACATGATGACAATTTCCGGGTACCACCCTTTTTGCTGATTTAATTTACCTGGTTCATAATGGAAACCAAGACAACGTGTTTTTTTAAACTAAAAACTACTTAAAAAGCACAACTATAAAATCACTTTTGCTGTTAATTGTAAATAATGGCCAGTTTATATTGTTGGTTATGACGCAGTGTGATAAAATCAGCGATTATTAATGACGCGACGATTACCAAATATTTAATCTATTTAGGTAATTTTCAAAATATGCATCTATAAAAAACAGATCCCTATAAAATCGCACTACATGCTTTTGTGTTTATTTATACGATTACTTGATTATAGTAGCTATCCAGTGGAGCAACGGCGACATCTAACGGCGTGATATGTTCATTACACAGCCTGAACCTCCCACAATATTAACAATACCAGAGAAGTATTCTTTATACAACATATAGTATTATTGAAGTGACTAAATAAACCCCAATTTTTATAATCAAACGCAATCATATATTTGTATTTTTGACAGCTCCGCCCTCATCACCCCACCACCCATGCCCCCTTCTCAGCCTTCCCACAATGCACTGCGGGCATCACCACCAAGATGGCCGATGTCATGGAAGAGTATGAGAAAGAAGCTGGCTGCGTCCCTATTCTCCATCCAGAGGTACGTTTTGTACAACCCAGTCGTTAGGGCGCGTATGCATGAACACACCTTGCACCACATTTGGTTCATCGGTGTGGATGTTCTTTATATCTCGTCGTGTTTTTTCCCCGCAATAGCCAATGCCCCCTGCATTACCACTAGTGGGGGGATGTCAAGCTGCTAACGATGCTAAATGCGCTAACGGTGCCCGCCCCCCCACCTCCACACACACCCCTCCTGCGCCTCCTGCTGCATTGCTAGTGCACACACACACAGTAGATGTCCGTGTTATTTTCACGCGAAAGTGGCCGCTATCTTAGATTTTTTTTTTAATTTAACCTAATGCACGGCCGCTATCCTGCAAGCGGTGCGTTTAAATGTCCTTCCGCGGCACGAAAAATGTCAATCCTCAGTCAAGCGTCCTGTAACTCGGGAGCTGCATTGAAAGCGCTAGCTGGCATAAATATGTATCAAATATCGAAAAGGCCTCCCTGTGTTACAGACGATGTTCCTAACATCCAATTATTAATATTCTTGTTTTACAACATGTGTCGTCCAATATCCTAATTGCACTTAAACACATCACCCCCATTGCTATGAGTGTTCGCCTCGGTCCAATTTTAAAAATGCTAGTCGCTGCTCATTTCGATTTAAAGATCATATTTTTCTTGAACCAAGACTCAGTCATGGTCTTATTTGGGCATAATTGTGGCTTACTGCTGTGTTTGGAGCTTATTGCATGGCTTTAGTTCATGTTAGAAGTTAAAAAGGGTAGTCATTATTGAAATGGTTGCAATGAATTAGCATTGACTTATCAATCAATTTAACCTTTTAAAAATAAATAAATAAATACAATTAAAATTAATATTATGACACACAGAGGCCTCTTTTTCTTCGGGTGATCTGGCCAAGAAAGTGGAGCACAATTCACGTCATAACAATATGTATACACAAAAGAGTGCAGTATGCATAAAAGGGCATATAAGATTACAGTAAATTTGCAATCAGGAAACAAGGACAGTTTCAACTGACTCAATCTCATGTAAAAAAAAAAAAAAAATCAAGATGGCGTTTAGCGAGGCTGCGTGTTTGGCGACCCTCTTGATATTTCAGCTTTATCCGCGGATTCACTTTAAGTGTGTGATTGCCAAACTTTGTTGGACTTACGGTGCGGCGTTATTTTGGCCGGCAGAACTTTTTGTGTTAGCCTCGGTTGCGCTCTGTGTCCCATTCATGGTGTTCCACAAGGTTCTATTTTGGTGCCCTTGCTGTTTTTGTAGGTTCCATCCTAAACATGGAATTTCCTTCCACTGCTATAAATTAAAAAGGATCTTTGAACATATTGCGTCATAGGAAGTGGGTGCTCCTCTTGTTGGCGGGGTGTCACCACGAAGAGTGATGTCGGGGAGAAAGTGATTTAACATTTGTTGTTACAGACGGGCCTCCCCCACCCACGATGAATTGTCAGCACTTTCTATCAATCTTTAAATCCAGATTTAAAAAAAAAAAAAAAAGAAGAAGCTTTTTGCCTGCTGGAATAATAATCTCTACATGTTCATAATCTTTTTTTTTTTTTTTAAACTCTTTTCAGTATCTTTTTTTTCCTCAAAAGAGGAGGTAGGCAATAACAAAAGAGCCACTTGGTTGTTGATGCTCTGTAGCAAGCGTGGGCAAACTACGGTATTATTCTTTTTTATATACCATATTATATTGGTATTTATCATTTTATGAATTATAATTCCTTTGTTGAAAATGATATTTGTTGTTTTCTCAAATTCTTGTTTATGGCCAAGAGAGTCTAGTGTGTTTGCGAGAAGCACGCGGACTGCGTTTTCCGGGCCATCGAGGCTTAATTGCCGGTTCTGCCGTGTTACCGTGGAGGCTAATTGAATGTGAGACGTGAGCGCAGATGCTGCGTCGCACACGTGACACGTTAGATCTTCCACCGCAGGGCGAGATTAGCCGGGAGTGTCCTGTTCTATTGCTGCTTTCCCGTCTTGGTTGATCAGAAACTTTTATAAATGTACATAAAAAGGTAAAAGTCCGTGTTTGCTCTTCTCTCTTTAGGAAATCAAACCTCAGAGCCACTTCAACCACGGCTACAGCGAGAACGTCAGCCGCAAGAACCACGTGGACGACTACAGCACATGGGACATCGTTAAAGCCACGCAGTGAGTCCAAATAAAGCTTTTTGGTTGGTTCTGGAACGGAGTCACAATTCGCTTTGATATATCGTCGTCTCCTCTGCAGGTACGGCATCTTCGAGCGATGCCGCGAGCTGGTGGAGGCCGGATTCGACGTCCGGCAGCCCGACAAAGAAAATGTGACGCTCCTCCACTGGGCTGCCATTAACAACAGAGTAGACTTGGTCAAGTGAGTTTTCCCTCAAATTCTGGTGTTATAACTATGTAATAGCATAGGTGTTAATAATACTTTTTCCCACAGGTATTATATATCAAAGGGGGCCATCGTGGACCAGCTGGGAGGAGACCTCAACTCCACACCGCTTCACTGGGCCACCAGGTAACTTGTGCTATGTGAAGTGTTTTTGCTCTTGCATTATTGATAGCCTGTCCTCTACCTTGCATTGACCTTTAAAACCTCCCGTGGTCTTCTTCTTAATCGTTTCTATGACTGCACCGAAGGGGGAAAAAAACCCACTATGGATCTGTCATTGTCTGCCTGCAGAGAGATTTTTTAAACATTTCTGTTCTGCCGTGAAACACCAACTTTATGACTTGTTTTCGTCCAGACAAGGCCACCTATCCATGGTGGTGCAGCTGATGAAATACGGCGCCGACCCATCTTTGATCGACGGCGAGGGTTGCAGCTGCGTCCACTTGGCCGCCCAGTTTGGCCACACGTCCATTGTTGCCTACCTTATCGCCAAGGGACAGGTCAGATGTGGATATGACTATAAATCCTCCCACATTCCATAAACATTTGCGATTGATTCATTGAAAAAGTCGGTGCTCCCGCTAGTGGCGCTTTTTAGAACCGCTGTTTTTAGCCATTTATTATGGTGCAATTTAACTTTTATTTGCAATGCATATTAATTTGTTCAACAAGTGGATCAAATAATGGATGAGTTTTTATTTAGGGTTGTACCACTGTTGGCCACCTGAGGGAGACATTGCATTCATTTTTTTCCTTCTCTTCTTAATTTGCTTATTCAGCCTTTTCCACCCTCTTGCTTGTGTTGCATGCATGACAGGATGTGGACATGATGGACCAGAATGGCATGACTCCCCTCATGTGGGCGGCGTACAGGACGCACAGGTGGGTAAAAAACACGTCGTGTTATCGAGTAGGCGCTGTTGATGATGATGATGAATGTTGCTATTTGCCCTCAGAATAAAATAACACAATATAACCCAAATTAGTAGTCGCTTATTAACTTAGAGTAAATATTCCTTCCTTGTGTTCTTATCATAACCTCAAAAGCGTGTTTGTCAGAACAGTTCACTGGTAGCTTGAGCACATTTTTCATTTTCACGTTGTGGCTACAGCGTGGACCCTACCCGACTGCTGCTCACTTTCAACGTGTCCGTGAACCTGGGCGACAAGTACCACAAGAACACGGCGCTGCACTGGGCCGTGCTGGCCGGCAACACCACCGTCATCAGCTTGCTGCTGGACGCCAACGCCAACGTCGACGCGCAGAACATCAAGGTACAAAAATCGGTTTGCGGCAATTCGCTTTCCGTGTGGCGCGCCGGTTAGATTTTGTATGTTTTGCCGTGTGTTTTAAGGGCGAAACGCCGCTGGATCTCGCCAAGCAAAGGAAGAACGTGTGGATGATCAATCACTTGCAAGAAGCGCGGCAAGCCAAAGGCTATGATAGCCCGTCCTACTTGAAGAGACTCAAGATGGACAAGGTGGGCACAAGTCATCAATGATTAGGGGATGGTGATTACGATTCGCCAGAAAATCGTCAGTCATGAGTCACAATTAATTTGCCAGTTAAAATAAGGCGCGCTGATTAATATTACATTTTTCGAATATGAATTTAAGCAGCAAAATCCGCCCGTTTTTAGCCATCTCAGCGGGCGGCCATTTTGTTACTTCTGTCGACTGAAGTAATGACCAATCACGGCTCACCTGTTCTATGAAGATGAGCCATGATTGGTTGTTAGCTGACCCCTCTGCAACTGTGATGTCATTTTCAGTCGACAGAAGTGACAAAATGGCCGCCCCTTGAGATGGCTAAAAATGGGTGGGTTTTGCCGCTTAACTCATATTCCGCAAATGCAATATTAATTAGAATGCCATGTTTTGACTAGCGAGCCTGCATTGAACAGATTCTTAAAAAAAAAAAAAAATGACTTGACTTCCCCTTTAATAAAAAAAAACTTGCAGTGAATTGTATAAAACCATTTGTGGTGCTTATAATATATAAGAGGCGTTGCCTAGTGATCTTTCCTATACTTGACTCTGTTTGTTTTACAGCAGCACACAAGAATAATGATACGATATTCACAACACCGGGCGAAGCAGATTGAGAACAGCCGCGCGTGCGGCAATTGAACATGAATAATTTATACTCCGAATGTGGCCGGCGTTTTAAATGTACCGGTATAGATAAGCAGCCAAGATTACTGCATGAACAAATAAATAACATTTGATGAACATGAAACATCGTTGCATTGTTTTGTTCTCCCCCCCCCCCCCCACAGGAGGTAAGACAGAAGGTGATGCTGGGAACGCCCTTCCTGGTCATCTGGCTGGTGGGCTTCATCGCCGACCTCGACATCGAATCTTGGCTCATCAAGGGCCTCATGTACGTCGGCGTCTGGGTGGCCGTGCAGTTTCTCTCCAAGTAAGTCCGGATGGGAGCGCGTTTTATATTTCATGTCGGAAGATGTCACGCTTTATGGGTCAAAGGTCAACCCCGAATGAAACATTTATTCACTGTGGGTGCGTTTGGGAATAACAATAACGCACCCGAATTTGCAATCTTTTTTCTTCCAGGGCTTTCTTTGACCACTCCATGCATAGTGCTCTTCCTCTGGGAATCTACCTGGCAACCAAGTTTTGGATGTACACAACTTGGTTCTACTGGTTCTGGAACGATATCCTTTTGGGATTTGCGTGCACTTTGTTTTATCCAGCGTGTGGGAATTTATGGAGTCATGTGATATTCGCTAACCTGCAGCGACCGATCATTTTGACACATGGCTTCTCATGTCCACCAGACGGCGTGTTGAGCAGCGTCTATTTATAGCTTCTTTGTCTTTTCCAGTAAATCTTGACGTAAACAAGGAGGTTGTAATTGAGACTGATTTTACTGCTTTTCCCCTCACATTTGTTTTATTTCGACAGAACACAAACGATTCTGAGCTGCGGGCTGAGTTTTAATCTATTTCGCTTAAAAGAGCCGAAAAACAGAACATAAATGGGGATGGAGCGTCTAATAAATGTGCGTGCAAGTGAGCTTGTTAGCTACTTTTCAGTGTTTTTTTTTAGATTTATGGACGGAACAGCTGCTGGGCGAAATCCAGCAGAGAGAGAATCTGGCTGCTCATGCTTTTCCTTTTTTTTTTTTTTTTTTTCTGTTCAGGGAAGAATTGTCTTTCTGTTTGGGAGCTGCTAATTGAAGGAGGGGAGGGCAGTGAATCACATGCCTCATTGCAGCACGAATAGGGAGGGCGAGTGCAGATGTCTTTGACCCGAGCGTGATGAAAAGAGGCACACCGGGTGTCGCCATTTCGACACTCTTGCTTGTGATTTATGAGTTCGAGCAGAGCTGGGCGGACTTTTGAGTTCAAGCGCAGATGGGCCGAGCCAATTGTAAATTTGAAAAAAAAAAATCCAATGTGCTGTTTTTAAGAATATAATTTAACGTTCCAATTATCAAATGTGATTTTTGTATTATTTATAATTAATGTAGATATGATAAATTGAATAATTCATTCATGTGAAAAAAAAGTTAATAATAAAAGAAATAGATTAACCTAATTAATACCTGTCAAATTAGCACCCAAAAAATATTGTATTGTTTACTATATAAATTGGTTAATTGACTTTTATTCCTTTTCATGTTTTATGTTTTTAATAATGAACTTATAGAATTTTTAAAGTAGTAAAATAAAAAAAAAATCATACATTCATGTATTTATTATCAAATAGATTTCTGGTACAGTAATTCAGTTTATGATGAGAATTAATTATTAGGTTATTATTTTTCAAAAACTGTTTTGCATAATTTTACATGGCATTTTTCACAAACTTTACTTCACTTTGAAGTAGTGCGTTTGATGATGATTTCCTTTTTTTTTTTTTTAAATATGTGTTTAATTTAATTTGCTATCAAGCCAAGAGGCAAATATTGAAATAATTGTTTAATAATAATTGTATTTATTTAAAAAAAATACAAATTTCAAATGATTAATAAAATGGATGAATATGTTTTCATCACCATTTTTTTATTTATTCATTTTTTGTAAATTAATGCAACGTTTACAGGACTCTTGATAATCTGAATGCTCCGTCTGCCCGATTCAATTACAAAGATCGATTCAGATACTCACAGATTCTTTTTTTTTTTTTTTGTTGTCTTTTATTGCTTTATCGAAGGCATAACACCGTCGGGTTTATTCGGTACGCCACTTGAGTGTTGACTTTCCTTAACTTGACAGCGCACATCTCCCATTCGCCACGGTCCACGTGCCATTCCTCATAAACACGCTGGCTCTGTTCTACAACTTTGGCAAATCGTGGAAATCAGACCCAGGAATCATCAAAGCCTCCGAGGAGCAGAAGAAAAAGGTAAAGTTAGCACTTTTCAAGCTGTCGCATTCCAATTTGGGTCGTTTTGAATACAGACCAAATGCAACATGGCAGCCCCCTTGTGTCTTCTCCCTCATTATTGGGCTATAAAACACACCGAAAGGGGCCCGGATCCCCCATCCTGGGATTGATGAACGTGCTAAATATATCCCGCATTGTTGAGCGCTTCAAAGCTTTTTTTTTTTTCCTCTTGCCTGTGTAGAGGAACCCCTTCCATCCCATCAGTTCCCATAAAAGCAAACCCAGAACGTAAAGGATTTTTATTGTCTTTATTTTATTTTTATTTTTGCATCTGCCGATATCAACTCCGAGCCGACTCCTCGGCAAGACATTCATTTTTTTTTTTTATTTGACAAGAGTTTTACGTTAAGTGCGGCTGTAGTTCAAAACCACTAATAGAATTTTCTTGATAGCATATCAGTGGCGCAGCACAAAATAATGATGCAAACAAATTACAATTAGTGTCCCATATCAAATAAACAAGCTCAAATTAAAAAAAAAAAAACATTTAAAAATAAAAGAAAAATAATAATAAGTCGAATTTAGTGCAGTAACAAAATTTGTGATCGATTAATTAAGGTTTTAAATTAAATTATGATTTTTGTGTAAGTCGTTTCTGCTTTATTCCCTCCTCTAGACTATCGTGGAGCTGGCAGAGACGGGCAGTTTGGATCTCAGCATCTTCTGCAGCACTTGCTTGGTAAACTCGAATAATTTTTTTTTCCCCCCCTCATATTTACCGACAAATATGATTATTTAAAAAAAAAAAAAAAATCAATTGTGTCCCTTTCTTCCATCTGCAGATACGGAAGCCGATCAGATCCAAACACTGCGCCGTGTGCAACCGCTGCATCGCCAAGTTTGACCATCACTGCCCCTGGGTGGGCAACTGCGTGGGTACGTCGCGGATGATATTACTCTTGAGCTGATAAATCATCACGATGCTTGGTGATCCTGAGAGAGGAGAAGACAGTAGAGCTTTAAATTAGGAGAAAAATGCTTGGAAAGAGACAGCGGGGGGGGGGGGGGTGAGGAGCAACAGGGGGCTTGTTGAAGCAGATGGTCCGGATGAAGCTTTGAGAGCGAGGAAACGGATCACACTCCTGCTGGAATGTTTACAAGTAGGGAGGAAAGATGACCACTGATGATGAAGAAACAATTTGTGACACAGACGAAGGCATTTTTTTTTTCTTTTTTTTAATGTCAGTGGGAAGCTCGTGATTTTGGACTGCGGACTCAACAAGCGGCATCCTTAGTCGTCAGTCGGCCCCAGGAGGCGAATACCATTTTTATCTGACGCCACTTTTTGTTTCACCTCAAACCGTTTCTTTTCCAAACAAAAGCGGGAAGTGACGTTTGTTTTCTCTGTCCACAGGAAGCGGGAACCACCGCTACTTCATGGGTTACCTGTTCTTCCTGCTGTGCATGATCTGCTGGATGATGTACGGCTGCATCTCCTGTGAGTGCTTCCACCTGCTTGATAATTGACGCGGGATTTGCGTAGAAGCCACAAAATGGCGGCAAATCATCTAAATATGGAGATTGGTAGTTCAATTATGACTTGTGAAGCAGAAGTAAGCCACAAAGGCCGTTTGGTGGCTACATTGGGAGAGGAGCAGGCACATGAAATTTGTGTCACTTCCGCCCCCGTTGTAACGCTGTCTCTGTCCGCCGCAGACTGGAGGATCCACTGCGCCACCACTTACGCCAAGGACGGCTTCTGGCTCTACCTGACCCAGATCGCCGCCTGCTCGCCGTGGATGTTCTGGATGTTCCTCAACAGCGTGTTCCACTTCATGTGGGTGGCCGTGCTCATCATGTGTCAGCTCTACCAGGTTTGGACGCCTCACTATTTTGCCGCATCAAAAGCATCAATGCAAGGCGCTGACGTTGCAATTTGTTTTCCCTCGACCAGATCGCCGCTCTGGGAATCACCACCAATGAGAGGATGAACGCTCGGAGGTACAAGCACTTTAAAGTCACGGCAACGTCCATCGAAAGCCCCTTCAAGTAAGTATTAAAGCATCTGATTTCTTTCGCCATACGTTTAGTCTCCCAAAGCAGCAACCCTGCGGTTTGTCGGTCCGTGTAATTTTCAAAGTGGTTAATTTATAACCTGGGTAAGCACAAGCCAAGCACTACAGACAAGGATTGATGTGCTCCGCTATGATTTTTTTTACCATGTGACTTCACTGAGGTTGCTCTAAGTCAGGCGTGGGAAAACTATGGCCCGGGGGCCACATGCGGCCCGTGAAACGTTTTAAACCGGCCCGCCGAACTTGAAACAATTTCAATGAATAAACCTTGTTAATGTTTTATTTTCTAAATACTGTGCTTTTTCAAAGACATATATATTGTTGTAATGCTTTTGTTCACTTTCATTTAAAATTAAATGCATTTTTTTTCTCAGATGAGGTGAGGTGACCAAAACACTCCATCCATCTGCTACTGGTCCCGCCCCTTTTGTCAAATTTTAGAACTCATTGTGGCCCGCCAATCAAAAAGTTTGCCCACCCCTGGTATAAGTGCGCGTTCACCGAGCCACTCGAAACGGCAACGTGCGCCGCCCAAAATTCCGTTTGTTGATTTGGGGGGGGAGAAAAAAATGACACTTGACGTTATGGCCACACTGCTGGGAAAAAAAAATGGCGACTGCAAAAAGCTGTTAGAACACTAAAGTCATTATTATAAGAGGGAAAAAAAAGTCATGCAGTGACGATTTTTATATTTTAGCCTCCTGATGTCTTTCGTAATCAATTGAGCATTCATTCCAATGTCGGTCCCTCTCTGTTTTGCAGCCACGGTTGCATCCGAAACCTCATCGACTTCTTCGAGGTCCGCTGCTGCGGCCTGATCCGGCCCGTGGCGGTGGACTGGACCACGCAGTACACAATAGACTACGACCAGACGTCAGGCTCCGGCTACCAGCTGGTGTGAGAAGAGGAGTGTGAAGGCAGAAGGGGGAGGGGGAGTCCAAGATTGTTGTGAGGAATCGGCACTCCTTTGGACCATCACGCAAAACATCGGACGGGATTAGCATGCTGTTGAGGGGCAAACCCCCCACCCCCCCTCCCCTTTTGTGACCACTATTAGAGGGAGATGGACAACAAAACGTCACAAAATCAGCACCTCTGGTACTAGTAGAGATGCAGTTGCAGTATCCCCTCTTCACTCTATTTATGTTCTTTTATTTGCAGATAAGGGAATGTCTTTTTATCAGAGTTCTGGACCGGCAAATATCCTAACAGGAAAGTCAAATGTGTCGCAGGTATATTTATTTAAAACGTATTTATCGATGAGAAGCGCCATCATTTTTTTTTTTTTTTTTTTTTTGCTGAGAAGGCTTTTTATATTAAGAGTATACCTGTAGCTGTTGGATGGTGTATTTATTCTGGATTATAGGACAGGAAAGTTCATTCCATGTGTTTGTATCAAAAAGCTGTAAAGTCTTATCTATGTTGTTTTCTTTTTTTGTTTTTTTTGGTCTGCCTACAAACTTGCACTGATTTTTGTTTTGTTGTTTTTAGCTGTTACTGAACAAAAGGGCCAAGCAGCACCTTTTCCCATTGTTTACTTTTCCTGTATGTGAGGCGGCGTGTAAAGAATGTGTACATAAATAATCTGGAACTCATTTTTTTTTTTGTCTTTTTTTTTTTTTTTTTTTAATTCAATATGAGGGGGACTAAATGACAAGGACATGAAGAAGTGACTGTAGCTTTTAGTGATGTCCAACACTGGTGTCCCAGACTTGCATGTATGATGCCCTCCCCAGCCCCCCCCCCAAAGCCACTGTATATACTCAGTGTAACGTATTGGCAAGTGCATTCTGTTCCATTTGTTTTATTAACCCTCAAATCCAGTGTCTAGTGAACCCCTCAACTATGTATTATATTCCATGCTTGTGGACTGTACTCAACGCTTTTTTTTTTTTTTTGTATAATTTTTAAATGTCATTTGGGTTTGTTATACCACTGGATGTACAAATTGTAAAGCAAAGACACTAGACATTTTTTTTTTTCTTTTTCTTTTCTAAAAGCAGAAGTGTGATCCTGCGAGATGGGCCTGGTGTTTTTATTCGCCCGGCAACACTAAAAGCAGCCCCGGTTTCTCAAGTTCTTCCAACAAGAGTCAGTTGAGTTCTGGGGGTATACAGTATATATAAATATATACACGGGAAAATAAGATATAATTTCCAGTGCCTCTCTCTTTCTCTCTGCCCACATCACTTTAGCTTCGCTTCAGATGTAAAACATACGGGCATGGTTCAGTTTTAATGGCTTTAATAATAAAAGACAGTCAAATGTGAACTTTTATGTGAGGTGGTGGTGGACTGTTTTATTTGAGAAGGATTAAAAGCACAAATAGCGGCAAGGAATGGCGACGATGTTGTCACTCGGCGTGGACCAGGGCCCCCGCTCCTTGGCCGAAGCCGAATCCTTTCGGGCCAAAGTTCTTAGCGTAGCATGCTGTGGACACCAATAATCAGATATTAACTCATGAAAATACCAACCTCGGTGTTTTTTCTTTTCTGGATTTTGACTGATTTTACTAGGCCTACAGAATATTGTGTTCTAATGATAAAAAAAAAAAACATGGAGCTGTGACGCAAAAAAAAAATAAAGGACGTAATAATGCGTCTTCGGGAGGCAGGGACTACAATTATGAAAATATATACGTCTTATGGATGGAATGAGTTAATTTAAAATATAGATGAGAAACAAACTCTGCACTTTCTGAAACATTACACGAAAGCAAAAGAGCTGCTTTTAATTTTGTTGGATGCACAGGAAGCATGATCGAATTTAGCTTCTGATCCCCTTTTGTAAAATACATTTTAAAGAAACAATTTGCAGTGGAATGTTGTTGGAATCTTTTCTGTCCCATATGATGGACAGCAAATGCCCTAGTGTCGTTTGAAGCTCACATGCCACATTCCAGCTCGTCTTTTTTTTTTTTTTTGTGAGAACATCTTCAAGCTTTGTGGGTCTCTACAGTGTGTGTGTGCCTGGTTTTCTTATCTCACTTTGGTGTCAGTGAGAAGTTCAAACTGCTTGTTAGTGTGTGAGAAACACCCAAACAGTCGTAAATAGTTTGCCGTAGCTCTACTGAGTTGAAAATCAAACTGTTTACGGGGTTAACATGGAGATGAACAGGAAAACAAAACAGAGAAAAAAAAATGTCGCATGCGACTGCTTCATTTGATTGTAGTCATTGATGTCACATTAAATACACAAATTGAATTTCAAGGTCCAGTGATGAAACGGACTTGGTTGTTATATTTAATTCCCATTTGGCACGTTAGTGGTTTTCTCTTTTTGAAATGTATTCATTATGAAAAATATGCTTCTACAGTTTTAAAAGAAGATTGTGGAATGAAATTAAAGTAGCATAACAGCAGCACAAGCGAGTAAGATGAAATGGTGCTGCTCGTGACATCAATAAACAAGAAACTAAGGAAGCGGTTTTGGAGCCTTGAAGTGCAGAAGGCGGGAAAAACAAGAGTTGGATGTCACCTTTACAGTAGATTTCTCCTTCGTTGTCCGTCTGGGTGGTGGACTCCAGGCTCTTGCCACACTTGGCACAGCGGAAGCAGTTCTTGTGCCATGGCTGTGGGTACAAATGAGCACATGGATTCTTTTTAGAGCGGTTCATTTTAACTAGACAACTACACTACATACAGAGACAAGCAAATGCTGCCAAAACTTAACATAGTGGCTAATTATGAGCAAAAGGCATACAATAATGTCATTTTGTACATATTTTGGGGAAAAATCTGGAGGACTGAAAGTGCCCAAATTAAATAAATAAATAAATACACCGTGAAATTTATAATTATTTTTTAATTAATTAACAAAAACTTTGATGCGTAAATTTGACGGATAAAATAAATTCATGTAACACTGCAACACGGCACTATGAAATAATTAAACACGGAAATAATTAAAAATAAATTCTATAATGCGTTATATTTTTTAACATATAATCATGAGTAATTTAATTAATGACACATTGATTTATTTAATGCCACATCAAATTAGTAAATGAAACATTTAATTAATGATACTTTTATTTGATTATTGAATGCTGCATTTATTTGTTTATCTGATTTATTTAATTCTATATATAAAGCAATGAATGAAACAATTCATAACAATTTTAGTTCAACATTTCATGTTGTATTTATTTATATATTTAATTTTGGCACGTTCATAAAAACAACAAAAACAAACAAAAAAAAACAACACGAAAACGAGGTCAGGCTTTAGTGTGAGCAAATGGTATGACTGCTGACATCTGATTGGTTCCTTTCCAGGAAGTGCACAGGAAGTCGGACTTAATTTCAATATACCTCACAGCTGGGGGAAAGACACGACAATCAAAAGAAAACTAAGGAGAAATAAGTAAGTTGTGTTTGCTGTTTAACATAATATCATTGGAATTCAATGTTACACTGGATTTATCACTCTTGAAGCATGTTTATGAGGAAAATGGCTGACTTTTGACAGGGATATGCTGTCAAGTGGCTCAGTTGGGGTCTTCCCTGCTAAAGAAAAGCTTGGTAAGTTACTCCCTCTATTTGCTTTCACTGTCTTTTTTTTATTTTATTTTTTTATAATATATTAGAACACTTAATAGCATTTTTGCACCCTTGACATGACATATTGACTTAGTGGAACTACAAGCAACTACAATTGAACTTTAGCTATTCTGACTACTGGACTGTTCATTTCTTTGTTTGCGCTAGCCATTTTTCTAAATGTGTTTGAGTGCTAGTAAAGTTAATAATCATTAAAGTTGAAGACGTGAAAGTTGTAAATTTGCCTTTGCTAAAGTGTACTGAACTGCAAGTTAAACCAATAGAAACAGAGATTTTTGGGTAGTTGGTTGTGACTGTAAGACAAAATTTACAATATTCATACTTAAAGGGGAAGTCTATCCAAAATATTTCTTAACAATAATATGTTCTATGCAGCCCACGAGACTAAACATGGCATTCTGATTAATATTGCATTAGTGGAATATGAGTTAAGCAGTAAAATCCACCTGTTTTTTTTTTTTTGTACATCTCAGGGGTGATAATTTTGTTACGTCTTTCGACTCGAAATAACATCACAGTTGCTCAAGGTTCAGGTAACTACCAATCAAGGCTCACCAGTTTTCTGAAGCTGAGCCATGATTGGTTGTTAGCCGAGCCCTGAGCAATGTTTAGACTTGTGAAACCACATAGCAAATAATATTGTGAAAATTCTTTTGAGGATGACGTCCCCTTAAAAAAAAAAAAAAAACATTATTTTGTATATATTTTTCGGAGTAGGAAAAACAATCAGTTTTATTTGAGACAAAAAAAATAAAATGGGGGGGGGAGAAGGATTCTTTTATTTGAGAATTTTTGGGGGAATTCCGGGAGTTTAAATAATTTGCAAATGTGAAATATTTTGCGCAAAACTAGCAAAATCAACACCTCTTACAACCTACTAAGACAATAAGTTTCTTCGCCAAAACTGAAAAAATTGTCACATTATCCCAAAAAAAGAAATGTCACATGTTTCGAGAAAACAATGTCATCAGTTGTTTAAAAAAGAAAATGATCAAGTGTTATTTTTTTTTGCCAAGTTTTTTTTTTGGTGTTGTCATGTTATATAATAATAATAATAATATAATAATAATTTAAAAAAAACTATTTGGACCGGGGCTGTGGGGTGGTTTTTGAATTTTCAAGAAAGAAATATATAAAAAAAAATTCTTATAACCCACCAAACCAATGTGACGAAAACAACAGCATATATATCAAGAGAAAAAAAAATTCCCCACATTTTTCAACATATGTGAATGTGTATGAATGTGTGTGCAGCATATATTTCCACTTTTTCTCTGACGCTAGAACAGTCACCTTGCCCGCGCCCATAATCTTCTCCGCGGCGTACACTGAGTCACCGCAGCGAGCGCATTTTTCCGATCCTGCAAACTTCTGGGCGAATTTGGACGGGTTGGGGTTGGTCGTGGGCTTGTGACACTGCGACCTGTCGAGAGAGAGGCGAGCACAACACAGTCGATAATGAATATAATATAGTCCCGTGGAGGCCCTGGAGCTGCGCTCAGTGAAGGGTGACTGCGAGCGTTCCTCAATGAAGCTCTTTGTGGCGTGTTGTGAGTCCGGTGTAGCTCGTTACATAAGAAGAGGTTTTCATAATAATAAGCGGCGGGTGACTTGGGTTCGGATAAACACATTGGCTAGCCAATTTATTGTAATAACATTCTTTTCAGCGTTATTGTGCCAACACCTGACTCAATGAAATGAAAGCCAAGTCATTCGAGAGCTGATAAAAAAATATATATATTGGTGCGGGAAATATTTGAATGACTCCTTAACAAAAAAATATATATATTGCATTATTTTTTTAAATAGATGGGCATTACTATTAAGAATGTAAATAATGACATCTTTATTTGGTTTTGTATATAATTTCAACCTTCAAAAAAGATGCATCAAACAAAGCAGGCGTATTTTATTGAAGAAAAGTTTTAATTTATGACATTAAAGCATTCATTTTGAGAGGAATTTTTTTTATATAAATAAATATTTGTATAACCATATACATATATTTATTATAATATTTATTTGATTACATTCAAGTGATGTGATATTTTTAAGAAGTATTGTTTCATTAAGAATTGTAATTTTTTAAAGAAAAACAAAAAATGACCACACACACGAAAATAATGATATCACGAGAGAAATAGATTTCAACAACACATACAATAAATTGTCATCTTTAAGAGAACGCATAGTGTTTTTCTTTTTTATTACCCCAAAAACTGTCAAATTTTATTGGATAAAGTTGTCGCTTCACAAAATTTTTTTAATGAGGAAAAATAGAGAATAAAGTTGCCTTTTTTCATGGAAGTGAATTAATTTTATGAGGGGAAAAATATTTTTCAGAATTTTTGTTTTACTTTATATGCAAATAGTCGTATTTTGTAAAAAAATGTGTCTTTAGAAAAGGTTTTTAGATAATTTTATGAAAATCAGAAAAAAATGTTTTTAAACATTTTTCTAGGAATCGTATTATTTGACACCCAAAAAGTACTGAAGAAAACTATTGCTTTAGAGAATAAAATCGTCTTTAATGTCACAAAAATATAATTTTGGAAGAATAAAGAAATAATTTCACAAAATCTTTTGGGCAATTTTTGGAGTTTCTATTGAAAAAAAAAAAAAAACTACTTTCCATGACCTACACCGCAAATAATATTTAGCAAAACCCTGAAAGTGGATTCCATAGAGTTCATTCTTATTACGATTGTTGTCAAAGTGAAGTAACTTGGGGAGAGCGCTGCTTACTGCTCGGGTTTGATCCCCAGTCGCTCCCCTCGGTCCATGTTGAGCGTGCCGGCCCCCTGGCCGTAGCCGTAGCCTTTTGGGCCGTACTTCTTGCCGTAGCACGACCTGCAGTAGATCTCCTGGTCGTGGATGCTCACCGTGGTGCTGTCCAGGCCCTTCCTGCACACCACTGACAGCGCACACACAGGCATCATCAGTTAGTTGATTTAATCCGCCGTTTTATTTAATGTCACTTGTTTTTATTTCCGTCTCGTTTAAGGTGTTAGTTGTGTTTACGGTAATTTTTTTTATTTTTAATTTAAGTTTGATTTACGAAGAATAGTTTTAGTGTTAGTTTTTATTGTGTTGCCGTAGCAAAGCTTATATAATAGTCAATATCGCCAGTTTGACTTTTAACAGTGGCTCGATTTAGTTTGGCGCTTTTAATGTTCTGTAAAATTTGATTGATTGAATTGATTATATCCTGTTTCATTTTTTTCCCCTAAGGGGACATAAAATATTTTAATGGGAACCAAAGAGGTTTTACTGTATGAGTTCATTGTCAGAGTGGGGGGGGGGAAAAACGATTATGGCCATCCATTCTCGATACAAGCTCGTGAATGTCAAAAGGGGGGGGCAAAAAAAAATTGAGAAAAAGGCATGGAGCCAAGGACACAAAATCCCGCTACCGATCGAATGCGACAAGCTCATCTTTGTGAGACTTCCCAGGGCAACATCTCGGGTCAACATCCCGGTCGCTCGGTACCGGTCCGCGCGTTTCCCGCTGAGATGATCGGCACAAGTCCACGCTTTCACCCCAGCGTGATCTCACCGCAAGACAACAAGCGCCCCCTCCACACAAAAGACGCTCGACCCAGCTCGCCTTTTGTCCCCGGCGCCGCCCGCTTATCTCATAGGTACTCACTGCAGAGAAAGCAGCCCTTGTGGAAGCTCTGGCCGTCGCACTGCACCTCCTCGGCGTGGTACACCGTGCCGTGGCACGCCGTGCACTTGTTGCCTCCGCCCCAGTTCGGCATTGTGGCTGAGACGGTTGACAAAATGGCAAATGGAAAGCAAACGGGAGTTTAGAACATTCTGACAAATTGAACAATAGTTATGAGCTACGATGACGGAGAGGAGCAGGATTTTAATCTACAAGAGTAGTGTTTGTAATGTATTGGATTGTTGGTTGACTTCCAAATTGTTTAATCTCATAACCTGAGTGAATTGGCTTCAAACACAACGGGCTATGTTTCAAAGTAACATTCATATAAGGATGAAGCCCTTTTGATCCAATCCATTTTCCACAGCTTGTACAATCGACCAGGGATGGGCAACTGGTGGCCTGTGGGAGTGGCCCCTTGACTAATTCCCCAAAATGAATTAATAATTTGCAAAACCACAAAATATATTTCTTAAATCCGTAAATATCGTATGGAGTTGTAATCCCACCAATCACCACGAGATGTCTTAGTCGAGTTTAAGATAGGACTTAAACTGCCTACAATGTGAATAGTCCTAATCTTTTTTTTTTTTTATGATATATAGAGCAAATATATTACCTCAATAACATTAACATTTTTAGTGAGTTTTTTCGTTGACATTTTTTTTTTAAATTGAGTTCTTGCGTTCAGTAGATTTGTGCCATCCTTGAATGGTAATTTGTAATAACATGGTTATTTTGTCGTTTGCTTCAAATCCTTTGTTGTTGTTGCTGTTAGCATAGTGGATCTTGTATACTACATGCTTTGAAAATTGCATTAGCAAAAATAAATATTTAATAGCACGTATTTTGCATGTAGGCACATATTTTGGCCATATTTAAAATAGCAATTTGTCATCTGTTTAGGTAGTGCGTGATCCTATGTGGCCCCCAGTTGCACTACAGCATTTAAGTCGCCCATCCCTGTTGTAGACTTTACGGGCCCAAATGGGAAAATCCCATGCTGCTCGTGTTTACGTTTCGGAAAAATTTCTTCGAGAAATGAGAGCACGGTATCGTGTTTTTTGTTTCTGAGTGGGTGGGAAAAAAAGTCCAACCCTCACAACCTGGGGCTAAAGAACAGGATAAACTCGACTTAATACCCTGAGGAATGCCTCTTGGCAACGGGGGTGTCGCGGTGAGCTCGACCGCAGACCCTCTAGAAACATTACATCACAATCGCTCCCTTGATGGCTCGGCACTTGCGTCTGGCTGTAATTACAGACCCCGCCCAGCTCGCCGCGAAATGTGTCCATTTGGGCCATTTGAAGACCTTGATGTGATGACATGACTTACTATGCGATTATCAGGCCAGATGCTGTTGTCTTCCTCACATCTGGATCAACACAATGCCAGGCTGACTCAAGAGCGTAATAGACAACAGAAAGAGTCAGGAGTTCGCGCTAAAATGACTTTTTAAAGTTCATGTTAATAATTTTCAAAAATCAATCCAAATACAATATGTATGTCCGTTTTCCAATTGAAGCAATCAAGGATGCATTTAATGGAGTCAAACTGGTTAGGTTAATTGAGATCTTCCGAGTTCCTACAGTCATGAACACGCTTCGCAAATCATCCTCCCCCATTGAAATAAAAGGAAATGCTCTGAATCGGTTCCAGCCCACCAAAAAACGGCAACTTTTTTTTTCTTTTCTCTATAACGTCGCAACGTTGACACTCAATTTGTTAGCTAGTCTATGGCATTTTGCATTGAATGTTAGCATTGAGCTAGCCACCGGCAAAACTATGTGGAATGATTATGCAATTGTGTTTATTTCAGTGGTGTGGTGGAGCATCCATTTTTTTGAGGGGGAGTGCGTCAAATCACCCCTACTCAATGAAAAATATGAAACGGGCATCAAAATGTGTATCGACAGCGAATGGAAAAATAAAGCCAGATATTGCTATTATTTTACTAAATAATTTAGCTGCACCCCCCCCCCCCTTTCACCCAGTTTTAAATTTATTTAGGTTTGCATGTTGATATTTAGGTTTACATGTTGATTGAAATTTTAAAGTCCTTAAAAAATCGATTTAAGGCAGTTTGAAACTGCAAATTGGTCGCGGTGGTATTTTTGGGTGGTTCCTTCCATGTAAAAGGTTTGACAACCACTGTATTATTTTATCTTTTTTTGTGATAAACAATACCAGCATTTTTAATGTATTTCGGCATTATATGGTCAGAAAACAATCGAAACTAATGGAGCCGTTTTATGATTTTCACATTTGATTTCGTTACATTACAACTAACTTACCAGAGTAAACATTCATTAAAAAAGTCACCCACGTACCTGTGCACATTCAATAAACAACTCGACGTGCTTACTTCGAAAACTGTGTGCAATATACATGCAGTCAAATACCTTTTGGTAGCAGGCAGTTCCAGATGTCCCGATGGCAAAATTCCAAACGACGACGTCGCGTCGACTGCGCTTCGCCGTAATGTCTTCGTGACGTAGCTGTGCTCGTTTTTTACCGACGAGATGGGCGGGGCTTAGGAGCTGTGAACGTAGCACTGCTGCGTTCAAGAGCTGTCGTATTTTTTTAAACTCAAACCCTAATGTGAGCAAAACTGTGGATTTTCCCGCAGAATTCGACAACTACGGGTAAAAACACGTCAACGTAATATTGAAATTGAATTACTAATCATTCCAGTGGAAAGAAAAATATGTCTGTTACTAAATACCAAATTAAAAACAGCAGCTCCCAAAAATACAGAAATATTACTTTTATTTATGTGACAGTTATTAGAGGAAAATCAATGGCCCACAGCTACAGTTAAATGGTACTGGACCAGATTTGAAGCGCCCATACTTAAAACTAACAGTGCAATCAAAGAGTAAGACAAGCATGTAACAATACGAAAGCATGAAACGATACAATGCACACAACAATAACAACTGTACATGGATGAACACGTATTAGTGGGTTGTCCTGCACGCTTTGGTGTGGCCTCCTGAATGGTTCACAGTGGGTTGGTCAGTCAGTACAGAGCACCGTTAGGTTACCATGGTAACCCCCTTAATAACCTGAAGAAAATGTGCCATGACAACTGAATACATATATTTAAAAAAAAAAAAATACAAACAACAACCCTTAAAGGCACTTATCCCGCAAATGCATCAGCCCATGTGTGTTTTGTTTGCCCCCTAAAAAATAGTCATGCGTCATCTCAGACCAGCGGGCAAACATTTCTCCTGTACTCCTACAGTTCTGCAAAATACCCCTATGGTAGAAGTCATGAGAATTCAAGTACCTGAATGCATCGTCAAGTTTTGCTTCACCATAAAACATTATGGCTGCCAATACACAACACACACAGCCACACATGTATTTCATGTACAGTAAACAGGCCTTTTCGTCACTTCATCTTCACAGTAATGTTTAAAATAAAATAAACCAATAACAGACTAATTTCTGATAACTTGTACAAATGAATAAACATACACTTAGTGCTTCAAGTGTTACAGTCCTTGTAATTAATATATATTAGCAAAAAATATATAAATAGGAATTATTAAGCGTGTGTGATTAGGGGAGAAGGTAGCTTGGTTGAAATTTGAACGGGGGGAAATTTAGGCTTTAAATCTTGTAGTGCCAAACAGCTACCACAGGATGGCACTGTTTCACTGAGAACACATTCAGCAAATCCATTAGCAGTCCATGAATGATATACAGGAACCCCGGCACATCCAGTAGTAATTGATGTCCACCCAAAATGGTTGGACAATGAATCTGTCCCGAGCACAAGAACAACCAACAGCCGAATTTGTAAATGCCGAACTACGAATATGCGGAGGTTCACTGTAATTGAATTCCCTAACTTTAAATAGCACCGGTAACGCTTTCGAGCTCACTGTTCGCGTTAAGACATCTAACAAGGTGACGGGTGGTTGACATCCAGTCTCCTCTGCACGGAGCCTCGCTTTCGGGCTGCTGGCGCCGTGCTGACACCCTCCATGGTGCACGGAGTCTGGAAGAAAGTCTTGGACACGGTTGCTGGGATCTCCTTTGGAGTGTGCGGAGTCTATGAAAGCAGAATCAGATTTGTCAATCTTTTAAGATTTATTTGAACCCTTAAACATGGAAGCGTTACCTGCGTAAGTCTCCTTACCAGTGGTTGCGGAGCTGTTGTAGGATGTGGCACCCCTGAGGCACCCCGCCCGCCCTGTTCCGGCGTGGAAGGCGACGGAACAGGTGACACCTGGCCAACCTCCGACGGTAGGCCGTACGGTGCAGCCGCCACCATAAAGCGCGCGGGCAGGTTGAAGCCCACATGGGCGTCGGCGCCCTGCACTGGGTAGTGGGAGATGGCGGTGGACGGCACCAGTACGTAAGGCAGCGCCAGCGGGGGCACGGTGCCGCGGGTGAGATTAGCCGAGGACTGGCCGGAGGGGAGCAGGAAGTTGAGGTTTTTCAGACCTGAAAAAAATAAAAGGAAAATAAATGTTCCTGATTCATTTAGTATTGTATAATAATCACATGATGTGGTCCTATTGAGGAGGCTTTACCGGTATTGTTTGGCACATAGAGGTAGTGTGACGCCTGAGTGCCGGTGACGCGCTCATCAGATACTTGTGACACGCTGCTTTGCGCTCTCTGAAAGATAAATGAACATGACCTCAATTTTTAATGGCTGCTTCACACACACAAGGGCTGCAGAAGATTTGCCGTTTTAGTTTACCAGTATATGATTAGAATTTCCTAGTATGGTAAAGAGACTTTGTAAACATTGTTTGTATACCATTGTTTATTAGAGATAAGGCATTTGTTTGATCCCCCCAAAAAATAAATAAAAACACTGTTAACATTAATTTCATGATAATTTCTGATTGTTTTTTTAACCAGTATTATGAATTAAATCACTTTTATTTAAAAAAAAGAATTCATTTTACTCTAGAAGAGGCCCTGTTATTTTCAGTAAATCGATGCATTAACTAAAATATTGTAATGTTACAATTTTTTTTTTAATTATAAAAATATTTTTAATACGTTATTGAGTGAATCGGATATGCAAAAACATTCTAGCATGAATAAATTCACATTAAAAAAAACTCTAGTAGTCAATATGCCAGCAGGCCAATTCAATATCTTACTCGAAAATGAAAGGAAAATCCATTTTAGCTTCATGCCTCACCTCTTCTCCTCTCTCAAAGCCAGATGGGCTTTTCTTGACCGCCACCACCACCTCCTCCTCCACGGATTCCCTCTGTCTCTTCCTCCCTTCCGTCGGTTCTTCTCTCGGCGACCCGGGGCCCTCCGCGGCTCCCTCGGCCTTGCTCGTCACGTCTGGTTGGTTGTATAGCATGACCACGGAGGGTTGGGAAAGGCCGGGTAGGTAGGCCAGGCAGTGGGGGGACGAAGAAAGCGTAAAAAGCCGCTCCGGGTGCAGGGCGGGGACGAGCAGGGTGGGCGCAGCCGGGTTTCTGCAAAGAAACGTGACGTGTCAAATCATCGGCATGACTTATGCATTGTGTTCAGTTAAAAGTATTGCAATGTCACATAATTATATTTTTGACTGCATGAATTTCGATCTTTTTAAATATTTAATCACGCATACACTATTTAAAAAAATATATTTTTGCCTTCAGAAACTGGCTATTTTTTTTTAAAAATGTGTTTTTAAAAAATTGTATAATTGGGATAAAACAGCTTATTAATAGCATTTTTATTTAGACTTTAATGTGTAAATTTGCATTATTATATTTTCATAACTCTCTGGAAGAATGAACACTCATGAAAAAAAATGTTGACCCTTTTTTTTGTAATGATGACTTAAGAACTCACCCATTGTGGTTTCCAAACTGCAATGTACAGACTGCCTCGCCGGCTCCCGTCCTTCTGGAATAATCCAGCGGCTGAGGTCTAAATCCTGTCGAACAAAAGTGTGATGAACTCGTCCTTGTTGATAAAGTACAGCGCTAAAGTAAAGTAGCATCGCTCACCGTTTGTGTCCCTGCGCGGGCTACTTGGTGCCGAGGTGAGGTTAAAAGAGGCGTGGCGTGCCAGTTTAGAGTTTCTGAGGTCTTGGGCTTCAGGTGAGGTGACGCCCACAAGAGCATCTGCTAACAAAGATAATCAGATCAACATCTAAAAGGGGTCCAAGAGCAGCTTAATAATCAAGAAGTCAAAGATACGCACCAGATTTGTTAAAATCCACCGGTCCCAGCCATCGAAAAGCCGGCTTCCTGCCTCGCTCCTCTCGCACGTGCACTTTCTTTATGAGGCCCAGGCTGGTCAGCACGTTTGCGATATCATACAGACGTCGTACCTTGGCTGAAAGAAACACGCGTGTTTAGTTTTACGAAACGGCGAAATAAAATCACTCGGCGGTGCCGGTGCTCACTTTTGTACTTGCCGTGACTGGACGAGTCCTGACTCTCCTCGATGAGAACCTTCGCCGCTGCTTCCAGGGTGACGGTCTGCGTCTTGGACACCAGGAAGAGCATGACGAACTTTTGGCTCATGATACGGAGGGATTTGTCTTTCCGGTTTCCAGCCGCTGCAGACAACGTACAGATAAAATTGTAAAATATTGCTTTGAGCGCCATCTAGTGGCATCCGTGAGTGAAGGAACTATGTTGAAGTGGGGGAAGTCGTTTCATGTAGTCAGCCCATAGCATTTTCCAAAGTCAGCAAAGGAGGGTTCAAGAACAGGCAGATCGGCCCCTCAAATAAAATCTGTTATGAAGGACACATTAATTCTTACCGTGGCCGTTGTCGTCCTCTTGGCTGCGCCCGGCCTCACTCGCGGCGAGCTCCATGTGCCGGTGGTAGCCCTGCTGGCGGCCCCGACGCTGCAGCTCCTGCAGCGTGGCCTCCAGGCGCAGGCGGCCGTGCCACGTGTAGCTGTTCTTAGCCATGCGGCCCACGATCATGAGGGACTCCAGCACGTTGACGATGTCGTAGATGCGCCGCCGCTCCACCCCTGGATAAAAATTTTAAATGAGAGAAAAAAAATCTTGGAATACATAAAAAAATAAAATAAACACATGTAGTTGTCTACAAGCTTGGTCACAGAATGACACCAGTAAGGGAAAGTGCAACTGTAATTATATTTGCTTCTGACCTAAACTAGTCGCCACCTCATCCAGGGAGATCGAGATTGGTTTGTCAGGCGGTGGAGAATCCGGGTAGAGAGCTAGGAACTTTTGGCACAGCAGACCCAAACTCTTCTGCTTCCTGCTCGGCTTCTTCTCGGCGTCGTCGTCTTCTTCCACTGCTTCAAACTGTCAGAAAAAAACTTTATTTCAGGCTTCAGTCTTAGTAGAACTGGTCATGGTTTTGACGACTTTCGAAGCAAATTTCTCACCTGATCCTCAGCCGCCCCTCCGTCGTCTTTGGCGATAGCCGCGCTTTCCGTTTCGTTCTCGATGGGCCTAAAGAGCACTTTCCTCATCTCGCGGTTTCGGATGTCGGGACTGGCGGCGTTGATTAGCATCTTCAGGTTGGCCGTAGGCGACCAAGGCTCGGCCTCTGCGGCACGTTTGATCGGGGTAATGTGGCCTGAGTCCGGGGTACCGCCTTTCCACTTCATCACGGGTATGCAAGGCTCTGTAGACTTGGTCGGGGTGGATTTCCTCCGTACTGTGAGTATATTTTCCTGCAACAGAGACCATTTTAAAACTGTTAGTGTCTTTTTCCCTCCATTTCCTTACATGGAAGCACTTTTACTCTCTGGCAGTCTTACCTTCAGTTCACTTTTCCTTGAACTTGTAAGATCCTTAAGTGCAAGACATTCAACTTCCATTTTTTTTAGGGGAAACCTGCATTACAGTACAAACAAGAATATCAATAGGAGGTAAAAGCATTGTGAGTCGACATGTTTAAAATAAACGATGCTAGGGGGGAAAAAACTGGAGGGCAGCTGAATTTGGCGCAAAGTTATCGAGCGCCCGTCTCCAAACTTAAACAATCAACAAAGTAATGAAGTACTTTAAGTTACTCCTTTATAGTATATGAGGTCATCTGTATGGTTAATCGGCACTTTAATCACATCATACAAATGTAACATCGAAGGACACTCCTCGCTAATCGTTCCAGTGACTTATAAAACAAAACACACTAGTTCTACTATGGTTACACATTTAATACCGATAGTAAAGTAAGGCGGACAATATCGTTCAATAGTCAATATATTTGTTTAGTTACGTAACATTGCCGCCAAGTCCAAACTTAAATCAGACGTTAAAAGCTGAAAAATGTCCCCCCAACTTACCGGTGTTTTGAGCCGTCAAAGCAAAGCCTCGGTTCTCTTCAAGAAAGTCGTCGTCGTGTTCTCTCGTCAACCCGCCATCGCAGCTAATTTTCCCTCTTAAAAATAAGCGGCCAGCCCCTGATAGTAACTACCTGTCCCGGTGGAGGAATTTGCGCTCTGTCCCGTGGAGACTCCAGCATCACCCGCTCAAGCTTGCTTTCTGGCGCTCTTCGGCATCTGGCTGCGGCTAGCCAATCGGAGTAGAGCTTGATGTGACGTTGTCTGAGCACGGGCCAATTAGAAAGGCTGTACTTGCCTGCGCTGCATGGGTTCCACCAATGGGCGCGCGTCGTTGACCACGCCTCTTGAGAGTTTTGTTGGCGGGGCAACAGGCGCGCTGTTTCAAAGCTTGTCAAATATTGAAGAGGTCTCACTATCGCAAATAACATACTGTCAACTTTATTTGTAGAGAACTTCAAAACTTATGTGTTTATTTACTACATTAGACTTTATTAGTTTATAAATAGAATTATTAATGTTAGTTTATAAATACAGTATCCAGTAGTATTTTTATTTTTGTAATTGTTATTTCTATTATTGACAAATCATAAATTGCTTTATGGAGACGCAGAACAATTTAATTTTAAGCGTTTCGTGTTTTTTTTTTTTACATGTGTATGTGATTTGTTCTAGCTTTGTATTTTATTTTTGTATTTTTTATTTGGTTTATGTATTATATTTTTGTTATATAATACTTTGTTTGATTGTCATTGCCTTTTATTTAATTTGTTTTCCGGTCTTGCTTTATTTTGGTTGTATTTTATGATTGTATTTTTTAATATTTGGTATATTATTGTTTTTATTATGGATGATTTATTATTTATTCTGTGGTTGTTATGTGTCATGATTTTTGCTTTGTATTTTTAGTTGTATTCTTGTTTTCATTTTTATTATACATAACACTGGTGAAATGATTCGTTTATATTTTAAATGAATCCAGAAATCTATTTTGAGTGCTGCTAGACGAGAAAAGGTTGTTTTCTCCTTCTCACAAAATTCAAAGATGTATTACTATGTAATTAGTATATCCCTAAAATAATTGACACTTAGTCATGAATTTCATTATTTGTTTAATAAGGAAGCAGCTCGTGATCCTACGCGCTAAATAAATAAAATTGTATTGTATTGTAACGTCCGACTTCAATACAGTATATTGTGCAATACTTACGAAATGTTTTTAAACCAGACGAGCAAATCATCACCTTAGTGACGATCTTTGCTTGACCGTCAACAAAGTGGGCTCGGTGTCTCCCGCAGCGGTGCAGCAAACAACTCGTGCAATCAAACGTGCTATTAATACCTTTCCCTCTTGTTTCTGCAACGCAATAAGCCTTTCTGCTGAAAGAAGACAGATGTAAGGAGGAGGCGAAAGGCTGCTGGGGGCGTGCAGTGGCGCGAAAAGTGCAGGGGTCGCAGCGGCAAAAATGCGCAGAAAAAGGGTGTCCCGCCCTGTATGCAAACAAGACTTGCACAGCAACCTCCAATACACACAATCTGCCGCCAAAAGCGCTTTAAATCGGGTTGGGTGGAGAGTGCGGACGTGATTGCAAGCACGAAAGACCCCTCGCCCCTTTTAGGTTGGAGTGAAGTCAGCAAAGTTTGCGGACTGATGAACCCAATTTTAGTCAACTTAAGTTATCCAACTCACTATATGTGAAAATCTGCAATAATAGTCTTGATAAACAATTTTGTGCTCAGTCCTTGAAAGCGACACTTGAATTAAAAGGAGCTTAATCAAAAATAACTGGTGGATGTTAGTCGCTCGCCTAGTAGAAAGTTATTTGAGTAAAAGTCAGAAAATATCTGCAGCATTTTCAAGACTTTTGACAAGCAAATTCATTAGCATTCATATTTAGCAAAGTTCCAATAAATTTGTGCAACTGACTTTTCAAACTGAACTGGCCACTAATTAACTTGCGTCAAAATCACATCCCAAAAAATGATAGGGTGAATTATTTTCCAGTCTCGTTTGCCCGGTTAAACCAATCATCTGAAAAAGCCAAACCACCACAGTGAACACGTTAATGAAGTGTGAATCTTCTCACTTTTCTTTCACTTCATCATTAAAATCATTTGCATGTCAAAAGGAGAGCGTGACTGTGAGTCTGGTAAAGATTGGTCCTTCCTCATCAGCAGTCTGAAATTTATGACTCGTATTGGATAAGTGTTGTAACGGGCTTGAGTTTGGAAGCGTCTCTTTCGGGGTGGGGTGTTTGTTGCCCTGTGGAGCGGCTGATTGTGTGTTCACAGCAGCCACCCGGGCAGGTTGCAACATGTCAGGGTTGTCAGGGAAGTCACCTGACGCCGCTTGGGTGCCAAACCGCCAAAAATGACACTTGTCCCCCAACTTCCCATCATAGCTAAACACTTTTTATGAATCTCGCAGAATTCACTTGTGCAAATTGATTTCACCTACAAGTACTCTGGGTTACTTTGTCTTTATCTCTTTAACATGCAGTTGATTAAAAAAATAAAAGTCTACACACCCCTGTTTATGCCAGCTTTTTGTCACTTGATGATTGAACCCAAGATAAAAAGAATTACCACATTTTCCACGGTTAATATAATCCGTTATTAGACCACACTTAATTATTCTAGGGAAGCAGATGACGCATCCTGTGAGTGAGTCGCCACTCCCTGCTCAAATGAGTGGCAACAACTAGATTTTATTTCATTTTTTTTTCTGTATTTCATAGCACATTCCCGCTTTAAACTAACATTATGCTCGTTTTGTTTTGCAAAAATGAATTAGATGTTGCCGATTGACCACTAGGGAGCTCTCCTTACCCGCCACTGCTGCAGCTTCAGGTCATGGTTCAGAATTCTAATCTAGAGACTTTATGACCAAACATGCATCATCGTGTATTTACATAATTTGTCATTCTGGATCAATCTTTAGTTATTTTATTTTCTTTAAGTAGTGAAAAGACAAGTGAGTGTGTCATTTAATTCAGAGTATAACGTCAAGAAGATGCCACTCGGGGAAATGGTCGATGAAATAATAATGGCTCTCTTTGTGTCAAGGGGACCTTATAGCATTGATTCTTGCGGCTTGTCGACGCCGGTCTAAAGAGTGTGTCGATGTCGTGAAGGGGAATGCGATCCCTGTGTCCAAAATTAGCAATGTTAGCCAATTCAGTCACATGACCGCCACCAATATGTTGTTCCATTAAATTGACTTCAACTTAAAGGGGAAGTCGACCCCCAAATTTTCTTGACAAGAATATGTTCCATGCAGGCTTACTAGTTGAAACACGGCATTCTGATTAATATTGCGTTTGCGGGATAAAAATGAACCGCAAAATCCACCGTTTTTTAAGTCATCTCGGGGGGCGGCCATTTTGTCACTTCTGTTGACTGAAAATGACATCGCAGTTGCTAGGCAATTACCAATCATGGCTCGGCTTCAGAAAACAGGTGAGCCGTGAGCGACTGTGATGTCATTTTCAGTTGACAGAAGTGACAAAATGGCCGCCCCTGCTGATGGCTAAAAACTGCTGGATTTTTCAGCTAAACTCATATTCTGCAAATGCAATATGAATCCAAATGGCATGTTTTGACGAATGATGGTGCATAGGACATTTTATAACAAATATTTTTTGGGGGGTTGACTTCCCCTTTAAGAAGAAATACCGATCCAAAATGTCTGAGGATTGTGAAGTCCATATTTAGTTTGCCATAAATTTAATGGAACCATGCAAGAGCGGCAAGCTGATAGCAAGTCACCACAGACAATAAGTGTAAATTGGAGACTGTGTGTGGCAAAAGTCCACAGTTTGCACAGCTAGGCTTCTGTTGCCGTGATCGATGGCCTCTGACACCAGAGGTTGCGTGCAGTCGTTTGTCAAGCCGCCCGCCGATAAACAATCTGAAGGATATACAGCCAAAATCTGCAGAGCCTCCAGCCGTGTAGGCTCCGCCATCAGAACGAGTGGACTTCCCCCTCCCTCATATACGGCAGCATCCTGCAATTTAAGATTGATGAGAAAGGTCGCGGGTGTGTGATTTAAAATGCTTAGCAACAGAGTTTCACCTGTTATAAATGATTGCCAAATGTTCTAATCGGAGCTCATGCCAAATCTTTGCTAACACATCAACACCAGTTGAACTGCTATATTCCAAGCGAGACATGGATTTCATTTAAATGTATTCTGCTGTGAGCCGGAGTGATGAAGAAGCGCACTGCATCATCCCGAGAGGTGTAATATTTTGCCCCGACCCAGCCGTTTAGAAGCGTAGCGAAAATATTAGAAACACTACTCGGTGCGATGCAGTATACTGTAGATAGAGAGCAAAATAAATGAAAGTGCGGTAGTGGGTAGTGCGTGTGCCTCACAGGTGAGAGGTTCTGGGTTCAGCTCTGCTCTTTTTGGAATGTGGGAGGAAGCAGGAGTAAATATGAAATATTGGAAGCAACTGTAACCGTTTGAACATGAGCCCAAGATAATGATTTAATTAAAATACATTGCACATAAAAGATAAGTTTGACCAAACTAAATGTTTATGGGGGTTCGGACAAGTATGGATCCCCCCCCCCTTGCCCCCAATCTACTCCTGATCACACGCACACTAAATGAAAAACCAGAATGTGTCCAATCACGGCTGTCTTCGCCTTTCAGCTAGCCAATCAAACGTGTCAATGCAAGATAAGAGTTTTTTCCTGTGCTGCTATGAGATCGGCTGAAATATTATCCTATTGGCACCGATTGTGGATATAGGTGCAGATAAAGATTTTGCTGGAAGCGAATATATGGGAAAACAAGAGGGGGGGTAGGATTGAACCTTGGGGGACACCTTGAGAGAGAACCAGGATTGTTTGATGATGCCTTCTGCGTTGGTCGGGCTGCGTTTTAGACTACCACAGTTCTCTTTCTTTCCGCAGACTAAACAAAATCTTCATCCTAAATGTAGCGTACAAATGGGCCAAGCCGGTAATAGTCCTATTTAGACATTTGAAATGTAATACACTGATGACCTTCTGTGTTTTATAGCGGAGCCGCGGCACCATCTGCACACAATAAGCACTGAAGGCCAGGACCCAGTTTTCCATAAATGAATAAAACAGCATGCCGCTTACAAGCTGTAATAGGGTTTTGTATTTGTTTGCCTACGTGCTATTGAGTATAGCGAAATGGGTGCGCACCCAAAATTCGGCATGTCAGCAATGATAACCAATGTGATTGATGGAAAGTTAGAAGCAAACTTGAGTTGCTTTTATTTACCTCTTAGCTCATGTTTAAAGAATTGGGAATCTTAAATTCACACCATCTCATCCTTTCGCATCCTCCCACGCCGCCTCTCTTGGCACTCCTGCAGCACATGGCGCATCAAGAAGACTTCAAGATGTAAATACTGACGCATGCACCCATCTCGGAACCCGAGTTATTTTAACACTCATGAACATGTCCTCAAGCTAAAGCCTCTTAAAAATACATCTGTTAAGAGCTTGACTCCCAATCATGACCTTAAACCAGGCGTGGGCAAACTACGGCCCGGGGGCCACATGCGGCCCACTAAACGTTTTAATCTGGTCCGCCGAACTTGAAAAAAATTAAATATTTTTTTTTTAAAAATTACATTTTGTTGTAATGCTTTTGTTCACTTTCATTTAAAATTAAATGTATTTCTTTTTTCTCCGATGAGGTGAGGTTACCAAAATCCATCTCTATCCATCTGCTCCTGGTCCGGTCCCTCTTTCAAATTTTAGAACCCATTGTGGCCCACCGATCAAAAAGTTTACCCACCCCTGTCTTAAACAATGCATAATTCTTTCTAAAATTATTGGTAAACAACTTTGCTTTTTAAAATGCGGCTAACCTTTTGCTTTTTAATATACATTGCAATTAATAGAAGCTCATACCTCTAAATCTGTCCAGAACCTTGTCATCATTGGCATTTATTTCACCAGTGGACAGATGTGGTATAATCTCTTCTAGTCTTATTCCGACTCAAGTTAATTCAAAGCTAGTGTTTGATTGTTCATGAGTCCACAAAATAAATGAGGACACGCGTGATAGAAAACGGGTGGACGGATAGAAAAGGAAGGTATCTAGGATTGAACCTTGGAGGACACCTCGAGAGAGAAGTGTTCAGTGGGGTTCCTTTTTCGAAGAATTGAGGGAGTCAGGATGACAAAGGTGCGTAATGTAATGCGACGCGCCATGTAGCCCGAGGGACGCGCGCTATCGTCCGTCACCAGCCATCTATGACCGATGACTCTATTCTCTCTGTGATGTTCGAGGCCATCCATCACGTTAGGGAGCTTTCAGCTTTCGTAAGTATTTAAGCACATGTAAGGTCGACTCTCTGTTTGACTTTGACCTTGTTCCGGACTGTGGACTACACATGGCGCGAATGGCGTAATTCAGAAAGGCACCGCAGCCCAAAATGAAACCACGACACCACCTAGATAAGTCGGCTCATTTATGTAACGTTCCATGCAGCTTAAATTTCAAATCAAAATACATATTATGTACCACCAGATGGCACTGTTTCACTTTCATTTCATTTTATATTTGATACAGAGCTGTGATTCAATTGATGATGGCATACTCCCGTCTCAGTGTAGTTTAGGCGTAGAATAGTGTACACATCGCCTTATTTAGACAAACTTGACAATCTTCTTGTATTGTTTCCAGCTCACAATATGGAGTAATAAAGAACATATATAATAAAACAACTGAAGCAAGGCCAACGACCAGCGTTAGCAAACAGCACCGCTCGTATTTGGGATTCAATATGGAACCCCCTGTTGAGCAAATGGAGCCGCGGGCTGATGATCCATTTCACTGCGGCGGCGGCGGCGGCGGCGGGCCGAATCCGCCGAGCCTCCTGTAGGCTTCCGGCTCCCCTCCATTACCGATTCATCACACGCAAAAGGCTAAAAGCAGCTGGCTGGCTGGCTGCCTGGCCGAGCTCTAAATTGCGTCAAATTGTTTTCTTCTCATATTGTTTGCGTTCTGCTTGTTTGCCGAAATCACATCACATCAGGCTGCTGACGAGAGGACCGAGCAGCGTCATTTCCCCGCACAAAGTGAGATGACTGAGAGCACCAATCATATCCAAACATCATTATTATACAGCTGTGCTATTTACCCGATGAGTCATATTTCCAGATCGATTTGTATTCCCGTCTTTGACCAACCTGTCTTTTACTATTTGGGGAAATTGACAGACAGGTGTGAGTGCTATCCATTAGGCGCCATTTCAACAATATTCACATTTTTTTGTGTGTGTGTGTGTGTGTGTGTGTGTGTGTCACTGTCTCACCTGGCTCAAATGCAAGCGGCTTAAAAGTGATTTTTATCAGTGCATCTATCGTGCTACAGTTAAAAAAAAAACAAAAGGCAGGAGAGCTTATCAGAACAAAGGTCAATTAGCCAAGTTTGCTGTAACAAAAGTTAATGAAATCACAGGTTGATGAGTCGAGCTTATTACCTCTATGCACTTAGAGTGCCTATTCCCACCTGGACTGAATCACACCCGTTCGCTGAGTGTTTGGGGAAATAAAATGATCACTTTTTTTTTTTTTTGGTTAAGTGCCTCACTAGTTTCATTTTATCAGGGCAGGATTTGATTAGGTGTGCGTGTGTTCAGGTGTAGATTGGGGCGGAAAATCCAATCTCGTCAATAGCCCCGTTCGCAAGGCTTTGTGTCGATCAAGGTGGTTCCCATGGAGACCACATCCCCTAAAAGAAAAACACCGACCGCACCATTTTGTGTCGTCATAAATGGATCTGAAAGCAACACTTGAACACGGATCCCAATGTCGCTGTCGCTACGGTTCACTCGTGACAGCAAAATCCTATCAAATTGGAGTGCACTCATTGCAAATGCGTTTTACGCTTGCCATCTGCCTAGCCAAACTATCATTTCCTACGGCAAATATAACTGTGATAAAAACAAATATGATGTTTTTCATGGAGTCAAAACACAAAATATATATATTTTTTTATATTCTCAAAATCAAATTGTCAATAATTATAAGCCCCTCTATGTAGGGACATTACATTTCAACGACTTGTCCAATGCATATGAAAGTCTTTGAATTATGAAAAAAAATCATATGAGGTATAATAAGACAAACAATAATAAACAAATACAAACAAAAAAACCAAAATAATAAATGAAACAATATGACTTTTTACAAGAGTCACCAACATCCCAATGAGCACTTTTTGTATTCCAAAATTCTCCATTTTGACCAATTAATGCCGCCTTGCTCTATAAAAAAGCATGTACTGTTTAGTGTGTTGCGTAGTCTCATTTTTTTTCACCTCATTCAGTGATCTCATTTTGTGCAGCTCACCTCCTGGGAGATTTTCCGTTCAACACTGCCACCGTGTGGACAAAGAGTGCAGCTGCCCCCCCTGATGCTGCGAGCGCTCAGACAGACTCTGGGATGTCTTGCTGCGAAGAAGGCGGCTTCCTACCTCCAATTCCTCCCTCCCTTCCTTCCATCCTGGAGCTCCGTTTTGCGCCGCAGTCCACACCTCCAGCTTTCCCGAAGCACATTTTGGAAGACTTTAAGCTCATTCTCAAGACGCCAAAGCTGCTGTGGATTAAAAAAACAAAAAAAGGCTGCAGAGGGCGAAGACAGAACTGCTGGACACCAGGTAGGATCATTTTGATATATTATGTCGTATTTTTTTTCAAAGTGGAATTTACCAGATTATATGGTCAGAATTCTGATAATAGCCATTGCTCGTGCAAGGTGCATGCTGGGTGGGAAAGTGATGCTCAGCACCAAACTGTGCTTCAAATCACCACTAATTAGCCACTTTTCCATGAAAAGAGGTGGTCATCAGAAGAGTGATGCTGCATCCATCCAACTTTATGTATGCAGTCGTGTAACATGGATGTTTTCACTTTAGGTTTCATTTATTTGTTTTAGTATCACTCTCAGCCCCCCCCTCACCCCCGGCAGTATTTTCAATAATCCAAGCCTGATGAGATTCATTGTATCGATTCTGCCTGTAGCACGTAATATGTGAAGGCATATTTTATAACCATAACAATCTCAACATTCAGGAAAGGACAGACGGTCCATACTAATATGTAAGATCATTAGAAAGCAGTCTGAAATTCAATTTAAAAATGACCGCCTTAGTGTCCAATAAAATGCAACAGGTAAGTGTGGGCTGTTGAAGGGGTATGAACATTTTTACAAGCCACTGCATGTAAACAATTGGCGATAGATTGCGCTCCAAAATGCAATTAATTCCCCCCAAACTTTAGGAAATGCGTAATCGTGCAAAAATGATTTGTGAATTTGAATAAAAATCATAACCATGTTACTCTATATGAGTGGTTGACGATCCAAAAAAGGGTTGTAATTTCCTATCGTTACCACAAGATGGCAGTAAAAAACGTTTTTTCTTGACTAATAGATAAAGCTACGTCCTTATTAAATGATGCCCCACGATGGCGCCGAAGCAGTCTTTTTATGTTAGACATGGCTTTGGCTAAAGCAGAAAGACACATTAAAAGACTTTTTCTCTGGCAAATGGAAGTCCCCTCCCAAATTTGACGTGGGAGGCGTTCCACCGTCATGATTCTCTTGAACTCTTTCATCCCCACAAACAATCCATCCCCAGGCTCCATCCTTCAAAACTAGCTCCCGTCCTCCTGATCCGAATGGCTTTCACGTCACCGCGTCTCCTTTTGGAGAACCATCCCTCATGGGCGCTCTGCTTCTGGTTACGTTTCACTGCGATCAATGGCGGTTGATGACGGTTCACTCATCCAAGTGTCCGATTAAATTAGCGTTGCCGATGAGGCTTTAAAACGTCTTGGGGGAGAGCGACTACGATTGACAACGGAGCAATTTATTAATTAATTTATTTTATTTTTTTTTAAAAGTCGTTGACTCTAAGTACCACCTAACGGGATTCCATCTCCAAATGAATAACTGAACATTACTTTGTCGTCCGCGTGCATTATCCGGACTTGAATACGGACGAACCAAGAAATCCACTTGTGGAGGCCATTCAAAAGAAATTTTAACTCACTCCAGTGTCGTAACGCGGCTGCTTGACACTGATGCCGTGTGAAGTTGCTTTTAAAGGAAGCCGAATGAACTCGTCATGACGGCTAGTTTAGCAGCCTGACGGTGTGAGTGACAGCGAGATAAAAAGGGTGCGCGGATGTTTCTTTTAAAAAATTTTTTAATTCTTCTACAGTGGACGGCAACATTCCCGTTTGATTTGAATCGGAAATATTGTCGTCTTGAGGCGTGTGTGCCGTGCAATTCCAAGCCAGGACTGCCACAGCGGGCGTGTCACTGATCTTTCTGGATGCAATCCATTTTGTGTGATTTATGATTTGTGAAATCTAGAAAGACCCATCTTATGTTTTGTTGCGCTTGGTCAGCTCCTCAAGAGGATCCCCCATCGTCTCGTAAAGGTTTTGTTCCCGTGACTATACGCGAGGCTTTGATTAACAATCGGGCCGTCGCGCCGAACGACGCCGCTGCTGTGACCGGCGGCTCGGCTGCACCACTGTAATCCCTTTTGCTCCGATGGGACTGGAGTCAAGTGAAAGCTTGAAGCAGGAAAAAAAAAAAAAAAAAAAAGACAACGCATGCATGAGGCATAATTGGACATCTTTATGTAATGCGCCACAAGACTGAAAAGCCATCACTTTGAGCATGGCAGGATGGTGCAATATCCTCCGGATCATCCATCACCTCGCTCTTTTTTTGACACCCGAGCGACTTCCTGCTACCTGTTAAAAATCCAGTCGCAGTGAATAAATGCAACGCTAGCGAGAATGAGCCACATGAGGAGTCTCGGTATAAACTTCAAAGGCATGATTTGCAAATTCAATAAAGACGGAATGGGAACCTCCTTCTTTCCTCCTTGCATGCACAACAACCCTCCCATTGTGACTCTTTCGTTTTAATTAAGTACCAGCGTCACCATTTGGCATTTTTTTTTTTTTTTTTGCGGAGACTCAACCCCGCAATCCCTCCGGGGGTTGGTGGAGCAAATTAATCCACACCGAATGGCAAGCAGTCACATGCTAGGCGAGAACATCAAGTCCTGTTTTAGTTTCCCTTTTGGTTGACAATTTGGCTGTGGAAAGTTTCAGATGGACTGCAAATCCCAAAATGCTGGGAATTTCTGCACAAATCCAATTAATTATGAAACTGTCATCTTGCACTATAGAAATAAACACAAGGACGCGAAATCCTCCACAAAGTCGGGAAAGTTACAGTAATGCGAGCCTGTGCTGAGCGTCACGTGGTCTGTTGTGAATATGATGGAAATCGATGGCGTGGTTATGGTAAATTTGCACGGGGAAGATTTCATAGCCTCAAACCAGAAAAGTTGCTGACGCCGAGACTTTTTTTTTTTTTTTTTTTCCCTTGCTTGCAACAACCCGCGTAAGCACGCCATCAAGCGCGCTATCAAAGCGGCGTGGGTTTATTGCAAAGGGGCTTCGCTGCGGGCGCGAGGGTTACGCGAGTTCAGGGAGGCCAAATGCAAATTTCCAGCAACATAATGTCATTGTCGGTCCGGATTTTATGTTCCCGCTTTATTCCAGAATTTTAACCAATTCATTCCACAGTACAATAAATAGGATGACAGAAAGCACCACTAGACTACTAGACTGCTTTTATCATTTTTTTTTCTCCCGCCCATTCATGGTTACATAAGGGTTCATCATGTCATATTGTGATGAAAAGGGCTTTACAAAAGCTATTGGCTAACAATCAAGGCATCTCTTCAGTGGCTGCCTCAGTCGCCCCACGAGAGTGCTGACTAACTGCTTGAGTCAGCGCCGCGACCGTCAATACTTATGAGCCGGGAAAAAAACAAACATTCACTGCGGAGCCATTAATCCTTTCTGCACGCCACAATAGACCCGAAGCTTTAAAACACACAAATGTATCTGGAGGCTGCCGCGACGCATAAAATGGAAGCTAAGTCGAGTATTTTGATTAGAGCATGCTACAATTTTTTTTTTTTAAGATACTGTTTTAAATTACATTTGGTCAAAATTGCTCGTCGGCTTTCATTAGCTTGACGAGTCATGCTTCAATATTCGATATGAGCTACATGATGACATGAAACCATCGGCGATTTGTTGTGCCATTTGTCCAACACTTGTCTCGAGCCCGCCAGCATTTTGTCCTCCCAATCTGAAACGAAGCATGGGGTCGGCGAGTGAGTGGGATATCAGGCGCCCAAGCTCGGATGCTATATAGTTATTGATTATTACGGTAAGCTGCGCTATTATTAATAATGCCTCAGTGTGGTATTACCTGCCGGCAAGCGTCGAAACGTAAATTTTTTTCTGTCCCCTTTCTCGCCTATTTTTGGGTAAGGCTGAATTTTTGGATTCTATGTTCACATGCAAACGTTTTGATTGGCGGGCCACAATGGGTTCTAAAATTTGACGGAGGGACCGGACCAGGAGCAGATGGATGGAGTGGTTTGGTCACCTCACCTCATCGGAGAAATTTGAAATGAAAGTGAAAAAAAAAACATTACAACAAAATATGTCTTTGGAAAAAACACAGTATTTAGAAAATAAAACATTAACGAGGTTTATTCATTTCATTTTTTTCCAAGTTCGGCGGGCCGGATTAAAATGTCGAACGGGCCGCATGTGGCCCGCGGGCCGTAGTTTGCCCACACCTGGTCTACATACTCACACTAGCATAAACAATTGCAGGTTGCCAAATAATTGTGTTCCAGATTGTTGCGTTGAGAAACTTTTATGGCGCAATAGGTGCATGCCATGGTTGTCGACTCGACCACTTTGCTTATTTTACCTATAATTTAATATCTGTGTTGTTTAGTTGAGCAGCTTTTATGTCGCATTGAGAGTATCATAAATAATTTGAGGTTGCTTATTTTCTAAGCCAGCCTCCTTGTATCGAAAATTCCAAAATCCAAGATTGGCCAGAAATGTACCATGTGACCATCACCTCCATCTGCTCTCCTCCATTTCATTGTACACTACTGCTTTTACCCCATGCAGGTGGGACGCTTTATTCATTGGTATTGATGTCTCTGCTCCCATCGGGGGTCTTTGAAAAAGGCAGGAAGGAATGAACAGCGGGTCAAGCCGCTGAGCCAAAACATGCCGTTTTTTTTTTTTTTTTTTTTGATCGGCGGGCCCAAAAGGCCTTGTCAAGGACATGGCTCGTTCGCTGAGCTTTTATTGAAGGCAGCAGAGCAACAACAGGGTGTTTGCGCTCCTTTGATGCATAATGTATTAAAGGTGACTTGCAGCCTCCTTGTCCACCTTTCATGTACAGTTCAATTTTTCATTGATGGCATTTAACCAGCGTAGATGAGGTAGGCCGGAGGGCTTAATGAGCGCATCTCATTATTTCTGACCTTTATATGAAAAGTATATCTACACACTTATTTTATACAGAACCTGTCTGTGATCTCATTCTGATGCAGGAGTCGTGCTTTCGATTGCTCGATTGACTGTTACCATTTACTGCTATTAGACTCTACCAGGGGTGTCAAACTCATAAAAATGTATGATTGCCTTATACAGTATCATCACATATGCCGTCAATAATTATTTTTCAATTTATTTTTAACTCATTGACTACCATTGACGGATAAATACGTCAAAGATACATTTTTATTACTTGGCTGGTAGTGAATGAGTTAAGGGCGGATTTATATAAAAAAAAAAATGCTCGCAATATCTCACATCTCAGTGTTGTTAAAACAATTTGAAAGAAACACGATTTGCTTTTGCAGGCTCCATGGAATAATTTCATGGGCCCAATCTGGCCCTCACGCCTTAAGTTTGACACCAGTGTACTATACTATTAATGTAAGAGATCCTGACCACCATACGGGGAAATACAAGTTAGAAAAAAAAATGCATTTTTGAATACTATTCTAAAAATGTGTTGGGAAAAAATAAATGAATAAATAAAAGCGCCATTTCTTTTTTCAATATTTCTGAAAAAAATGTTTGTACAAATAATTGCCTTCCTCCTAGAATAATAAAACATAATAAAATGTGTTTTAAAAAAATAAGCCTCTCCCAAAATAATAACCACCTTAGACTTTTAGGAAACTCTATTGACAGAATAATATGCAAAAGAGTTTTTAAAAATAAATACCTCAATTTTGAAAATATACCTGGTGCTCTCTGCAGTTGGCTAAATAAATGCCTTTGGCCACCACATGATTGAAAAGTCATTAGAATGATTTTGAACAACAGATGTCCCACCAACCGAGCCGTCTCGTGTGGCGCTTGTCGAAATCACGGAGAGTGTCAACAAAATATTGTCTCTTTGTTTCATCGACTGCTTGCTGCGTTATTGGTTTATTTAATTTTTGGGGGGTTTTGAGATCAACTTTTGTTTTAAGCAAACACAACATGCGTCTCGCATCTGCTCCCGTCACGTCCCCGCTGCGACGCAAGCTTCAAGATTTGGCGTGGGATGTTTTTGCCACTTAAAAGCGAGACCCTCGAGTATTGGCCGGTTCAATATATATTTGCACTCTCACCCCGAGATAAGCGCTTTGCAGCTTCAGGAAATGCTTGTAAAGCTTCCTCAGCTAATGTGTAGTGATTTTCCAATGAAAAAGAAAACGGGTAATGGTGACATCATTGCCAAATGACGCCATGGCTCACATATAGTGGCTTTCACGATGACCTCGCTGTTTATCGATTTTAAAAAAAGGTCTCCAAAAGCCAAAGACGCAGAAAGTCAACCATTTTGGTTTGAAGCTTATTTCCAGATCTCTTTTGTCCCGCTAGGAAGGTCATCCTGAAATTAGCCTGTTTTAAGAGGGCGGCCCCGTCTAATTCTAGATACTGCTCGGTCAATGACACGTACCGAATTTTATTACCATGACAACCAAAGGCAGAGCCAAGGTTGACAGTGGCAGCACATTGAGCCCTGAATCTCAATAAAGCCACTTTGACCCCCCCCCCAGAAAGACTGCATAGTCTGTATTTGGCAGCAGTTCATCACCAAGTTGCCAAATAACTTGGCAAAGCAGGTAGTGCGCTGATCCGGTAATGTGGTGCATGCAGCGTACCAACACAATAACTCCTCATTGCTACCACATCAAAACTACATTAGTTGTGTGAGTTGATTCTCAGAAGCTAACATTGTCAGTCAAACTATAATTGTTGCTTGGAAGTAGCTTTGGATCTTCACCAAAGATGGCTTCCAAGTTATGGGCAGATAAATTGTGCGTAGGGGCAGTGATTGTGTAAATTAGCCCGATTGTTGTATAACGGTGAGGCAGAAATTCAAAAGATGTTTAATTTCGCATTTGATAGCTCGCACTTCATAGAATTATACATTTTATATTTAATAATATTGAAACATTTTGTTTGTGCTCGTTGGGATCAGCGGATGGATTATTTTAGCCATGCTAGCGACGGCGACTACGGTGACACAACATCCGCAGAGCTCATTACGCCGCCATGTCGCCAGACATCTCGCGGGATTTGAAGTAAAGCGAATCATTTAGCGGCGGTGTCAAATCCCCCCCGCCCGAGTTAATACCCTGTAATTGTTTTGAGGAACTCTGACAAAAAGCAGGACTGATTGTTTCTATGGTGCTTTTTTTTTGCGTGAATCATTGAGAATTTTCTTAATTAGGCTGGATGGGTCCCTCTAGTCGTGTTTTGCTACATTCAAAGTCACGACTAACAAAGGTGCAACAGTTAGCATATTAGAGCAAACCTGCCAGCTTGGCAAGCCATCTCCACTTCCGTTCACGCTCATTCCTCTCTCTCCCAAGGACATTTCCCCGTCCTTTGTGGCTCTCCACTTAACATATGACTAATGTCTTACACCGCCGCGGAGTGTTTGATGGATTCCTCGACGTGCCGGCGCGGAGATCGGAGGCTTTTGTGTCATCCGCAGACTGCGCCGCAGGAGCCGAGACACCGAAAATCAAATCTACGGGCAGCCTTGGCTTGTATCTGATTCCAGAGTACATTTTTAGAATCCTGACATCTCACTTTAGATATATCGAATCCCCCTACGAGCGGAGATGCTCAGATTTCGGACTAAAAGTGCCGTAGTAACTGAATCAGCCTTTTAGTTGCACTGCGAGTCAACAATACATAAGAATATGACCTTAAAACAGGGGTGGGTCACAATGGGTTCTGAAGTTTGACGGACCAGGAGCAAATGGATCGAGTGTTTTGATAACCTCACCTCATCGGAGAAACAAAAACACATTTAATTTTAAATGAAAGTGAGCCAAAGCGTATATGTCTTTGAAAAACCACAGTGTATAGAAAATAAAACATTAACAAGGTTTATTCATTTAAATATTTTCAAGTACGTCGGGCCCGATTTAAAACGTTTAACGGACCGCATGTGGCCCCCGGACCATAGTTTGCCCACAGCTGCCTTAAAATAACAGCTTCGAAATTGTTTAATGGCACACTGGGTTGTAGCATCGAGAGGAAAAAATGCATTCTAATTGTCCATCCGTTTTCTGTCGTGCATGTAGAACTTCAGATTCTTTTTCTTTTTTTTTTTTTTCTCAATGAAACCATAGTGTGTCACACGTTCAAACTGCCACTTCCTGCCACTGGCGGCATTGCGCCAACCCCCGTGCTGTCGGAATGCCAAGAGGCCTGAAGGCTGCCCGCCGCTCGCCACGCCGGTCTGCCATGTGCCCATTTGCGAGCCCGTTCGGCTCATCTGCTAGCGGGAATCTTGACGCGATCAAAACCAAAGAGTGCCGCGTTACAGTATGTGACAGCACGAACAGGTGTAGCCTCCCGGTGCACATGCAGGTCGGAGAGGGCAACCCTCGTATGCCCACGGCTGTGTCTTTGAACAAGGGCACATCCCCTGCTACAGAAAGAGGGGAAAAAAAAAATAATTAAATATTAAGATTAAAATACAGCACTTTGTATGTAAAAGCACGAAATTCAACTCAGTTGAGACGGCTTGAAAAAAAGTTTGTGAAAGGCTGTTATAGACTCCCAGAAGATCAACAACAAAAATACAAACAAGCATGAGCGCATCTGGAATTTAACTTATTTTATTTATTTTGTTGTTATTATTATTATTATTATTTTTTTTTTTTTAAAGAAGAAAAAAAAATATTTTGGTGGTCAAAACATTTGACAGACCGCTAGAAGCATTTTGATGGAAACCTGGACCAAATTCCAAGGTGATTAAAGCTCGCCGTCCTTGCTCCTTGTGCTGATTTTTTTTTTTAAATTTTTTTTTATTTTGAAAGGTCTGAGGTGGTAAAAGACCACATGACTTTGGTTTTGCCCTTATCATCCGCGCAACCAATCAGCAAAGTTTGAGGTTGCTCGAATAAATGTCCGGGCAGAAAATTAGACTTTGGACTCTTTGCTCTGTCTGATAGGGAAAAGGTCAAAGGCCGCTTGGCAGGTGTAGACAATTGAATCTGAATTTCCGCTCAATAATGAGACAAAGTGAGCAGGCTTTCGTAAGTCCTTGAGAGGCGGCATGAAAAGTTAGCGAGGAGGCCCCCGAGTCTTTGTTTCTCTCCGATTTGCCGCTCAGTGGCGGCGACGCGCAGAGCTCATCGAGCGTTGCCGATGATTTACGCCACGCCGCCGTTCTTTTGACCGATAGCCACATTACTGCCAGACGTGTCGCGCGAGACAAATGACGACGGTAAACGGATGAGGCTTTGGGTGTTGTCAAGTGTGCAAAAGCGGGAGATTGTCTCTCACGGACGCCATTCCATGGTCGGGAGTTGTATTCGTGTCACAGCTGCTAAGGGAGAAGAAAAAAAATAAATAAAGCACGGGCTAAATCGCATTTCCCTCCACACTGTACACTTTTTAATACCAGAAATTCGATTTCAACCCAGCGGGGGTGAAATCATATTTGCAGGCAGGCGCAATTTGTTGATGATGCAGTCAGTGGAGCGTTGAAACCTGCTTAGATGGTCAACCCTCTCCTTGTCGCGAAGCATTTACATCATCGGGACGTCCTCCGCCAAGGACACTTGCATGACCGTCGAATGTGCACGTGTGTTGCTCATCAAGAGAAGCCGCGTTTGATCTCTTTATTTTTGGAGATGGAATCTCAAATTGCCTCCCGCTGGGAGCTATGCTGCTTTTTCAATTGATCATGCGGCCCCGCGTGTATTTGCGGAGCGTCCGAGTAGAGCGAGGGAGCAAAGTCAGATGACAGCTGGAGGAGGGATTTCCTGACAAAAAACAAAACAAAAAACAAAAAACACGTTGGCAGAAAACCCAAAGCAGCATGTTGTCTGTCCCTGAGTGGAGACTTTGTCAGCCTCATTTAGAGTCTCTTTGTTTTTTTTTTTTTTCCTTTCATAGTCAGTGAAGGGTCGAGTGTGACATTGCAACAAATGACCCCTGCTACAGAGGTCGCAAATGGCGTCACAAAAAAGGGCAAAGGGATAATAGTGGATCCATACGGTTGGCAAATTAAAGTTACACATCATCAACCAGTCCGGTCGATAAACGTTAGCCGTTGTTTGGATTAACCTTGCACGGCGCCAACGCAGTGCTCATTTTGGACATGAAAAAATTGAGTTCTCCTCTAAATCCTTTGTTTTTTTTTTTTGTTTTTTTTTTGTCTGGATTAAATGCTGTGTGAATCGCGGCTGGTGAGATAAAGCAGCAAAAGCTTTTGTTGGCGGGCCGGCTTGGCTCACGTGTGCCACGAGAGCGCTGGGAGCTTGCCAAGCGGCGTCAATACCACATTGGTGTGCTCATAGATTGGTCTCATTGCGTTGCGACTGTCTGGAAAACATCGGGACAGCGGCTTTGACCCTGCGCGACCCGACAGTTGTTGATTTAATTTTATTTATTTATTTATTTATTTTTGTCAGGAGGGCTTCGAAAAATGTTGGAATAATACTTTCATGCAATATTTTCAGATTCATGTCGTTGCTATGGTGACTGTGGATCACCAACATGTCCAGTGGAACCTTGAAAGATTTCGGGTTGAATGTGTGCCACTAGTGGAACGCGGGCTCCCTCTAGTGGCATGCGAATGAATTGTCGATTTAAATAATTCAAATTGGAGACTGTGCCTGGCGTGGGAGTGAGTGGTTGAAACTTTTTTTTTTTTTTTAAATCCAGTACAGTGAATTTGTTAATTACAGTTCATTTGTCATTAGTTTTTATTTAGATTTTTACTATCATGGACACTGTTTTTTTTTTTTTTATTTATTTTTTTTATATATATATATATTTTTTTTTGCAAATAAGGTGAAATTCTGCTCTTGTTGCGCACTTTTACAGTTCAGCCACTAACAAGTTGACTGGCAATGCATTAGCAAGCATGACCTTTATATACTGGCAGTTTGACCTGTTGAATTATTCCAAGTTCAGACGCATGGCATATTTGAATCCGTGTTTCTGTCGTCCTTTGGCACATTTCATCTCTTATAACTTTCCAGAATATAAATGTCAATATTCTTGTTCCTTTTTTTTTTTTTTTTCTTTTAGTTTCGATCGTTCAAAACGGGGTGCTAATTGGATAGTCACATGATCACACAGTGTCGACAACGGTACACGTGAGCGAGAATAGCTGCTGCTTCTTTTCTCCTACTCATTCCTCTTCCTTAGCATGATGAGATTTTTTTTTTTTTTTGTAAACTGCATCTTAAACCATAATCTAAAAAAAAAAAAACAAAAAATCGCAGATATCTTCGACTATATTGTCATTCTCCCTCATCTTGGCTGCAACATCCGAGCACTTTAAGTGATGGAGAAGCGGTTGCATCCGAGGCCGTATGTCATCATTTACCGCCGCCCGGAGGCCCTGTGCAATCCTCGCCTCCACCCATTTTCTGTCTCTCTCTGTCGATCGGGTCAGCAGAGGGCAAAAAAAAAAACAGAGGGGGTGGTTACTAGCAACATGAAAGCCCCCCGGGACACGGCTTGAACTGCCGTAAAAGGCTCTATCAAAAGGCAGGCGAAGAGTTTGAGCTTGCAAAGATGGCGTGCAGTCAGTGTACAATGTGATAAATTGTCAAAATGCCTCGACGTGGAGAAATACAAATTTCATGCGAATGCACTAAAAACACCGTTGTAGAGTTTAGAGCAGGGGTGGGCAAACGTTTTGGTTGGCGGGCCATAAAATTTGTCTAAATTCTAAAATTTGTCAGACCAGGAGCAGGTGGATGGAGTGTTTTGTTGACCTCACCTTATCGGAGAAAAAAAAAATGCATTTGATTTTAAATGAAAGTGAACAAAAACATTAGAACAATACATATGTCTTTTGAAAAAACGCAGTATTTAGAAAATAAAATATTAACAAGGTTTATTCATTTAATTTTTTTTCCAAGTTCGGCGGGCCGGATTCAAACGTTTATCGGGCCGCGTGTGGCCCCCGGGCCGTAGTTTGCCCACACCCAACTCAGCACTAATGGGAAAAGATCCTCAGGATGGATTTCATGACGCCGGTCAGCGAGTCATAAAGCAGCCAGGTTCACGGTTGGGGGCGGGGAAGGGTTCGTGAGAAATGAGCGATTCCAAGGTGTGGCGTGCGGGGCTGACGTGTGTAATATCTTGCTTCCCCACAAGGGCTGTTATCAGATTCTGCTCATATCCTGGGAGATTAAGTTGAGACGGCACGGGTGAAAACGCAACTGCTTGAGGCCAAAATAATACCGCTAGCTAAACTCGAAAGTGTTGATATCAAACATTGTCCGTGTCAACAACAAGCTCAACATTAATAACAACACTTATGAATGGAGCTCATTTTATCGCCTGCTTTATGTTTTCGCGTCCGTCCTTATACGATCCCGACGATATAGCATCCTTTCCTGTCCTTACCAAGATGGTACATTTTCAGTCCTCGGGAATTCAAATAAAAAATGTAAACTAAGGAAGATCAAAGTTGCAGAGATGCGGTCGATTCCCCTCGCCGACCACGAGTGCAATTCGAGAGACGTCGGGACATGCCAAGATGTTGGGAACGTCAACCATTCCGGGATGTTGGAAGGGAAAATGACCAATTAGAAGCGATCATTCCTGAGCCAGATAGTAAATCATCCTGAGGAGGATGGTGAGACGTTGATAGGCAGGCGATGATAACTTGTTTGATATTTGTGAGCCAAGTCCAGATTTGAGGGGAGATTTGCTGTAGAATCTTTGGATGGATGGACAAAATCTTGTGGTTGGAGGAATGCAAATGGAAATGGATGTGGTCTTTTTTTTTTTCAAAATCAGCTGATGTTTTCATGATAATTAGCAACTGTCTTACTTTAATATCAAAGTAGATGAACTGATTTCAGATTTAACTTCTGTACAAATAAAATATTCGTCATTTTTCACAAAAGTTCACGAAATATGCCTGAGTATTGTTATCTGACTACCATTTATCTCCAAATATCCGTTGCTTTAAAAAAAAACGTAACACAAACTAGCGTGACTGCAGCTTATTGAGTTGTGACCGTCATCTGTTATACTGCCCCCTGGTGGCCAAGTCCACTCACACCAGAAGGATTAGCGCCATGTCTATTGAAATGAAGCAAACATATCTTTCAATTTATTTAATTTAAATTTTTTTTTTTTTATTTATAAAGTTTATACTATTCAATTGGCTGCCCGCAAAAGCATTTCACGTGGCCTGCCAAAGATCACCCAAATAATTTGAATTATTCAATATAATTAGCAAAGGGTATTTGTACATATTATAACCCCCCGCAAAAAAAACAACAAAAACACCCAAAATGAATATTAGCAGATGAGCACCGATATTTGTGATTAGCTCCTTTTTGAAAGGGCATTTTAATTTCACCCCGTATTTTTTCCTCGAGCCGTGTCTGAGAACTCATTTAGTTCCAACTCATTTAAATCAGTTTTTTTTCCCTCTCTTTTAGCGTATATACAATTTTACCTTGGCTACGATTTTTATTTTTTTTTTGCAGAGTGAGCGCGGTTGAATTATCCATTAAAATATTTCCTCATTAAGGAAGAACATAAGAAATAAGGCCAGTCCATCAATTACAGGGAAACCTGGCCTACTTCGCGCAGCTTAAAATACGCATCACATTCAGTTTTTAGCTCATCTCTCAGCAGCGAAACAACAAAAACTGCATTTTTTTTTTTTTTTTTTTTTTTAACCCCTGTTGGACTCTTGTTTGAAACCAAACCCGCGCAAACAAGGCACCTGACAAACGACTTGGTTGCACGTGTGAGAGATTACACAGCCTCGCTTCTCCATATGGAATAAAGCGCCCGCAATAAACAGGCAGCAATAGACACACTAGACTATGATTAATGGATAACCGTGAAACAGGATCTCTCGAAAAAAATAAATAAATCCTGCAGGCGGCGAGCCAACTTTAAATAACTTACTCGCGAACAAACTGTATGGCGCACACCGGCGCTCCCGCTGTGTGAGAATGAATTGCTGGGAAACAACAAATTTTGCATGTCTTTTGCTGCAGTCTGTCAATGCGGCTTGTGGAAAACACACCAAATATATTTTCATCCAATCTGACTTGGAGGGACTTGTCTTCGCGAGTAATGGAAGGCAGATGCGAGATAAACGCAAAAGAAACCTGGAAGTGCATCAGAGTCGAATTTATTGTTGCTTTTGGAACGCGACGGGAGACGTTGGTTAATTTCACTCGACAGGCGTGGAATTATTTGTGAATTTAGGGCGCTTCTATTTTGCAGCCACGCTAACCGCGCAGCTCTGGAGATTTTTTTGCGATTTGAACGCCGGCCGAGGTTGCGCCGGAATATTTGACTGTAATAACTCCAAGCTTGGCCATTTATGAAATGATGTCTTAACAAATCCAAATACACAAAAAGACACTCCAAGAGCTGCTGTCGCAAGAATCCAAGACAAATACTTCAGAACGCACTTTATTTAATAAATTGCCGTTCTTCTTTATTAGAAACACGCGGCATTGCAGTTCATTTCAAACATGGACGACGATCGAATGTGCTCTGTCGGGGTTCTCCTGCCAAGCCTGAAGGGTCATTTATTGGGCAAAGAAGTGCCACCCCACTCCTGTGTTGCAAAAGTCTGCCGTGTGAAAAATGCATGAGCTATCAGCATGGCGTAGAAGGAAGTGAACGCGTGCATTTTGAATACAAATGCTGGACGAGGAGCACTTAGCGGACCACCCAAGGCTATTAGAGGTGTTCCATAGGACGTGCTGATCATGCAAAATAGTGCTCGCTGTGTACAGGTACTGATTGCAATCTTTAAGTAAAAATATAAAAGTTAAAGGCTCTGAAATGGACAAAGTCAGACGTACCGGAACATATTTCATGCCAGTTATATCCAATGATCATTTTGTATTTGAGTTTTTGACGGTTTGTCCCGTTCAATAAATTGCCGAAAGTGCGTCGGCAATTGTGGCTCTCCTTGCCCTCATGCGAGTGTTCAACACAAATCAATTGATCGGAAAATTCACAAGTTGGGCCACTCGTAAGTCAAGGCACCACCTTGTGTCCATCGGAATCTAGTGTCTGCTCCACACTCGAGAGCAGGGGTAGGCAAAATTTTTTTGATTGGCGGGCCACAATGGGTTCTAAAATTTGACAAGAGGAGCAGATGGGAAATTAAATACATTTAATTTTAAATGAAAATCAACAAAAGCATTACAACAATAAATATCTCTTTGAAAGACAAAATATTTATTCATTTCATTTTTTTCAAGTTCGGCGGGCCGGATTAAAACGTTTAATGGGCCGCACGTGGCCCCCGGGCCGTACTTTGCCCACACCTGCTCTTGACATTGCTTTTGTTTTGCAGCCAGAATTTGAGCACGCCACTGTTTTGTTCCCATCATTTACCGGTGTTCCCAACAGATAAGAGCTCAAGTGCTCATGTCAACTTCTCCAAGCAAATTTGCCGTCTTGTAAAATGCGCTGTAACAAAATCCCATTAGGCTGCCGAGATGATGCCCCGGTAAACGTCAACTCAACTGTTTGCGCCTCTCCTCCGCAGCAGTCATGACCATCGCCGCTATGCAAATAACAACATGCCACCTTGTAAATTTGTTTGAGTACGGCAAATCTTTTGTCACACCGTTTTCCACAAAGCGCATGCAGAGCGAATAATACGTTGTTAATACATCATCTGTCGGCGATCCAGTCACCGCCGCAGGTCTGCGAACCTACCCAGAGGAAACCAATTTTTTTGCCACATGACGCAAGCGCCGTTGTCTGCTCGTGTGTCCTGCAGCATGCGGGCAATTATCTGGCTCTGCAATTACGGCACTGGCAGCGACATGGAAAACCGACGGATTACGCGGAGACAAAAGGCGAGACGCAGCCGCCGTGCCGATACAGACAAAGTTGGACGGGGGGGGGGGTTACATAATTAGCTAATTGCCTCCTGCATAGCTAATGCGGGTGGCTCTGCGTATTCCAGAGATTTATTTATTTATTTATTTATTTATTTTTCCGAAAGATATTTCTAGGCGATTTGCTGATTCGGCGCTAAATCACGTGTGTTTCTAGTGACTGGAAAATTAGCGTGATTTAAAAAATGTGAACACAGCAACATAGTGAATATAACTCATCTTGCCTTTTGGTATCTTCCAAGAACTATGACGACTTTTGTTGAGGAGCTTGTGACCTCGGTGCCAAGGAGCTATGTTGAAGTGAGTGGAGGAGCTTCATTTTGACACAAGTGGTGCTTTGTCGCCATCTTGTGGCGTCTCGTAAACTAGGAACTAGGTTGACGAAACTTGACGAGCTTCATTTAGACAAAAGTAGTGCTTTGCCATCCTATGGCATCTACAGGCAATTACAAATCTTTTTTTCATGGGTTTTTATTTTTGAGGGTTCATCAAAATATTATTTATTTACTCATTATTGTGGTGATAAAGAGATAATTTTTTTGCCTGTCGTAAATTTCCATTTCACTCGTGCGTATTTACTTTATTTCAACTTGTTTGCCGTGATGCATTATATGATGGAGTGAGTCTTTCTTTTTTTTTTTTTTTTTCTTCCGTCTTCTCTATGTTGCCGCAGTTCGCTGTTAGCGGCTTGCTTACCGCTCGGCTCTCTGATCTAATTGGACACGAGGCCTCCAGGGTGGGTGACACCCAGACAGAAACATGACCGAGAACCTTACGAGGGGAGCTGGCGGGGGGGGGCTGCACTTCCCGGGCAGACTTTTTTTTTTTTTTCCATGCGCGACCAGTGTATGAAAGGTTGCTGCGTCTAGACGTTTCCTTTTCGAAAGGTCTGAGGGACAGTCCTTTTTTTTTTTTTTCTCTCAAACGTCCTCCATGACATTATCCCCTTATGATACTTGGGGGAGGAGTCTCGCAACGAAACAAACTCCCTGTATTTAAAAGCATGTGCCGTGTAGCTCACGGTGATGGGGAATTCCAGTTGAACTGGACAAACTGCGGCCTTCCGAGTCCCTTCTGGTGTCGTCGAGTTTGGTCGGCGTGTCTGAGCTGTGACTTTCCGACTGCGCAGCCAATTGTCTGTCTGCTATTGTCTCAAGCCTCGCGGGCGTCCAACTGCTGCCGGAGCGGCCTGAGCATCTTGTTATCCTCACTGCACCGTTGCTTCAGAACCACGTCAGCATCACATAAACATCTTGAGGTGTTGCCTTGACAACGCAGAAAAGTTGATATCCATATCAGCATTTCTTGGCACGGAATTTTTAAATTCAACATTGTGATGACGTTGTTGAAAACGCACAACGATAGTGACGAGGTCATCCGGCACACGCTTCACTTGCCTTTCTTACAGTTGCAGCGTTGGGTTATTTGTTTGCTGTTCATTTTTTTTATAAATTGTAATTTGAGGGTTTAACAGTAAAAAAAAAAAAAAAATCTCAGACAATTTTATTCAAACTTCTCATCACAGCTCCTTCTGGTGTGTGTGCCTTGGCCACTAGGGGGCAGTATAATATGCTTACTGTGCTTGAAGACGTGATCTGTAAACTGCATTGAGACTATATCCCTGTCTGGATTGTCCGTCTACATGTGTTGCTGCAGTTTTGTGGAAGTGGTGAAAAATGGCTTGAAGCCTGCTTATTGTGAAATTTGTTGCAAGAATTATTTTCTGGCTTAGGGTTATTAATATTCTAACCTTGCTGCCCCCAGACGATGCTGAGCGCATCTGCTTCCCCAGATGTTGGCTGGACAATTGTGATTTTTTTTTTTCCCCGTGTCCCATCATCTTCTCGCTGCCTCATTTTCGAGCCCAGCGTCTTTCTGGAGTTTTTCCCCAAACGAGAGGAGGAAGTCTGTCCTCTGTCACCTTTCTGGCTGCACCCGATCGCCGTTGCGCTTTGTTCAAGTTACTAATTGAATGAATTTGCAGTTTTCTGTGAATTCCTTAAACGAACTGTTTGACGTCAAAGAGTATGCCACGGTGCAATCATTGGCAGTGACTTTGTGCATCCGCAGTTTATCACCGCGTTCCTTCCAACTCGCAAAGTTGGCAGCCCTCAATCGCACTTTTCATCAACTCATCCAAAACTTTCCCCCCTTTCAGTCTCTCGCCGTTTTCTATTCTCGTTCCCTCGGGGTTGAAACTCGCACACGATAGTTCCGCGCACCGAGACCAAAGCACCTCGAAACAAGCAGTCAATCTGCTGAGAACCAAGAAATAGATGGAAATTCTTGTCGGATAGTCCAAGCCTTATTTTTTTATTTTTTTATTTTTTTTTGCCGCTTGCAAAGAAAAACGGTGAGTAAGGTCAAGCATGTCTAAGAACTCCTCCGGACTGAAAACGGTAATCTAAGAGATTCAGGTCATTCCTGTGAACTAAAATCGTTCGAGTAAACATTCCTAGCGGGAATTGTGAACATTTGATCACAGTCGAGACGATTTCCGGCGTCTGAGCAAAAGGACGATTTCATCCCTCACATGCGCGCGCCATTCAGCGGCGAATGTGACCGCAACTTCTCTAATTGGAAGAGCGACTCGACTGAGTTTGAACGCCTCCTCCCGCCGCCAATTATCACAACAAACCTTTCCAGCGGCTGGATAATACTGCCGAATTCCCGCTGGTGTTCAGAGCTTTTCCGGGAATGTCTTATCCACGTTCAAGAAAGATTTTAATGGGTCTCCTCCTGATTCTATCCCGCGCTAAAAAGCAACGTGTTGAGTCTACGGTGTAATAGTCCCCCGGAACTGGAGTTTGAGAAATTGGCGAGCGTCAGGCGAAGTTTTCCCGAATTGGGAATTGTAAAAACGTCTTGTATTTTTATCGGCAAAATCTTCGACCGCTGTTTGCAAATCAGAATCTGGAATATTATCGATCGTCGTGCAAAGTTTGAGGTGCCGAGCTGGCAGACGAGCAGCAGCGACATCAGGCGCGTTATCGATCGGCAACGTTTTACGTCAAATACCGCGTCGGGCCTCTTTGTTTCGATCTCAACTCCAGACGTTTAATTGCATGGCATTTGAGCAGAATGTAAAACGTATCCGCCACCTTGGTTCGAGCACTTTGCAGGTGACATAAAACACAGCAACAACAACCCCCTCGGGAGAACTTGCGCTGCTTTTTCCTTTGCATGCTACTTCGTGATTTGCGGTGTACTTGCTTCGTCTGATAGAAGCTGCAATATTTATGAATTTATGATTCTTTTCTTTTTTTTTTTTTTTTTTATTATTGCAAAAACCAATAAAGCATGCCATTGATCATCGCGGTGCAGTGTGTGCATGTGTCACGCAGCCTTACGACCGATGAGGACATCTGCATGCGGATCAGTAGCAGCGGCCATTGATTGGCGATGGAGCGCCGCGCGTTTACGATGTGATACTCGCGTGTCGGTTGGTGTTGGTTTGCGCTCGGCCTTTGCTATAATTGGCAATTATGGGGAGAAAAATGACAGACAAACACGCGGAGGTTGCGAGTGGCTCATGTTGAATGACGGAGAGGGATTTGTGAGTCATTATCCATCTGATCGGAAACTTTCATGTTTTTTTTTTTTTTAATCCTCAGAATTTTACAAAACTGGCTTTTAAGTTTTATGACCTATTGAGATTTTACTTAAAATTTAAAATGTTGTTATCCTTACCTTGCGTCATCAAATGCAACTGTGGTTTAAGACGGTCCTCAACCACAGGGGCGTGGCCCGTTACTGGTCCACAGACCACTTTGGATCGGTCCACGCAGATGAAAGAAAAAAAATTACATGAAGTACTTCTGGTATATTTATTATTTGAGGCTAGGAAATATCTTATTTTGAAAAGTCATCGTGATTAGCATGGATCAAGTACCACGGAAATCCAGAAATGGTATTCAGTCGCTAATTTAGGACGCTAACAAACCGCTTGTTTATTACGGCTTCATTGTATGACAGGACACGAGTCTCGGGCGTTAGTGGCTGCTAGTAGCTAGCAGCTAGCTGTTAGCATTAGCAACAAGCGCCAGCTCTCACATTTATTACCAATCAAGGCTGATTATGCTTACCTCACAAATACGTGCTTTATTTATGAATACGCGCCTATGAAATTATGATGCTTCAAACTGAATCTTAATTGGCTGACTGGACACACGCAACATTCAAATGTATTCCCCGAGTGCTTTTTTTTTTCCCAAACACGTCCCTCATTCTCCATATTGATTTTTATGTAACATTCTGATGTATTTTGAGCGTTGGGTGGTATTGCGCGGGAACATCTGTATTCATGTCACACGGCCGCAATGACCTTGAGATGAAGGCTGCACAATTCTATTAACATCTCCAAATTACCTGCATGGCAACAAGGCCAGAGCCAATCTTGAACGGAGATGCATAATTGATTTGATCACATGCTCCGTGACAAGAGTCTGCCTAAAATAAAAGTGAATTTCTCGCTGATTTTTTTAAATTATTTTTTTTCCATATCTCATCCGTGTTTCCAGTTGCGTCGTCCGTCCATGTCAAGGTGAACTAATCCCCAAACAAAACAGACGAACCATTTCCCCATTCGGACGCTGTTATTGATCTGTGCGCAGATTCAAACAAAATAGATTAGCCAAGAAAACGCAGTGGGAAGGTCAGTCGAACTTCGGCGGGAATCACGGCCTGGAAACCAAAGACTTAAAAACGTTCGTAAATTAAATTCTGTAATCATTTATTTCTTTATTTAGTTTCCACTCAATCTTACTTGGACCTTTTTCACGAGAATTAGTCATTTTTGATTGTCCTTTTGTGTCCTTCGTGGAGATGAATGGCCGCGGCAATATCGCCCAACTGTTCCCTGCCAACTTGCTGAATATGATTTCATATTTTTTGATGGATTGATCAATTCTGCAAGCTCCATTTGAAGGCGAGCTGTTTTTACAATGCGGACAAATCGAGGGCGGGGCTTCCAACGTGGATGGAAGCATGCGGGTCAATACGCGGCGAACCCAATCAGTGATAAAAGCGTAATTAACGGAATTTATAAAGAATTAAAGGAAGCACTCGGTTCACTTTTCCCCTTATTGCGCTCGCATCCTTTTAATTGGCTCTTTATCAGCCAATTTACAGCCGACGTCATTTGTCAGAGAACGCGGGCGCCCTTCGGAGTCATTAACGCCACCCGATTGATTGAGTTAGCCTCTTCAGCTTTTGGGATGTGGACAGGCATGCAAACGGCAACTCTTTGCGCGATCGACACATGAAAAGATTTGACGGAATGTCGCCATTGCGGCTCACGCAGCTACTTTCCCTTTTTTCTCGTCGTACAAAAACCGCCTGTGACATCCAGTTGTCTTTTTTTTTTTTTTTTGGGTGGAATTGGAAGCAGCCACCAGGGAGCCAATTACCATTCCCAACGACTGGCTGGTTGTTCATCTATATTTTATACGAGGTACGGCATGAAGGGGGGGGGTAACCAAAAAAGATCTCCCTTCTGCCGGACCAATCAGAGCGATTCTTGAACATCTGCGGCGGGTTTCTGGAGGACGGACGTCATCATCACCAAAGTGTTGCGCGCGCTGAAAGATGTTCAATTTGCAACGGCTGCTTTGCGCGGGTGTGCAAAACGCTAAAGGTCCCCCTTAGTAACGACTACGGGAATGAAGGTGTTCTTTCATTTTTCCAACCAAATTTCCCCTTTTTCTCCTGGAATTTTTTTTTTTTTTTTTGATGTGGCTGTAAAGAAGGCCGCTCCAGCAATATATTGTTTATATCTGTACTATTACTCCTGCGAAAGCACCGTGCCATGAAGCTGTCAAAACCAACAGCAAATCAAGGCGCACTACTAAAACGGATGCGCCGTGCAGACAGAGCTGTATTTTTTATTTTTTTTTGTCATGAAATGATATCATGATGATAATTAACAGTCATGTAAAAATGATAATTGACAGGCTTGACTGTTTTCCGGACATCTCGGTTGCTGCTGGGTGGAGCGAGCGAGTTAGCAAGCGTCATGCTTCAAATGAAACCCTGACGCAGGGCGAGTATTTTCACCGTTAATGGGCGGGATAATAATCTGCTGTGACCTCACTCTTAAGAGACAACCAAAAAGCAAACGGTTATTAAAGAGGATCCCAAGCATACGATTACGGTGGGAATCCGGGAGAGTTATTACTGTTTGTGGTACGCAGCTGACAAAGCTCCGAGACCTTCCTTCGATTTGCATTTTCTGGCCGGCGCCGCTCCCGTTGGCGATGGTCTCAATTTCACGGGGTCGCGCCTGGATTTTCGGGAGAGGGGCAACAAATGAAGGCTGTCATGCCAAATTGAATGCCTGCATTTTGGGGAAGACGATCCGTAGTTCTATCACCAACGGGAAATATTGCTTTTTTTTTTTTTTATTATTTATTTATTTAATTTTTAAGCTACTCCTCTCGATGTTGTAACAGTCAATCGCTACAATTGGCCGAGAATAAGAATGGAGAGGATCATACGGCATGAACATTACATAACTGTATTCACTAGTTCACAGAACTGGGCACTTGACCCCTTTTTTCTGCCGGTCAGTCCCCCGCCCGCCGGCCGCTATCTCTATACTGTTCTGGCCTCGACCCTCTGGCCTTGTCGCCCTCGACCCCGTTCTGCACTAAAAAAAAAAAAAAAAGTGTCCCTGCATGACGCTGCTGCGGGAGAGATGCTAAGGGCAGAGGTTCAATTAAACTTCGTTAGTTGGCTATTTTACGATTCAACTCCGCTTACTTTATTATGGCCTTCTTCGTCGCATTCTTCTTTATTCTTCTCCACTAATGTACCCAATGCAAGTAAGTACACGCTGGTTGTGTTTTGGGGATTGTGGTATTGCCCCGCCCCCCTCTTGTAATGGTATGCCTGAGTAGCAGGTGCGTGGAGCAGGTTACGTGAGTCAGAATAAGGAAATACGGGCATGCTTGAATGTACGCTGTCTCACGTCTCATGATACACAAAAAGTTGGTTGTGACGCTTTTGACGTGTTCGGACGGAATTTTTGTCGTCTGTCGTTTATGCAAATAGGTTCATCACACGCACAAGGGGCGATTTGTGGGCCGGACTAAAATGCACCTCCTGCCTTTGATAATCGAACCCTTTTTTATAACTTGTCACCCCCCGCCCCAAAGCTGTTCAACAAAAAACATCTTGTGTTACATTTTGAACCGATTAAATCTATCACTCATGTGTGGAATCACTGTACCTAATGAAGTGTCCAGTGAGGGTGTTCCCCCCCGAACATTCTGATTCCAGCACTCATCATTTAATCATCATTTTCTCAGCTTGTCTTTAAAGTGACCTCAACTGTGAGAACTACTCAAACATGACGTGGCTCATTTTGACATACTTTTGTATATTCGTCGAAGCCGTCGATACATTCCGGCGCATTTTTCCTCAAGACCACCAAAGTCGCAAAATCGAGGCAGACAAGGCAGCCCAGCATTCCGACTGATCTCATCCCTCTCCGCTCGTACTGGGAACACTGGTACCTCCTTCATCCACAAGATGAGAGAGAACACGCAGCACTGCTCAATTCACACCCCCCCCTCCTCAACCCCCTTTTCCTCCTGAGACCACCCCTGCATGACGGCATGCCACTATTTTTAAACACGCCGTCATCTAGATCAGGCGCGTGCACGCGCACGTTACTGGTGTGCGCCCCAGCAGCCCCACCCTGCAGGCTGCAAAACAAGCGGCCCTCCCTCATGAATATTAAAGCAAAGTGGGCTTTACGTTGCCCGGTCGGACGAAAGATTGCCGGAGCAGGTGTGCGATAACGAGCGCTGAGCTGCAAAAATCTATAACGTGACCTCGTTGTTATTCCGAGGTGACGGGCAATGAGCTGCTTCAACTACATGTGTGGCTTCACTCGAAGCACTTGTATGTGTGAAATGGGGGGGAGGGGGGCATGTCGAATACTATGATGACTTGTCATTGTTGTCAACAGCCCACTTTAATATTCAAATTAGGCGGCAACGGAGGATTAGTCACTTGTTTAATGCAAATGAGCCTGCGTGGCACTTGCGATGTTTATTTTCTCAATGTTACGCTAAAAGTCGGTTGGTCGGACGATTTACATTTCTATTCTTTTGTTCAATTTTGAGTCCTTTTACTTTAAAGGGGAAGTCGAGCCAACAATTGTCTTGACAATAATATGTTTTATGCAGCCCCACTCGTCTAAACTTGATATTCTGATTAATTAAAAAAAAATATTGTGGTTGGGGAATATGAGTTAAATTGCTAAATTAACCCGTTTCAAGGGCGGGCATTTTTGTCACTCGCCGTCAACTAAAAATGACACTTTAGTTGCTCAAGGCTTACGTGACAGCCCATCACGGCTCAGCTTCATTAAAAAAAGGCAAGCCGTGTCATTTTAAGTCGATGAGCGTCAAAATGGCCGCCCTCTGAGATGGCTAAAACGGGTGCATTTTGCTGCTTAATTCGTATTCCACAAGTATAATATTTTATCAGAATATCAAGTTTAGACGAGTGGTGCTGCATAGAACATATTGTAAAGAAAATTTAGGGGGTTGACTTCCCCTTTAAGGAATATCACACCATACCTGTTATATACTTAATTTGGTCACATTTTTACCTTGTATAATTTCTTCATCTTGCTTTTCCTGATTTTCACTTTTACTTTAATTTGATTTTGATTCAACTCAGGGGGAAAGTATTTTATCAACTTTCCTATTCAAGTTAAATAAATTTCATTTTTTAATTAACATATTTAATTAGAACAGGTTTAATTTTTTATTTATTTATTTTTAACCTGATCTGACTTAACTCGATTTTATCCTTGGCTTATGTTTAATAATATTTACCGTTAGTTGGAAAACAAAGAAAACCACAACACCTCATATTAGGTTAAATTAAATCTCATTTTTTCTTTATTTTACTCTTCTTTTATTTGACTTTCTGGAAAAACTAAGGCGTAGATCCCAAAGCTGAATAAATGCCTTGCACGTTTTTTTTTTTTTTTTGTAGGTGAATTGAATTAGCGACAAAGACGACAACGGGTTCAAATAGCCAATTAAGGTGTTTTATTACAGAATGAATGGTTTCCTTCCGTTTGAGCTCTTAAAACGTCCCCCCCCACCCCCCCGCACGTCATGCCTTGTAAAGTTCTCCATTCAGCCCATTTTCTTGTAGCAATTTGTCAACTTTAAAGTGAACTGAACATAAGAGTTGAATAATTAAAGTCCCGTAGGCGTCTTTGAGAATCCACACGTTCACCTTTTTAGCAAAGTGAGCGCTTGTAATAATGCCCGAGGAGACCGGCGGCTTATCGTGAACCCCGGCGCTGAGCGCTTGTAGCAAGTTCGGTTGGCCTATCACTGACCCGGCTACAAACCCGACGCTTATTATCTTTCGCAAGGTTTTCCACGGTTAATGTCAATCTTTTCGATCATATCATGAAGGAAAATGTGAGTGAGATCTACGCTAAGCTGCAAGAGCCTCGTGGCTTAGTGAATGAAACGTGGAATATGTTGTATCATATTAAACCAAAGGGATATATTATCGGGGAGGTTTTTTTTTTTTTTTACAAGGAAATGAAGCAGCTTTATTTAATAGCTTGCGCCGCATTGTCGAAAAAAAAGAAAAGAAAATTAAAGACAATATTTTTCATGCCTTTAGGACCCCCCACGTTGCAGCAATGCCGGGTGCCGTCCTGATTAGCCAACTGTGATCCGTCTTAGTTTATTTAGTTGCTTAGAAAGTTGTGTCCTCATTTGCAGTTAGCATTATTTAATATTCTATTTAATTTGGACAGTCAGAAGCGATTCAGTCAAATCAATTTAAATAGAAAATAATTGAAGGATTTAATCAGAAAATGCCGTTTAATTTTATTCGTCAATTTAGTGTGTCCTCTTTATTTGGGTGAAAATAAAGGTTGCTTTATTTGTAAATCGCAATCGTTTTCTTCCGTCCACATGCTTTTGTTTTCCTAAGACTCCCCAGCGACATTCAATTGGAACGCTCAATCCGCCTCTCGCCTGAGCCTAATAGTTACCCCGCCCTCTTCTTTGTCACATCAAAACATGTGCACGAGTGTCCAATTTATTGCAACCTAACTCCTTCTTTTTCCCCTTTTTCCCGGGGTTAAAGGCAATTCTGCGATGCTTTTGTGCCGTATCATACACGGAATGAATCGGAAAAATAATTACATGTTTGAACGTAAGAAAGAGCCGTGAAAGCGATACAAATAAAAATAATCTGATCTAATTCTGCTGGTGTGTTTGTCATTCTATTTATGCCCCCCCCCCCAAACCTGCAGCCATGCGTTTGAAGTCTGCCCGCTCTGGCTGTTTTTTTATATGCATTAGCATAGGGGCAGTAAATTAAATGGCATGGCCATGCATGGCAATTTAATTAGGCCGCTTTAAAATCCAACATAAATTCGCCCCTGTGCCGGAATTTAATTTCCACCAAACAAGCCCTTGAGCTGTTGGTTTTGCATGACAGGCACGCTGACACACATTAGAAGCAGTTCCGTGTCATGTTGGAGCGGACGTGTGCACGAGTCGAGTATTATTTGCTGCCACCTATTTGGCATGTTTGTTGACGGAAGCGTAGCGCGCTGGATCGTGGCTGCCTTTTCTTTTTTTTTTTTTTTATTGTCAGCGAAGGAATCTGTCACAAATTGCGGTGACGTTTGGTAGCTCGATACAAGCCTTCATTTTTTTAAATTTATTTATTTATTTTTTTATTTGACTTGTGAGGAAACATTAGCGATACGAGCACCGTTTGGTGAACTCAACTTATTTCATAACAAGCTGCAATTTGTCTTTTCTTCCGCTGTTTATTAAAATGATAATACACAATACAAAATTCCAGAGGCGGGTAGAAAAAACTATTAAAGCAACACAAATGGTGTAGCATTACGTGTAGACCGACAATATTACTTTCACTGTCATATTAATGCAACTTAAGGATCTTCGACGAGATTGTCTTCATATTTATTGTATAAGGATTATACTGCCCCCTGGTGGCCAATCCACACCCAGCCGAAAGAGCAACGCACCTATTTAATTTATTCCTATATGTATTCTGTGAAGAACAATAAAATAAAGTGCAATTTTTCCTTCTTCTACTTTTGGAACGGATTCAACACTGTCGGTGTTAAAAACAGAGTTAAAGAAAAACCATTATTTAACCTCATGGGTCCACTTTTTGTCATTTCGGCACCTTGGGCCAGGATCTCCGGTGACGCTTCTGCTTTGTGTCACCGTTGCATCCTCACGGGTATTGTTAATAGAAATTCCCGTTGTCACTCACATCGGGACACTCAAACATGGCCGATCAAACACGCACTCCCTCGTCTCCGAAGCCTGTCTCTCGTTTACGCGCGTCCAGCATGGCTTCCCTGACAGGTACCACGCCGCTGTGGAGCGAAGCAGCGCAATCTCCTCAAGACGAGTGTCATTGTGTTGATGACGCACAATGTCAAAGGGCCGCTGGGACGAAAGTGAAACGGAATCCTTTCATGTGAGTCAATATGGTGCCATTTGGAAGGAAATCTTTGCTGTGTCGGTGAAATATTCGGAAAATATACAATCCATTCTAGACATCTTTGACTTTCTATATTGACACCGTTCACAAAAATAAAGCGGACGACTTAGCCATCGGGGGGGCTATAACAACCCCGCCCCCCTCCATGAGGTATTTAAGTGGCGCTGTAAATTATTCATCGCATTGCTAATTTTCTCCATGCAGCTTTTATTGGCTTGTATTTGTAGTTGTTGTTTCCCTTGTGACTCCCACTACAATTAGAAAAATGCCCCTTGTATTGTTTTCTATGCAGCAATTAATTTTTCCCCAATTTTTTCTTCTTAGACGCATGATTTTATTTGCCTTTTTTAATTAATTATTTTTTTTTAAACTCCTATTACGCTGTGTAACTTTTGCAAGCAACCGAGGCCAGCTCTCATTATCGGTAAACTGCAAGAAAAAAAAAAAAAAAAAAACGTTCTCATTTTCCTCTTCGTTAACTAAAGGGAGGGCATAATCCGACTCATAATTGAATGTCTTGACTAATGTTCGACGCTGGCGTGCAACACAAATACCAACATTTCCACTGGCGTGTTACTTACCTTCCACCAAGGGAGCCAATTTAGCTCATGCCTATGCATTTATTCATATGGATTCTTGCCAGTTTCTCCCCCCTTGCGCATAATGGTGTCACCATGATCTTTGGAGTCGGAGGGGGTGAAAATGGAAGCCTCTCCTCTTGTTGCCCACAGTACGAGCCAATCAAGCATTTATTATCGTCTAGTGGTCCTAACGGCTTCTAAACACCGGCCCATCCCCCCATGATTCTCATAACCTCACATCGCCTTTTGATGCAATTGTTGGAAAAGAATGCAATAAATCACGCCTTTGCCCCACCGTACAGCGCCGCTTAATCATTTCTTTGCTTTCTTCTGCATTACTCATGAATCTTAGTCCGAGGGGGAAGCACACAGTGGTTGTGATTGTTGCCAACTGAAGCTGTTGCACTAAGCATGGATCTGGTGATGTTTTTTGTTTTCGCTCTCTCTCTCTCTCTCTCTCTCTTTCGCTCTTTCTCTCTTTCTCTCTCTCTTTGTCTCTTTTCCTGTTTCTCTCTCTCTCTTTTTGTTTCTTTCTCTCTCTCTCTCTTTCTCTCTCTCTCTATCTCTCTTTATTTCTCTCTCTTTTTGTCTCTTTCTCTCTTTCTCTCTCTCTCTCTCGCTCTATTTCTCTCTCTCTCTCTCTTTGTCTCTTTCCCTGTTTCTCTCTCTCTCTTTTTGTTTCTTTCTCTCTCTCTCTATTTCTCTCTCTCTCTCTCTCTCTCTTTTTGTTTCTTTCTCTCTCTCTCGCACTCTCTCACTCTCTTTCTCTCTTTCTCTCTCTCTCTATCTCTCTTTATTTCTCTCTCTTTTTGTCTCTTTCTCTCTCTCTCTCTCTCTCTCTCGCTCTATTTCTCTCTTTCTCTCTCTCTCTCTCTTTCTCTCTTCGTCTCTTCCCTGTTTCTCTCTCTCGCTCTCTTTTTGTTTCTTTCTCTCTCTCTCTCTCTCTTTCTCGCTCTCTCTCTCTCTCTGTATTTCTCGCTCTTTTTGTCTCTTTCTCTCTCTCTCTCTTTCTCGCTCTCTCTCTCTATTTCTCTCTTTCTCTCTCTCTATCTCTCTCCCTCTCTCTCTAGTTCTTTCTCTATATATATTTCTCTCTCTCTCTCTCTCTTTTTGTCTCTTTCTCTCTTTCTCTATCTCTCTCTCGATCCCTCTCTATTTCTCTCTCTCTCTTATTTATTTTAGCATTCTGATATCTAGTTTATCAATGTAACTTTATTTAAATCAGGTTTTTTTTACCACCCCGGCTGCAGGGAAAATGTTTAAAGGATGTTCACCTGACTTCTATTTCGAGGCAATGATTTTTTTTTTTTTCAAACGAGCCTGGCTTCGCTTTTACTATTAACGTTGATTGAATTTAAAAGCTTCAAATCTAAAATGACAGCCTGCAAATGATCATCTGGGGTCCATTTTGTCAGGCCGTTCTCGTTCCTATCAAGTAAGCGCGTCGCATATCCCGCCCGCATAACCAAACCGTGGACAAGCTGTCTACTTTAATTGCGACCGACGTACTGCGAGGGAACATCTGTAAGGCCACCACCGGCGTACGAATGCAGATGGTGAACTTAATTAGTCGGCGGTAATCGCAGACACACGCTATGTTGTCCAGCCTTTTGTTTTCAGAAGGTTATTGCCCTTTGCCGACCTTAAAACCAAACTTCCAGAATTGGGCCTTCTCACTCTGTTGACTGGAATGAAATCATCTGGAAAAGCGTCGAAACCACACCCATTCTGCTTGCTCTGATAATGATTGGCTGGCTGATCTTTTCTTTTTTTTTTATTTTTTATTATCAATTTTCCTCACAAGACTCCTCCGTTGAAAGGTTCCCATCGCCGCTTCTTGACTACACAGGTTACTAAGTGAATTAGCAACCTGCTAACCTGAGCCCCCAGCACTGTTGACGCAGAGAGAAATACAGTAATCCATCGTCCTCAAGACGCTAATTCCATCAAACGCCCGTGAACCCTGACCCGAGCGTATGCTAACCCGTGTCACCGAGATGGATTGGCAGAAATGAGATGTAACCACACGACGGGACGCCGGAGAGAGGGATGGGCGATGATGCGGCCATCAATCTCCCACTCCCCTCCCTTACTTGTCGCTCATGACCGCCTATTATCGAGGTGGCTGGCCTTCATCATGTGAGCCGCCTCGACATGATTTGAATATGAATGCGCTCGTTCTTTGTGTCCGTCCAAATCCTTGTAAAGATACCGTCGAACGCCACTAAGGGAACGAACATGCCACTCGGCAACTTGGACTTGTTCCCGTTGTGCAAATGTTCAGCCGGTCGCCATGTGAAGAGTGAGCTCCTCCCTGGATGTTGAACAGCTGGAGCCTGGGTGAAGCATGTTAATGGTGTTTAATTAACACCAGAGGTTAGTGGCGTCTCCGTCGTGCTCCCGTTCCAGAAACGATGAATGGATAACTGCTGCGGGTGATGACTTCCTCTGCGGCCCGTGCTCTAATAGGAACAACTCCCAAGAGGCCATTTTGGCTGCCATTATAGTGATGACAAAGACCTTTGTGTTGTTGACTTGTTGCTGGGTGTCGGATTGCCCGGGATGGAAATGCACTTGTTAAACTGAGATTGAGGAGGTGCTTTCTGATTTCAGGCGCTTTGACTTGAAGTGATTCCAGGAAAAAATGACTCATTTTGCGTAGACTCAAACCTGTCAGCATGACATCATCAACTATGCTGTGCTAGTGTTCCGAGCATGAATGTTGAGATTGATCCACACTCCAATAAGTCTGTGGATGATAGAACATTTTTCTCGTGTGTGTATGTGTGTGAGAGTCTTGGGGAAGCGGCATTAAAACAGGCCAAAATCCAGATGTTGTAAAGTTTTGAGAAAAAGGTTCAATTTTGAATTTCCTGTAACAATAAGAATATTGCTGAAGCATGCCTGAAGTAGTTTTAATAACAGGTTTTAAACCAACATCTTAATTTTTTTTTTTTTAATAGCTGATGCTGCATCACAGCCACTTTATTGGGCAATCTGACATTTCTACAGTTTTGAATATTTGATCATCAATCTATGTCAGCGTTAATATTCTCCATCTAAAAATCGGAATACAATTTAGCGTGGCACCCAAGCAGCCCCGTGACGAACTCTCTAGAAACCTCGATGATCTTAATGGTTGATAGCTGCGAGGCGCCCTGGAGCTTCATGAAATCATGTGTAGGAAAAAAAAAATAAAAAAAGCTTAAATAGCCGTTAAATATTGATGCGTTATTGGCAGATGACGTCCACGTGTGAGCAGGAAAGAACTGCAGAAGATGTCAATATGTAGTGACAGCAGGGTTAGGATAGTTATGGATTTTTGATTGGATTTAGTTTTTATTTTGTTTTGCCTTTTTTTTTTTTTTAATTCAGTTAGTTTCAATTTCTTTCTAGAGCAGTGTTTTTTTTAGTTTTAGTGATTTTTTTTTTTTTTTTTAATGTGGATTTTTTTTTGTCAAGTGCAAAATTAAAAGAAAAATCACAAAAATTGTGTAATTGTTTAAAATAACCTCCTGTTCTCAAATGACTTTTCTTCCACTGTACAAATCTTCAGTAGTCCCAAAATAAATCCAAATCTAAAATGAACTCCAAAAGCTGATTGAAAAACATAAAACAGATATTTTCACTAGAATTATATTTCATTTTAGAAATGTCAGAATTTATTTATGTAATTTTTTTGTTTCATTAATTATTATTATTTTTAAATTGTTTTAATTAATATTTTTCAGTTGTTTTGTCAGTTTTTTGAGTGAACGAGATTGGCAAAATCCTGCTTGGAACATTTTACAATGCAACCATGTTAGGATTACCGTTTACATAACTTGCTTTTTAAATATTCCACTAATGATCGTGTGTACTCATCGACTTATTACCACATTAAATGACACATTTCCTCTAATCGAAACAATCAGAACAAACACAGGATAATAATGCAATAAAAATTCGCATTTTTACTTGCTTTGAAACGTGTGCTTTTACGCACACCTCGGTTATAACCGGCTGGCATCTCTCCATGTCCTCATTCATGGCCACAATAGCGGTAAGCAGGAGGGGCAAGCAACCGGTTGCAATAATGGAAGAAAAGGTCACTCGCAGCTGGTTAATTGGATTTGGCTCGTTTCTACCTCAGCTAACATCGTCCATCGGGGATGTTATCGGTGATGAAAAGCTGGCTGCTCGCCTTCCCCTTTATTGTCCTTCCGCATCGAGTGGACCCTTTCCATACTATGCCGCTGAGCGTTTTGCAGGTCAGTGAGCTGCAGCAGGTAGCGTAAGGTGGACATTGTTTCAGATGTAGCATGCTGTGGTGAGTTTGAAAATAAGATGGAATCAAAACATTTTTTTGCAGCAAAATGAATCTAAATTTGCTTCTTGTGGGGGTGTTGATTAGTCGTCCTGTAGTTGAGCTCAAAAGTTTACACACCCTAGCAGAATTGTAGACGTGTACAGTTGTTTAACCAAAACGTGTCGTCGAGCAGGATACATTTGTTGCATGTTTGTTTAGATTCACATCAAGCTGTGAGGCATTTCCAGAAATTTTAAAGCAATAAAGAAGTTTAGTCACGAGTCATATTTTCCCCCAAAATTCCCGATATTCCACAAATTATGTCAAGACATGTCAATTTATGAGCACAGCTTTATTTATGTGTTAATAATTTTATTCTAGTTTATTTGCTTGTATTAATAGTTGTTGTAAAAAAAAATATTAGAATTTTTTTTCGGTCATTATTATTATTGTTAATGTCAATAGATTATCATCAGCGTTATTTAGTCAGAATAAATCACAATTTATCTTCTGTGTGTTTTTTTTCCTGGTAGTTTATTTTATTTATGCATCGTTGCCGCAAATATTTATATTTATATTTATATTTATTTTTGTATTTATATTTATATTTATATTTATATTTATATTTATACCATAAAACAGTGTCATCTCTCGTTATAAAAATATTTTGTTGTCATTCCTAAATCATGAGATGAGAATGGTACATTTTATTCATGATTGCTACTAAAATTTAAAAAATACTCAAATTTTTGAACGCATGTGATTTATGCGACTTGAAATTGCCAACTTAAGCGATTCTTTGTTAGTTTGGATTTGCTTCGGCGTGTATCTCGGTGTGAATGTTTCCACTTGGCTGCACTTACACGCTGCGGAGAAGTGAATCTACTCTGCTGGTGTGCCCCCCCCCCATCATGCTGGTTGTACTGGTGCCTCGCGGCTCTTTGTTCCACTTGACTGGGGTGTGTGCGAGGATGCGCCGGGAGAGCGTTTTTGAGTTTCTCCGTTTGCCGAGCGCGTCTGTCAGCTGCCGTGTTTGATGTTGTTGATTGGAAGCCACACGCGCGTGTTTCAAATGAAAAACAAAAAAAAAAAAAGGGCGGTGTGTGTTCTGCTGGCGAGCATTGTGACACGTGTGTGGGAGTACGCTTTGGTGAGTGTGCGTGGAAAACAACACGCTCGCACACTGTGATGTCGTTCGTCTAGGTGCGCGTTTGAACCACCCCCCCCCCCCCCTCCCTCCCTTTACGCACAACTCCGGGGACGAGCATGTTCATTATTCTTCCTAAAAGAACCATTAAAATTTCATCAGTGCAATGCAATCTGTAGCAGGGAGGGGGGGTAGGGGTGTGCGAGAGAGAGTGAGCGAGAGAGAGAGAGAGAGAGACCCTCACTGGTGTGCGGGAGGAAGGATGCTGCATCCTCTTCTCATTCACCGCCTCCTGCTTTCACCGCTCCTTTTTTTTTTTTTTTTTTTTTCCTCAACATCCATTTCTTTCACTGCCTCAAATCCCTCGCTGAGAACACGCCGATGCGCCGATTACGACTCGTCTCCCGATATGAGACGCCGGCATCCCCCCTTACTCTGACTCCCCTCCCTCCGCACCTCTCTCCAGCCGTCCCACCTCTTTCTACTACGACTACTCCGGCAGCATCACCGCGACTCCCTCTCCCTCACGCAGGCAGGGGCGCACGTCTCCTTAGGCAACAGGATGCAAGCGTTTAGCATCCGGAGCAGAGAGGCTAACAAGGTGTTCTTCCCCTCCCTTCCAGGGTTTGGATATGTGATGTCCGCCGGGGCTGGATGCGTCCGGGGAATTTGGACTTTTTAAAAGCGAAAATGTAATGGTAAGTCCCGTATTTATTTATTTATTTTTTTAAATTTTTTTTTCTTCCTTCCTCTTCAACTTGTTGATTGCCATAAAAAGATGCTTGTCACTCTCTTTTGCTGTGATATTGACGGGCCACTCGCTCATTAGGGCTGCACTTTTCTCACATCGATCGAGGTTGCGGCGATTATTCGAGGCTGCCATTGATGAATTCCCCGCCTAACTACGATCATAAGCCGCGTTATATGCCCACCGCCGTCTCTCAGGTAGCGCTAATTGTCTCCTAATTGGGCTTGGCCTCAGCCATGGAGACTCATTTTGGTTGCTGAGCCGCTTAAAGCCGCAGATGAAAGAATTAGCGGCATGATGGCTCAGTGTGAAAGTAGGGTGGAGTGCGTCTGTGTGTGGAATGAAAGAGAGGAGAGGAGTCTTTGAATGTGTGTGCGTTATCCACGGGGCCATCTGCGGAGGTCCCGCGTGATAGATGGAGACCAAGGCAGGGTGTGTGATGGAGGAAGATGAGGATGAGGATGAGGAGGCGAGGCAGTCGGGTGGAGGATGGTTTGATGAGGAGAAAGGGGGGGGGGGGGAACTATTTCCCCCGGTGTGCGCGCGCGGAGCCGTACATCACAGAGTGGCTAATGGAATACGGCCGACTTGAAGGGTCCTCAGCACCTTCCTACTCTTACATCTCGACAACTCACAGCGCCCTTTAAAAAACATTCTGGGTCGAGTGTGTCGGGGTGTGTGTGTGTGTGTGTGTGTGTGTGTGTGTGTGTGTGTTCATGTCCATTCAGCTGGTTGAGGAGAAGAGTCGCCGGGAAGTATTGTCGAATTCTCATTTCGGCCTTTTGAGGTGCTGGCGAAACTTCAAGGAGTCTCGTGGAAATATTCAGCCACGCCGCTTTATGGCGTAACTTCTGTAAGGATGTGGAGGCTTCTCAAAGTGCGCTGCATGCAACACTTGTGAAAGAATCCGTTGAAGTGCAGTTGATTTGCATTGCACTGCTGTCAACATTCTTGCAATCCAAATATCTACTAACTCCATTTCCCTATCACAAAACATTCACACGTCCTCAATTTGCCTCCACGTGGACTCCAGGGTCTTGAGTTTTTGGGTTGGCCGAAATGGACCAACAGGTGGGGGGGGGGGAAAGGTTTCAAGTGGTCATTTAAATCATCTCATTTGTAATTCCAAATTCTAATTCAGCACAAATCCTTTATCTCCCTGAATAATTGCAATGTGCTGTATTCAAAATTTAGTCTGCAAACAACAACAGTGCAGCTCAGCCTCTGTTTAGTACAGCCTGACTTTATTTGAGGTCGAGCCAAGGCACTTTTAAATGGTGGACAGTGCCGTTTTGAACGTAGCCACACCCCCAATTAACGTAGAAGAGGGTGTGCACACTTGTGCAAGCACATTTTCTCATTAATTTTTCACTTCACCATCGCCACTTCCTAATTTGGTTAGCAAAGGTCAATATAAAATTGGAACATTTTTTGGAACTGATGAGACGAAAACCTGGCATTTGCACAGGGGTGTGTAGACTTTTTATCTCCACTGCGTGACATTAATCGGCAGGGTTCCGCTAATTAGTTTTGACTCATTCCTTTAATACCCGCAGAATTGTTGCTGAACGTCAAAATTTCACTGCGGCGACAGCTGTAATCACGGCAAACGGTCTCCCGCAGCGATTATAGTTAGACCTGATACGATTGATTTATTTATTTATATTTTTTTCAATTCATTTATTTATTTTCTCTTTTTTCAGAAAGCAGATAACACCCGAATGCTCTCAATACCTCGGCACGTGTCGAAAGCGACACAATCACGCGTGACCGCCACTTGCGGTTTGCGTAATCAAGCCGCCGCTCTGTTTCCACCGGCGCCAACCGTGCACGCCGGGTCCGCCTATTTGAGACGATCCCCGTGGCCCATTTCCTTCCCACCCTTGGTGGCACTCGCGAGAGATGACGTATCCGGCAATCAACGCTTGCGACGCCGCTGCGCTGTTATCGCTCATTTCTATCGGGGCTTGGCTGTGATTCAGTGAGGGCGTGTTTATGTATGTGTGGGGGTGTGTGTGTGTGTGTGTTTGCAGCCTGTTGGGAGAAAGGAGTGTATGCAAGTGATTTAAGAGTGTTTCTACATAAGAGTACCATTTCACCCCCCGCATCCAGCCCTGAGGAATTGAGGTGCACGCATCCCAATATGATGTCGCCTCCCGTTATTTAGTGTGACAATCTGTTTTATTTAACGGGGAGAGGCGGCGTTCCCCCTCAACATCCCTGTAAATTGGGCTTCGTGGCCGTGCCGGCTTTATATCACTTTGCCAATTACAATCTTTGCGGATCTATTGGTCGTAAAAAGCGCTTTATAAAGCGTGAGCGTGTCCGACTCGGGTGGCCTTTCTCAACGAGGCGCGGCGAGTCTCATTCGGAACCTTTGACCCATGTTTTGCTACGTCCGCTTTGGCCATGCGTCACGTTCAACACGCACAAAATGGACGCCGCATTCCTGGATGCTGTAAATCAGCCTCCCGAGCGGCTGAATGCGTAATTGAGATTTCACACTCCTGATTTTATCTCTCGTCTGTGGATTTCCCCCTCCATAGTCGACGATAAAAGCTAAAAAGATTCCCTCCCACGTTCTTTTCCCATGATCCCCCCCACCTTCCTCCCGTCTCCCACCATTCACCACATAATGAGATTTGACGTTAATCCCGACACAATATCACAAGATTACGCGCTTACGAGCGCCGCCGACGGCTTTGGCGCACGGAGCGGCCGTCGGCGGGGTGAAAGTGAAAGCACATTTGTGTAATCTACGTGTAATTGGGCGCTAATGCGACCGGACGGGCGGGAAGGGCGTCCCGTCCCGTTGCCGTTTCGCAACATTGTCTTACCATCCTGATTTATCAACCCTGATTCATTCCTCCGTCAGCGGCAACAATAAACAAATTTCTCTGGGAGCCGCAATCCGCCTGGCTCAAGCTGATGAGCCGCCGCCTCTCGTTGTCAGCGTTCACCTTCGCAAAAAGTGATTAGCCAAGTATTTGGATTGGCACCATCACCCCCCCGCCCCCTCGTTTCTCGGTTGCCGTGACAACAGGAGAAGCCTGGCTTGCCTTGCCTCAACAGCAATTAATGCATCTCGCCTGATTGATTTGGATGTAGACCGGGAGATAAATAAGGACGGGAACGGCGAGGATATTAATATCGCAACTGTTTTTTTCATTAATGTGCTTACAAAAGATTTTCGTTTAATGATTCATTTACCGCCCTCTTCCCCTCCTTTTTATCACTCGAACCTTCCTCTCGCTTTTTCCTCCTCGCCTTCCAAGGACGTCTTTTTTTTTTTTTTTTCTCACTTTCCTTTTGTGCAGCGGCAGGATTCAACAATGCAGGCCGATCCAGATCAAGCCTGCTGTAGGTGCCATATAAAAACGCGTGCCCTCGCATGCCGTTTGATTTATGAACTGTTCGGAGGCTACAGTTGTAACATCACACAGGATGGGTGGTATTAAACTATCGCAATATATCCTCTATTTTATGCCGTTACTTTCAGCAGAGTCACCCCACTTTCACCCTCCTTCATAAAAGTTCCATTTCACGTATTCATCTCACTCAGGACAAAACGTCCGGGTTTAAATGCCGTCTTTGCAATCGATGCAGTCATATTGCCGTCAATTGGATAGTTAGTTATTCCTTCACAAAAATCAAGTTGTTCATAACCTCAATTTGTTTTGAAACATTTCAAACCCCCGCAATATTTTTCTTTTCTATTGCTGCTCACTTAAACACAGCGGCGGGCCGTGCATTTCGGAAGTCCTACTTGAATGAATCCCCCCGCACAATACGATCATTTATGACATCACGGCTGGACAAATAATATACAGAAACACGCTTACACAGTTCTGAGCGAGTGCTGGACGACCGAGCATCTCTTGAAAGAGCCGTCTTGAAAATTGCCCTGCAAGCGTATCTGCAATTAAATTCGCACTTTTCCCTCCTTCGGGCATTGTGGTTTAAAAAAGCAAGAATATATTTTAATAATAATAATAATTATAATAATTAATTAGATTTGGAAGCGCCTTTCACCAGTTGCAACTTTCGGGGGTGTTGATTCGCCCTAGCGCTGCCCCCTCACGAGTGAGAATCCAATCACAAAACGCGAGAAGGCTCACTGTCACCGACTCGTGATCTGATTGGCTATCGCAACTGTCTATCAAATCTGAAAGTCCTTTGAGTTTGACAGAACAGATGGCCGTACAATTGCAATCTAATGTGCGCGACTGGTATTGCGAAACCTGCCTAGCAACACGAGCTGGAGGAAAAAACTCTCACCTAAAAATACAATTTAGCAGATAATATCACTGAAAAATCTTGCCTTATTTAATAATAGAGAGACTCAGTTGCTCAGTTTTTTTTTTTTTTTTTGAATATTGAAAACTGCAAGTCGACTGATTATTTTTTTAAATTAATTAATTATTATTTTTTTAATATTTTTTTTTAAGAGAAGACTTACGACTCTGGCCCTCTTCTGCCGTTGCCTCCTTATAACGTTCTATGCAGCTGCAAAATGGAGCATAATGCTTGTTAATCCGCCAAAATTGAATTGTGAGCACATTCTGTCAATCACCGTTGGTCGTATTTTGATTGGCTGCAATCGTCACTTTAAGCTGGGCGTTTACGTAGAAAGACGCCATTAGGCCCTGATCGTGTTTTAATGCCACGGCACGACGTTTGCCGCGTTTCACCTCTGACCTATCAAGGCGATAATTTGCGCCGCGCCCATCCCAGCGCTCTCCTTCCCTCCCCGAGGAAATCAGGCTGGATCTATGACCGCCATTTACATCTGGGCAAATTAAAGCGCCGGTGTATAGTTATTGCCTCGGGCCTCATGAATCAAACTTTATTGACCAGTTGGAGGGTTGCAGACACCCGTCGAATATAAAGCGCCTGGGTAAGGCCGCCGTTTTGAGCGGGGGAGTGGGATGGGGCGGGACCATCTGTGGAAGATTGTGGGTGGGATGAGCAACTCTGAGCACCAAAGCAGGGATGAAATTGAAGTCTCGGCTTCTCATAAATATGATGATCTCCTTTCGGGAACAGGAGCGTTACGGCACATGTAAATGTGATCTTAAACAATCAGCGCTGAAATGTATTTGTCAAAGATACCTCGTCTGATTTTTTATGGGGCGAGAAATGTTGCATTTTACAATACTCTTATGATCACGTTTGATTTTTCCATTAAATTTCACAGATTCAGTATGGTCGGCTTTTGTGGAGCATATTTCTTACGACGACCAGGAAGTTTTTCCATCCAGTGTGTTAATATCTTGTGGTAGTTATTTGTTTGTCTTTGACAAGGTCACGCTGTACCTGCTGTCGCTTGTCAGGAACAGCAGATGGGCAAGGGCCCCTGCACCCGTTGGCCGAAATAGACGGCCACGCGGTCGTTGACAGGTTGCCCCTTCCTTGTCGCACGCCGAGTAAGCAATTCGGTATTGCTGTACAAGCATGTCGTCTAATTTAGAATGGTTCAAAAAAAAAAAAAAAAAAAAAAAGAGGAAATGAGCTCTCATGCAGTTTAAATGAGTTAAATAAATCCCCTATACAATTTCATGTTTAACGGGAGTCTCGGAGCCATACAGATGTGCGTTCTGCCAAGTTAGCGCTTCTTGTCAGCAAAATCAGATTTTTGCTTCATTTTCATAATTACCAACAGCGGCAAATATCCCCCACCGCGATATACGCCCGTAATAGAACGAGATCTACTACTTGAAAGGAGAGCCGAGTACACCCTTTTGCCGAGAGCTAACACTCCTGGGCGGAAATCTCAATGGGCCTGGAGCACGCAAGCCTTTTCCGATGAATTAACTCATTCAATACCATTGACGGATAAATACGTCAAAATCCATTTTTTTTTTTTACTGGGCTGGTCGTGAATGAGTTAATTGAGTTGGCGGCATTTCCTTGATTGGTCTTAACTGAACGTGTTGCTTTGTTGTGTGTTTCTGGCGGCAAAGAAAGCTGTGAAGATCAGACTAGCGTGTTGGACGTGTCCTCTAATGGCCTGGCGGTGGTCACCCAGGGACGCCACTCCTCTGTATTGACTCGCCTTGCCGTATGTTGCGTTTCCTTGAGGGATTATTGTGAGTGTTTGATTGGCCACTGTGGCGGCACTGCCGTGTAAGCGAAATCGATTTCTGTCACATGCGCCGTTTCTGCATTTTCCCCATTCGATCAAATCATCAAACGATCAAATCTGATATTTCGCGTATTGGAAAGAAAAGCAAAACCCCGCTAGCAATGATTGCTTTCAACGGCAACGGCCGGGAGTTCTCGTTGAAATGTTGCATGCAGATTTCCCCACATGTCATTTCATGCTGGGTAAAGTCAAGCCGGTTTGGCCTTCAGTTCACACGAATCATTTTGAATGACAGTCGCTGGAGTCTGCCAGCTGCAAGTAAACCAAACAGACAAAGTTTAACCCTCGGCGAGTCCAAACAAAGGCCCGCCACCGATCCTGCGGTTCTCTTTCCACTCTTGGACCCTCGGTACACGTTAAGCCAACCTCAAAATGACTCAATCCTCCCTCAGAGAACTGTTGGTGGAAAATAAGTTTGGATCGACCAGACAACAATCGAATTCAATCAGTCACTTTACAACAGAAAATGCAGAAGCCCCCCTCACCCCCCCACCGCCGCTAGCTTTGATATGCAGATCCCCGCACATTTGTACAGTGGCGCTCTGAAGGGAATATTGACTTTTCCGAAAGGCAGGGAGCATTTGCATTAATTGTATCAAAGGCTATCATGTCTCTCGTCTTTCCGCAGACTTGGAGGGACTCCTTGTTGGAGCCAGAAAAGAACTCGACACAATGACGTGGTTTTTGTAAGCACCCCCACCCCCGCCCGTTGATCTCCGGTGAAACGTTCGATTCAACTCTACTGCCATGGATCGCCTGCGTCCGGTGGAAGGCACGAGCCGGACACGGGCCCTCGTCGGCAGACTGTAGCCCCTCCTGATTGTGTTCAGCTCACCTTGTGATTTTTCGACTTGGAATTATAACTCCGGCCGGGATGGATGGACCGGAAGCCGGCAAGCATGGCAAGAAGTCAACAGGTCAAAAGCTGGAGGACCAGAAAAAGGTCAGCGAACATTTTCCTCCTTATCCGTTCTTGTTCCTGCTCGGAATATACATCTACTCTAGTTGATGCCCTTTTTTTTTTTTTTTTTTTTTAATTGAAGTCGTTCGGGACCCGAGGACAGAACAGTCCAAACAGGAAACAAATGGTTCATCTATTTAGCGATCTCACATCTTCTCATGGCCTCAAAGAGATAATGGTGAGCTCGGCGGCTAATGGGAGCTGGTTTTGTCTCTCAATTCCCTCTGACCTCCAAGCGGGTCATCTCAATCCGCGGTGAAACTGGCAACATTGATCCGCCCACATTCCCAGCCAAAGTTCATTCATTGCCTTTCCAATGTGGGAATTGATGGCGGCGCTTGCAATCTATGCGGCTTTTATGGCCTGTTAAGTAAAAGAAAAAAAAACAAAAAAAGGTTCGGGTGCAGGTTTCATATGGCAGCTGTCAAATACTCATAGCCGCATTTATAAGTATTTTTAATAGGATTGGTCAAATCAGAGGAATATGCGCCGTCATATATCAGCACTGACATTTGTGGCACAACCAGGACCTCATACATTTTTTTTTTTTTTAACCTTAAGCCACAAGGATGCATCTTGTTGCGTTTCGTCTTGGCCAGTAACATTGATCCATGCAGAACACCGTGTTCCCGGGCTCTTATTTCCGAGCCCAAACGCTCTCTAATTCCACGTTTAGGAACCTCTTAAGATGCTTGAAGAAAATTGGGCGCCATTTCCCACTGGCGTTCGAGAAGCTAACGCACGCTAGATTTTGCGCTTTTTACGATGCGATTAGAATTGAGTGAGGAGTGACATCTGTTAGGGGTCACTTGGCTCGGCGCGGCTACAATTTTGGTTTCAGTACGTGGTCGGCGCCAACATGGACGCCGTTGCCTTCGGCTAGGAGACGAATGCGTCGGAGCAAAAGCAGATTTTTTTTTTTTTTTTGGGGGGGGGGGGGATAATACATCTGGCGTTGTTTTCGTGGTGGGACTCGGATGTGGTGACTGCTCGACTTGACATGCCCAGCCCCTCTAAAATCAAAATCTGAATCCGTTTGCCGTTTTCCCACAGAAGTCGAGCTGTTCAGTTTTAAAATCGGCGTGACGATGTTCATCCCGCGACTTGAATCTCACGGGTGCTCCACTTGATTAAGTCGCACAGTTTGTCACACTGGAGATAGATGATGCCACCACTGAGTACATGTTTTTTCGGTCCCAAAAATGTTGTACAATCCTCTCTGATATGCACAGTTTATAATTATCCCTGCCGGGTATAAAACTCTTCACGGCGTCTGAGTGCCAAATTTCCACAAGTTCAAAATCCTTAAATTGTAAACTATCAGAACTGAATCGACTTCATGTGTTCTTTTCACCGGATAGATAATGCCGCTCACCTTTCGCCGGTTATTACCAGCCGACCGCTCACCTGACCTCCCTCAGGGAAAGCATTGCGCAGCGATTGGCTGCGAATAGGCCAGACGGTGGACGTCGCCGTGTTGCTAAGGCGTCTCTCGGAAGCTTTCGTTAACCACTCACCCATGAGTAGCACGAGCTCCCCGGATAACCTTTTGTATATCTTGCATCATGCGTGCATTAAGGCAATCTCACCAGGAGCGGCCTATCGGTGAACGAGCGAATGAACAGTCACCCCCCCCCCCCCCCAATGGATTCAAACATAAAATGTTCTGTCTCAAGCTCCTTGGCGGGCGCGGGATGAATGAATAATTTAACGCCGGACCCCGTTCGCATTCTTCTGGATTTAATGCATACCATCATGTTGCCGAGCACATGTCGGAACAAAGGAGGACATCCCTGTTGGTGAGAACACTCAGCATATGTCGTCTAAATAATTAAGCTGGCACGTTCAAAGGCGGATGGCGAGTTGCGGAATAGCACCTATAGATCCTCGTGCACGCGGGTGATTAACATTTAATTGCTAAATAAATCTGACCCATTCTTTTCGTCGGCTGCTTGAACAATATAAAATCCGCCTTTTGGTTCTCTTGGCAAAAAAAAAAAAAATTACATTAAAGTGAATCTGGGGGGTGGGGGGGGATGAACCGTGTGACACAACTGTGGAGCAAACATATTTGCACCTCGCATCCGTACGCCTCTTCCACTTCCTCGGCTTGTTTGCGTCCATGTCAGAAGCTCCCACTTGTGTCGGGAAGGCACACAACCTCCCCGCTGCACTCGATTCTCGGAATCCTGATTTGTGCTGTGCATGCGAACGAAAGTCCTCTTGAACAAATATTTCGACAGTAGAAAAATGCGCACCCTCGTCCAAATGGCTTAACTTTGTTTGAGTTTGTGTTGACCATAAATTCCCTCGCCGGCTTCAGGTTTAGGTTTAGACATGTTGCGTCAACATTTTCTGCTGTGGAGAAACAATCATAATTTTAACATACACATTTTTTGAAAAACAAAAGACTCCCCCCGGGACAGCTGGGTCTTATTCACAATTCGAGCGTTTGGTCCAAACGTCCCAAAACAAAAAAAAAAAAAAAAAACTCGCCGCGATTTAGACATTAACTGTCTGAATAACGCGAGTCGTTTTCCAGTGGCGAAGACAAACTTTGAGTTATGTTGTCACTGTAATATGTATTACGGCTTCTTTCTGCTACATTAATGGTCGAGATTCAGCGGAGCAAGAATTATGGGGCAGCGTGTGCTGTAAATCTGCCACTGAATCGAAGCGTTCGGATTCAAACTTAATATACACAATAAATACTGTTCTGATTATGGTGAAAGGCCACCCCAAAAAAAAAACAAAAAAAACGTCTTAAATAACGTCCATGGAATTTCAATGACCCCTCAAAATACACTCGCAAATGTATTCTGTTAATTTCTCTACACTTTGCACACTACCCCGAACGAGCCGGAGCTCCCACTCAAGATCGACCCAATACATTCCTCAAATTTAGCCGTGTTCCATCTATCAGGACCCGGCGCTAAATCATGCCATTCCCGAGCGCGGCCGCAATCAAACGGACAAATTAGATGGAATAACCTCCCACGCTCAGCATGTTCCAGTTCGCGCCTGTCGTAAAACCGCCGCTGAAATCCTTTCCGTGCGATGTGAGGTCACTCGTAGTCCTATATCCTGAAATATCAACGTGTCATAAAAGGCGGAGAGGTCACCAAACGGGGCGCAAGGGGGTTTAACGGGACGAGTGTAGAAAGGATCTGCTTTGTAATCGATAGTCGCGGCTGTATAAATGGTAATGGCGACTTTACAGCTGTGGGGGAGAAAGGAAAAGAAAAAAAAAAAAAAAAAAAAAAGTCAATTAAAAATGTCGTCCTGACCAAGATTAAAAGCTAACGGAATAATTAAACGTAATGTTGAAAAAAATATTATTATTAATTAAATATAAAAATTTATTTAAAAAAAAAAAAAAAAAGAAAACTAACTAAAAGTAATTTACAAAATTGGCTAAAACTTTTATTCTGAAGAAAATTTCCTTCGACAATTTAATACTCGAGCTACAGGGTTGATTTTAAATGTATTTGTTTTGATGTTACTGCACGGCCGTTAGCCAGAATAAGAAAAGATCGAACATGCATCTGGGAGTCAGAGTTCTCTCGATGTCTGTCGCACAGACGCAATGTCGTCAACCAGCAAGCAATAAAAAAAAAAAAAAAACCTCGAAATGACGTCGCTCCAAGGAGACGTGTTTGCGTGCGGTTTTGGCCCGAAAGCCTTACCTGCTCTCGACATTTAGTTCAGCCCAAAATGCAACACCAAGTAAAAAGTACTTTTTTTTTTTTTTTAATTCATATTCATGAAAAAATATTTACAGTAGAACACTCAACATTAATTCAAGCCACAAATCCACTTTAGAAGTTGGCAACATGTCAAACAAGCTTTATTTCATTAATTTATAAGCGGTCTGCACTGCATTTATTATAATTCAAATTTTGTAGTCTGTTAAAACTTCACCTTGTATGGTCAAAATGTTTGAAATATTTCTTCTTTCTAATTTATACGAGTCAATATTTAACATGGTCTTTTTTTTTCTTTTAATCATGTACGCAAGTAAAACACTTATAAATAATAAATAAAACTAATACTAAAACTTAACTAAAAAAAAAAAAAAAACTAATACAAACTAACAAAGCCGCCCTGAACACCAATTAAAAATAAATACATTATAAAAAAAATAAAAAAATACTATCTATAATTAAAATTCCCAAACTATTATAATCCTTGTCCTGACAATTAAATACATGTTGAAATATTTCTAGTTGTGGCATCAACAGGAAGAACATCCATCACGGAGGTACAAATTCTTTGTGCCTTAATCAAATGCATCCCCACAACGCTTTTGATTGTTCTGACTCGATTTTGGGCCGATACCCATGGCTGTCTTTTGCATGCGCGCGTTGACGCTCGATGCATTATGCATGCTCAATCCTGCACGCGCCAGTACGGAATTGCCGCGGCAAAGAGGCAACGCTGCCAGCCATAACAACAGCGACCGCGTGTGCGAGCGTGTCTGGATCGTATCCAAATGGATTTGCTTAGATGTCGTGCGCACACCTGCGAGGGTTAACCTCACGCGCAACGCAGGCAGGTGAAGTGTGTAGCATTATCTGGGCGCGCCGGCGTGTGAGCATCAACATTCGGCCTGCGTGACGGGGGGCCCCCGCTGTACTTTTAATGGGAGATAACAGGATTATCCCCAACAGCTGGGTTCTTAAGAGCGGCCGGAGCCTTCAAGCCTTGAGAGACTCAAAAACGTCTGACTTGGAGCGGCTACATGACCAAACGCCCGATAGGTCTCATTTTTATTCCAACAGTACATCCAATGAAACGAGTTTGACCCCTTGGGGGCCCACTTATAAGCGTGGCCATTCATGAATCAGAAGGTGACTTCGAGTCTGTGCGGCGTATTTTGTATTCCGCACCGCATGCGTCTTTTCGCCTCCTTGGTAACTCTTATTAAACACTGTTTGTCTGCATTACATCTAATTTAGTATTTCCTTCCATCTCAGCGGAAATTAACCGAGCTGATGGCGCCGGGCCGCTCGCCATCCAAACGCCATCTCGCTGACAGATTTCCAATAAGTGGAGAATGACGCATGCTCCGGCGGACCGAGCGGAGACAGCTTATCGCCGCTGTGCGACTTGAATGGGAGTTCATTTCATCTCATCTCAGATTCATCTTCACGAGCGGCGAATGTCCTTTTCATTGACAGAGCTGGCGATCGGGCGTCATCAGTCAGTTTTTTTTTTTTTGCTCCGGCTTATTTTTGCAGTGTTGGGACAAATGCATTTGCGTTTGCGCCTTGGCAAGCGAGGGTGTTTGCCTAACACAGAGGTGGGCAAACTTTTTGATTTGGCAGAGCAGATGGTTGGCGTGTTTTGGTAACCTCACCTCATTGGAGAAAATAAACACATTTAATTTAAATGAAAGTGAACAAAAGCATTACAACAATATATATGGCTTTGACACACTACAGCAGGAGAGTCAAACTCGTTTTTGTGGACGGGCCGCATCGTAGTTGTGGTTTCCCTCAGAGGGCCGGTATGACTGTGAACCCATATAAATTGATTGGAAAGCCAGTTTTGAAATCAGAAGCTAGCAAGTAATTGTTCAACAATTTTTCAATTTATTTTAAAAGGGGAGGATTGGTAACAAATAAATGGCAATATCTCATATCTCAGTGTTGTTAAAAGTGAAGAAAATATGCTGGAAACAGGAAGTTGATGCAGACGATTTGCCCTTTGCGGGCCACATAAAATGAGGTTGCGGGCCAGATCTGGCCCCCGGGCCTTGAGTTTGACACATGTGCACTACAGTATTTAGAAAATAAAACACGAACAAGGTTTATTCATTTAATGTTTTTCAACTTCGGCGGGCCGGGAATAAAACATTTAACGGACCGCATGTGGCCCCCGGGCCATAGTTTGGTCCAACTGGCGACGCTTGATGGAGGAACATAAAAAAAAGTACATTACAGTCATCCACCCGAGATGTGACGGAGACATAAATGACAGTTTCAACAGAGCTGGGCACTTGACCCTTTTTGTCGGCGATCTGGCTAGCTTTCTGGCCTCAACCCTCCGGCCTTATTCATAAAAAAAAAATAAATAAATAAAAAGTCTTAGCGGCTCCATCCGTCTGTTGTTTTTGGCTGGCAAATTACTTCTTTCGGATATTCGAGAAGAGGCTGGATCAAGAGCCATTTATGTTCAATCCAACCCCCCGTCCGTGATTCCTGTGGGTCACGAGCGCTTCTCCAAGTGAAGAGCTGTCAAGGTCAAAAGAAATATGCGAGGTCCCCGTGTGGCCGCATCACAAGAATTTCCATCGTTTGGCCTTGGATGGAAATTCTCTTTGAGATCCATTTCTATGCGCTGCGGCATATTGTTGTCTTGTTCATTTCGTTTGACGAAGGGATTCATTGTGCGGGGCGAAAGATGTTGTAGACGTTTGTCTTTTTATGAGACGACTTTTATCTCTCGTCGTACGGGCAGAAGAAAATTCCTGATAACCGTCGGAGAATATGCCCTCCCCGAAACGGATCCCGTGTTGTCGTTTTGATCCCATTGGCCCGATTCACTGGGAAGCTGCAGCCCCCCTGTCGTAAGTGTTAATTGGTTGTGATTTTTCCAATTTAGCCATGGCTTACTCCTCCTCCTCCCCGACGTCGTTATTATTTTCACCGTGTGTGTATGAACTGTGAACTGGCCCCGTGGCCCCAAACCTCAGAAGCACTCGGTGAGGCGAGCGTTTGCCACTTCCACTATTCTACACGTGAATAAACATGAATCATGACGGTGTTAATTGCTTTGCCCCCCCTCTATTTGCATCTCATCCGTTTTTTTTTTTTTTTCATTACCGGAGACCAGACATGCCACCTTGTAAAATAAATACAAAAAAATCCACCAAATTGTCACTTAATCCACGTTTGAGGCGAATATAACCAGGAATTCCTACAAGGAAACGGAAGGAGAATCCCAAGACGCTTTTAGCGTTATGTGGAACGCCAGCGCTTGTCGAAGTGATGCGGCATCCCCCATCGAGCTGTCGCATGGAAAATAGCTGAGCTTGATTTACTTTCGATCCCGCCCGGGTCAACAAGGCAGCAAAACCGCAAGGCACGAGAGATCCAATAAAAGACACAAGATTCGAGATGCTATTGGCAAGTATTGACTTTGTGGAAATCGTTTCCATTTTTTGATGCCTCATTTGATGGAATTCACAGGCTCGGTTTTCCAGTTTAGTCCGGGTTTTATGAGTACAAGCACGAGAGGAGATGAAAATTGAATCGATAATTAATTTTGCATGCTGATTTATTCTTTTTCTTTTCCACGATTCCATTTCCACTTGAACTGGCGAGATGTCCACTTTTTGTCCGATGTCAAAGAACGGCGAATCCGAATTCTTGCGCAATCGGTTGAATTCGCCGCAGCGTGACTGCTGTTTGTTGTTGTTTGGCGGTCTGCTGTCTCGTTGCAAGAAGGGACCAAAAGTCAGGCAATAAGCCATGAAAAGACCTCTTCCGGAATCTTCCGCAGCTCCGTCGTCGCGGCTATCTTGGTGTTGCTCATGAATACAAAACGGATCTGCTAGAGCAGGTGTGGGCAAACTTTTTGATTGGCGGGCCATAATGGGTTCTAAAATTTGACCGGGAGTGTTTTGGTCACCTCACCTCATCGGAGAAAAATAAAATACATTTAATTTGAAATGAAAGTGAACAAAAGCATTACAACAAAATATCTGTGTCTGAGTATTTAGAAACTAAAACATTAACAAGGTTTTATTCATTAAATGTTTTTTTCAAATTTGGCGGGCCGGATTAAAACGTTTAACGGGCCGCGTGTGGCCCCCGGGCCGTAGTTTGCCAGATGATCCTTCAAGCTTCGGAAAGATGAGAAAAAAATCACACTGCGGTACGGCACGTGAGTACGTAGGTTTGGAATGTCAGGAACTGTCAGATGCTCGTTGTCCTGCCAAAACTCTTGTCTTTTCCTGTGCATCTTTTTCATTGTCTGGTGCATTATACATTTTTTTTAATTTTTTTTATTTCGTTCCAGCAGCAAGTCCTGATTAGCAGGCAGAGACACGAGAGGCACAGAGAGCCACTCGACCTGAGCGCCGGGGAAAGCTAATCAAGTTATCGGAAACGACAGAGACGAGAAGCAACCTTGAGGAGAAGCTGCGTCTATAAAATAAACTTCATTTGATTGCGTTTATTCACTTATCAAAGTTGCGCAGCTTTATGATTCATGAGTCAATTTTCCGGTCGCACGCGTTTTTTTACGTCGTTTTGAATGCGCATCGACCTTCCATATTTCAACCTCTTTTACGACAACCTAATGAATACATTTGATCTTAATTGCATTTAAAAAAAAAAAAATAAAAAAAGGCCCTGGCGAGAAGTCCAGTCACGTTCACGTTCATCCCTGCTGACTTTGCTGTCATTGGCACCAGCGTGGTTGATTCACCGATTCCGAGTCAAGACGCTGTTAGCGAAATCAGTCTGAGCAGACGCAACAATTTTGTATTTTATTCTGTTTTTTTTTTTTTTTTTTTTTTTTTTTGGGCAAAAGCATAAACCGATGCTTGACAGGCCTCCATCTGTCAATCAACGTGATCGCCAAATCGAGGGAGACGCGGAGCAAAAAAAAAAAAAAAAGGATGTCAAGCTGCTCTTCAACAACGGTTAGCGTGAAGAGCGAAGCGCAGCGCTGGCAGCTCGTCAACTAGTTGAAATTTCGGCAAAGCGTGGCCATTATCGATGTGAGACTTTTTTTTTTTTTTAATGAGAAACTGAAATTGCTCTCACCCAAACCCAAAGAGCCCTAAGTGGGATCAGGTGCTTAGTTGAGTGCCAGCTGGATTAAAAAGCTCACAGTTATTTCAAGATGAATACGTGCGCCGTCCTTGACCTCAACAATTGGTTTTGTCTTTCCTGAGTGCTAAAATTTGGATTTTTCTTTTTTTCTTGTTCTGGCTAGCGACTGGCAGTTGGTTTCTAGAGCTTTAATCGATGCTTTGAGGAGTCACGTTTTTTTAATTGAACATTTTTCCCAAAAATGGATCTTTTGACGTCTTTAGCCGTCAATGGCATTAAATGAGTTACAAAAAAAAAAAAAAATTTTTGTTTGGCGTAAGCGCACGTAAAATGTTTTTTAATCCAATAATCACTCTTCGGTTCTCTCGTCATCACGCAAACGACACAATTAGTGTCGAGTGACATTTTTTGTCTCCGTTGTCTTCTGCGTCTAATTTTAACTGTTGAACAAATGAGCATTTCCTGTGTGGCTCGAATAAGTGCTGTAATGATGTCATTTCGATTTGCGTTCATTCCCACCCCGTTTTGCAATCAATTTTCCACCGTGACTAAGAGCGGTCTCCGCTTGCCACCCACTGCGCTCTGACGGAAGATGAGTCTGAAAGGAAGTCAGCAAATCCCGACGTTTACCCTCACCCGCCCAAGGCGATGGCGCTCGTGGACCCGACTTGTCACTTTCGTCGCGCGTTCAAATGATGTCCGTGGAGCAGCACTGCTGTCACCTCGGGACAATTTTTCCAATGTCCAATCAACCTATCGTGACATTTCTTTGGAATGTGGGAGGAAATTGGAACACCCGGAGAAAAGCCACATAGGCACGGGGGGAGAACATGCAAACTTGAGAGGCGTCAACAACGCGTTTAATTGAGACAACCATAAAGTTACCCCAAAAATAATGAGTTCAGCTCCAGTAGTTTATTATTATTATGATTTTAATTGCCTCTCGCCTCAACTCCGCTATTATGCGGACCTTATGCTTAGCCAATCACAATGAGACGCCTTCAAGGTCTGGCAGAAAGTCGGATTTTACGGAACTCGAACTGCAAATCGCATTACACAACCACAGTTGAGTAAATATTTTTTTTTTGTTTTTTTTTTTTGGCCGTCCCGGCGCCAAATGTGACTGGGACCGGTCCTCTTGTTGGCTTTTATCTTCGGTTGTACGTTATGTGTGATAACTTGCTCCGGCAGCTGCATTCCTACGCGGTACTAAAATGTCTTTTGCGTCTCGCCTTTGGGTACACACCTGGCGTTAAAAGTACCACTCGGTAAAGGTTAAGTTGAAAGTCACAAGTGCTGCCGTGACTCTGGGCTTGCGTATGGGTTATCCGTCAGTTTGTCGTCGCTATGCAACCCCCCCCCCCCTTCCTCTGTTCTTGGCACCCGTTCAGTTTAATTACTCTCCGCCGTTGCTTTCGCATCCCACTCCGCTTTCACCTGAACTCCTCGGTGGTCTCTCTTCATTGCTCATCTGCGCTGATTATGCACGCCAACAAATCTCGGGAGTTCAAACCTCTGGCCGTTCATTTCACTGACACCTGCCGAGCAGGCTTGAGTCTAATTAGTGTGGGTATTTGGAGACGGGCTTTTGTGAAGAAAACGCAAAAGGGGACAGTGACGTTCATTTCAGGAGCGAGAGGACGGTCGGTGTTAATTTGGGCGAAGCGTTCGCAGGTCAATGGAGACGTCCACATCAGGACTTCAATAAAACGATTATCGTCACGAGTAGTTTGAGCGTCACCCGCCTCTTTATCTCGTTCACTTTCGATAAACTCGCGACATCGGCGTCGGCGTCGGCGTCGCTTTCTTTGGCCTTTGAAAGGGCATCTGGTGATTAGATCTCGTTGCCACGCCGTGCGTCGTTTCAAATCGCTTGGCCCTGACCTCTCGGAGTTACTTAGTAGAATTCTGTCTCGCCGCTCGTCGCCCAGTCCTGGTTCGACGCGTTTTGTCGTTGCTACTTTGTGTCTCAATTGTGCTTCCACAGATGAATGAACTGTCTCTCACTTCTGAAGGTTTTCCTCCTCCGTTTCCATCGCCTCTGCTACGAAGAGTAGCTCGCAGTTCTTATGAACTCTGACAACCCCCTCCGAGAGACAGAACGTGAGATCAGATCTCTCCCACTCGCAAAAAAAAGACCACTTACCTGCATCTCTGTTACATGAAGGACAATCCCGGCGCTGTTTGATGATTGAGATTGTTTAATAATGCATGACGATTCCTCCGAAGCTGGTTTTTAGGCGGCTGCAATAGATGGTGCACATATGATGCTCCTGTCTGGCTTTTCCTTTGCACTCGCTTACTGTTTCTTATTTTTTTTTTCTCTTGCGCTATTTTACATGTCATTGATACAAAAATTGGTAGGGCACTTTAGCGCTCATCCTCAACAAATTTTGTGTGGATTTGTTTTGTTTTTTTTTTTTACACACTTTTCATTGTTTTCTTGACTTTGCTCCCTTGCGTGTGGGGATTTTATGAGCGGATAATTAAAAAAAAAAATATTTTTTTTTTAAGCCACTGCTCCCCCGCCCACCTTCTGCGATTTCGGAATAGGAAAGGATTCAGTTGTCTAGGGCCCTCATGCTTGTTCAGTCGCAAACCCCCCAGCCTCTGCCACCCCAAGTTAACCACCTGCAGGATAGATCACAGGCCACGCATGAGAAGATGTGGCAGCAGCTTGCCGTTCCAAAAGGTTAACATCACACCTGTACGGAGGTGTTATAAATTCATGACGCGAGGGTTAAAAAAAAAAAAAAAAAAAAAAAAAAAACAGACGCAGGTGGCGCCTGTGCTCCAGGATTGGCTGTCAGGGGCGCATGCTAGGCTCAGCCACTGAACTTTTTACAAGTGTTTCATTCAAGTCATGCAGAAGGAAGCTGGCGTTCGTAAGTAGGCGATGGCGCTCGGGAGGCGCGAGGGTCATGCTAAGCGCAGCGCCGCGAGCTGGAAAAATCGGCCATGTGAGTAATCGCGCCGTTCCGTGGAGCTCACCTGGAAAATGGGCTCTACTTTAGCAACGGGGAAGGATATGACATGCCTCTGGCGGAGCTAAACGTCATGACGACTTGATCTCGCATGGAGCGCCAATGAACACGTCGCGTTGTGTTGTTATGCAAATGAGCTGCCTTCTCGTGCACGGCGCGTTAAATTCGGGGACATTTGTAGTATTCACTTGGCTGCAATGTTGAGTCTTTAGATTGGGATTGCGTTGCCTGGAGTAGGCGTGGGCAAACTGCGGCTCGGGGGCCACACGCGGCCCGTTAAACGTTTTAATCCGGCCCGCCGAACTTGGGAAAAAAAATGAAATGAATAAACCTTGTTCATGTTTTATTTTCTCAATACTGTGGCGATGACGTCCTATTTGAAGCAAAAATGTTCCCCTTGGTTAATGTAGCTCTTCTGTCGCAATCCTAGAATCAAACCCAACTTTAGAATTGTTCTTGCAATCCCAAATAACTTTTGGGGCATCCTGAAAAGTATATATATAAAAAAAAAAATAAAATAGCCTGCGATGTCGCTTTGTTGAATGATGACCTGCGGGACTGGTTGCTTTTGTCGGAAGGAATTTACGATGACTTTCCTCGCTTGTCATTTTGACAAAATGCCATCGCCTGCATCCCGCCTGTGGGCAGCACGAAGGTGAGCCGCCTTGGCATTTTGTCGTGAAAAATGTAGGCCACGTGCGTTAAGGTGACGCAAGCGGGAAAAGTACAACGAGGACGGCAAGAAAGTCACTTCCAACCGGTTCCTTTTTCGAATATTCCCGTTTCTTTTCTTCCTTCCCTTTCAGTTGACCAGCAGAGTCTCGACTTTTGACGGGATGATTGCAAAACTGTCTTTTGTTGTCGACTTTATTAGTCACGGTCAGTCACTTGACACGCCATCGTCCGGGAAACATACATACTATGAAGTCTATTCCATTCTCATGTCCCCTCAGTGCGGGTCACCCCCGCGTGACGGCTCCAATATTTCATCTAATCTTGCATCAATGGAGCTTTTCACCTCAGTCCTCGGAAATTGGGGCGGGGCGGCGGGGGGGGGGGCGGGGTGTAAAGTGCTTCTGCAGGTATGCTTGACAAGCCATAAATAAGGCCTCATTGTGTTGAAACAATATCAAATGAAAATATTGTCTTGCCCTTAATAGTCCCGCAGAAGGGAGGGCGGGATAAATCAAAAAAAAAAAAAGGTGTGGGGGGGGGGGGGGGAGTCCAAGGTTCAGCTCGCTTGCACTCACCTCCCACTTACTTAGTTTCGCCCCCCTTCCTCTCGGAAATGTAGTGTGAAACCATCAGTCACTTCTCATTCGGTGTCTCTCAGTCAGCTTTTTTTTTTTTTTTTTCGCTTCTCCACCCCTCCTCCTTCCTTCTCCGCAAACCTAACTTTGAAGAGACTGTATCGGCGTTAGAATTTTCAGCTAGGAGTGGGCAAGTTTGACTTGTGATTATCCACCCGTGCGCAGAACTTGAAAGGAAATCCCCCCCCCCCTCCAAAAATGTAAAAATGAAAAGAGTGCAGAAATGAAGCCGTTTTCGCATCACGGAATACCTGAAATTTTTTTCCCCAGATCTTCCCGCAGAGGATACGAACGTGCGCTGTGGTTAATTGAATCAGAAACTGACCCCCCCCTTTTTTTTTTTTTTTTTTTTTAAAACAGCGTCGCTTCTCCAAGCACACCCTCATTGTGGTTGTGTTGGTGAATATTTTCCTGTGGAAGGAAAAAAAATGCCCAATGTGGCTTATCGTGAATTTAAATATCCCTTTGATGCTTTATTCATGAATCGTTATTTTTTAATTTTTTTTTTTTTTTTTAACTCTGTCGTGACGCCAAATACAGAAAGATGTCACATGGTTCTGGGCGGATAATCTCTTTTTCAGTCACTTTCTTTCCGCTTTGAATTAATTTTATAAGTTGTTGGGAGAAGCTGTAATAATATTTTCAAAAGGCGACTGCAATCTCCGCATTCTTCAGGGGGTGATTCGTCTTATTTAGACTCCCTGACGCTTTGGCTGTATATGAACTTGGGCACCGATAGGATTGGAGGAAGCGCCCTAAAAATAAGATTCGAAACAACATCCATCATGTTTGACATCTGATGATGCAGCAACTTGGAACACGGTCACTGGACGTTGCGATTCACAAAACATTACGGCGCGGTTCTTTGACATCTTGTGAATGAAGTCTGGTGTCATCCCGCCCACAAACTGCCATGAGGTGAACGCGAATCAATGAATCGAAGGAGTAAGCCAACTGAACGGCGTCCCGTCTGTGACTCCCAGTAGGTGGCTGTAATTTTTGCCCCCCCTCCTCCCTCAAGGTGGGTCCCTCGACAGAGCCCAGATTGGCAGCGGCAGCCGGCAAATGGTTGCGCCAAGAATCACGTGAGGCTGCAGTCTGCCACTCTCCCCCTCTGGCAGCATTTTTTTTTTTCCAAGGAAAATGGAAGCATGTCGTTTTGAGCTTGAGCAGAAGGACTGAAAAAAGTAATTACTACGAGCGCTTTCGGGAGAGGTTTATTCCATGTATGTGAGAGCTGAAGACAGGGAGTTACTAAATATGAATTGTTACTTTCTTCTTTAGTCTTTTTTTTTTTTTTTTTTTTTAATAATTTTAATCATCTTTCAACCTTTATTGTGACTGTTTAATCTTTCCACACTCTTTAATCATATATATATATATATATATATATATATATATATATATAGTTGGCACCCACCAATATAACCGAAGCTGAAAAAAAAAATAAAAATAATTTTAAAACCATCTTGCACACAAGTGATACACAATTAAAAAAAAAACTAAAATACTAAAACTAATAAAAACTAAGCTAAAGCAAAGCATTTTTGAAACATGTAAAACAAATTAAAAACTAACGTTTAATAACCAAAATTCCAAACGGATTAAAACACTGGTCGTGATTCATCGACTTCAAACTTTGATGACTAGTCGACTAACGGCGTTCCCCACGTCTCGCCCCGACTGACCCCGGCATTGGCTCTAACTCACCCGCGACTCTAATGAAGACAAACCGTCTTGAAAATTGCCGAATGGATAACTTTCTTGACGCTCTAAATAATCATGTCGGTGTCAACGCAGTTTGATGATTAACGTGGATGATAGTCTCCGTTGCGGTTTTTGGAGGCATACGCGGCCATGTGCGCCGTTTAACCTCTGCATTGCATTAACCCTGAAAAACAATCAGTCAGTGAGCGCCCGCACACTCTCGCATCCTCCCACATATGTGCGGAGTCAGCGGCTGTCAATCACCTGCCGTCGGAGACACGGAGAAGCCCCTGGGATCACTAATTAACCGTGACTTGTGTTTGGACAGGGGGGGGGGGGGGGGGGGGGGGGGGAATGTGCGTCTTTCTCGCCGCCGCACACATACTCATTAGAAGATACACAAGCAAACTCCTGAGTCCCGCACGCCCTCTAACACAAACACACCGACGTCTCGGAATGAGCGACGCGGCAACCCGAGATGGTGGCGGTCGACCGGGACCAAAGGAGAGCATCTCCAGGCCTCCGACCTCCCTGCACCACCTCCATCCCAAATAATCAGGGGGCCTCCCAAAACCAGAGAAAATAACTTAATTGGTATGCTATTTGAGGTTTTTCCCAATGTCATGGAGCGGCGATAAATTATACACTCTGCGTTTCTTCGAGCAGGCAGCTCTGCAATCTTAATCAAACTGCATTTTTCACTCATTTTTTTTGGAAGAGAGCTGTTAAAGTTTCACCGTAGTGACAAGTTAAGTATGCGTTTTGTTAGTTCCGCTGAAATAACAACGGCAAAGAAAACCGCCGCGGAGCACGGTGAAACATCGGGGGCCGTCAAATTAGAGGCGAGTCAGAAAGTTGCTCGTTGGGAAGGCGGGTCACGAACTCGGAGACCACGGTGTCAATTGTAACCCTGCAAACCAGCGCATTTCCTCTCCCCCCTTCTCCGCCGCCGTCCCAAAGCGCAGCGACGTCCGCAAAACCAATACACTCGCACGCAGCGTCGTTTGTCCAAACTGTCAGCGGTCATCCGTCTCTCTCTTGCGTCCTTCGGAAAATCCTCGCCGCAGCAGCCGGCGGTGGACCGGTCGCAGGTTCACCTTCCTGCTCCTGCTTTGATTGGGAAATGTCAGCACCGATGGCTGGAAGGATTCCCCCCCCCGTGGCTTTGTCGTCATTTTTGATTGATCAGGTTATTCTCTATGAATTTGTGTTAAGTGCCTGTCAGGATTCCCCCCCCCGTCACCTTTTTATAAAATCCAATGTGAAGTCAGCGAAAAAAAATAATCTTTGAGTGCAAGACATGCTGTACTTTGTGGTTTTGGCTCCGTAAACCGCCCATCGAGGAGACCCGATTATACGCTTGTTTTATGCTGAGGGGGATTGTTCTGCGGTCAGTGTTGGTTCGAGCAGAATATTTACACGCAGCTTTTCGGTACGGAGCGAGTGGGTGGGTGGGAGGCGCCGTCGGTTTGAGTGCGACGGAATGAAATCTGGTCAGGAATCGATTCAAATGGGACCATTTCTTGTTTTGCTCTCCGCAAGCGTTGTTATTTTATTCTAGTACGCTTCGCAGAAGATTTGGGCCTTTCAAAATATACCCTTGAATCGTCACTTGGATAAAAAGGCGATTTTAATATTCGGTGTGGTGCAGCCTGTGCAAGATGACGTAATAAATCCTGGCATCTGCAAATATCATTTTTCTGATTCTCAGCATCCCTTTAGATCACGGCTTGTTTTGTGTTCTCCATTCCCCCCCCCACCCGAGCCGTTCTTTCATAAGAGCGTCTCTGCCCCCACAGGAGCCCCATTTATAAAGCCTCAATGAAATGCTCGGTAAATATATACCGGGGTGGGTTTATCCAGGCCACCGTTTCCTCACAGTTGATCGAAGAGAAGTGCTGAGGAGGCAGCTGACCTTTTCCGTGGCATCCACAATCTGTGGCGCCCTCCTCCACCTCCACCTCCGTCTTGTCTCCCTGCTCCTCCTTTTCACCAGTCTGTTGTCTCCCCTGCAGCCTTTTTTTCATCCGTTTATTTATTTTTTTCCTCTTTGTGAAGCACCAGCTGAACGCTTGTCTCACGGGCTAAAAGCTGCTAAATGTCGGTAATATGTTGTTCGAGACTCCAGCATAGTCGGGATGCTCTCTTTCCCCTCGTATCATCTCAGACTGAACACTGCCATCTGTTGACCGGTGGGCGAATTGCACGTGTGGGTTTTTTTTCCCCCTCTGCTTTCTAACTAATGTAACTTCATTGGGGAAAATCTCCACAGCAACTTATTACTTCTTATTTGGTTTGACTCCAGGAAAAAAAAAAAATTCCATTCCTCACTGGGGTGTTGAGTATGATTTTGGTTTCAATGAAGCTGTAGAACGTTGAGTCAAAGCGCCAGAATGGTGCTTCTGACATCCACTTTATTACCATGCAGCTCATACATTAATCAAAGCAGCGGCGGCGGCGGCGGGTCAGTTGATTTTGTTGCCGTCTGTTGATGCTGGCTCGCTAAAAATCCCCTGGAAATGCTATGTTGCTGAAACCGCTCTTCCGTGGGCTAATTGGCACGGAAAGCGTAAACGGCCAGCAATCACGGAAGTTTTCACACCGAAAAGTTAGCCTGGGTGTGACAAGCATGGGAGTCATGCGAGGAGTGCGTTTTCACTCCGAAGTTGTCGCTCGGCACTGACTCGTGTTTTTGGTGCTTTAGTTCAGCACAATTGAAGGAAGTCAGGACGGAATCCAGCTTTCCGTCATTTTTTTTAGAGACTTATTTTTGAGTTTGCCGTGGTGAGAATGTGTGTCAGCGTTCATTTAACACAATAAGTTTTTGGCACCAGCTAAGTGTTTAAATTCCTGTCCGATAAAGGGGTCGGAGCAACTTTTAGTGAGGGGGGGGCTCAATATCTGTTTCGGTTTGTTGATCCCCGATGATTCATGCTGGTCTTGTCCGGGGTCAAGCGGAGTTTGGGAAGCTATCAGCGCGGCCGGAAGCGAGCTTATCAACGTGACACCTTGTTGAACGCCTGCCTTCTGATCCCCACACGTGCTGCTTATTCCGGTCACACTCGGTTGACCCGGCGCGCATACGGATGAGTTCATGAAAAGACACAAACAAAGAAGAAGAATTGTAATAGGACTGAATATATGCCTCTGACAATTGCTGTATAATTTTTTTTCGGGGAATATTTGTAATTTCGACGTCAACGCTTCTTTTTAACCTGACAGGAAGTTACACGCTAACAATAATTTCTATATCATGTTGGCACTTGACGCTGTCACTTATTCACAGTCCGTTGCCGTGAAGTATTCATCACGTCACCCAAATACATTTTCCTACCTTGGGCGCAGTTGTCGTTCATTTCTCGGGATGTGTTCCATTTCGTTTACGCGCCTCAAGTGCTTGTTGGGGGGGGGGCGGCTATCAAGCCTCAAGGTTTTTTTTGTTTTGTTTTTTTTTCTTGCTCACACAAGTTATCTTGCCAGCTGTTGATGTCGGATGGCGTCAGCAAAGCCTCAAGTCAAACGCAACCTCCCCCCCCTCCTCCCCCTCCCCGTTCCTCCGCCACTCTTTTTGCTCGCCTTATTCCACTAGGCCGTCAATCCTCACCTGCGAGCTAATACCAACACACACATCCAAGTCTTTGTTCGTCGTCTATGGCGCCATTGTTCTCCAGGGAACGTTTTCTTTCAAAGCCCAACGGAAAGTGGATGCCAAAAAAAACCTTTCGCGGGCCTCCGACAACGGCTCGGGAGAGAATGATGTCGTCTGAAAAGCATCAATCCAGCACCTGTGATTGCCGTGCGTAATTGCCGATTGCAAACCAAGGTCAACGCAACGCATGCACATCCGACGAGTCAAACGTAGCATTTAAGGGGGCGGGGCCGAGTCGTCCGCTGACACGTTTTATTAGCGTTCGGGTAAATAACGCCGAGATTTGATGGCGCCTTTTGCGAGCTGCTTTTCTGCCATTGACTCGTTTTGCGCTCCAGGTGCGTATGTACATTTCATAATCAGTCCCATCCAATTCATGTCGGGCTGCCACGCCATCCATGAGCCGATTATCATTCTTACTTTGAAATGAGGCGAGGGACTGTTGTGCTTTGCCGAGCAGCGATCGCAATCGGATTCGCTCGGCTTGTACGCCATGAAAAAAAACGATGTCCCGTCAAAAGCCTTTTGTTTGTGTTTCCTGATTAAAATCAAATTAGCCACGGAGCACTTATTATTCGACACTTTCTGCTTGGACGTATGCTTAGTTAATTGGATAACACACCGGACAATAAGAGGAGCGGGGGGCGGGGGGGGGGGGGGGAGCAAAGGTAGGTCGGAAATTAAATTGGAAATTGGGCTTCATTATCTCCAGTGGGAGGGAATGAGCCTTGAATCTGCCGGCTAATGCAGTCAGGTGTGCCGGAATGAATTTGCAGGGAGATAAAACTCTATTTACACACACAGCACACGGGTGTGTGTTTATGTTGGTGGGGGCTTGGCACAGATCGCAACCCTCTCCGTAATCAGATTCCCGCTCTCCCGCTCTCGCCGCACGCATACCACTCAATGAGCAGCCATCCATGCCGCCGATGCATCAATGCACTCAGCGTGATGGATTATCTCCTCAGACAGCCTTCACATGCACACCAATATTGTCAAATGCAAATATGGACGCATACAAGAGATCGCAATGACGATGTCAGAAAACAGAATTATTTTTTTTTTTTTATTTTGTCAAATGCAAAGTTAAATCTTCTTCAGAGCTGCGGGGCGTCAACTCCAATCGTGTTTTGATACGTTCCTCTTCACCTGCTTGCAGGTAATTTCCTGAACCGTTTCCCTCTGGCAGCAACTTCTTCTACAGCAACCAAAAAGCAATTTTCTCTCTAAAGCCTCCAAAATGTTGTGCACGTCAATATTTAGGCCAGTCGTTGACAAGGCAACGCGGATTTTGCTCTGTAATTAATTTTGACGCAGCATCTCTTAAAATCGCCGTACGATTATGTACAGATCATATCCAGTTTGCTTGCTTTGGAGTTTTTTTTAGTTTGCTGTTGGTCAGCAGAACGGAGGCTGCCTGGTGCGGTATCTAGGTCAGTGTGTGTGTGTGTTTTTTTTTTTTTTTTCTTTTCCCATTCATTTCGGCAAAGAACAATGTGAGTATCCGCACACAAAAGGAAGCATAACTTAAAAATACACTCTCATGCAACTCCAACACAATCATGTTCTCTTATAACCACTTTGCAAGCCGGCTGAGCGGCCGTGATTTGATGTGGTTAGAACCAAAGACGGGTGGACTCGCCCAAAAAATGTACTCGAGTAAGAGTACAGTTACTTTAGAAAAAAAAAAGAAAAAAAAAGTAGTCCTACAAATAATCACTTCAGTATTCAGCGGGGAAAAAACCTCGGCTACTGATTTATTTATTTATATTTAAAAAAAAAAAAAAAAAAATTAAATGTACTTTCTTGAACATGTGAACTAACAAAATAAAAATAAATACCTGTAGATGAAAATCCAAGTAGCAAGCGGAACGTAGCACCACCTAATGGCGCATAAAGTAGCAATTAGTAACCAGTCTGACCAGTACAATTTATCCAAAACGTTACTGGTTTGTGGCTACTTACTTCTTTTTCGAACACACTTAATATTCACCGCTATTGTACTGGATGTGATTTGCATTCTGTGGGTTGGAAAAACAAGCTTCTGCATTTTGTTCTCGGGAAGTGATCGCCGTTTTCATGTGGCACTTGATGTGCCGCTCTGCATTCACTGCTTTTAAAATATTCATATGTAATGCGCTGGACTACATTTGTAATGTCACTCTATTTTTTTTCCCGCTTGAAAGTCAGAATTATTAAAATAAAAAAAAAAACATTCCGAGTTTACTATCAAAGTGAGTTTTCTGCAGCTGGAGAGTCCACGAGTTCAATTTCATAACCCACTGAACACCGGGAGCGGCACAACTCACGGCGGCCATTTTTATTTTATTTTTTTCACCCTTGAGGCTTTAATGGGAAAAATATTTTCCTCAATAAAAGCAATGCCAGTCATTTCATGATATCATCTTGACAAGAAAGCCAAAGACCTCAGGCCAGCTCAAGATTGACATCTGGAAACAATGGCGGTCTCTTGGACCCAGCACACTTACGATACATCCGCTACATCCAGAACTTATAAATAAATATAAATATTATAGTTTAAATACTTCCCTTTGCTGTTAAGTCCGTTCTGATTTTTGAGATTTAGTAAGCTTGGGACAATAAACCTTACGGTTTGTTTACAATGTGATGTGATTAATGCAGTGCTTCTCAAATAGTGGGGCGGGTCCCCCTGGGGGGGCGTGGCGCGAAGCTGAGCCGCCCGCGTGTAACCCTGGGGGAACATGCTTTTTTTTGCGCCGTACTACAATAAAGTGTAATTGCACATCCCCTCCAGTAGTTGGCAGTGGCGCTCTCATTGTGCTCAGCGAGTATTAAGTCTACGGTGTCGATTTGTTTTGCAATGAAAATGCGAATATTTCTAGTTGCGGCGGAGAGTGGGTGGCGGTGCAGAGGCGCGAAATGTTTTTGCCAGGGGGGAGTATCAGAAAATAATTGAGAAGCACTGCTTTCAGAAGTTGACTCTGACTGACGGGGTGATGGTCTCCTGCATTAGTGGCTACTACTGGCTAGCAGCTAGCTGTTAGCATTAGCATCAAGTGCCAACTCCCGCTCCCTCCCCAAACACTGGTTGCCAGTCCGAAAAAGTTATGGAGTTGTATGAACTGGTCCGTGGCGGAAAAAAGATTGGGGATCACTGGTCTATACGGAGAAGAATCACTCATATTATTGATGGAAAAGATTTGTCCTTGAATCTTTGCCATTTTGAAAAGTGCGTCAAGACGTGACAAAGCCCGCAGTGATTGCGCAATCGAGATCAAATCCCATGTAGGCCGTCCACTTTGTGGTAGCTCAAGTCTGCTCTCGAGACGCCAAAGCTCTGATGTCACTCGTTTCAATTCACTGCACGACATAAAGCCACGGGCTGCTGCCGCAGAACGTCAGCATCGTTGCGTCAGGACGCTAACAGCCGCATCAGATGGAGCGCGTTGTCTCGGTATCCAAAAGACGTTCTTTCAAAACGATTGTCCTTTCGTCGACCAGCACTTTTACGTTTCCTTTTGGTCAAAGTGGACCAAATCCGACGAAATCAAATATTCTGAAGCGCCGAGCTCTCCGTGGACGAATGCAAATTAGAGTCCCGTCTGTCAGTATGCCTCGTAACAAAATTGTCACTGTTCAAGTCTGAGAAAAGTCGGCTATACATTGTTCAACATACTTTGTACATTTCTAATCAACGTGCTCATCCGGCACCACAAAGCGCTTGCAAATTTAATTAACTAATTCACTACTTGCTGGGTAACAAAAAAAAAAGGGATCCTTGACGTCTTTAGCCGTCAATGGCAGTAAATGAGTTCAAGGGATTGCAGTTGTAAATCCTCAGAACAAAAAATGTCATCAGAAAATCTCGTGCTAATCATATGAAACTGTTTTAAAAAAACAAGACAGCAGAAGACCAGAATGTGGTATTCTGTCTGTTTGCCCATCTCGACCGGGGATCTTCAATCCTGTTCCTCGAGGCCCGGTGTCCTGTCCATTTTCCGGTCCGTATCAGCAAGCTCTGCAGAAGCTCGACAACGAACCGTTTGAATCAGGCGTGCTGCGGCAGGCAGGAATAGAAAACAAGCAGGATACCGGCCCTCGAGGAACAGGATTGAAGACTCCTGATCCTGTCCCTCGTGTCCTCCAGTGTGACGTATTTCCGGGCCTCTCTGCCACTGAACGTCATGTTTGTATCTGTGTGGTCATAAATTGACAAAAGTGGAGTCATGTCAAGAGAGTGCCAGTTTACTCATTAATTCGTGCGCCCTCCTGAATTGTCAGTTTCGCTAATAAGCGTTAAAGTGGTTTACAGTAAAGTGGAAAAGGAAAAAAAAATAACAACGCTACTCCAGAGAATGATTTTTTCCGATAAACAGCCTGCAGGAAGAACTCTGGCCCGATGCTTTGTTGACATTTTCGCGGCCCTCCACTCAGCCGCAGCGGTTCAGCGAAGGACAGCGGCGAAATGAACGAGTCACAAACCGCAGATAACAACTGGGAAGGCCTCTGTTCTCAGAACGCCAAGAGCGAGCGGGCCGGAATAAAACGTTCCCCCGCCGGACGACGCTTCTCGAGCTTGTGTTGAAAGAAAAGTGTAAACATCTTTGTTTGTGTGGTGTTGAGTATGTTTGAGGAAATTATTCAGTGCGTACACACGCCACTTTGGCCTACAAATACCCGGCAGCTTACTTCCGTTCCCGCCCGATGAAAGGAATCGAATTCGACTTCATGTCAAGCCGTGACGGTTCACGATGACAAAATGTCCACCGCGTCTGACGGCGATTCCTCGTTCCATCAACCTAACTGATGTGGCGGTTGCCAACTAATCTGCGGCGAGTGCGTTATATTCCGCGCCGGTCCGATCAGATGACTGGCGAAACGTGCTCGTGGTACAGGCTTGCTCTCGCCGTCTTTGTTTTGACAGCAAATCAAAGGATGAAGTCATGCAAGGTATTGACTGGCGCGAATCGATCGGGAGGGGGGGGGGGGGATCGTGATGTGACCTCATTGTGGCTTAAGAGCGACATTTACAATGCTGGAGAAAGGACGTTGTCATGACTTAGTGAGTTAAAACTCATTCAATACCATTGACGGCTAAATACGTCAAAATATATTTATTTTTTTACCGGGCTGGTAGTGAATGAGTTGAGGTCCAATCCTCGTCATTATCGAGAACGCGTTCAATTTATGAGGGCAACGGCAGTTTAGCCTTTTTTGCAGGGTTAGTTTTGTATGAAATAAATCCGCGACTCATTATTCATTTCTTGGCATCGACGCGTACGTCGAAAGCAAGGATCCTCAATCCTGTTCCTCCTGTTTTCCATCTCAACACACACCTGATTGAAAATGGTCAAATTATCAGCAAGGTCTCACGATCCTGATCGTTTGAATCAGGTGAGTTTCAGCAGGGAGGGGAACAGGATTGAAGATGAAAAGGCAGACCTTCAGACTAAAAGCATGTCATGCAAGACCGGTTCACACCGGGTGATGGATTCCCTTCAGATGTTTGAGTCTGGAACAGATTTGTCGGATTTACACTATTTCCTATGAGAAATGTGGCTTTGGTTTTCGTCTGGTTTAGGTCAGACTTTGTGGAACTTTGTTTGAGTCGTGATAGTTCGCCATCAAAATCCAGGTGTCAATTATCGTGGATTTCGATGATCTTTGTCGGATCCAGTTGCCCCGCCCCGTCAGTTGAGAGTCCGTCAAAAAGTTGCTATGTCAGCTGAAACGGCAAATTGTGGGGACAATGTGGAAAAAGAAACCGCCACTCCTGAGGAAACGTCTCCATGGGGATCTGCCGATGGCGCTTGCGTGCTTCCCAGACGTGACCCTGCAAATGGCGCTTTAATGACGTTCCAGTCACGATCTCTAAACTACAGTGCGGGGGCCGACGGCTCCAACCCGCAGCTGGGAAAACTTCTGCGACTGCTTTTCGGCCGCGACACCAAAATGCCCAGCCGGACCTCGGCATCCATGATCTCCAATTTAATACCACCTCAAAGCAAACAAGGAGAAAACGCAAAGCAAGCTCTGTTGCAAAACAACAGATGTTTTTCCAACGGTAGTTACCACACTTGGAAACGTTTCAGTAAGCGGTTTGTCCTTGTTTAGTCTGTGACCTCACGGCAGCGGTCTGTCCGACCAGCATCAGCATCCATCTTGGCTTTTTTGGCGTTTCTGTTGGGCCACGACGAGCCACTCTACAGCTGCTCTCGCTAATTCACGGGACTGTCCAAAGAGTCTTTTTTTGTGATCTCTCCTCGCTGTTTCGGCGTTTCGGCGCTCACTCACAAGGAACGTCTTCACAAAATGATTTCTACTGGTGCGTTTGCGACGTACTGTATAACGCTGGCGTTTCAACTCCGGGCGGTTTTCTGCTTCCCATAATTGCAGTTATGGCAGCTAAAAATGACGGTGTCTGTTTTTAACAGTTGGAAGAATGATGAGCCCTGCATGTTCCTGATGTCCTTCAGCTGCCTCGACGCAACATTGACATTACATCTGATTGTTTGTGAGCAGACATTGGATTAGGCTCATTTTTCTGATGTTTTTAAATCCCTTTTTTTTTATTTTTTGATCCCAGCGCCGAATTCAGCCTTTCATGCTTTCAATAAAAGCTTTGAGGGCCTATCGGAAGATGTTGCACTTTTTGTTCTTTGTTGATTGATTGGCAGTTGCCCGCCACATCAGAACCCGAAGAGACAAGAATGATCAAAACAGAAAAGACGATGATTCACCTACAGTAAATTCCTGCCGCGGCTTTTGGTCTGGCTGAGGTTTTTGGGTGCCCACAAAAATCACCAGTCACTTAAAAATCCATTAACTTCCAGAGATGCACAAAGGACACTCCACCACATGTTTAAAACGGTATCAGTGCACGTTTTTGAGTCTGCCAGGCCGTTTTAGGTTGAATGAGACTGCTACCAGTAAAACACGCGTGAAGGTTCAAAGGTTTTTGGGAATCCAATCCAAGAATTCAAGTTAAAAGTCGGACAAAATATGTTGTATCCGGAATGTGGCAAGAAAATACCATGATGCATTGTTTGGCTTTTGTCATTGGCTCCTTGCTTGGGAACTTTAACGAGTTGCAGGCTTGTAATGTCATAAGTAGTAATGTTGCAAACTGACAAGAGCACACCAGGGCGCTGTTAATAACTTATATAAAAAAATATTATATATTAAATGTATTTTATTTATTTTATATGTGTATATATATGTGTATATATATATATATTATATATATATATATATATATATATTATATATATATATATATATATTTTTTATATATATATATATTTATTTTATATATATATATATTTATTTTATATATATATATATATATATATATATATATATATTTTTTTTTTTTTTTTTTTTTATTTATTTATTTATTTTTTTTTAAATTTTGCGATTGGCCTCTTGGCCTAAGTTGAATTGAACACGTTGAGCTGAACATTGTAGCCAAACAAGATTACTGTCTTTCCACGGAACAAGGCGCTAACTTTTCAGCCGGCATGATCCGTCCTCACAATCAGAGATGATTTACCGTCATACGTTTACGGGCGCCGGGAAGCAAGTTGACAGAGAAACAAGGCGGCAGTGTTGTTGTCCTCTGTTGTGACACTTCTCCCCGTTACCGCTGACAACTGCGAGCTCACACGCTTTTATAGGTTGATATAAGCGTCTCCTGCTGAGCGTCTTTGGCAATTCGCATAGCACCGGCTCGTGTCCTCCTCCCGGGTTGTTTGGCTTTTAAAAGCCCTGCGGACACACCAAGTGTCAGTCAAGTGTGACCTGTACTTCCATTGTCATAAACATCTGGTTGCCCGTTTCCCTTTTTTTGCTCACATATATGAAAGAGTGGATGTTTACTTGAGAATTCTTCTATTTTGATTTGAGGGGAAAATGGGGGATGAATTATTCAGCGGGAGTGATTACTCAAATCTATTCTGGGAGAGTGTTGTGCATGAGGAGATGAAAGGGAGCCCTGTCTTTTTTTTTGTGTGTGGGGTGGGGGGGTCGCCTGTAGTTTTAGAACGTTTGCGGATTTAGGGCTTGTTGACCATCCATTTTCGAAAGTGCTCGCCCTCGTTTGGGTACGCTGCAGCATATCGCAGCTGATTTTTGGGTGAGGGGCGGAGTCAATCGTGGATGGTCACCAGCCAATCACAGGGCAGCGAGACCAACAACTATTCAGTTGCGGGGGTATCGATTCAAATTTACAAAATTCGATTCGATTTGATAGACAAAGGCTCGCTTTGATTCGATTTTTGAGTCACAATTCACTTTGATTGATTTTCGATTCAATCATGCTGCTGTAAGAACTTCTTACTTTAACTAGATACATTAGTAAAAATATAATTTACATTACGAATTGAAGCCAATGCTTTATTTAACAGAACCTGAGAAAAACGAAAAAAACAATTCACGCTTGACGGCGTTGACTTCACTGCTTTTTTTTTTTTTTTTGTGTGTTGATACGCTACTTCCGTGTCGTGACAAGATATCACCTGACGCGTGAAGTCATGTAGATTTATAAGGAAAAATACTTTTATTAGAAATATCGATATACGGTTTTATGACTCGATATCGGTCTATGATGCGGAAAATCGATTAAATCGGTTTTTTTTTGTGTTTTTTTTTTTAAACCCAGCCCTACTGTTTTGACCTTGTTTATAATTTCAGTGGTCGTTTGACAGACTACAATATCCTTTTCCACATGTCTCGAAGCGCTAATGCCAATCATGTATTGGTTTCACATCTGCATTCAGTGCACAGATCCCAAGCGTCCAACCATGTGACCCCCCCCCCCATCTGCAACTAACAACACTCTTGATTGAGACAATCGGCAAATGAAAAAGAGGAAGCTGATTCAGACCGTCTTCACTGCGGTGGTCTTAACACACACACACACACACACACACACGTGGTGCAGCGAGCCAGAGCTTGTGATGCACAACCCTGCGAAGGCGGTCCTTTGTGTGCTTGTCAATTAATACCAAAACTCTGGAGAGAATTCAGAAGGGGAGCTCATTCCCCTCCGGTTTCCTCAGCATTTTGCTCCGTAATTGTTTACATCTGTCTCATTCCAACCAAAATATATTACAAAAACATCTCAAGGTCCCGTTGGCCCTTTGGATCTTTTGGCAGCGGATGAGAGAGGCCATCCAAAAAAGCTGCGGCCAAGCCTTCGCTCCACTGCAGTTCCCTCCTCTTCCTCATCAAGGTCACGTTATATCGGAATGTTCTCTCCGAGCGGGGCGTTTGCCTCGTCAATATTGTCACGTCGCACCGTCATATACGTCGCAGACGCAAACGTTCGGAGATTGCGCTTGCGGTGTGCTGCGTTTGTCACCGGGCGATGAAACAGATTTATCGCCGCGTCATTTATTGCCCGTTTCCTCTGAAATGTTTGCGACGGCGGTTCTGAACAAAGATGGACAGATGATGGGAAGTTGTTCTGTGGGAAAGGAAAGTGACTCATCGCTGATGTGTAATTATCTTCCAAATGTGAATGATGCCACAGTAACCAATGGATGAGTGAGAACCAAAATGAGTGTGAGGTAAAAATGTGCTTCTTAAACTGATCAGGTGCTTACAACTTGAGGCAGTCGGTACACGGCAGACCTCCCCCAAGGCAAGATCAGGCTAATTTGGTTGGAGTTGCGAGGGTCATATTCTGCGCACTTTTCCAAGAATGGTTGGATTTACCCATCTTGTTGACTCGTTTGCCTACCATTGACGGCTTAAGCCGTCAAAGGATTTTTATTTATTTATTTATTCATTTATTTTTTTTTTTTAACAAAGCCAGTAGTGAATGTGTTAAAAAATGGATCATGCCATAGCCAATTGTCTTTGAGCATATAATTTGTCTACAAATTTATTTTCTGCACCTTTTTTTCAAATGTGCTATGCCAAACGGTTTCTTCCTCGCCCGAATGTACGCAACTTTCAATATTATTTTTGTTTAATCTTGGTACCAGTCACAAGACTCTTCAATCAAAACAAGCCCCCCCCCGCGTCTCAGCACTGCAACATGTCTAAGAGCTTTTGAGTGTTTTGTAGTCGTTCTGGATTGCGTTGCGGCGTCCCACAGCAGAGCTCCGGTGTCAGACCCCACTTTGGAAAAGCCCCTTTTTCCGTCTTCTGGGAGTTTGCTTTAATGCTTCTATCTCTCCCACCAAGATGTTTTGGCTAAAATCTTGTTGCAATTTCTCGGGGGTCGCTCCCAGGAGTTGGATAAAAGCGGCGAACGACGCATCTGGGCATCAAAAAGTGAGCTGCAGCAACATGTGAGGGATGTGGGAGCAGGGAAGAATGTGGAGGAGTTCCAACATGGTGTGGCTCCAAACGTTCATGAGTCCGTTTTTTTGTTTTTATTGGCATGCCATCAAAGGCCATTAATACCAAAATACAAATTATTTTTCACACGTGTTGCTGTGAATTTTTATTTTTTTAATACAATCCTATGTGAGAATAATTTCAAATGGTTCTTGGTACAAGCCAGAAATATGTCCACCCCCCCCCCCCCCCCCCCTCCCGTGACTCGGGAACATGTCAAACATCCTCGCCCTGCGGCTCGCCTGCGGGCTAAACTTCTCCGGTTTGATTCACTTGTTGATTATAGTTTAATGCCAGTCTGTCGCGAGCAGTAAAGGACACGCCGTTCAACATCAAACCAAGTTTCATCCTGATTTGAAACTGATCTTCACTCTAATTGCTTCTGTCGGGCCACTTTTGCTTCCACCGTGTTTGACTCAATGGCAAGGCTGTCACACTTCTTTACGTCAATTCGGCACACTGAAACCAGGGATTAAGAGATTAATGGCAGCCCCTGTGCCCACCAGTATCACACAGACACCAGCGGGGGCGAGCGCCTGTCCGTCGCATATGTCTACGCCCCTCACAGCCTGGGCGCTAGGCCGAGCGGGGACGCATTTCCCTCTCGGGAAGGGTGGCTTCCAAACTGCCGTAATTCCAGCCGACCTCTCGCCGAGCCCCGCGGGGAATTATCCGCTTTCAGAGCGCTACAACACTGTGACATTCGTTTCCACGGGGCACTGTCGTCTGCGGGATTGTCATTTCAAGAACTTTAAGCTCTCTTTTGTGGGTTGGGAGCGTGGTTTGGTCATATGGGCTTAAATATAAGTCTCCGGTTGACTCCACGTTTGCGCCGTTTACTGCTTCTGGCTCTTTTTCTTGTTTCATTAGTCGCGGGAGAGGTTTTCTACTCAGGAATCAGAAGAAACTTTGTAGAAACCCAGTATTGCATTCTAGTGCTGTCGTATATAGGACCAAAACTATAAAATAATAAATAAAATAAAATATAAAATAAAAAGAAATATCTTAAAATGTACTGGGAACTAGTGGAGAGAGGCCAGAATCTTCCGAGGTCCGGTTAGGAGGCGAGCGGCAGCATTTTGGACCAACTGGAGACACTCGAAGGAGGACTGGCTGACTCCAAAATAAAGTACTTGACGGTAATCCAGCAGAGATGATACGAAGACACGAAGTGCTGCCTAAAATGAACGAAGCTGGATTTTATTTAGAGACTTTCACAGTCGGTTCTCTGCACTACTCCATCTTCCTTGAACGACGGCTCGTTATTTTGTATCCTCGGTAATTACAATAATGGCACTCAAATGATTTGATGTTTGGTCACCAGAGGACGGCGCCCTCTTCCTGCTACCTCAATCAAACATCAACACACTTCAATCAAGTGTAACGATGGCGTAATCCATCCTCATGCGAGCGTCCATCATCCATCCCGTCGCTGAGTGATGCGCACGGCAGCCCGCGTCCGATGCACTAACTTTGGATTAATGCTCGGCATCAATCCCTCGGTCTGTCTGAAAGCCATGTGACACAGCAGGACGCGTTCGTGTCTGTGGAACGGTAGTATGAGCGTCTTAGATAAAGTGATGGGGCGCCATAGTGACAAGGGGAAAGTGACAGATGGCGGAGGGGTGGGGGAGGGGGAGGGGCGGGGGGTTGTGTGTCACTAGGCTACAGTGCAAAATGGGGGGGGGCGGTGTGTAGACTTTTCAGATTAGTGTGTAGTATTGCTTTTTGGGTCGGTGTCAGGCTGTCAGCATGTAACCAGCGCAGTGCGACGCGGCGTCGACATGCTCCAGACGTAGAAACCAATCGGGATTTATTCATTTGGTCATGAAGTGGCTGTCATCCGTGCGTGCAGTGTTGACGGGGGGGAGCCGAAGCGCCCCCGTCACACCTGTTGGCAGCCCCGACATGCACTCCAAGGAAGACCTGAAGGCCAAGCAGGTAAGGTGTGAACACAGATACCGTGGCAGCATCTGGCGGGAATTTGCGTTGCTTGCAAGCCGTCCCGGATAGGAATCGTATGAAGCCTCGTTCAATCCACCCAAGGGCTTTCCAAACAATTCCAAAATCAAAAATGTTCATTTAATGTGTCCCTGCTTTTAACTATCCTTCCATTTGAAAAGGAACACAATGAAATGAAACGAAAATGGATCTCATCCAAGCGAGACCAAATCCCAAGCCCACGTTTGTTTTCCTTGGACTTTCCCGCTTCCCCGCGCCGCGCCGTTGTGTGGAAAAGCAATCCGATCGTCCTCGCGAACGAGAGAACTTGAGCGTTATATCCGCACGCAGTCAGAAAAAAAAAAAATACAATCTGTGTTCTCAAGGTCCGCTCATTGGAAAGCAAGTATGTAGCGACTTTAGAGGATAACGTTTTGTGTATGCCGTAGTATTAAGCTCTCACCCCGACCCCACGCTGCACTGATCCCATGACGAGCTCTGACGACTGCTACGACGACCTCCCATGACTGCCACACACAGAGTACCGTTAGCTACACCACTCACACAAAGCAATGGTGTGGTGCTAAACTCTTACAACCTGACGGATGACCTCTCGTGTCAGACATACCGAAATTGTTTACACAGCGTACTTATGGGGACTCGCACCCATAGTCCACAAATGCTTGAATCAGTTGTTGCTTTACCCGTATTGACCTCAGGTCGTTGGGCATTGTCATCTTTGGAGTCGGGACGGTCTCCGCTCGGTCAGGTCTTTTGTTGATCAGTTCCAGCGCGAACCCTCTGAGTCGCCTTTCACGGTGGCAGGAGCATGATTCCAAAAACGGTGAAGGAACAGCCTGTATTTGGAGAAGTACGATGTCAAGATAAGCGCTACCCCGTGATACCCGCCATAATTAAAAATCAAGTTCCCGACAACCATTACGTCTCACGCATCTGCTGGTCTGGGGTCAGTTGAGGAAAGCAAACCAATCAAAAGTGGCGCGTGCATGCGTTTTTCCTGTTTGGCCACACGAGGCGCTACTTCCGATATTTACATTCCATTTTCCTGATAGCACGATTACTCCGGTGTGTTGTACGGCAAATAACCTGACAAATCTCGTTACAACTTCTGACAAATGTGTTTAAGAATCTTCCCGCTTTGGGTCTTTGGAAAGCTGCCTGTCTAATAAAGAACAGAGGCAATATGGTAGTGTAAACTGACATTTTTTAATGAGAACAAAGAGTTCACCCATGTGGATTGTCTTTGGCGCTTTGGGGTGGTAGGAAAGCATCACGGCGGCACAAGCGGATTTTCTGCCCTTGATTGTATTCAAACAGAGGAGTGGGGCGATTACATCCTCATCTCGAATCCAACGTCCCAGTCTAATCGCAGATTGTGTAAAATGGAGCCGCTTAATATCTGCGGCAGGAACGTCTCTGACTTGACGATCGATGAACGGGTTGTGGCCCGCTGTTCTGCCTTCTCTCTCCAACTTCCCAGACGTGTATCTGAAGGCTCTCCGTCTCTAATATCAATAAACCGCATAAAACAGATGGAAACTAATTGAAACCATGAAAGTTCTATTGTTGCGCAAAGGAAAATGAAACACTCGGAACGGGGAGACGGCTAAACTGGCTTTAGGTGAAGCACTTGAGGGAGAGGGGAAGTGAGGAAACAACAGTTCAACCTTGAGTCGCTCCTTTGATTTTTTTTTATCAGGCCACTTGCAGATAAGAAGGAAAGTTCTCCCGACAGCTGTGTGCCGCATAAAAGAGCGGCGGGGACGAGGGGGGGGGGACTTTTTGTGCTTTATCAGAAGGGGAAAATGTGCCACGAATCGCTTGCCGCTGTCAGCCTTTTTCAGTCTCAGGCGTCATCCCATCAATGTCTAATCACCTGCCTTTATGGAGATAATAACGACATGGCTGGAAGTGTTCGGTTAACAATGTCTTTCTGGTCAAATTATGTCAATTTATTGTGAAATAATCGCCGGAGCGGTGCGGATTAAAACAGGAATTCCTTTTTTTGCATTTTGAGTGCTGGAATCAAGCTAATATGTTGTCGCTGTGATTCTCACCAAAAGAGAATCTGATTAGCATATTCATTTAAATTCAGATCAGTGGTGAGTCCTCAACCATTTTTCTGTCGCGGGACCAGTTCATACACGTTCAGAACTTTTGCGGCCCGGCGACCGGTGTTGGGGTAGTGTGGTGGACCTGGCGCTTGTTGCTATTGCTAATGCTAGCTAGCTGCGAGCCAGTAGTAGCCACTAACGCCAGAGACTTGACGACGTAATCAACTAACGGTTTGTTAGCGTCCTAAATTAGCAGTTTTGTCTCTTTTCAAATCAATATTTTGAGGATTATTGTAATATATTAAAGGAAGATCGTCCATCTTTTTTAATTCTATTCACCATAAAATGGGAAAGAGTCAATGTCAAATCTTTTCACGCTTCGATCCAGCCATTGTATGAGTGATTCTTCTCTGTAGGGATTGTATAGACCAAAGGTGGGCAAACTTTTTGATTGGTGGGCCACAATGGGTTCTAAAATTTGACAGAGGTGCTGATGGATGAAGTGTTTTGGCAACCTCACCTCATCGGAGAAAAAAAAATCCATTTCATTTGAAATGAAAGTGGCACACCACATTATTTAGAAAATAAAACATTAACAAGGGTTATTTATTTAATTTTTTTTTTCCAAGTTCGGCGGGCCGAATTAAAACATTTAACGGGCCGCAAGTGGCCCCCGGGCCGTAGTTTGCCCACACCTGGTATAGACCAACTTTTTTTCCGCCCCGCGCCCCCTGGTGGTTGGGGACCTCGGATCCAGGTGACGCACCACTCGTTTCGTCAAGACTGCTGGTCCAATTGGCGGTCCCGGTGTGCCTTCCGGCTCCGTTGCCGCGACGGCCTTTTTAGTCTCCCTTCTTTTCATTAGCGTTGGCAGGACTTTGTGTGCTCGTGCCAAGTTGAGGACACACTCCTCGCAGCTGCTGATTGCTCGCTCAGCCTCCTCTCAGTGCCTATCAGCGCCGCTTCCTCTGTACCGCTCGTTGCCACACACTGCGATATGACGGACTACCTGTTGTCACTTAATTCGTCGATGAATAATGCATCTGAGCATATGCCGGCCGTTTGGTCCGGATCCAAACTAGCTTGGCAAATACCGTCTACTCCCACCATCTAAAAAAAAAAAAAAAAGCACCAGTCGAGTTGTGACTTTTAAAAGTTGTTGCTCTTGCTCCACCACTATTTCTTCCGCCTAAAATTTCTGGTTTCATATAATGTGGTCTCACTTTCTCTATTCCCGCCCGTCTTCGTTAGAGCAAACACTCTGGCCTCAATATGTTCTCCCCCCGGCTTAGCCAAAAGCAAAAGAAGCAGCGCTTCCAAATGTCATCAAAAGGTACCAAACTGCATATCCCGTCTCGTGTGCTCCCTCAAAAGCGGCAAGAGTGACACGTATTGTGTTATTTTTGGACTTGAGTGGTGTGTTCATATCACACTGTGTTCCTGTGAAATTGTGTGTGTGAGAGCTCCTGCTCTCCCGTACTTGACCGGTATTAGAGAGGCTCCAAAATGAGAGAACTTTATGCAGTTCCACACGTTTGCCGTCTTTAATGCTCAATCATATCTCGCTCCACCACATTCCCTCCTTGTGCTTGCTTTAATTTGCTCCTTGCCTTGGAAAAGTTTTTACCTCTCTTCAAACTTTTGATTTTTTTTATTCATTATTTTTTTTATTTACCCGAAACGACCTCAAACTCGGCGAGAGAGGCGTTCAACTGGCACGTCAGAGCAGGGGAAATATTCCGTTTTTTTTTTTTATTTGAAATGAATAAATTCCCATCAAAGTGGATAAGCTTTTCTTTACGTTTGCTTATTTAGACTGCCGTTGTTTATTTCCGTCATTACTTCAGCGAGCTAAATCCGCTAAACTATATCCCCAGATGCAAGAAACCAGAATGAAAGTTTAAGTTACAGTAGTGGCGTGTAATTATCGCTGTCAGCTGAAAAATGAAATACAAAAATGTACATCAGAAGAAGAAGAAGAGGCGGACTGGAGAGGGGGGAGTCGGGGGGGGGGGGGGAGGGTGCGTCAGTCTTAGCTGGTCTTGGAATGCTCAACTTTCTCATGCCGCGTTACTTAACCAGCTCGCCATTATTTCAACCGGGCACGCTCGAGGCAGGCCAGGATAAACAGCAAAACACAGAGCAGCGCCCCAGCACCATCATCAGAATCATATACAAGTCGGCCAACTGCTTATTATAAGATACTTAGAATGGAGTGCGCCGCTCCGAGCCTAGGAACAAGAAAAATCCCTTTCAAAGGCTTGACTTGTGCCCCTGATAGATGTGCTTCGGAGCAAAAAGTCAACCGTCTGTGACTTGAACGCACCCCGTGACCAGTCTGGAGATGAAATGCTTGAACGAAATTATCGCAATTTTATATCACGATAAGACATCGTCTTTGTTGTCCTTTTGTCCGTGTGATCGGGGGGGAAAAAAGCCCCAATATGGTTTTGAATGATGTCCAAAACTGCTATTGATTCCTAAGGGAAGTCGACCACTGATGGATCGTCCGACCTCTCCGGGAACGCCACTTTCAGCGGTTTTGAACTGATGCTATCAAGTTTAGCTGACTTCTTCCCACCAAAGTATGAATTCCAAGCCAGGAATTCGGGGTCAGAGACCTTGCGGGCGCCACTAGGCGCACCGCGCTCCGACGCACCCCTCGCACGTCTAATGAGCTTTCTACTTGCGTGAGATGGATGTGTTTGGAATGAGATAACGGCGTCATCTTCCCCGACGGACAGGAGACGGCGGCGTCACTCTGCCGAAAAGGTCACTTGCATCATTCGCGCTCAGTCAGCAGTAATTATGAGCCCGAGAACAAACAACGGCATATTTGTGTTTGCATGTGCTAGAAATGCAAATGAAGAGGAATGGAAGGGGGGGGGCGGTGCGGCAAGGCATTAGAACGACTCCCTAATTTGTTTTGGGCTCATTAGCTCGCATCTTCCCCAACGCAGAGTGCTCACGACTAGATTAGAAATAAATTGTTTAGCCCTTTAGCCACAATGAAGAGTATAATCACAGCTTGACATGCCACGGGATAAATCACATATATGATGAGTGCCTTTTTTTTTTTTTCATCAGCACAATGCGTCCGTTTTAATAACTCCAAAATCCATCCAGTTGAGACGAATCCATTCGCTGACTGATCGTCGCCAAACTGCCCCCATCTGGAATGAAGCGCAAATCACCAAAGAATACAAACGCTGAAGTGAGGAACCCGTGAACTTTTTCAATCCTCATGAAAGCCTCCTTTTCTCTGGATTTCGTCTTTTCTCGTGGCTTTGAGTCCCGCTGCTTCGCCTTCGAATGGTCTTTGGAATGCATTTGATTTGTCTCCACAGCCAACAAACTGTGCTACATTAAAAGTCAAGACGGGGCGTGCTCAGCCCCCCCCCACCCCATTAGATGTGGTACGCAGCCGGGATGGAGTTACTTGACCACAGGGATAGTCAAATTGAGGACTCGGTGTATCGCGTGACTGTTCAATGTTATCATAACGTGAGCCGTCGTACAGAAGTTGCAATGATGTCCTCTGACTCGGCGGCGACGACAGCGAAAGAATTTCCTTCGGAATCGCTTCAACAAAGAACTGTGATGCCCCGCTGTCCCGTTCAGGTCTGTCATGGCTTTTCGTAGTCCAAGTGGTCGGCGCTTGGCTTCGGGGCCCCCCCCCCTCCGAGAGCAGCAGCTCTCACATTTCCGTGACACCTGGACGGAAAGCGCCGAGAGCCGCTAACACGGACCTGTGAGGTTTGAACTTTTTCATGTGGGCTCGCAGCTCCGGAGCGACTGACGGTTATTTCAAGTGTGCTGACATCGGCGACTTTTGAGCGGGCGCCAAAGCGCTCTCCATTTCCAGTGCTTTCAAGTCTTGCAGGTCCGGCAGCAATTTTGCGATGAAGTGTTACTCGGAAGAGGGAGGGGGAGGAGGGGGGGGGGGTCATGTGTTGAAATGTTATTTGGTTGTAGTGGAGTGCGATGGCTATTGGTTAGTGTTGAGCCGCTAAAACGTATGCTAGCATGCATGCTAGCTTGCATGCTAGTATATGCGTTTAAAAAGGGAATAGGAGCAAAACTGATTTCAGTGGTGCTTTTTTGAAGTATTTAACACGACAGGTTCCCCCTCGTCAGAGTCAGTCTCGTTGTCGTGCGGCGCCTCAGAAATGAGTCGTTAGCGTGGCTAACAGCTAGCCTGAGCGTCCGTGATCCATTCACAAATTGCTGCCTTATACAGTACCTACTGCGGGGGGGGCCTTTTTCACGCGCCCCGTTTAACGTCCGCATGTTGTTCTCAGTCACGCCCATCTTTCGTCTCTCGCTTTCAGATTTTGGAACTCGGTGTACAAAACTTTGTCGCGCCAATATGGTCACTTTTCAGTTTGTTCAGCCATTAGCATTGCTTCGTGAAAGAGAATAATCAATTTTCATCACTTTAGATTGGTCAACAATGTGTAAAAATAACTCCCATCAGTCCAGATTGACGTCTAGGCTAGATCAGGCGTGGGCAAACTACGGCCCGGGGGCCACATGCGGCCCGTTAAACGTAAAATGATTTTATTCCCTTTCATTTGAAATTAAATTTATTTATTTTTCTCCGATGAGGTGAGGTGACCCAAAACACTCCATCCATCTGCTCCTGGTCCGGCCCCTCTGTCAAATTTTAGAACCCATTTGTGGCCCGCCAATGCAAAAGTTTGCCCAACCTTGGTCTAGATTTTGGAAAAAAAACATGAAATTCAACAAAATGTGACTTGGCCCGACGACAGTGATATTCTTTTGTTGTCGTTTATTGTTATTTCAGGATCATGCCATAAAATGCCTCGATGAGCTTTTTACTGATAACGTGATCAAACACCCAAATTAGCGTGGCCGCGCCATGACATCATTGCCACATTATTGCCTTTCTGCCTGCTGCTGATGTACTCCGTGACCGTCTCGCCGCCCACAGCTATGTGTCCCTACGTCAGCCTCTAATACTTTCCCATCACCATAATGAGTCGGTGAGTTGGGGTCCAGACCCATTGAGCCGCACGTTTGGTAGCCAAAGCTCAAAGTCTCATCGGCGCGATTGGTCGGGGGAATAGCAGAGCATCCTCCCAGTAACCCTGGCATCATTTTTTTTTTTCTCCACGCACTCCCAAATGGGTTTGAAAATATCATATATCGCATGTTCATTTGCCATGAACGACAGACTTTGACTACTACTCCCGCGGCAGCTCCAATTTTCAACCTATTTCCTAATTCCCCACATTTCCCCCTCCTTAATTGTGTTGTTTTGCAGTAGCTCGGTCGAACGAATGCCTCAATCTCCCTTCAGCAGAATCAGGACGGGAGTTTGTTTATGAAATTAACATTCCTGGCCCACGATATAGAGGTAGCCCCCCCCCCCCCCCCCCGCCCGTCCTTGCTTTCGCTATCATCGTCTTTGCGGCAATTTCACAGTCCACCAGTCAAGCGCGGCTCTCGCCAGCAGGTTAGACTGGAGGTTTACGGCTTTTGCTTCTACTTTTTAAAGTGGGGATGTCATTTTTTTTTTTTTTTTTTGGGTGGATGGGGGTTGTGGCCTTTCCCTCCAACAATGCATCTACTTGTTGAAGGCGAGGCGAACTCTGGCGTTCCACTCAGCTTACGCGACTCTTAACTGCTTTATAAGGAGTCGGAGAATCAATTCAACAATGGTCTGGCTTTTGTTTACGTCTCCCTTAAAAGTCGTAATCCAACAAATTTTTCTTCCTGATTTATCGGAAGAGCTGACTCCTTCTTCTTTGTTGATGCTCGGCAATTCCTGGTTTCTTTCCATGACGGTGCACGTTGTCATTAGACAGCCATTAAAGGTTATGATCTGGTAAGGAACCTTACTCATAGTCACGGCAAAAAAAACAAAAAAAACAGCCATCGCCGTATCGATAAGCCGAGTTCGTTCGAATGTATGAATATTTTTCTACAGTTATGAATGGCGGTCGCTAAACACCTGATTTTTATTTGCTGGCAACCCGTGTCACTTCTGGGAAAGTCTTTGCTTTGCCAGAATCTTCCAGTTCCTGCGATGAATATGAAAAGAGAGTTCAACAGCCTCCCAAAAGAAAATTCATATGGCTCGCTTTTGTGCTGGGGTTCGGTTGCTTGAGGGTTTGTCAGTGTCACCTTGATTCGCCTGCATTTTTTTTTTTTTTTTAGACGTTCTCTGAAATCGTATTAGTTCTCGGGGTATTATACGGTGGTTAACTACTTTGTTAATGTTTCGACAGTTTGATTCTGGCACAATTTACTTTGCACATTCTCTCAAAATTCTTGGAATGGATTCTGTTCAATGTCTATAAAGATTTGAGTCCACCGAGAACTGCATCCGGGAGAACATGGCAAGACTATTCTGGTTCAGCGATTGCACACTCGCCCGTAAACCATTGCGCAGCAATTTTCACCGCCGAGTTCTGCGTCATTTACAGTGAAGTCGTCCTCGGCAGTCCAATGCCGCTCTCATGCCTGCAGCGAGTGGAAAGTGAGTCGACCTCGGTCTCACACACTCCTCAGAATGTCAAACATAGTCGTGTGAAGGGTGACGCGGGGAGAGTCTGGCGGCGGGTGGTGTGTGTGTGGGGGGGGGGGTGCTTATAACTGATTTCTCCAGGCCTTTTATAGCCGTGTGCCCACGCGCCAGTGCCCACCCACTGTCAATGAAGTGTCAGCAGGCCGCATCCCAAACAATGGCCCCGTCAGACCCTTAAAAGCCAGATTAACTCCGCCGACCCGACTGTTTGGGACTTGGCAGGCTCGTGGCAGCCGGCCCGGGCACGACGCACGAGCAGAAGACCTTAATTGGACAACACGCGAGCGGCGATGCCGGGTGGGAGGGGGGGTCGGAGTTGGCGGCGGTCGTCGCTCTCAGCCCTGTTTATTTTTCATCAGAGTGACGCGAGCGAGGGTTACAAGCTTCATGATCTAAGCTTCTTTATAAAGACTGCTGCCAGTAAAGCACAAACTGATGCTCTATAATTTTATTTCACGTTTCCACTTACTTAATCTTAAATACTTTCATCCTGAGATGGGATTCGATCTGGTTGGACCAAAAAAAAATAAATTCAAACCATCCTCACATGGCCATTTGTCTGAAGGCAGTGAGCCAAGTAGGAAGGGATTAGGCAGTTTTTGGCAGCTCCGGAATTCGGCCTTTCCTCCTCATTTTTGATTCACTTCCTTCAGACCAAAATAAAGTCCCTGTCACTCAGAGGGTATGTCATTGTAACCCTTTAATCACATTGCGGTACCAGTTACAATCATGCAAATACAAGTGTCTGCTTGGTCTGTGTAGAGGAAAACGGTCTATATGCTCCTGGGGCGCTGAGATCTGAGGTTCTGGACATAAATCACTTGAAGCGCTCCAGTGAGTCCAACAAGTTCAGAGCACAATGTCACGGCGCTCTTTGGTCTAATTACAGTTCCCTCGTTGTCACTATGAAAGGCCTCCAAGTGGGTGCCTGATTTGTGTCGAAAATAACGACAGCCTTGTTGGGCCTCTTGTTCGTCTGTCCAAAAAATATATATCCCGCTAATATAGCCGTCATTGGCACAGGACTTTTATGAGTCCAATAAGTATCTGCACATGCTTGTCTGTGTCAGGTTGTTGACCAACTTGAGACCAGCTTCTGAAGCCTGTTTTTATGGTGGCATAAATGAAGGAATGCTTTGAAAGAAAAAAAAAAAGTGTTGTGGATGTTATAAAGGTAAAAGAGGAAATGGAAAAACAACACATGGAGAAACATCCTGCACTTTGGGTTTATGGCATTGCGCCTCGTAGCACCACGTAGGATCCATTGGGCCATGCAACTTTCAGTCGAGTTCGACAACTTTCTTGGGGTACTCTGACTTCCTCCCACAGGCGATGGGCATTCCATCCCAAGGACGGAAAAGTCCGTCTATTGATCCCTAAGACTAAGCAAGGACATAAGTGGGTTTTCATCCATCTTTTTAATCATCCCTAACCAGGTCAAGTACCCATTTCCCAGACAGAAACACACCCAGCCTGTCTTTTGTGTGTAAGCCACCAAAACACGACTTCAGACCGATTGTGAAATATCTCGACCCGATGACATCATAGAAGGCTATCAAATGCAGGAGATGCTTGACATCTGTGACGCATCTTTTATTCAAAACTGTTGCCTCATCTGCTGCCAGTTTGCTTTCCATGTCAACAGGTGCAGCAGTCTGAAGGCAAAGGGAGGCGGGGGGCGGGGCTTATGGGTCGGGGGGGCCGTCAGTCAACAGGATGCACAACCGCCACAGCTTGTATCAGGACAGGAACTGTCTTGTCACGCACAGTCACAATCACAGTCTTTCCTCCACATCCTTGGATTTATTTTTTATTTTTTTTCGAAAGCCCCTGAATAGTTTCTCCGTGGGTCACCGTGCGCAATTTGATGACTGTCCCCCCGCCCCTCTCTGCTTGCTTTTCTCCTCCTCCTCCTCAATGTCACATCCATCAAAACATAGCGCAGATCCCCTCCAGCTGTTTTGTTTTCCACTTTAAAGGACAGTCTTCATGAACGCTGTCGCTTTCTGCTTCATGTTTACTGGGAATCTTAACAAGCAAGCCAACGTGAAAGATAATGAGATGTTGCACAGCGGATGCATGCAGCTGTACGTTTGAATGCGTGTCCGCGCCGTGGCGTGGCATGGTCCTCACATCTGGGCCCGTTGACACCCTGCCAGCTTCCAGGCCTGGAAGCGCTTTTATTTATTTATTCCCCCCCCCCCCCCCTCCCTCCTTCAGCACGTCCCCTTTAATCAGACGGCGGTGTTAAAAAGCTGACATTCGAAACGCGGCTCGGCGCTAATGAGGGCGAGTCCGTGGAACCCCAGATGATCGCAATATGTGTTTATCAGATGAGCAAACAAACAAGCTGTCCCTATTTACAGCCCGCGAGTTGGAGGTTAAAAGCCATGTGTGCCTTACCACACATTGGAAAATTAATGAGGCTTAAGCTACATAGTTTCCTCGAGGGACGCGCAGTCGCTTACGAGCTTCAAACAGGCTCTTCTTGTTGACATTTTACAGGTGTTTGTTATACTCGATGTAGAATAAATCTTTTCCTTACGAAGATTTCGATTCTCGTTCAGCTCCATATTTCTTGTTTGTATGCGTGTTTAGTGCGCGGGTGGTTTACCGTGGAGAAGCCAAAGGTTGAGTGAGGTGCCGGAATGTTTGTGTGTGTGTGTGAGAGAGTGAATCCGAAACACCGAGTGGCACGAGTCAACGAAATGTGAAGGGGCCCACCATTTTGTGCTCTGTTTATTTGAGTTTCCATGTTGTCCGACGTGCGGTTAACTGATAGCATTCAGTGTGTTGACAGGCCCAGGTGGATGTCTATCTATCGGCTCTCCCATAGGGGATGTGTTGAAGCACTGTGTGTGCCCGTGCATGCTGGGAGGGCAAAAACTGTTTGACGCCCCCCCCTGTTATCTCCAGCACCCCGGAGGGTTTGTTTTCACAGTCACAGAGCTGAAGTCACATGACCCCGGGCGGTATGTCCCATTTGGACCCCGCTTCCACTTCTGCACACGTCAACTTGTGCGGTATCGCACCCTAGCATGTGGAACAAATAATAAACTCGATATTATTGATTCCAGGAGGTGTTCTTACTGACTGGAAATCTGCAAATAGACACGTTTTTGTTTTGCGGAACACTAAAAATAACACTGAGGACTATCCCGTTTTGAGAAAGCAGCGGGCCTCGTGAGTTTTGGAAACGTGATAGTGAAATGTGCTCACCCGCTCGTTTTGACATTTCAACTACGGCACAGTTGGCTGTGACATTTTGTCGAAATTTTCGTCGGCCAAGCACAAAGGTGCTGACTCGCCCTTCATGGTTTGTGTAGATGCAAGAAAACCTGAGATCTGCTTTGCTGGTGTTGCCTTTGGATCTCTTCTCTGGTATTAAGTAAGGACAATCAGCGCTATGTTACCGAGCCGGCTTCTTGATCGTGCGAGTATCTGGCCCCCGCTCAGCGACCGACATTCAATTTTCCTGCCTCGACCGTGCAGGCAAGTCGTTTTCTTCTCATCTACGGCGGAAACCTGCCTTAGCGACCCACCGAGAAGGGAGCTTGTCAAAGGCGGCTTTCCAGACAGTCCTGAGAGGTTGGACGGCGGCCAAGTCAGCCCTGATCTCTGCAGCGCTGCAGGCAGCGGCGCAGTTGGATGCCTGCCACTCATTTACGTGCCGTCCTGTTGTTTTAGGCTTGTCATGATGGCCCCCGGTGAATGATTGGAAACACGTTGGAGACGGTGCTACTCCGGCTCCATATTAGGGCCACTTCTCAAAGATTCTTCATGGCAATATGAACGTGAAAATATGAGTTTTGGGAGTCCATATGAAATAAGGTCACTCTGCTAATGACATGTTTGCATTTTCTCCCATCTCTTTTACTGTAACTCCAGTACGGTGTTGAAAGGTTTACTTTGCTGTGTCAGCAGCAACCCTTTGACCGTTTGGTTTGGGCATCCCCCCTCTTCATGCTTGCTCTCTGTCAGCCTGTGTTGACAGTGTGGCCTCCGCAAGTTTCAAAAGGGTGTCAACACTTGTGCAAATATGTCGTAGCTATCATTGTATCGTGATGCAAGTTGTCTTCATTGATATGGTTAGGATATTTTGAAATGGTTGGTTCGAGGGTATCATTATGTCAGATTGTCAAATAACCTTTTACCGTCGTCTTCACACCTGTGGTACATGTACGGCTAAGGTAAAGTATCTCCGTTCTCGTTAGCACTTTGAAACAGTGATCCGTGGATTTGTCACGTCGGCTGGATTACTTTAATTCACTTCATATTGGAGTCAGATGATCCTCCATCAAGTGTCTCCAGTTGATCCAAAAAACTGCTGCTCCCCTCTTGACCGGTAATCGTAAGCGGGGGCACATAACGTACTCTGGCGTCCGTTCACTGGCTCCCTTTACATTTTAGAGTTATTTTTAAGAAGAGATTTTCTAGATTCTATTATTTGTTGTCTCTGACATACGCACCTGCCCGGTGCCGCAGGTCTGCGGACCAGACACTATTAGAGGTACAGAGGCTTTTCTGTTACCGGTCCCTCTCTTTGGAATGACCTCCCACAAAATTTTAGGCTTCCCATCTTTAAAACTCATCTTAAAAACTCTTAAAAGGCACGAGGGATTGCTCCAGATTTAGTAGAGCAGAACGTGTGGCAACTTCCACAATGAGTGAGACAGAGTGATGTCCAGTTGTGTTGAGGAAAACTCGTGCACAATCCTCGCACACAAACGCGCTCTGTGAGGTCTCCTTAATCACCGTTTTGCCGAGTACTGGTTCTCCCTTCGAGGAGTTTGTGTCCCCTTGAACTGCTCTGGCGGACTTTGCGGTGCGCTGCTGACAGTGCGAGTGAGCGAGTGAGTAAGGGAGGGTGGAGAGTTGCTTGTGGGAGGAGAAGGAGGAGGGAGTGAATTGGAGGAAGAAGGAGTAGCCTTCTCAGTTTCTGTATGTCCTGCTCGCTCTGGGCTGCAGAGCGAGCGCAGTTGCTTTCCTCTCACTCTGAGAGGCAACTGCTTTTTTTTTTTTTTTTTTTTTTTTCTGTTCTTTTTTTTGGGGGGGGGGGGATTTTTTTCCCCCCATCCAAGACATCCATTGTGGTTTCTTCAATTTCTTATCACGGGACCAGGCTGTCCCCCTCTTTTATTTTTGTTTTGGAAACTCAGGCAGGTATACCATGCCGGTAGTTGGTGTCGCCTCCAAGCTCAGGCAACCCTCCACGGTGAAGCCGGTACACACGGCGCTTCCCATCCCTAGCGCCGCCCGAGCCGCCGCCGCCTCACACGGCTACATGGCCAGGCATCAGGAGCTCAAGGCGAGCGAAGGCGTACCAGCGTTCTCTTGCCAGCTGTCAGTCAAGTCAGAGTACCACTCTGCGAGGACACCTGAGAGAAAGTCCAAGGCGGAAACTGAGGAGAGCAGGATCTGCAAGGTTGGTTTACACTCTGCGTCTCTTTAGTGCTTATCATGAAGACCGTTGAGTTTTCCATGTTTGGTTGAGCAGGTGCATGTGTAGCTCTGGCACGGGGATGACTCACTACAGAGAGATTTCCTTGCTGCACAAATCCTTGTTTTTTCTCGGGCTCGGGCAAAAGAGGCGTGGTCACTTTTCAAAAATCCCCGCCAAGTAGTTTCAGCAGCATATCGTCACAAGCTGCCGGAGCGCTAACTGAAACGTTCCCAATTGGGCCAGCCCGTCCGTCCTCCTCTTCCTTTCAATGCTTTAAGACGTCCGGTAGCAAACAAAGCGGCAGAGATTCCGCGTGACTGGGAGGAAACGTGGGCCGGAGACATCAAAGCTTGGGTCAGCGCTCTCTGGCCTGGTTCTAAATCCTCAGAGCATGGCTGTGACTGACTTTGAGCCTTTTGGGGCCTGTGTGAAGTGTCAAGGGGGGCTGTGTTTAACATGGGAAGAGAATATTTTCAGTCTCAGAATACCCGTTTGTATTTCTACAGATTTGTTATAAGTTTGGTGTTTCCCACTGGTGACTAGTTTTAGACATCAAACATTCTGAACTGGAGCAAACTGTTTTCAGTGAATCAGTCCATTCAAGCTTGGAAACTGAAATATGGTTGCATGCCGCGGCCCGTCATTGATGAAGGAATCGGCGCAATGGAAGCGGTAATTAGTCTGCCTAATTGTGTTGAATGTCATCCTTTAATTACCTTATCCCCCGTTGACATTTTTCCAAAGTAAAAGCGTTGGAAGATGATGAGGAAGGATTTATTTATTTATTTTACTGCTGTGATGGTGTTTGCAGAGAAGTCTGCGACCGTTCTTATGCCGTCTTTCAAGAATTCCAGGAAGTTATTTTTAAGCTGCGCTCTTGCTGGAATCTCAAACCTTATCTCCGACTTGTGTTCCAAAGTCTCCCCTGTGCGTTTCGGATTCATGGATTTCACAGATACCGTAAAAAGTTGTAGCAATGTTGTACGGCGACGTAGGGCTTCAGGAGGAAGTGCACCTGAACTAACTGCAGGGAGCTCATCTACAAGGGATGCAATTAAACTGTCAAACGAGATCCATTTTTTGGCAGCGTTCAAGCGTGAGTGAATGTCAGCGGGATGACGCCATCCTCGTGTGTTGAGTGACGGCTAAAGCCGTACAATTCTGCGAGTGTCTTCAAGTGGGTGTTTTATGAAACGCTGGCGATAGAAGAGCAAACGCGCATACTTGTGTGTTTACTTCCTGCTTTGACGGCTTCGACGACCCATTTAGGCAGCGGACCAGATGGGCCTGAATGACTTTAAGAACTGTTTCCAGTTGCTTTCGTGCACTACACCTGCATTCTTTGGACGCATCACTGTTAAATCCTCGTTTGGGTTTTGCCTGTCAAAGGCTCCCGCGCGAAGGAGATGAGAACGAGGGCCGACGTAGACGCCTACTGGTGTATTCTCTCCTCTGACAGCTCAAATTAGTCTCTAGCCTCTGGCGCTACGCGATGACGAGCCCGAATGAAGAGTGGATCCGAGTTGACTGGGCTTTAATGGAGGCTGATCTCGTACATCGAGGATTTTTTTTTAGCTGTCAAAATTCATGCCGGTATTTAATCGAGCAAAGTCTTCTCAACTGTATCTAACCTTTACCGGCGAGTGCGTCTTTAACTGTGAATGCCAGCTCATTGCATCCCTGAGCCAAAGGTTGCTATTTCCGTTTGGCATTGACCGTTATCCTGCGACGTAAGCGCGAGTCCAAAAAGTATGTTCAAGAGCGCAAGTGCCAGATGCTCTCACCCACTCGCTTCAAAGCTTGATTATGTCTTGCGCTCCCAAGGGCGAAGAGCAAATGCAAAATCTGCTGTATCACTTTTGAGGCAGCCCACGTCAATTGATTGTGCCCTGTGAGTGGATTTGTGGTTGAGAAGTCAAGCAATATTGTCAACTTGACTGAGGGTAACATATAAACATTCCCCCCCGAGGCCTTTATTTTCTTTTTCGAGTGCCCTCCAAAAGTCTTGAACTTTTTCCACACTGTATAATACTCGTGAAATATGACTTGCATGTATGGTGAGCCATAAACCAGACCCACAATTGTATGCATTTTGCAGAGAGTCAATGATTTTGTCACATTTGCGCTCAGCAGACGGGCAATTAGATCATATCGACCAAATCGTAAATCACAAATCCTGCAGCCAAATCAAGTATTTGTTTAAGCAACGTCCTAAAAACGAATTGCTCTCATCCCATGCGTATTTATTAGCCCCGCCGGAATCCTTTTAGTACATGCATGTGCTTTTTCGTCTATTTGAGAAGTATTCAATTTATGCATCATGCGTCGTGTGAGGAAATTTTTGAACAGTCGACGAAGCAACAGAAGGCGTATTAATGTTTAAAGAAAAATAACGAGCGAGAGATTTATTGAATCCATCATGCCAACATTCAAAGCATACTCGTCCTGTCTCATCTGGCTCAGTCACCCCCCTCACCCCGCCTCCTTCGCTTCTGTTTTAGTGGTTCTGACACTGCTGAAATAACAGCAGGCAGCCAGAGGGGTCCGACTCGCGCCAGCAGAAGGAGGGGTGGGCAGGATGGGAACTTCATACGTCATGGGTGGTCTGCGTTGGAAGCTGAATGTGGAACACAAATCACGGAGAAGCAGCGAGCGTCGCTACGGTTGTTCTTCAAGTCGGCGAGAGTGGAGAAGGCTCTCAAATGACACGCTTAAACACTTCTGTGTCGCGTTCGGCCAATCAGAAGGCATACGTTAACAGGGGTGCGTCTATCCCCGCTGGTTTTTTTACGACCGTCTTAACACTCGGTCTGACAGAAATCTGCAACTACTGGAACGCCCGTAGCAGTCATTTCGACTGCTCGGACATTAGTTGTGTATAATTTCGACGAGCGTTAAAAACATCGAAGAATAAATTGATGGAATAGGTAAATAGACATCAGCGTTTAAATCTTGGAGTGAGGACACACAGAATTGTTTGTAGCAGAACCACACGGCTTCAAAATACCCTCCTTGCTGACGAGTGAGGACAAAAAGAGACTTAAAGCTCACCGCCAAACACGCTTATGCCAAGCATTTCTAGGGGAAAAAAAATCAAATAAAATCCTTGTCGGTGCATTTTTGTTGATCGGGTGATTGATGTGGTTAAAGGTGCGTTCATTAAGGACACTGAGGCAAGCTGGCTTGTACCACCGTGTCATGTGTTTCCGTAGCCCGAGGCTCCGTAATACAATAAATAACGGAGATTAAAGCGAAGGCGAATCTCATGAGGTTTCATGCTGATGTTTGTGGCTCGGGAAAAAAGTGGCACTGATTGGACAACGCTGAATCAATTTCCGCTTTTTTTTATTCCTGTACAATTCACATTGGAGGGATTCTACTTGAAATTTCGCCTCACAATTTTTGGATTGCACCCTTTTCCCTGTCGGTATTTGTTGAACAAGAAGTCCATAAAGGAGAGCGCAGATTTCCTCACGTCCATCAACACTTTTTTGTCGTTTTGTCTTCATTCCTTTCTCAATCCTTTCCTTTTCATTATGTCCCACCACCTCTTCTTTCCACTCTCGTCTCCTGTCAGTCTTTCCGATTGCCAGCATTCCTTCCCGTGTTTTTTTTCTTCTTTTTTGTCTTCCTCGGCAAACAGGAGCCTCACTTTCTTCCACTCCCTGATATTTTCCTCGCGACCTTTACCTGTACACTCCACATCTGTCATAAATTTCTTCACTTCCTCCTACCGATTGCCCTTCCGCTGTCAAACTCGTTTCCTTTGCGATGCAGCTCCGAGTGCGAGTGGCGCGGAGGGGGTTAAAAAGCGCACCTGGCCCAGTTCTGTCAGTCCTGCTGTCGACTGCCGAGCGAACCCGTCACCTCGTCCGTCGTTGCCCTCTCCGGTTTATCCTGTTTCTAATCTACCCGTGCATTGTGTGGAGCCGTGAAGCGTGCCATAACACATGCTTACACAGCCAGTTGTGTGTGTGTGTGTGTGTGTGTGTGTGTGTGTGTGTGTGTGTGTGGTTCTTAGGTATGCAAGGAGAATGGCCGCCGATGTTTTGAATTAGGCCAGAGCCGCGGCTGCGGTATCGACTCGCTGCTTCACACACCGCAGCGGTAGTAGGTCACTCGCCATCGACACAATTACCGCGTTCCTTTCGCACTTCAGACCGAGTTTCCTGCTCGGAGAAAACATTCTAGGCAACTAGTTCCTCTCATGAAAGCGCTGCTCCTGGTCGTAAAAACCGAAGGGAAAACGAAACGGCAGAATAATGTTCACCGCAAAAGCAGTTCCGAAAAATAACAGCAAAAGTGACAAAGTGGTTGTTGAAACGGGATTAAACGACGATTCTATAGGCTTCGGATGTCGCGTGTTGCCGAGAACCCGAAAAGCTGATCTTCATCTCTGTCCATGCCGGTGTTTGCACCACTTTGACTTTGGTACTGCTGCCGGTCCTCTGGTTCCGTTTGAAAGTTTAACGGTTGGGAGTTTCTGACCAATAAATAGAACACAAAGCCGCTCTCACGTGCAGATGCTTGGATGTAAAGCTGGCTGTGGCGGCTTAGCGGGCGGCGGTTTGTTTCCGCACCCTCCCTTGGCACGGGTTTTTATACCAAGCTTAACTGAACCTTTTTTTTTTTTTTCCCCTTCCACTTTTCAAATGTGACATTTAGACACATCATTCCTCACAACCAACAAATACGATCGTATTTTTTTTTCCCTTTTTCAATCCTTGGTCGCCGTCTTTTTATGTTATTTTTTTATGATTGTGTTCCTTCTGTCTGGTTTATGTAATCCCCCCCCATTAAATGGCAAGTGATTTTTCATTTATGCATTTTTGAGACAGGAGGAGAATATCAATATCGCTTTGTGCTGGATTATTATTTTTTTTTTTTTTTTTTTTGGTACCGTGTCAATACAAAAGCAGTAGATCAAATTATATCGTGTATTAACGTTTTGATATAAAACTTGGAGTACCTTACTTTTGTCGTTTCGTCGTATCCTCGTGAGGATTTACTGTTAGTCTTCAAAGATGTTTGCAGTTGACTTTGATTTTTATGCAGTTATCGTGTGTCCTAGGTTGACCCCCCGAATCCATCAGGCCCTTTCTGGCTTTTTGGCAACCATCACCGCGGTATGAAATTTTAATTCGGAAGTCCCGAACTCTCGAAAACGATTTAGTACGACTGTCTGAGATCAGAAGAAGTCACGTCAATCTTGGCCCTGACTCCTCCTGGGTGGTTTAAATCGTATCCCGGTGTGTGGTTCGGGGTGGAAGTTTAGTTTCTTGAACTGGGCGGGGGGACAAGAATTAATCTGGATGAGAGGATGTGGAACCACATGACAGCTCCCAAGCTTAAATATAGTGTAGAAGTTTGTATCAAAGCATCATCGCATCTTACGAGAGGGAAACTGGTCATGTCCCAGAGTGTTCACATTTTCACTGGTCCCAAAAAACAAAAAAAAATGCCTATATTGCTTCCTCTGCTCTTCCAGTGCATTAATTTTGCCCATAAAGTTTGTTAACATTATCAGATGAAGTGCCAGCCCTTGACAGTCTCTCCGGATCTTGGACGGTTCCTCCCTCCTCCCCATGGCCAACAAAGCTCTGCTGTTTTGGCCCCAGCATCTTTTCTCACACGATTCCTCTCTTGACACACAAACGCGAGCACGCGCGTGGAATTTGGCTTTATTTACTGGCTGATGTTGTTGCGTTATTGCCACATAAAAGCCCACGTTTACTTTTTAACAGCCGTGTATTTTGTCCACGCGTCCTGTGAGGTATTCCGGAGCGCCTTTCATTTTCTCTCTCAACCTGTCGGCCTTGTCATTGAAGGATTTTTTTTCTTTTTTTTTTTTTTTTTGTGCCGTTCCATACTTCCGCCCACGTTGATGCCTCGCAGAAGTCTGCAAATCATTTCTACCATTCGGGTTGTAAATCTCCTCGCTGTCTTGTGAAATATTTCTGGCATCTTTAATGGAGTATCAATGCTAAAGGAGGAATTGACTCGCTTTTGGAAGGTCAGAGTCATCGTTTGCATTTGTGGCGGTCCAGAGACTTTGGGTGGATTCGCAAACGGATGGTTTCAATGGAGCAGACGAACCCGAAGACGCTAAGAACTCGATGACAAGAGTTTCCTTGTATCTCGCAGAATTTCACATGCTGACTGGCCCCTCGCCAATAGCTTGTCCAACTCAAGTCAGCTGCCCGCAGATGAAACCAAAGAGGCCTTTGTAGCACTTCCCATGGCGGCCATTTTGAAGAAGTACACTGAAATATGAAGCCCTTCGATCAGTCAGAGTATGTTGAACATCTGTTTTTGGTTTTGTTCGATCGTGACTCAATATACCGTATTTGAAATTCGATTTCAAGACTTTTCAACACTATCCGTAGCCTAAACGTCTCCTAATCCATCCATCAAGCCATTTATTGTACAATTGATCCTGTTCTGGGTCACCTGGACTTGCCGCGAGTCAATCATATGCGATGTGACCCGCGACACGAGCAAAAGTTCTTCTCGTCTAGTCTTCTGTAGTCATGCGCTCACGATGGCACCCTTGTGTCTCTTTTGTTGTCCTCAAAGTCGACACCGGGCTGGTCCACACCCTGGGGGGGCGGGACACTCAAAGTAGTCGTAAGAAAGCTGTTTCTTCAATCATTTAGTCCGTATGCATTGGTAGGAGTTAACTTGCCGCCAGATTGAAAGCAGATGCAGGCACCTCGTTCAGGTTTAACGCCGTAATCGCCCTCAGCATCTGGCTGCGTCCTCAACGCCCGGCGGTGGGAAACGCTCAATGTGAGATTGGGGCCCAGGTTAACGGAGGGGAAGGAAATCAGAAGGGCTGGGAAGGAAAAGTGGGAGTGTTGCGGTGTCAATGGCGGAAGGTACCGAAATATTTCTCCGCAGGTTACAATTGCAGTCAAAGCGTTTAAGTGCATAAAGAAAGGAAGTGAACTGAAGGTGGAGTTCTAAAATCATGCCAAGATAGTCCTGTGGGATTGTGAGTTGGATGGCGTCTCGAGCGGGTGATTAATTGGGGAATTCCTACCAACTTTTTATAATTGACATATGGAAGGAGTTAACTTTTGTTGGTGTATTATACTTAATGTTGCTTTTCTACCTTCTTATTTTTCCAAATTCCCATACACAACAAGGCCAGCTCCCCCCTCCTCATATAAAATCTTTCTTAATGACTTCCACATCTAGGCTAAGGTAACACGGCAGAATCGAAATTCCCTCCTGATGATTTGCCGCGCTATAAACTTCCTCAAGCCACCCCGCTCACCAAACACTTTTTTATTCTCCTTTTTGTCTGTTTGATCAAAATCCTTCCATCCCTTCGAGTCAACCCTCCATTCATCACCGGAGATGTGCGAGTAGATTTATAGAAATAGGAAAGCCACGCATTGAACGTTGCTTCTTCTTCCCCTCACTTGTCCGGCATACGAGGCCGGCTGATCCTCATTTCCGTGAGCCTGACAGAGTCCATTAGTCTTTGGTGGGAGGCTTTGCGTTACAGTGTCTAGGGGGTAAGAATCCTTTGGCACAGGCTGCGATATAGTGTCAGTGTTATACAAGAGGCCAGACCACGAAGAGGTGGAGCAGGAATGGGGGAGTTGCCGTTGGACTGTGAGGATTACAAATGTGGGAAAGATGAAATGCCTCACTTGGATTGTCTCTTTGAATTCCGACAGTTCCGAAAGGGAAGAGACTGACCTGCTTCCAATCGTTCCATTCGCAGCCAGTTATTTAAGCATCACACCTGCAGTCCGTCCGTACAAGCACATCCAAGGTAGAGCGCCTGATGGGTCACACCGTCCGACTTTACCTGGCAACAACTCGCGGCGCTGCTCGTGGGACTCGCACTGTCTTCTGGTCAATCCCATAAATCATTTCCGAGGTAGACTCTTGAGAGCGGAAGAAAGGTTCCGAAGGTCCTTTCCCACAGCCCCAAAAACGACCACATGTTGACGGATATCTGGAGAACGCTGGCGGTGGCCACGCACCTCCCTTGAAGGATTTCCTTTTAGCCTCTCAAAAAGCAGCTTGAAACAAAAAAGCAAATGATGGTTCTCTTTGTCAAATAATTGGATTCCAGGTTATTGACTGCATGAGCTGTGGCTAAAAATCGCTAACTATGCTGTATATGAATGGCATACAATGCTGTAGACCAGGCGTGGGCAAGATACGGCCCGGGGGCCACATGCGGCCCATGAAACATTTTAATTCGGCCCGCCGAACTTGACAAAAAACTAAATGAATAAACCTTGTTAATGTTTTATTTTCTAAATACAAAGATATTTTGTGTTAATACTTTTGTTCACTTTCATTTAAAATTAAATAGATTTTTTTTTTTCTCCGATGATGTGAGGTGACCAAAACACTCCATCCATCCGCTCCTGGTCCGGCCCCGCGGTCAAATTTTAGAACCCATTGTGGCCCGCCAATCAAAAAGTTTGCCCACCCCTATTGTAGACTGTCTGTACAAGTCAAAATTAAGTGCCAGAGATGCATGCAGATAAATAACGTGTGTGGGTGTGTGAAACAAAATGTGTCGGTTTGGGACGACTGGACGGACCATTCCGTCCTTGGGAGGAAGTGCCCATCTGTGCCGTTCCCTATTCCTTAGTGTTAAGCATTGGCTGCTAGGTCAATGCGAAAAGGAAAAAGGCAACATTTTAGCTCCCATGAGTCACTTGTGCATAAAAGGTGACAGAATAGTGGATCCGTTTTCCATCGCCGTCCTCAATTCTTCCCAGCTGAAGCAGCAGTTCTGGCTCATTTACCGCAACTCCGTCTGTCCTCAGCACTGGACACTTTGGCTTAGAAGCCACTCAATGTTTTCCTTGGAAGTGGCAACAGGTCCGGCGAGCGCTGGCATCCGTGTCATGTGGTGTTCTAACTTAGTCAGAGTTGGACAGCCGAGGTGACACGCGCGGGGCACGGAGGCTGTACAGCCGTGCAAATACTGCAAGACTTATTCAAGCTGAAGCGCAATAATTTTCCGCACCGTATTTGGGGAATAAACAGTTAAACAACATATATTCCAAGTGTGCAATAAAAGTTATTATTTAGAGTATAAACACTCGGCTAAATCTGCCCCATAGGTGTTGAACTGGGACCTCATAAAACTCCAGGCCAGGATTTTAATTCCCCCCACATGGACTCAACTTTTAGTGGGTCATTCCGTTGTAGTTTTCTCGGTGGGAGGTCATAACGTCCAACATTCTGGTCTTAATAATGCCTAGAAAAACAAACTAGCGTTGTGGTGCGGGGCGGCGGGGCGGGTTGGGTGCGTGAAATATTTAGGAGCAGTCAATGAAATATATACAACGAGGACCGGCCGCAACGTAGCACATTGCTGAAAGAATGAGCGACAGAGCGTGACCAAATACAACATTGGAGATCTGGCTTCACTCACACTCTGAACACTGCGGAACGTTCCCGATGTATGTTTTGCAGCTGTCGCTCGATTTCTATTTTGGATGGAGCGGAATGATCGGTCGTTGTGTCTCCCGTCCACATCGCAATTATTTTTATTTGGTGTTCGATGGCATCCTTACACTAATAAGAATGCCCTAAAATGTCGAATCGCAGACCCCTGGGGCACATTTCACGCCTAGTTCAGTTTCAAAGCAGAATAATGAAGAGCCGTGGTGGTTGACAAGCTAGACTTGGCGCCTTGCCACATCGCCATGGCGACGCCGCATCAGGACCAGCCTGGACAGCAACAGCTCACTGATTGACAAATAGATGCTTGATGTTTAAAATGCAACGTTGCCACGGGAAATGTAATCTGATTACTCCTTCGTTAGCTCGTTTTTGTAGCGCTTTGACTTCGAAGCAACTTCAATCGGATTATTTGTTTGGAAATAGTCATGCTTTTGTGTTTACGCTTTACTCACCTGTTCGAAAAAAAGGCGACGTTATTTTTTCCAGGACGGTGGAAGCAACTTGTTTAACTTGGCTCGCCGGCCACAACTGATTCACGTCACAATTCGAGTCTGTGCCTTTGCAGATAAGCTATCTTGTAACTGTAAAATAGCAATGTCGCTAACAACTCTACTTTTCCATATCAAGTGATTGGTCAGAACTCAAAACCCCAGTCTGTGTTTAATAGTTCCGCATCTGGAGAAAGTCTGCCTGTCAAAAATAGAAATTTGTGGGTGTCCATTGCTGATACCTAAACACCAAACAGGAAGGAAAAACTGGCAAGCGGAGCGCAGTTTCCTCAGTGAAAATCTGCAGAAGAAGCCATCAGTCCAATTTTGCAGTTTTCTTTCACTCCCGTTTGAAAAGGCTTCGACACCAAGAAGTAGTGTTACTTGGAAGCCCGCGGACGCTTTTAGTGGCTTTGGCTCGGCTTTGAGGTCACGAGAATTCATCTGGACATCTCGACACAAAGCTCGCAGTCTGTTGATTTGCACGAGGTTGTAAAGGCAGATTAGACTAAAAGATAGCATGCTCTGCAAATTCTGAGCGCACCGAGATAGCTGCCACTGCTTTATTGCTGGCGGACTGCGAACGCCTGCAAAAAAAAAAAAAAAAAAAAAAAAAAAAAAAAAATTGGCCTGGTTGAATTAATAATGATTTTGTATTAGTCAGTCATGGAAAGAAGTGTGGCTGCGGCCAGAAACGAGAACAATTTAAGAGGCTGCTGTGTGATTTGTAGTTGTCAACTGTGTGTGTCTGCTGAAGCTGCTGTCTGCTTTCACAAAAAAAAAAAAAAAAAAAAACAGGCGCTGGGATGCAACTTGAGTTTATGGGCTTCGATTCTCCATCCAGAACTCTCAGAAAACATTGAGAGTGTTTCCGAGAAGAATTCTGGAGGTGCGTTTTGAAGACGGCCGCGGAATGCGTGCGACTCGCACACACCTCGAGGACATGAAGGTGCGCGAAAGGAGATATGCCACTAGGGTTATGATAGATGCGAAATATGATCTCCCACGGTGTCACTTAGATACGTCGTGCGGCGCGCGCAGACAAAATAAGACGAGACCTCAAAGACGAGTCATTGTCAGCGAGGACGCCAAAGAACGGCGTTGAGCCTCAAAGGCAAGCGTACAATTTGTGGCGATTCCCGTAAGCTGACAATGTCGACATTCCCCTCTCAGCCGTCTCCTCTGAAGTTCTCTCAAGTGGACGCCTCGGGTGGCTCGCCGTCCCACCTGCGCTGTCATGATGACCAAGCCCCGTCATAGTGACCCACCCATCGGGCTGCCCCTCCTTTGCTTTTGATATGCCCCTCATTGACCGCATCGTCGCGGACTTTGACGTCACTCCTAACGTTCCTTCCACTCCGCACGGCAACCTAAATAAACAAACAAAACATAGACTGCCTTTGTAAGGGTTGCGAGCAATTAAAGTCCAATTTCCCCCATCTCGGGTCCAGGATGTGGTTTCGGTTCGCCGCATCCGTAGAGGTTTCATTTGAGACCTTCAGGAATCCTCATGATCTGGAATGACATTTCAGCAAAGGTTTTTGGTTATAGTCTCGCTACAAGAATTGATCGACTAAACAGGATGCCTTTTATCTTACTACTTAAATCTTTTAAGACTATCGGCATTCGGAATCGCTGACCGCCTTTGCCAGACATTATACTGCTCCACTAATCTCCCGGGATGGCGATGGACGCGTGAGGAGAAAGTCCTCTGTAAAACGCCTAGTTAGTGATTAGTCGACTAGTAGACTAGTAGTTGACTCTCTGCCTTGAATAACCCTGAGGTGAAAGGGTTTTGGAAATTAATTAATTTGAGGTCAAATATGTCAGGTCTACATGAGTTATTCCTCAGCATGAGACGTTTTGTCAAAAGGTAGCGTATCTGGAAACCCGATCAGGATCGCGGTCCGCCTCAGCAAAATATCTGCCATCCATTAGCGGCCTGCACAGCGATCGAACGTAAACACAACTCCTATCTCGCCCCACGCACACACAGATGGGCATTCATCGAGCGCTTCCATTTATCTCTGTCGCCTCTCCCGCCGCTAAAAAAGCGGGAAGTAAATCACGATTGCCAGACCGTTTAAAAAGAGGTAAGATAAAAACCGTAAAACACCCGCTAGCTAAGCAGACCAAACAGCGGCCGGTGTGCGCCGAAAACGGGACCTGTCCTGGTTTTTGACTGGTTCTGTTTTAGGTAAAGCACAACCAAAAAGTTCTAATCTCCTTATCTTCCCCACCCTATCTCGGCCTCCAGCTACATTCTCAAGATGTGCCTCTTCCAGTCTCTGGAATTGTTGCAATTGTTCTCCTAAACATAAAAAAAAAAAAAGACAGAAGAGGGAGGAGGAAGTGGTGGACGATGGCGCTCCAGGGAGAAAAAGCAGTTGACACGCGTTGGAGTTCATGAGAACGGAAAAGTCAGTCGGGGGGAGAGGATGGGCAAAGATCAGATCATTAACCATCTACTGAGTCCTTTTTTTGCGATTTGGCGCCGCGCCAGAACAGATCAAACCACATCTGAAAAATATGCTTGAAAATTTCACCGTCGTCGGAATATTGTCCTGGATTCTCCATGACACGGTCAAATAACAAAGAATGCCAGACACGGTTTTCTTCATTTTTTCTAATTAAAAGTTTCCTGATTTTTGGTCGGATAAAGACGCCGGTCGTCGTGTTGCACATCTGCTCTCATTTCCTGCTCGACGTGGATTGAGAGAGACGACCGATCCCGCGGCCTCAGGAAGGAAGCAAGCGCTACCGGGAGGATATTGAGCGAGGGATGCTGCGCGGAATCCTTCGGAAGCAACTTCAGATCTCCTCCTTCTCTTCTCCGGGGTTACCTTGGTGACAAGCCAAGCTAATCCACTGACACGCTCGCTACTAGATCGCTTATCGGATTCTGGATTCAATTAGCCCGGTCTGGTTGAGAGGAGATAAATGGCCTTTTCGTATGACTCTGATATCCTAATGAGAGGGGATATGTTTGATTCCGTTTCGGAGTGGCGATACAAGATAAGAGATAGCGTGAGCTTATCAGTGACATTGGAGGCAAGGAGATTAGTCTGAGAGCATTAGGGGAACTGTAACATGATACGGTGCTTAATGAAGCGCAACAAATGTGCTTACCCTCGCTACTGCTTTGTTAAATATGCAAAGAAAGGGAAAGAAAATGGCAATCAATCCGGTTCAGCCTCATTCTGCCCCGCAGCAGCGGTAGCAGGGTGCCAGTCTGTCACACGCTCGCAGCTCATTCCCCGGGTTTTAATTCCCTTTGACAATTGCACGCCGACATCCCATTCATCTTTTATGCGCTTATTGTGTTTACAGGCTGCCGTAATCTTGTTTTCGTGAGCTGACTCATCTCGCACTGTCGGGGCTCCGTTATGACTGCTGTCATCGAAATAGTGCTGGGGTTGTTCCTGGCACGTTTTTGAAATGGTTTGTTCGTTCATATTTGTAGGATTTTTGGATGACGAGATCTCTGTTCTCGTTTCAACAGTTTTGGATGAGGATTTGGTCACAGTTCTTTGTCAAAACCATTCAACGCATTATTTCTTTTAAGCTCCGTGCTAATATGACTTCCATTCTGCTTTAAGGTGAGAATAAAATATACATAATACGAGAATTTGGCCAAGAGGAGAGATGAGGCCATGAAACTAATCGGCAGGGATGGACATTCCGCCCCAGAAATGGGTCAGTCCTTTTTTTTTAAAAAAAGGACGTACTAAGCAAGGACGGAAGCTGGTTCTCACCCGTCCCTGTAATCGTCTCTAACCGGGTCAAGTACCGTGGGTATAGAATTCAAATATTGGAACCCGGAGCAACTAAGGGACAGTAGAAGCAATTCTGAGTTCAACTAAGAGAGCGAGCGAACAAGAATCAGCATCGTAAAAACATGCATACGATAATCGTGGCTGTGAGAAGAAACAATTGAGAGTCAAAATAAATATTTTAAATAACGTTTAATTTGAGCAAAAGAATGAACTCCAATAAATAATCTGCTCCTATAAATTGGGAAACACATCAAGCATTTAAATTCAAAACAAGACGGTCCCGCCATTGATTGCATAATCAATTGATTACGAGTTTTTTTTTTTATACTTAGAAGGATTCTGTAGTGATCTCTCTCCTTTGCAATTTGATGCCTTAATCGGTACAATTGATTAACTCTCAGCAGGTAGTTATTGCGTGTCAGAACCGCGGGAAAACACCGCAAGAGACACTCTTGGCTAAAGGCGGTAAATATTGATCAACTTATCAGCGCGTACCTTTTTCAGCCTCTCTTCTTCGTTTACATTTAACACGCCGATTATCGATCTGCCTTTTGCCTCAACGCACCGGGTCTCACATTGGCCTCTAAAAGTCCTCCTTTGCAACAATCGTCACACTCCCTCCCCCTCAGTCGTCCCGGGGGCTTTACAGACCTAATGGTCCGAGTCGTCTTTTGAAGTGCTTCGCTGTTGCGCAACTTTTTCCAACATTCTAACTGTCACATTCCTGCGAGGGCAGGAGGGGGAGTGGGAGCTCAATGTAAGGTGAGGCACCTTTTGCCGTCTCCGCATCGCCGCTAGTTTGTTTAACGACTGGTCCAGGGCGGAAGGTCGAGCCTTGATGGGTGGAAGCTTCAGGCACTTATGCAAGTGAGACAAGCTACGGGTCTCGGCCTACATTGAAGCTCGTGTTTATTTCCAAAGTCAATTTAACTTTCGGGTAATAAAATTTGTGTAAGGGTTAATCAGCTCTAATTAGAAAATATTGAGCAACCATGCTGCTGAAAGGTTCAATTTAAGGTGTGTTTGTTCCGAAAAAGAGCACCTCCAGGGCTTGTCCAGATAAGGAGCAGCACCGCCCAGCCTGTGTTTGCTGAAGGTCAGCGAGTGTATTTACCTGACTGGCCCTCTGGTCGCGGCGTCCGTGGGAAACCACGTCCGTCACCAGTTTGACATTGCGGCATGCGGAGGTGACACGCATTCCTCACCATGTCTCAAGAGCAGTTCAATGTAGATTGCTATGCCGTGATGTGTGGAATGGCAAAATGCAAACTGGAAGTGTAAAGGATGCTAAAAATCACACTTCAGTATGCTCTACACGGAGACATCTTTGCAGGTATTTTTCTTTTCTCATAACTACCCTCAAAAATGGCATTTTAAAAGGGGTGTGTTGACTTTTGCAAAGCACTGAGTGTGAGTGAACTGTCATGTTGCCGAAAACAATCGAGTCGCTCCTAACTACCGCAAGTTCGGCGGGCCGGATTAAAACATTTAACGGGCCGCATGTGGCCCCCGGGCCGTAGTTTGCCCACACCTGATCTAAACGGAAACATCTTTACAAGTTATTTTTCTTTCTCAAAACTACCCACAAAAATGTCATTTTAAAAGGGGTGTGTAGACTTTTGCAAAGCACTGAGTGTGAGTGAACTGTCATGTTGCCGAAAACAATCGAGTCGCTCCTAACTACCGCAAGTTCGGCGGGCCGAATTAAAACATTTAACGGGCCGCATGTGCCCCCCGGGCCGTAGTTTGCCCACGCCTGATCTACATTCGAGTGGAACTGCTTTCAATACATTTTTCAACAGCGGTCCAGTTTTGGGACAAGAAATACCTGTCGGTTCATATTTGAAATGCCATCTTCTTGCATTAGGGAAGTAGTTGGCTTGGATTGCAGTAAAAAAAAAAAATTCTAGCTTTGGTTGAGAGCCGTTACTCTGCTTTTATGCTTGATTGAGCAAAATTGGCAAAATGTGTTTTGATGTACTTTGCGGTGGAGTGTGATTACTTGAAAGCAACTTCAGGTGAACCCCATTCTTTTCTCGCGGCTAACCTTCTGGAACAGCGCTGATCAAGTTCCACTCCAGACGGAGTTGGTGACCCAGTTGAAAAAGAAAAAGAAAAAAAAAAACAATATGAAAGGTGAAATTAGAACACTCCACAGCGGTGTGTGACCGTGTGTGTGTTCTTACAAATAAGTCTCTGCTCGTGCTGCTTTGACTTCATTTGATTCAAATTTCACTCGTGGTGTCTGTCATCTTGGAAAATCCCCAGCTTTAAGGGGAGTGAAATTAATTTTGTGGTGAGGAGGGCAGTTCTGCTATGATTTATCCCTGTTGGGGTGGAGGAATTACTGATACCGCAGAATCAAAAGGGCACAGGCTCTAAGGTTTCAAGGATCGTGCATGCTGAAAACCATCACGTTAAGAGACGGCCCTCAATGGGAGGCTGATGGTTTCTACTGGTGAAAATGACTCACAGTGTTTGGGTTATTTCGTATCATTTGCCGGGGAAAGTCATCCGAAAGCCATGTGGAGAACTCTGGGCTTGAGAAATAATTATGGGGTTACCCTCAAGCTGAAAAAAAAAAAAAGAAAAAGTATTTTCCCAAAGCGCAGTCATATATTTTATCCCGACAAATGATGCCGCCACTATTTCTGTTAGGTTGTCACATGGATGATGGATCGAATGGAAAAGTCAAAGAAAGGAAGGAAAATGTGCACGTGAAAAGAGTGGAATTTAGCTGTCGCACCCCAGATACATTAGTTAGTAAAACATTTTTGGTTGCTGTCGGGACTTTTTGCTTCGAAACCACGGTGATATGCGGACTCTCTTGCTCTTGAGTGCGTCTCCAGTGAGAAAGCGGCTTTTCATTTGGCGAAATCCAAGCCGCCTGCTGATTTACTAGGTAAGGGTGTTTTGAGTACCTCGGCGAACCCCACCCTCCATACTGAAAAGCACTTACGATCACGGCGCGGCCTCGAAGGAGCGGCGTATGTTTCACCGTATATTTATACGTTGATTCTGCAGCTGCTGAGCGAGGGAGCTCGGCGGTCGCTGATTCCGAATGCACCCGTGATATATATGAGTCGCTATCTCTTCCAAGAGGCTTGGCTGGCTGCGTTATATTGGGATGGTAAATCCAAAACACGCCCCCGGCATCTGCCCAGGTGTTGAGTTCTTATTTGCTGCGATGGTCAGGCAGAAGAGATTGGAAACAAATGTTAGATGATAAGATTTCAATACACACCCCAACGATAAAACCGGATGTCATTGAGACAAAGCACCTGAAAGTCTCATCAACTGCCCCCATCTCATGGGCCAGACAGGACTTCTCTTCTTCGCTCTGCATCACACCGGGGTGCTTTTTCTGGGGGGGCGGGAACATGAGCAAGGGGGGATGAGAAAGTGTATAGAAGATATAACCACAAGAGGAAGATGAATGAGTGAGGAGATATGATGAGGATAAGAGAAGCAAGGGGAGTAAAAAAAAAAAATGAGTGGGATGGGTCGAGCATTAACAGCCCACAGTGGATGTGAAGTTGTCGTGAGGGAGAGACGGGGAAGCTCTGGCACGCAATCAAAGCGAAGGGATTTGCAGCTTTTTGCAACGGCCTGCAAAAGCTACAAGAGATTTGACCAGAAAGACTGCTCATCATCGGGCTTCGCACAGCGTGACACAAGGCCACGGAGATCCTTGTAGTCCTAACATTCGGAGTGCTTGTTTTTCTTTTCCCACGTCTTGGGTAAACATTGATTTTTCTGGTGTGATTCATCCATGGCGTTTTACATAAGCTGTGGTTTGAATATAGCAAGGCGCCTAGCCACGGGGGGGTAGCGTCAAATCTTGCTCGGCTGATCAACTTGGGAAACCACGATTTTCGTCACACCGATCCACCTTAGTTTCAGGTTTAGGATGACTTTGATGTGTTTGATTACATTTCTCAATTACGAGCTATCAAATTAGCTCTCCCTATCATCCCCATGCTAATTCTCAATTTTGAGCTACTGTATCTATCTTGCGATTTTACCATCTAGCTTGCTATCTCACTAGCTATCTTGCTATTTAGCGGACTGTCTAGCTAGTTATCCCAATCACCCAATCGGTCTAAATATCTCGCCGGCTATCTTGCTATTGAGCTAGCTATCCCTATTACCTCCCCATATGCTAATTTAAATCCATCTATCTAGCTATCTACCTTGCTATCTAGCTAGTCATCCCTATCATCCCCATGCTACGTCTCATTTTCTATCTGTCTGTCTAGCTATCTTATCTAGCTAGCTATCAAGCTAACTATCCCCGTCATCCCCATGCTAATTCTCAATTTTGAGCTACTGTGTCTAGCTTGCTATCTCACTAGCTATCTTGCTATTTAGCTAGCTAGCTAGCTAGTTATCCCAATCACCCAATCAATCTAAATATGTAGCTGGCTATCTTACTATTGAGCTAGCTAAACACACACACATGCTAATTCTCAATTTAAATCCATCTATCTAGCTAGCTACCTTGCTATCTAGAGAGCTATCTAGCTAGTTATCTCTATCACCCCCATGCTTATTCAGAATTTCAATATTTCTAATTTTCTAGCGAGCTACCTTGCTATCTCGCTAGTCATCCCTATAATCCCCATGCTACTTCTCATTTTCTATCTCTCTGTCTAGCTATCTTATCTAGCTAGCTATCACGCTAACTATCCCCGTCATCCACATGCTGAGGGTTTGGGAATCGAAACATATCATTTCATGACTCTCTCATGAGCCCATTATGTAATTCTTATTATTTCTTTTGCCTATTAACCATCCCATCCTCTGAGCATTCCTTTCCAGTAAATTTGAACATTTCAAACAAGACCAACGACAGGCTCATCTTTCACAAGCCACTTGGCAATGTGCTTCTGGTGCGCCACTAATCGAATCACGCTTTCCATGCATGTCCAATGGCTCCTGACCTGCAGCGTGTCACTGACAGCACAGTGTGCCGCTCGCCCCGGTATCATTAAAGCAAAGCATCAACTTGTACCACATGCTTTGCTGTGGTGAGTAATAAACTTTAGATAATCATATTTTTTCTTACCCGCTGAACCGCAGGCAATGTTAAGAGCTAGGTTATTACCAATGAACAGCAACATTGCGTCTGCCTCCAGTCGGCTGTATATGTGAAGGCTGTTTGGTATTCCGGTCAGGTCGCCGCACTTGACTAGATACTTAACACCATCTTGCTATCACAATTACTGCTTTCCTCTAGGCCAGGAAGATTAGTTTTGATATAGGACACATTTCTCACCTGTCGTTCACCCTCGTCCTTATGCTTCTTGTGTATCGTTTCGACATGTATGCAAGTTTGAGCACGTTCATCCAACTCGGTTTATTTTTTACTCATTCACTACCAGCCGAGTAAAAAAAAAAAAAAAAAAAAAAAAAGGGATCTTTGACGTCTTTATCCGTCAATGGCAGTAAATGAGTTAACACATGGAAAAAAAAATTTGCAAGCTTTTTACCATAATAGAATCAGATTTTCTGCTCCACTGCTTTTTTTCTGTTCGGCATTTCCGTTGATTGACACGTTTTTGCAAACATCTCAGGCAGAAAATTTGTAAGGTGCCGCTCAGCTTCGGCATCGAGACGTCACTTATAAAAACTAATTTACCCCGGCAGCAAAGTCTACAAAAAAGCTTTTATGTGTTTTATTGAATTTTTCCTCCGGATCCATCTGACATCCATATTTGCAAAATCTTAGCTGACCTGCAGTGTTCTGTACAAGGTCTCGATTCTCCCTCCTTCTGTTTATCCAAGCATCACACTGCATATTGATATACCATTTGAAAGCCTAAATTAGCAAAATATTCAGGAGTCATCGGGCAGTACTTTGCGGAGGGGCGACTTTTTTTTTTTTAAAGGAGACATATTAGCCATTTTTCATCATTTAAAATGGTTCCCGGGTGTTTAACTTATTCACTTCCGACAGTCTTCGGACCAGGGCCGGGTCTAAGCTGGGGGGAAAGGGCGCTGGCCCCCCTCAAAAACCCAACTATTTTTAGACGAGCAATTAAAAAGTCAAAGAAGGACGAAGCCTCAAGTGCGACAGTCGAGCATCTCAAGTTCCTGAAATGCTCTCAGGCACAGCGATGGGAAATAATGATGCCCCCCCCCCCCTCTCCAAAGAGCTTGACAAGATTCTCCTCAGAAGAGACATTTTCTCCCCCACGGACTCAGAGTTCTTTTCCTTGCCCTTGTTGTTTAGTCGTTAAAGCTCAACCGGAGATCGCGAGGAGCCCCCGTGTCCCGAAGCTGAACGTCTTTGCAGAACAATAGAAGTGCAAAAAAATTCACAAGGCACTGGAAAATGCGGGCAATTTGTCAGCAGGTCAAAAATAGCTGCCCTTGTTTTCTCTTTTTGCTCTGACTGGAAATCCTGCAGGTTCAATCATTATTTAAAAAAAAAAACAAAAAAAAACAAAAAAACCTGACCTTCATCTGGCTCCTTTCGGTTCTCCCTCATTAACGCTCTTCACCAGTGTTTTAAAAAGCCTGATTAATTGCACACTGCACTTCAGTGAGACGTATTACAACAAAAATCCAAGATGATCACAAAGGAGTTTTTTTTTTTTTTTTTTTTTTAGTTCTGATATTTTGATTTTGGAACCTGCAGCGAACTGACATCCAACGCGTGCACTTTACTTGCCGCTCTCTGCTTCCCTCTTTCCTCATTTTCAAGCCCTTCAACACACACACTTCTTTTTCCGCTGGATTTGTTTTTGTAGCTGCTGCACTGAAAGCGAAGTGGCTCACGTGGAGCGACTCCCCCCCCCTTCATGACTCCTTGTGTCACCAGCTATCGTGACCTGGAAGTGACAATGTCGGTGCACTTCCCGTTTCCAGCCTGCATCCATCTGTCAAGGCGAGACCATTTGCCACTCGGCCGAGGAAGCGGGGAAAAGCGACGAGAGGAAATCCTGACAGCGAGCCGGAGAAGTTGCGTTTTTAACGTCTCACCCGTTGCCATCTGGATTCTCATGGCCGCAGTTCCTAAAGTCCACGATAACATCGTCATTCATTTTCGTAGCACGTGTGGAGGTAAAGATCCATCAAAAGCAACGCTGACACGCGCGGCAAATATGTGTGACTCACAGTCTGCTGGCGAGCGAAAGTGGGGGAAGACATCCGAGCCAGGCTGCGAGGGAGAACCACATTCCCTGGACTCGCTGTGACTCAGCAGTCGTCACACGTGACTCGGCGGCGAGTCAGATGTTGAGCACTTCCACACGGACCACTTTACAGTAAATATCAAGGTTGGGAAGGTGGCTGGCAGCCCGCTCAGACCTCGGTGTTATTTAACTGTTGCTGGGAGTCATTAATGGTTGCATAAGATGGACTCTTACGGGAAGTCTGGGGAATCGTGCGTTTGGAAGGTTATGAAGCACGGCAGGTTTTGTTTTTCACCTTCGTCGGTGTGTCATCAAGTCAGAATGTGGTGCTGGATGCAACTTGTGGAACAGGTCCTATTTAAGAAGAAGACGGGGAGGGGGGAGGTGGGGGGGGGGTCACATTTCATTCTTGCGCATTAATCGTCACTCTTATTTATATTGAACTCGTTTTACGTCAGCTTAGGTCAAATGAAATGTATTTTTGGGCTTGTATATCCGTCAATGGCAGTGAATGAGTTAAGTAGCAATTTTATAAGCTAATTTAAAGCTATGACATTTTTTTTTTTTTTTTTTAAATCCACCTGTTGCTGAACCGAACCCTTAATTCATAACTTGAAAGAAAGGAACCAAATATGGGATGCTTTTATTTCATTTTCCCTTCAGTTTTATCTTAAAAAAAAAAAAAAAAAAAAGATGCATGCTCAATCGGGTTCAGGTCAGGTGATTAATCTGGCTATTGCGTAACATTCCACTTGCTTTGGCTCTGTAAGAAATCACCAAAGGTCTGCTGACGCCCTCGAATGGGACGACGGCACTATTAGTCCTCGCGCCGTCGAGGGTCATGGCCCCAATTTCCCCTGATTTGCTCACACTCAGCAACACACACACCGCCCGTCTAATAAATGAAACGCTGCGTTGGAGTGGGAGGCTGCGTGAAGGGGGCACGCTTAGCCTCTCTGAAACCCGTCTCCAACGATGATGATGGAATCAGTACAACCTTTCATGTCACCATACAGCAATGGGACAAGAACAGTTTTTTTCTTATTGCTGAACCAAAAGTGTGACATAAAGCTGGTATGTGATAATAATGGTGCCGATTTTGTTTTTATTTTTTGTTTGGAGAGATGTGGCTCGTAATGACGAAAGAATAAATGCTATTCGTGATTTCTGAGGCGCTTCAATGGTCCTTGGCTTGTAAATATTGGGATTGATCTCGATTGAATGGCAGCTGGTTGCATAGCAGGATCAGTGCAGTGCAGCCCCCTGCTGGTGGCTTTGCGTATTACATCAAGAGGTGCCGCAGCAAGTGCTTGGTGCAATCTGTCTTGTCACTCATTTTGACTATTCCATAATCAGCTTTGAATCGAGGATTTTATGAAGCCATTTATTTAATTAGTGGAGGAATTCAATTCTTTATTAGGACTGATTGACTTTAATATTGTAGAGCTTGCATCAAAAGGAAAGCTTTTTTTTTTTTTTTTTTTTTTTATGGCAGCAAATCAAAACCCTATTAACGATGTCATCGCCATTCACTTTTGTTCCACACAAAGCAGATGGCGGCGCTAATAGACAAAGAACCTTAGCAAAATCTGCCTGACGACAACTCCGCTGTTCTTCCTCATCCCAACAAGTTGTCATCATGATGCTGACCAGCGAGCCGGTCAATGCTGCGAGAATGTGACACATCCTCCAGCCATGACTCGCACAGATTCCCTCGCACACAATTTGCTTTTTAGTCAGCTCGACAATATGAACCGGCACGTCACAGTGGTTGTTTTTGATGAGAAGGTTTCAAGTGCGTGTGCACATCTGTTCGCTGTGTGTTTCCGCTGGAGCTTTCTCACCATGGCAGCGGTCTAATGACATGCTAGCGGTCTGATTTATTTGTGTTTTTGTTATGGGGTGGGGGCGTCTGAAGAAAGAGTGATTACATAGAGTTGCGAGATATCCGAGAATAGACGAAGCCTTGGGACATTTGTGCAACACTCCAGCATCTTGAGGCTAAAAAGCAAGAGAATGCACGATTCTCCCGCCCTGACATAAATTGTGCACGTGAACTTGAACAGTGAACCCGCAATTATTGCACGATTTCACACTGACCTGCAATGATTTTAAAACATAGTTCCAACATATTTAAATGAATTAAAAGAAACGTTTCATTTTCCTCAGCACCTGTCACTCTCGCTCAGCGGCCCTTCGAATTAGAGGCGCAGAGTGCGCGCTTCTAGCTGTTTGACACTCCCAGATGTCCTGTAAAATTGACACAAAACAAAACAGGCATGAACATTGGATATTTAAATGCCAAAATGTTCAACCTGGCTAAGAAAAGTCCACTAGCTCAATAACAATGTGAAATGCCATAGACGGGCTAACGGCATATAGCATTGACGTAACAGTAAATCTAAACCTTCAAACATCCAGCGTGTATCAATACGTAGTCTTTCTAATTTCTAAAAAAAAAAAAAATGCTGAAAAATCTGTGCTACAACAAGGTCAAAAATTTAATGTAGTATAGTCGGGTAACACTTAATAAAAAGCAAATGCCGACGTGCAGCAATTGCATCTCAACGTCATGGCTGCCTCCGTGACGACCACAACACAAGCAGCAAAATACGTTTGGACCGATTTATCACTCCTGAACTTGACATCACCATCACTCCGTGACTGATATTTAATCCTGCCTGCAAACAACTGTTGGCCTCTGTGAACGAACAACCGTCAATCATCACAGGAAGCTCCTAAAGACTAACCTCATAATTCCGCGTCTGCTTCTTATTAATGTATATCGCGCTAAAATTCAAACGTGGGCCTTCCTCTGTGCACTTTTTTCAGCAGGGTGACATAATATGCAGGATCATGATTGTTGATTCCCTGCCTCAATTTTATATATTATATAATATTGCCCATGCGTGCCCTATTTATTTTAACCGAAAACAAGAAAATGTCATTTGCAGGCCCACTAGTTGAAACGTGCCATTTTTATTAATATTGCGTTTGCGGAATGTGAGTTAAGCAGTAAAATCCACCTGTTTTTAGCCATCTCAGCTGGCGGCCATTTTGTCACTTCTGTCGACTGAAAATGACATCACAGTTGCTCAGGGCTCAGTTAACGACCAATCATGGCTCATCTTCAGAAAACAGGCGACCCGTGATTGGTTGTAACGAATCCCTGAGCGACTGTAATGTCATTTTCAGTCGACAGAAGTGACAAAATGGCCGCCCCCGGAGATGGTTAAAAACAAGTTTTTGCGGATTAACTAAAATTCCTCAAACCCAATATTAATCAGAATGCCATGTTTAAACTAGTGAAGGCACATAGAACATTTAATTGCAAAGAAACATTTTTGGGTTGACTTCCCCTTTAAGGCGTGATTTCAACCCCAACAATCGCGATCCTGACCCTCATGTGTTAGCTCCTTCCCTGAGATTCAATTGTCAGTTCATTAAACTGGACTACAAATGCTCGTCCCACTCAACTTCCTGACATGAAAAAAAAAACGTTACAATAATTCATCATACTTACCAGCAATGCTGATTATTAAATATAACAATATGCGCAGATCGTCCAAATGGGCTGGTACTGTCCAACCAATCAGAAGACAGAAAAATACCGACATCATCGAGGGTCCTCTAATATGTATGAGGCCCAATTTGAAATCTGATTGGTTAACGGTCTCGTTGCTAATTTGGATGAAATGACATAGGCAATCACGATTGATTGCGATGTAGCCTGAAATCGGATTGGACAAGAAAATCTCAAAGCCACCGGAAGACAAACGCTGTGCAACAAATCTTACAAAATTAGCTTGTAAATATTCATTTTTCTAGTTTGGCCTTTCCACCGCATCCTCCGTCTCCCGGCTTCTTTCTGGCACGCCGCACTTCCAAGCGCTCCACATCCAGCGTCCAAAAACATCTCCCAGCCGCATGCAATTATGTCATTTTCGACTCAGCACTTCTGCAAAAGCGACAAAGTGGCTTGGCACGTGACAAAAAGATGACTGAACGTCTTGGCGCCGTCATTTTAGTCTTATTCTCCGATCGTTGTCGTGATGTCACACCGGGGGAGGGTTAGCTTGAAAGCGACGATACGCACGAATGTTGTCTTAAATAATAACTTTAAAATCGTTTGGAAGTTTGCTACAACAATACAAATAGAATCACCTACTTTTGTGGTCTTGGAATTTTTAGTGGACCAGCCAGAACACTCTATTACTTCAAATACTCTAATTTAGTTACTTTTAAATTTAAGTAATCTCTAATGTATATAAAAAAATGCAACGATATTTACTTTGTCCGTTGATGCGTTTAATCGCTGTGTGCAGAGCCGACTCATCGGCTTTGAAAATACAGCCGCACTTTTTGCCGTGATTGACAGCTGGCGCGGCAACAGAGACCCCCTTCTCCTGATTGGTGTCCGCCGGTGTCACCGTTGGGGAAACTTTCAGACTCGCCGCTTTGGGTGTTTGCAGCGCTGGGAGGCTGCACGTAGGAAGGGGCCCTCGACTCATTCCGCTCTCGGGAGAAGGTAATGACAGTTTTGGAGGGAATCAAGACGCATCAGACTTGCCGCTCAAAGAAGGTCCGTGCGGTCAAAAATGGCTTCCAGGTGCTCCGCTTTGAAACGCAGACAAAAGACATGTGCGTCGCGTGATTCTGGCGGAAATTTGTTTTCAGCTCTTTCTGGCGGTTCATCTCTTTAAATGACCCCGGAAAATGACTTGAACGGCAAATAGTTTCTCTGGAGTGCTTGTGTGTGGGGGCGGGGTCTAATTTGCTTAACAACCGCCCAAACGTGGCGTTCCTCCACCCTTGACTTGATCAGCGAGGCTGGGTGAAGATCCAAAGCCACTTTCAAGTGAGATTAGACAGTCTGAAAAACGACCATGCGTAATCGCACACAGGTGCAGCATCTCTCCCATCACTTCAAAGCCAAAGGGTAAGCAGAGCTGCATTGAGTTTTATCCGATGAAGTTGTCAACGAAGTGGCACTCGGCACGTTGTAGACTGTGAAGTGCAAAGTCCAAGCGATTTTTTTTTTTTTTTTTAGTGACACTCACTCATGTTCTGACCCCCGTCATTATGAAAATCAAAGCCGAACCTGTCATTAGTCCGGGGGCTAATTTCAGCGCCACAAGAAATAGGGGGTGTAAAATGTGCTGTAAACCTGGCAAAGGCTTCAAAGAACCTTCACACTATTTTAAATGCTGTCTTATTTTAAAAAAAAACTAAACAAAACGGAATGCAGTAGCTTTTGTTTCTCTTGCCATAAACTACTTCCAATGATGTAGCCGTCCTCTCACACACATTTCTATCCATTCTGCTGTATGGGCTGCTCACGAATACGGTTTGATGTCGCATTTAATCACCTTGAAGCCTCACATGAGAACAGGACCCAAGCCAAGTTTTTAAGCCGCCGCAGCCATGGGAGGACACTTAGCCCGTTTCGGACAGCCCCTACGCCGCTAAACGCCCTCGGATCGATTGGACATACGTGCCGGGTCCCCCCTCGACTGCCGTTAAACTGAATTTATTCGACGGGGTTGGACCGATGCCATGATTAAAGAGCCCATTCATCCACTGATGCTGCATTGATGCATACGTGAACAGTGACGGGGATGCGGTCCTTCTCCTCCGGTCTTCGCTGGTTCCCCCTAGAGGACGCCGGGTGACACTGCAGCTTGTGTCAATAATACCTGCGCCGATGTTGTCACTGCATTGTGGTTAAGGCTGCTGGAGGCTGAGGGAACAACTTGCTCTGGATGTCTCACACCAAAAGGGGGACTCAACGGAGAAGGTAAACGAGAGGCAGGAGGAGGAAGGCTTTGCTAACGTGTGTGTTGAACGCTCGCGTGCGCATTATTTGACGTGGGCATCTCAGAAGGAGGCAGAGGCGAGAAGAAAAAAAAAAAAAGCAGAGGGAAAGAGGAGCCGAGCGGGCTGAACTCTTCCACGGTGTCACCGGGGAGTCGTGAATCGAGTGCGGCGGCGAGGGCGGGCTGCGTCTGATGCTTGTCACACAGCTGGGAGGGATGAAGATGGGAGGCGACGCCGCCCGCGCGCAAAGGTCTCCACTTAACTTGAACGCATCACTGCGATACTTCAAATGAGACAATAAATAATACTTTGCCGGGCATCCCGCTGGGGTGAGAAAAGGGTCTTTTCAGGGATGAGGAATACACAGGACGTATACTGCAAGCATTGCAGACATGTTGCGTTTATCAATTTTAATTGCCGCTCATTCATTTTCTGTAGTTCTTAACTCGAACGCCTGCTGAATTTGGGTGAGAGGTGTCGGACTGCTTGCCAACCAATCGCAGGGCTCTTAAAGAAAACGAACTCGTCGCACTCACATTCACACCGATGGGCACTTTTTGAACCCTGAAAAATGTGATTTCCTTCTCGCTAGAGCAAAAAAAAAAAAAAACTTCATGGAAGTGACAAAAGGCACAAATATTCGCAAACAATCATAATCCAGATGTAGCCTGGACAAGATCGCGATATTGCAAATACATCTTTTTAAAGGGGGGTGTAAAAGTGCCTGTGACTTGTAGACTTTAGAACAGGTGTGGGCAAACTACGGCCCGGGGGCCACATGCGGCCCGTTAAACGTTTTAATCCGGCCCGCCGAAGTTGAAAAAAATGAAATGAATAAACCTGGTTCATGTTTTATTTTCTAAATACTATAATTTTTCAAAGACATATATATTGTTATAATGCTTTTATTCACTTTTATTTCAAATTAAATTGATTTTTTTTCTCAGTAGGTGACGTTACCAAAACACGGCATCCATCCGCAGCTGATCCGGCGCCTCTGTCTAATTTTAGAACCCATTGTGGCCCGCCAATCAAAAAGTTTGCCCACCACTGCTTTAGAAAGTGTACAGATGTGCAGCAACTTCATAATAATCAGCAAAATCAATCCGTTTTTAGCCACGTCACGGGGCGGCCATTTTGTCACTTCCGTCGACTGAAAATGACATCACCTCCTGAGTCCTGAGCAACTGTGATGTCATTTTCTGTCGACAGAAGTGACAAAATGGCCGCCCCCCTGTCATGGCTAAAAACGATGGCTTTTGCAGCTTAATTAATATTCCAAAAATGCAATATTAAGCGTTGATACGTGACATTGTCATCCACTTCAAGTGTTTGTTTTTTTTTTGTTTTTTTTCTCGGACGTTTTCATAGCACTCATGCGTCTCGCCAAAGCGACCCTGCGGAATGGCGGCAGCTGTCGGCTTCAGTCGGTTGTTGGCCGTCTTTTATCAGTCACTTTATGGACTCTCGTGAAAGACTAAAAGACTGCTAAGAGGTCTGGCGGATGATAGAACGTCTTATACAATGTAATGCTCCTTTTATAAACTACATTTGAATCAATTACAGTCTGGATTTATGCACCCTTGGCATGGCCGCTGTTGATCTGAATGGATTATTTGCATAAAAGCTGAAATCACAGCCTATTAAGAATCACTTAGATTGGCTTTCGGATTTTAACTGTCGTCCGGTCAATAAATGCAATGGATGGCTTATTCAACGGCCAGTTTCAATGCAGCAGATCGAAACTTTCCTAGTTGGACTGGAAAGTGAAATGGGAAATTGTGCCGCGCTGTAAAACATTAATAGCAAATGACTGAATGGTCACAGTTCTTTATCGGGCCGTAATTGAGATGAAAAGAGCAACAGTTGAGTCATTGTGGTCGGCTCGTAACGACTCACGCCGGGGCTGTAAAATATGCTTAAACAGCTTCGCCATTTTATTCAATGTTTTACGTCATTCGGCAACATTTTTTTTTTTTTTAAATAGTCTGGTGATGTTCTGTGTTTACAGATTTACACAGATTGGGCCAATCACTACCTGGCCAAGTCGGGATGTCCGCGGCTCATCAAGGACCTGAGCCAGGATGTCACCGATGGAGTCCTGCTGGCGCAGATCATCCAAATAATCGGTACGCGCTTACGCGTCACGCACCAACCCGATGTTAGGATGACATTTATTATTGATGCCAGAAAATGCACGGAAGCGCTTTTTTGGTCTTTGCAGTCTCTTGTACTTTTGATAGATCAAATTTTATTTAACACAAAACATTGAGATGATTTACCGATGGTTCAAAGTGCTGCAGTCTAGCAGATAGTATTCACCTTAAAGGGGAAGTCAACCCCAAAAAATTTCAAAACAAGAAAATGTTCGATGCAGGCCACTAGTTGAAACGTGACATTCTGATTAATATTCCGTTTGAGGAATATGTGTTAAGCAGTAAAATCCACCCGTTTTTTTTAGCCGTCTCAGGGGGCAGCCATTTTGTCACTTGCTGTCGACTGGAGAATGACATCACCGTTGCTCAGGGCTCAGCTTCAGAAAATTGGTGAGCCGTACTTGGTGGGTGAGCTCTGTGAAAAACTGTGATGTCATTTTCAGTCGACAGCAAGTGACAAAATGGCCGCCCCCTGAGATGGCTAAAAATCGGTGTATTTTATAATAATAATAATACTGCTTAGTTCAAATGTAATATTTATCTGAATTCCGCGTTTAGACCAGTGAAGGCGCATAAAACATTTTATTGCAAAGAATTTTTCAGGTCTGACTTCCCCTTTAAGTATCGGCAGCATTTACGTTATGGTGTAATGTATGCGGTAATTTTTTTTTTTTTCAATGAATATACCTAATTAAACAAGTTGCAATTAATTTATTTGTTGAAAAATATAAATTACACGCATACAAATTACTTTCCTGAAATATTTGGTGAATTGATTATGATCATATCCAAATTTCTGTATTTTTAATGTGCGCCTTGATGACAGAAATTTGCCTACCCTTGCTTTTTATTCTTATGTACCCCTTTTTTTATTGTTTTATTTTATTTATTTTATTTTTTTTTTGGAAGGGGGTACAAATGAGAAAAAAAAAACTTTCATAACTTTTCTTTGTGTCTCCATCGCCACTTCTTTTTTTTTTTTTTTTTGCCTCCTTGTGCAGACTATTCCTTCTCCATTACCACTCACCGACGCTGTCCATCCTCCTAAATCTGTCATTTGTACTTCCTTGAACCAACTCGCACACACACACGCTCTCTCTTTTTCTCTCCCTCTCCGTCGGATTGAAACTTTACCCTCCCCGCTTGCCCCGAAACAGACAATGAGGCCGCGCCGTGGCCTGTCAGTAATTCTCTGGCAGCAGCTGACGAATTAGGCAGCTTTGCTTCCCAGACGCCTCACGCGCGCGCACCCGCACCCGCACCCCCCCCCTCCCACGCTCCCACACATGCCGCGCGCACCTCACCCGGAGGGTTCCGTGCCGGCTTGCACCTGAGCGGACTCTGTGGCATGGTAAACATCTCTTCGTCTCCTCTCTCCCGCAGCCAATGAGAAGGTGGAGGATATCAATGGCAGCCCCCGGAGTCAAACCCAAATGGTGAGTCTTCTCTTTGTTTCGGAATGTTGTCGGCACGTGAAATTCTCTTCACGTTCGCCATCCCATCAAATATAGTTGAATATTATCGTTCTTAATATGCTTCCTCACAAGGTGATTTTGGCTCGTTTATGTGATATCGGTTCAGCCGCGTGCCCACCGCTAAAGTGGAAAAGTAAATCCACGATTTTTTTTAATGAGCACTCTGAGGTCCAGCCTGGCAAAATCCGGCCCTTTTTTTTTTTTTTTTCTTCTTCTTCTTCTTCTGCTATAGCCATTGTACCGGTATGTGTTCATATATTTCCACTGTGTTATTATGTAGGTCGCCCAGACAGGACAAATTGATGGATTTGATTTAAAGTCTCGGAAACATCTGAGGAGTCAATCTGGGATTTGCTCCAAAAGTCGTGCGCCCGGACAATTGGTTTCACACGTTTTCTCAGCTGTTTTGGACTCGCTCCTCGGCGAAAATAAAAAAAAAAAAAAAAAAAGAGAAAATGGCGCTAAAGAACCAGGAAGGAAGAGGGAAGGTGAAACCTGAGAGTTAGAGGTGTCAAACCGAGTTTCCTGGAGAGAAACGCCAAAAGTGATTGTGGGCCCAACTGGTAAGGCTTCATTGTCGTCTGGGCTTGTAGAATCGAGAACCAAAAGTTCTGCGGCGGACCAAATTTTTGACTAATTAGGCCAAATTTTTCAGAGTTTGGCTGTTTTCAACTATGAAGTAAATGTCATTGTTAGAATCTGCCGGTTTTTACGATCATGAGAAAAATGTCTGGCGGGAAAGGCTCATGGTGTGATTCTTACGAAATTATTTTGCCGTCTAATTCAATTTTATTTTATTTTTTTTATATAGTTTAGGTGTCACAAAAGCAAAAAAATGCCAGCGTCAAAGTTTCTTTTCTACTTTTTCATTCCTTTCTTAAAAAAAAGCTTGTTTTCTCCGCTTTTTGGTTAGACACTGTTTTTGGTGAACCCAATTTTTTTTTTCAAATACTGTTTCGTCAATTATAGAAAGTGCTCAAAACATGTTTTATTCCGGTGGAAAAAGAGATTCTACTTTTTTTTTTTTTTTTTTTTGATCTGGTTGGTCCTCCTGTCGTTACAAAACTGGAAATTTTGCGAGTTTTGAAATATCGGTTCAAGTGCTCTTGCGTTAAAACCTGACTGTGGTTTAGAGTCGGGATTAGGTTTCAAATTATTCTGGATTTTATCAACGGTATGTCCTTGAGTAGCGCTTGCGTGTGTGTGCAACTTTATTCTTTGTCTCCGGCCACTTCCTAAGCCCCCTGATCCCCCCCACCTGCTCTGGGGGAAACCGAAGGCCCAGCCTGCTTGGGAATCTCAACTTTAAGGAAGCACGCTTGACTTCACGGATCAAATGCGTCCCAATGCTTGAGAATTTGTCAGCAAGTGATGCTTGGGAGTTGCCGAGTCCGGTTAACCGGCGATGAGAAAAAGCAGAAGTGAAAATTCGAGCCTTCTTGTCCAAAGTGGGAGGTCTCTGCAGGTGTGGTGAGTGGACGGCGGCCAACGAAGCAGCTGCCGGAGCACATCAGCGTCAGTGCGGACTCGTCAACTAATCTTGGCCTGCGTAGGGATTTCCTCCAAAGAGCAAATGGTTTTTGAATGTTTGCAACGTATAGAGCTTGTCTTTTGTCGTCAATCAATTTGATGCCAGCGTCAGATGGAGGAGCGCTTTTAGTGAACATGCGACGCAAAGGAATCGATGTGGGTCACAAACGATTCCGCGAGCGAGGAACGATTTGGTGAACGACTCTTTTGAACGATTCTTTTCGATGAACTGATTCTAAGGAGTCAGTTTACCAAAGAACTGTCATTTTCATCACTACAAATGAAATTTTCAATGCTGTTTTTTTTTTTTCATATATTTGCAATTAGTGATTTAATTGATTAATTTTTGAGTTTTCATAGAAGCCCCTTGCGAAATCTCCAAATGAGGTATAAAAAAAAAAAAAAAAAATCATCACTGGTGGAAGTGGTCCAGCAGGGAGCCCAATGGAATCGAAACAGTCCGCCGAAAGCTCTGAAGAATGATTTTGCGACAGGTGGTTTATGATAACTGCAGGATTGCGCGTGTTTTGATGGTAAACTGATAACTGCGTCTCACGCGCACTTTTGTGTTTGTTGGAAGGGAAACTTGACATAATTTCTATCAACTTTTCCAGCTCGTAGCAGCGGATGGCAAAAAAGAGCCTTATTCAGCGCTCGGCAGAAAATATTAAAAGTCTCGCAACACTAATCCTCCTCATTATGGACAGAGATCGTTAGCAAAGCACGCAGCGCTTCCCCTGGAATACAGATGAGTGTGCACTTTTGTTTTTCTCGGGTTCACTCTTGCGTCTTTTGTTTCGGGCCGCCTCAGCAAAGAGTCTCGTGCAAAAAAAAAACAAAAAAAAAAAAAAAACACGTCACCTCGTAAATGATGAATACCGTTCTGTAAATGAAGTGATGCGGCATCTGCCCGCAGAAGCCGGCTGATCGTTTTCGAAGAGATTAGATGTAACAACTCCCCGCTTTTATATTCTAGTCTGCCAGATTTATAGTGCGTCGCGGATCATATTAAAAGCAACCGTCCTGGCCAAGCCTAAATGCATTTTGGCTCACGGGCTCTAAATAGTTCTGCACTTGTGATTTAATGACAATGTAGGGGAGTGCTTCATGGATCGTATTCCGCTCAAATCTTGAAACAGGCAGAATTATCTTGTCGGAGCAAAAAGCGAAATAAGCAGATTTCGGTTAAATTTCAAAAAAATGTTATCTTATTTAAGATTTCACTTTTTGCAGTGCTGCACTTGATTGACTGGCCTGAGACGATAATGATCCCCATCGTTATAAGAACGTCTACTTCCTGGAACGAGTATCTGCATCGAAAACAATACTGCAGACCGGGGGGTGGGCAAACTTTTTGATTGGCGGGCCACAATGGGTTCTAAAATTTGACAGAGGGGCCGGACCAGGATGGAGTGTTTTGGTCACCTCACCTCATCGGAGGAAAAAACAAAATACAATTAATTTTAAATAAAAGTGAACAAAAGCATTCCAACATTATATATGTCTTTGAAAAAACACAATATTCAGAAAATAAAACATTAACAAGGTTTATTCATTTCATTTTTTTCACTTTTGGCGGGCCGGATTAAAACGTTTAACGGGCCGCTTGTGGCCCCCGGGCCGCAGTTTGCCCACGCCTGCTCTAGACATACCAAAACCAAAAAAAAGCACAATTTTTTTTAATTTCTTCAATTGAACTCATTGACATCAGCGAGGCAACCCGACTAACTATTTAGCCTCAGCAGCAGGTTTGCAGAGCTGCCTTTGTGGTCTCATTGAGCCTTGCGTTTCTTTGAGACTGCAAAAAGGCCCACCGGTCTCATCTGGACCCCATCTGCGTGCTGCCTGCACTCCACCTCCGACATGACGACAAATGGCGCAGACTTATTCTTCATCGGCCAGATGTTTCATCACCACCGCTGCTCATTAATAACCTCCACAACCAATCGATCATGTTTCTAATTTGAGGCGCACCCCGGGTCGGAGTTTTAGCAACCAACTGGCTCAGGAGTCCTCGGGTTGTTTACAACAGCGTGGCTTGTTCCGGAAAAAAAAAAAATCTAACAAACGGAGGATGGCCACTATGGGCTCGGGAAGCATCCCCGATGGCAGGTGATTGGCAGCGAGCGCCCCAAAAAGGGACAATTCTAGTTCTCTTCGTTTTCCTCCGCACGCTGATCGACTTGTCAAGAGGGGTTAAAAAAAAAAAAAAAAAGGAATCATGTTCATCTCTGCCAAATGTTGAGGTCGCAAATAAACTTTCATTTAAGGGGAAAAATAAAGTCTTCAGATCCGCTGGTTAGTTTGCTTTCGCCGCTCATCTCGTTATGTTTCCACATGCGACAGCTGGTTCAGCAAGAAGCCCTGAAAACGATACAGGACGCCGCACCGCGGGCCAAGCAACCGAGTGCTTGCATTTTCGCCAATACTCGAACCTGGAAAGTTGCAAACAAAGTGTATTTCAAGAGTGTGTTTACAGTGCCTCCAAGTCGCCCGAAATAACACGAGCCTGTTCACGTTTTACACTCCATATACAGTAATCCTGTAAAGTGTATTATTCCCTACCTTGAGGCTTAAAAAAAAAAAAAAAAAAAAATGTTGTTGCAAGTCCCTGGAAGTTGGCAGCTTGTGGTTCTCATCCCACCTCTGCACGCGGCATGTGGTCGCTGAGCGAGATAAAAAAAAAAAATGCAAGCAGGAGGGCGGGCGGGGATAATAATCCAGAATATTCCGTTGTTTAATTGGTATCATCGATGTCAAGATGATGCGGCGATAATTTTTTTTTTCATAGATCAGGTTCGTTTCATGGAGGTTGTTAAGTTCGTTTGGAAATTCCAAATAGAGCATTCGCAAGTCTCGCTTGTTGTAATCTGTGGCCACGGCAACAGATCGCCACAACCTTTTTTCAAACAAAGCCCAAAGCCCGAGAGCTGCGGGGCATCCCGATGTGTCGTCGTCTTGTGTCGTCGCCCTTTCTTGTCCTTTTGTCGCTTTCAATCCGCCATCCATCTTCAGCAAGGGCGGCGTGCTTGCTCACAGCCTTTAGTCGACTCCACCCGGTCACTGTTGACCCCCCCGCCGCCGGGTCGGGTGGGTTGACGCACGTCGGGCTTGTGGCGGTTCGCTTTTCAAAGCCATCAAGATGCACTTAATGTCATCCTCGCCTCGTTTTATCTGCCTCTGTTTTATCGCATACTTACCTATACGATCAATGACACGAAAGCCAAGATAAGATTCGATTGCGATACGCGATACGGACCGGCGCTGTTTGGTTTGGCTCGATTCCCTCATCATGACTCGGAGTTTATTTGTTTTGTCGCAAAAAGGCAATAAAAAAACACTCCACACGCCAGGTGCGCCATCCAAAACGAAACGCCGTCGCAACAGATGCAAACATGTCAGGGGATATACCTCGTAAAATCTCTGTTAACTGCCGTCACGGCACAGGACATAAACGGCGACTTTTACATGTTCCCGCTGAACCGTCGAGAGGTGGAATTGATTACCGCGTGGCAGCTTTGCCGTTGGAAATGTAATTAGGAGCTGCCGTCGTTTGTTACTATTTGGCTGAATTGTTGGTGATTTTCTACGCCTGTCCTGTGCCTGTCCTGTGCCCTACACACGCTCATGTCGTCGGTGTTGCTATGAAAGAAAGTCCCGATAACAAACCCTATCACGTGCCGTCCAACGGTTTCGGACCACATCAGTCTCGAGATTTCTAAATAAAAGATGTGTGACACGCGGACACAAAAGCGATCCTGTGCGGCAGATGCTGACAAAGCCGCACGGACAGCCTGCAAGTTTTATGATGCGGCAAAACAAGCCAATGTATATAATCAAGACATCCGTTTGCCACGCACATTCCGGTAATATATCATGTGAGCTTTAAAAGTCGACAGAACTCGAGCGTTTCTTTATCCGCGCAAGGAATGCCACTTGTTAACAACTCACATGACATTCGTGCGTGACATATCAGCACAGGATGGCACAAAATTCCCCTGGTGAAAAAAGAAGTGATTCTTTTAATGGGGGCGAAAAGTAAAAAAAAATGTAGTTTAGCAGCAGGAAAGGAGTGAAATATGGCTCTATGAAACATTCTCCATTTCAAATTAGCTCAGCTCGACAGTGTTGATTAATTAAGTACACGGCGGCGGTGAAAAGCAGGCCCGGTAATGCGTCACTTCGGCGGGAATGATGGGCCGACTAATTGGCTTCTAAGTGTCAAGAGGAATGAATCGGAACACGAGGCGAAATTTGGTAGAGTGACGCAGGAATGGTTTATTTATCCAGCTGATTTGTTTGGCAAGCGACGTCCATATTCAGGCACTGACGGAGGACTTTTAAGCCGTTTCCAGTTGATGGATGGCATTTTGGTGAAATCAAACCTGTCATTTATTCATCTCTGCCCTCGTGGGTTGTAAAAATGCTGATGCTCGCTTTTCCTAAAGGAGCTTGTTTTCTGGCTCATTTTTCTTGACAATTTCATCGCAGGCGGAATGCGTTCCAATTCTTGTCTGCGCCAGCCAATTGATGCCTCACGTGACATTTACGAGGGAGTATATCAATCGGACGAATGAATTGAATTATGTCTACTTGTCAGATAACGACCAATTATAGCTCCACTTTTGAGTTGCGATTGGTCGTCCCCTGAGCCTTGAGCAACTGTGATGTCATTTTTAGGCGACAGAAAGTGACAAAATGGCCGCCTCAGAGCCAGCTCAAGCGGTTTAAAAAAAAAAAGGGCAACATTTTCAATTGGTCACTAGTTGGTCCACTGGCAATGATTTTTCATTTGATTGATGCGGGAAATAAATAGTCCCTCGTATAAAAAAAAAAAATGGCCGATCAAGACGTTCTACTTGTTTCTACTTAGCTGCATTAGCTTCTCACACATCCTATAAAGGCTGCCAGGCTCAATTGGAAATCTGCTTCATGAACCAGTTGTAGTATTTTTGGACTCCTGTAGATGTCGCTCTCGGTTCAACAATGGGCTGAAAGCACACTGACTTTCCGTTTTTTTTTAAACGCTTTATTTAAACCAACAGTGCCATCTAGAGGAGTCAAAAATATAACAACTGGTTCATGAAGCATATTTGAAGCTTCATTTTCCCATTGGTGGTCCCCACCACCGACCGAGCCACAAAATGTAAAACTTGCAGTACTTCCAGTTTATTTATTAGTTGAGGCTGAAAAAAAAAAGATTTTGAAAAGTGACCGGCTTCTCTCCGTTACACGCCTCGTATTCCGCGAATAGTAAACCCGCAAGCTAGCAACAATAGTACAACCATGCCCGAAGCTCGCTCTACGCAATATAAGTGGCGAGCAACCACGCCAACTCCCGTTGCTAGGGGCAGTCCGTAAAAGTTGTCTTTTCCAACTTGCTGATATAGGCTGTTTGGTGCCAGCTTGTGTGGGGAAAAACGAAATGATATCAGTTGCTTGCAAGATTGCCGCAAAGCCAAAAGTGCCACCAAATGAGCAGTTAGAGCTCGCCAGAGCACTTTGGAAAGCTGTCATCGACACCTTTATCATGATTTAGCATTTTTTGGGGGTGTCATTTTAGTGTTCAGGGAGACTTTAAAACAAATAGTTGCTTCATTGGGAAAGCCTCGGGATTTCTCTTTGGCGAGTCTGTGGGTTTCCCAAAGGGAAGGTTATCAACTGTTAAAACACTCAGACGAGAACTCGTTCAACAGAATGATGATTTTTTTTTTTTTTTTTTTTTTAATCCCTGCATTTAATCAAGCAAGCGCACTAAGGACACATGTTTGCGTGTGCGTGCAACATGAAAGAATATGGAAGCCCACATGTGAGGGTGTTTTAAGTCGCGTGTTATGTCGCGCAGACGGGGGAATTTTGAGTGTGACTTGTGGTTGGGAGGCAAAACCGAAAAGCACTTCAAGTTATCACCCCAAACCCCTAATTATCAATACTGTAAACTGACTTTATTTTTCTTCTGACAAATATTAAAGGGGAAGTCAACCCAAATATTTTCTTTGCAAGATTATGTTCTCTGAAGGCATTGTAGCCGAAACATGGCATTCTGATTCATTTTGCGGAATATGATTTTTTTTAGCCAACCCAAGGGCGGCCATTTTGTCACATCTGTCGACTGCGAATGACATCACAGTTGCTCGGGGCTAAGCTAACAACATCATGGCTTAGCTTCAGAAAACAGGAGCGCCGTGATTGGTCGTTACCTGAGCTCGGAGATTTCAGTGGACAGAAGTGACAAAATGGCCGCCCCCTTGAGAGGGACAAAAACAGATTTTGCTGGTTAACTCATATTCCGCAAACATAAAATTAATCAGAATGCCATGTTTAGACTACTGACGGCGCATGGAACATTTTATTGCAAATAATTTTTGGGGGGGGGTTGACGTCCCCTTTACTTTGGATGTGAGTTTTAACTCTCTAATGAAATTCGGTATTAAGTGAAACTAATGGCACGCAGCACTTCCTTATTATTATTACTTTAATTAATCACCCTGAAAATAGCAGACTGGGTAAAGCTGCTTTATTCTTATTAGCATATCGCAGGGATGAGGAGGAGGGGTTGGCGGCGGGAGGGGGGGAGGGGGGCGACGTTCCACCTCATGAATCATCATCACTGCACGCTGGCCGTCTGGCCGAGTGGGCCTCGGCACACTGCACTGAAAGGCTGGAATTGTGAACTTTGACCTCGTCTTAAAGGCGCTTGAGAGGCATGCGAATTCCCCCGCCCTAACTGCGAACCCATAGCCGCGTTTCGTGCGTGTTGTCCATTTGTGGGTGTTTGCATTTCATCTCATTGAAAAGTTAGCTGTCAATGGCTTATGACTTCATGGCGCCACGCCGCGGGCAGCGTAGGTGGCGACACACTGCGGTCAGTATGTCATGCAGCCGGGCCAGTGGGTCATGTGGGCATGGGCCCGCAAAGCACACAAAGATGTGCTTTATGGCTAATAAACGCTGATCGTCCCCCGCCCCACCCCCCCACAGGACTTTTCAGTCCATTGAATGTTAAGTATTGTAAGTTGCTCCATCTGATTGCCTGTTTTGTCTCCAGATTGAGAATGTGGACGCCTGCCTCAGTTTTCTGGACGCCAGAGGAGTGAATGTACAAGGGCTCTCGGCAGAAGGTAAGAAAAAAGATGTTAAGCCCGCTTAAAATTCTGTGAAAGTCGCGTTTCTTTGAATCGTGCTGTTTGTTTGTCATTCATCGCCAGGGTGTCAAACATTTTTTTGTTTCACAAATTCAAATACCTCTGAGATGTCTTAAAAGATCTGGCATTCTTCTGTTTTCTGAAAAAGACCTTTCACAAAAAAAAAAAAAAAAAAATTGTTTGTTGCCTCTAGATGGCGTTTTACAATCGTGCTTAACTATATTGATCATTTTTTATGACAAATGCACCATGTTTTTGCGGTTCAATACAATAAAATTGCATTGTATATGACGCAGTTTTGGTTGCTTAATGATGAATTTTTCTATATTTAGCGACGTTGCCGAGCAACTACAAAAAAAAAAATTAATAAATAAATCCAAGCCTTCAAATCGTATCTTTTCGTGGCTATCGCTTCCTTACTCAAGCGTGTACTGTGCTCCCCGTTGTCGTTGATCATCCCGTTGACCTCGTCGGCAGAGCTTGACACACTGACCGACACTTCTAAATCCAGTTCCGCCCACCACGAGCGGTCGCAAACTAAAAACAGCTACGAGACTCACAGCAGGGCTGGAATTTCAGAGTCTGTAAATAAATGGGCTATTGGGTTACTAACAGCCGTTGCCTTCGGTTATTTCTTGACTGTCTTTTATAAATATTATTATAAGTGTTTCTCCAACTGAAAGTTTGAATAGAATTTTTTTTTTTAATAATTTCCTATAATTTTTATAAACAATTTCACGTGTCATTAACATGCACAAAGAAGTTTTGATAATGTTCTCGAAAAGCAATAACTTTTCAAGTGGCAATCGATTAAATCGGCACTCCTTGACTCAAACGGCAAGTTCAAAACGTTCCTTTGCACATTTTCCTGCCGTAGATCAAGGCGGACGGTCTTTTCATTTTAAGGTCCCCGAACAGCCCCCGTATATAACCTGCCCACCCAGAAAAGCAGACTCTTAAGTGGGCACGTTTTTTTTATTTGTTTTATTTTATTTATTTTTTTGAATCGACACTTTTCTTTGGATAATACAGCATTGCTTGTCTCGGATAGTGACGGTGACAAAAGGAAAGACGGGAGATTCTGGCTTGGCATGTTTTGGGGCGTGGCCTTGATGAAGTTGCTAAAATTAAAAAAAAAAAAAAATTAATAAATAATAATCTCACCCCGCTGCCCCCTCCTCTTTTCCGAGTCTTTTGTAACCCCGCCCCCCCCCGGAACAACCTCGCCAAATCGCAAGAACGACTGAATGGAAGCCCGTCAAACCACTTCAAAGCCGCTCGGAACCAAAGGCGCATTTTCATTGAACGCGGGCCAAGCAGAAACACTTAATTTTCTTCAGCGCGCCAGAGTCGCGACAGCTAAACAGCCCCCCCCCCCAAACTCCCGCTTAATGAAAACACCGTGTGTGACTGAAAGTCTCTTGTCAATGCCTCATAACAGAACGTCGCGACGTTAAGCAGTGTGGTTGTGCGGACGCGTTGCTGAAACAAAATGGCGGGCACAAAATACAGGAAATAAATGGACAAATCAGATTATTTACTCGGTTCGAGGCTTAAAATTAAAAGACAGCTCGAAAAAAAATTAATTAAATGCCAAAATATTTGATATGAGGTGAGCCGTTCAAACGCAATTGAACGGTTGTTTCGTATTTTGTCCGAAGTTCGCTAGTTCGACAAAGCCGCGTCATTTTGTCTGCCAAAATTAATGAATTGACGCCCGTTGATGTGAGGAAATGGAAAACCCCCAAGAGATTAATCTTCACCATCTTCAAAAAAAAAAAAAAAAAAAAAATTAGGTTACTTATATGATCTTGGAATTTTTTTTTTTTTTTTTAAAATAGGTGGTGGCAAGATCTTGGAAAAATTAACTCATTCACTGCCATTGACGGATAAAGACGTCAAAAATCTTTTTTTTTTTTTTTCGACTGGAAGTGAATGAGTTAAAAAAAAAAAAAATAAATAAATAAATGGTATCGGCTTCTGCTCTCCCTGTGCTGAGTCTCGCTGAAGGTTTTGATACGAGAGCTCCATTTCACAAATGGCTGCGTTAGTCACAGTGATGAAGTCTTCCTTCGCCGGAGCTCATCCAAATTCTATTCCAGCCCGCTGTGGGAGATACATTACTTAGATTTTTCTCAGCGATTAAATCCCGGCACTCTATTTGGGGGGTGGACTTGCCGGCGTAAATGCAAATATTTTTCATTTTTGCTTCCTTATGCATGCTAAGGGTTTTTTTTTTTTTTTTTTTTTAATTGTTTCACGAGCAGTTCCTCTTCATGTAAATAAAGTCAATTCTGTGAATATTTCTCAGCGTATGTTACATAAGGCTGATATATCACGACGATGTTCCTGCTTTTCAAGTAAGCAGCGCAAAATTGCAAGTACCATCCTCCCTTAAACTGCTGAGCTGCTTCCACTCACAGAAGCCATTTTATTTCATGCTTTGGAACGGCAGTACAAAATGTTTCAAGGGTCTGTCCCGCATAATGCGGCTCCAACATTCCCACCACGTCAACTTAGGGCATTTGCATTTTGTGTGTTTTTTTCTTCTTTTTTTTATCCGGGCGGCTGTGCAGAGATCAGGAATGGCAACCTGAAAAGCATCCTGGGCCTCTTCTTCATCCTGTCCCGCTACAAACAGCAGCAGCAGCAACAGCAGCAGTACTACCAGTCGCTGGTGGAGCTCAGCCAGCAGAGCGGCAGCAGCACGGCAACATCTGCCAGCAAGTCGCAAGAGATGCAGTCCAGGTACACTTCCAACAGCGGGAGCCGAGATCGGTGAACTCGTTGCACTTCTTTCCATCCTCCAGTTGGCGTCGTTTTAAATGTTTCCTGGTGCGTCACCGTGGAAGTAATAGTGGTTTGGTGTGATTGAACAAATCAGCTTGATCGGCCCAAACGGTTTTAGACTCGCGGTGAGTTGTTTTCCGACCGACGATATTTGAAATAAATAGTTGTGAGCAAACGGCATATTTGCAAGTTTTAAGCAAACAGATGTTGAACATCTGGAGAAAAGGGGTTCTAAAAGTTGTATTCTTAGATCCGCCTGCTCATTGTCAAATTAAATTCTTTTCTATACGTCGACCAGAAAATGGCATTTTTCTGCCGATGCTTCCCAGACTTTGCGTCGAATGCACCACAGGGTTCGTCATCGAGCCCCCTGTGAGTTTTTTTGCAAAACGAACGGATTGGCATAACACAAAGCCAGGCAGCCACGGTATGTAAATAGCCCGCTTTCCGAGATGCATTTAAAGCCCGACATGCCTCGCGTGAGCGACATTCCCATGCGTTAGATCCCGTTACCTCGTCGCGGCTCTGCTTGGCCGTGAAATGAACCAATGAGAGCGGCATTCGAAACACGAGAGCTTTGGGCTGCAGCGTTTGGGGTTGTTTGTGTGTGCCGGGGCGGAGGCTCGTAAGGGGACGCAGCTGCCTGACATTCCCGAACTCCTGCTCCCACCCTTACAACAGGTGGAGAATGCTCATGTGCGAAGAATTAAAGCACGGCCTACACTTTGATGAATTCTAAACTTTCTGGTGAATTAGATCAGAGGCGGATGAGGCACCAGTTGATTTGGAATGAATTAAATACAATAAAACAATCAAATGTAATGATGGGAAAATGAAGCTTCATGAAGCTTCATTTGTCCATCACTACTTGGGACTTCCATTTTCCTTCCTACTTCGTTTTAATGATGACTGCGCTATCTGAAGCCAAGCGCAGCAACTACAGTACTTAACTCATTTAATCCCAGAAATTTTCACGAGAGGAAACCCCCTCAATTCCAGCGTTTTTCTGGATTTTGACGCATTTTGCGAGGCCAACGGAATATTGTGTTCTAATGCTATAAAAACACGGCGCTATGACGCTAAAAAAAATAAATAGATAAATAAAATTTTTTTAAAAATGGTCTAAGACGTATAAATACGTCTTTGGGAGGCAGGGACTGTATGCCTCATGGACTGAATGATTTAATAGAACGTAGTTTAAGTCTGGCTTTTTTTGTTTGAGTTTTAATGCCAAAGGCTCCTTTTCACATCCAATTCTAGTCGGTGAAACATAATTACCGCTAATCGCTAGATAGCTCTCTGATTAATTCCCTTTTAACGGTGACGAATCCCTGCGAGCGTCAGCGAGCCGTGAACGTTTAGCGCGTGCTAAAGATATACGAGGGACGAGAGATGTGAACGGGTTTTCAATGATCAAATGATGTCTCGCACAATTCGAGACGCGTAACACACTTGCTCTCAGCCGTTCGGTATGCCGCACGTCTACAGTCGGGCTTTCTATAGACGGCACCTGCTGGCCCTTCGCTGGTGTCTCTAGGGCGAGGGATGGGGATGCGCGTGTCCAAACGGGGAACTCCCCATTCGGACAAAGCACGACAGTCCGGAGCCACAAGAGGTTTTCTGCGCGCCGGCTTTACAAGGCAATATGTCCCGGGGTGGACAATTTGTGCGGTTGCTTGAGTCCGAGTCGGTAAAAGCGTGAAGAATTCAATCGATCCAACGGCGTAATGAGGATATAATTGGTGGAGTCATGCACGGGTAAAAGATCTTGATCCAATTCTTTGTTTTGTCATAGACCGATTATCATTTTTCAAAGAATACTCTGCTTTAATCAATTTATCAATTTGGCTTGTTTCATCTTGATTTGTGCCAGTTGCCTGGTTCATGTGCAGGTGATATAAAAAAAAAAGTCTTTGAATTTCATTTCAACTCATTTACTGCCATTGACGGCTAAAGACGTCAAAGATCTTTTTTTTTTTTTTACTTGACTGGTCGTGAATGAGTTAACTCTTTCGCTCCCATTGACGCTTATAGACGTCAAATAATCCATGTCATCTGTGAGCTTTGAATGAGAATCGGTCTTGACTATGTTACATCAAATAATCGGCGTTCTTATCCTGCCTGCATGACTAGACTCTGTACTGAACAGAATAGAAATGAACTGAACTAAAAGATGCTCAAAATAGAATTTTTTTTGCAAATTGGCGTAATTGTTATTTCCATCATTCCTTCCATGCAGCAAGCAGGGAGCGACAGTTACCCCGAAAACTGAATAAATCTAAGCGTACAAAATGTCCGATATCGTAAAATGTCCAGAGCCGGAAGAAAAGAGGAAGCAGCCTCACCGTCAGTGCATTAAGATGTCCTCCTGCTCTGGCAACTCAAAACAACTCCTTCTCTGTTTTGTGTTTCGTGGGCTGTTGGTTTGGCACTGACGGACATAAGTGAATTAAATGCACCGGCCGCTTGAATGACAAACTGCAGTCCTCGTGTCATCTTGCATCATATAAGTGAGTGTCTTTGCACGGAAACGAGGTGGTCACGGAAAATCATCCTTTTTGCTCTTGACCAGTGAGAATCATTATATCGTCCTTTGTGTGTGACACGTTCCACGGGAAGGATCTTTGGAGACCGCCGTGCAAAATTTCAATTCAATGCATAACTAATGCGCCTTTCCTCATTATCATACACAAGTATATTCACGCATACTCGAGGTAGAACGAACAATTAACCTCGGCTTTCAATGACCTTGTTATAAAGTGCACGGCCAGTCTACACCTTTCCTATATTGACCTTGAGGAGTTTAAGGATGCGGCGTGTTTTTTTTTGGGGGGGGGGGGGGGGGTGAAAATGAGCTTTAGAGATGACCGCGGAAGGTTTCGGGATGAACAGGGTGGATTCTTATGAGGCGCTCTGCATAATTCAGAAGATGACACGCAGCATCGCCATTAATCGGCATTAGATTAGCAGCACAACCTCGGTCATCGGAAGCAGTGGATCGCCTCATTTATAACAAAACGACTTGATTTGTGGAAGCGATAATTCAAAGAACACTCGCAATAAGGATCACTTTTTGCAGAGACGGCAGTTTTTGCCGTTGGATCAAACACACCGACCTATATTTAGGATCTTTCAAAAAAAAAAATGATGAGAGAGCTGGGAAGTTAACATGAGGTCAAATAGACAAATGGAAGATTGGCTCCGGGGCAGCGCTTCCAGAACGCTGCTGCTGATGAAATGATTTTGTGTCCTACATCGTGATTCAAAACGGCTAACAATAAGAGCCACTTGGGTTTTTAAATTGCATCTTTATCCCTTTATCTCATGACACAATCCACACAAAGTTGAATCATGAACAGTTTAAAGAGATTGTTGACGGATAAAAACAAAAGTCGCACACAGGTTAATGCGATCCATTTGTGACGGAGTTATTCTTATTTTGTCTTAACGGACTATTTTATTGCCTTTTTTCGGCATCCATGTGTATTAAATTCCTATCCAGCTGTTTTGAAAATGTTGTATAAATAAAGTTTAGTTAGTTTTTTTTGGGGTTTTTTTGCAATTTAGTTCAGCTCAGCTTTGTTGTCTGTGTAGCCAGTGCACAGAAAAGAATGATGTTTTGTAACTTGTCACTCTTTTTAAAGCGTTATCCCTGAGCCACCATTTTGTGTGAAAGGTATTTTGCTGGTCTCTATTTTATCCGGTCGCCACAAAAGTGCCCTCAACTATTGAATGTGTCAAAGGGCAGAAAATTGGCCCCAAACTGTCTCTGATAGAATTGATAAAAAAAAAAAAAAATTAAAAAAAAAGCGCTTAAATGGTTTGCGAGTCATCCAGTAAACACAGGACATTACGCACGTTGCATTTCCTCAAAGACGTAAACAAGAGTCTCAACCACCTGGCTGTCACATTGTGCACGTAGGACGATGAAAGCGGTGTTTCTGTTCATAAAGCACCCTGCGTTAACTTTACGGTTTCCTGTCAAACGTGAACGGCGGCCAGCGCTGGTTCCCATCGATGTGAATGAGTCAGCGTGAGCGCCGAGGTTGTAAAGTGACGTCACAACAGCCGCGGCAATTTCCGCCGCCTCTGCTATTTTTGGGGCGATTTTTTTTTTTTTTTCCCCCAAAAAAAGCTGCCACCGCAAAATTGATTGTAAACATTCCCGAGATGTTTGTGGTCAATGTATTGGATTGGTCACGCGACGTGTGCCTTGTCATGCTACATGATACGCTTCCTCTTCCTCCACGTTTATCTGTTTTCCTTTTTTTTTTGCCTGAGCCTGAACGCCGCCTCTCTGTCACGAAATTGCATTGACTTGGATTGAGAATTCCTCGTTAAACTCAGTTAACACTTTTTTTTTTTTTTTTTCAGTCTCACAGCACGATATGCAAGTCCTCCGGGCCATACTGGAATAGGGTCGCCACAGAAGAAAAACACAAGGTATTTATGACAAAGATTCAGTTTAGAGAGTACAGATTTTTTTATTTTTTTATTCTCAGGTTGGGTTCACACGTACCGATTTTTCGCGTCTGAAATTTAAAATGTGAGACGCATTACAATTGATCATTCAGGATAATCTTTTGGATCTGATAATCGGAAGAATGGACAGATGTTCAAAATTCCACTTGATTATCGATATGAATGACTGTTCAAGAGTTTGTCAGTCGTAATCGAGATCTGTTTCAGGTACTTTTTGAATAAATGTGGCAAGTTTCAGACTATCCCAAATCACATTTTCAGCATTCAAGTCACTCTAGAGCAGGGCAGGGCAAACTTTTTGATTGGCGGGCCACAATGGGTTCTAAAATTTGACAGAGGGGCCGGACCAGGATGGAGTGTTTTGGTCACCTCACCTCATCGGAGAAAAAAAAACAAGTTTAATTTTGAATGAAAGTGAACAAAAGCATTACAACTATATGTCTTTGAAAAACCGCAGTATTTAGAAAATAAAATATTAACAAGGTTTATTCATTTAATTTTATTCAAGTTCGGCGGGCCGGATTCAAACGTTTGACAGGTTGCATGTGGCCCCCGTGCCGTAGTTTGCCCACACCCGCTCTGGAGTTTTGACTGGTTTCTTTTATAGAATTTCCAGACTTTTACTTAGATTTATTTATCCTTCTGACTGGATCCGATTGCGTTACAGTTCGGGGGGATCATATCGACGTACCATGTTTCAGAACGATAAGGCGCGCCGGGATATAAGATGCATCACCGCGAACCGTCAAATTTTATTCAGCTGCAATTTTACAACAATACATAAGGCGCGTGATTATAAGGCGCGCTTGTTAAATTTTGAGAAGATTAACAGATTTAGATTTAGATTAGATTTAGATTTAGTCAAAAAATGGTTATGTTCTGGTTTTCGTTGTGGATTAAAGTCACTTGTGTTTTTTGAAGTCCTGGGCATTCCCTCAAAACAAAGCCGCTGTCCAGAATTCGCACCGTGTTTCTCTCCCAAGCCACATCTAGCTGATGTATTCATCAAACATAAATTTTGGAAGATGAAAGAAGCTCATGATAAAAGGAACTACCTCCCATTTCCATCGAAATTGCCTCAATCTGTCGTTTTCCCTTTCTCTGATTTTCCCTCCTTTTGTTTTGTCCCCTCTCGTTGATTATCTCTCCGTATTTTCTTCTTTTGGTTGATTGAGAGCTGCACGCTACTGTTATGACCGTTGAAGTGTTGGCTTTGGGGTTGCTTTGTTTTCCCCCCGTGATGATTCCCCCGTCTGGATCCGATTTGAGGAGGAATCTGTCTGGAGCACCTGCAGTTTTTCAGCTCAGCATGATTCCCTCAGACACACTGAATATTTCCAAAGATATGAATTGAATACACCGGAGTATTTATATTCATCGACATTGATTCTTAAATCAATACGAAAGAAAAGATTCTGTTTCTTCTAAAGTCTTTTTTTTTTTCACCAGGTTACCGGGACCCTCCAGGGTACCCGCTGCAGGCAGCGGGGCCACCAGGAGTCCGGGTTCGTCCAATCTCAACCGGCGCAGCCAAAGCTTCAACAGCATCGACAAGAGCAAGCCGTTGCAGTACGCCAGCGGCAACGACCGAGGTGAGGAAGCGATGTTGGTAGAAATAAAAAGGCAGCCACTGGATGGCACCACTGACTCAGTTGAGTTTACGGAGAAGCCAAGTTGCACCCGGCTTTGAATCCTCTCTGCTGAATCATCCTGAGGTTATTATGCTGCGTTGGACATGATAAATTCTATTAAAACATTTTCACAGAGAAAATGGAAGAAGAAACATGATAAAGAAAAACAGCCCTTACAGTTGCTGGCCCCTTTTTTTTTATTTTTTTATTCATGCAACTGCGTGTGGGATTAAAATCACTTCTGACAACATTCCAATGTTTCAATTCTCAAACTCGGTTTTGCTAAGATTAAGCAGTGGATGTTCGCTGCAGGGGGGGGTGATAAAACAATGATTTGCCCTGAAGGAAAGGAAAAATCTATTGGTGGGAAATGCCAGCACTTTCACATCCATTGGGTAAAATAAGCTATAAATGAGAGCAAAAAAAAAAAAAAAAAAAAAAAATGGAGGCTTTGAACACTGGACCATGAATGTGGCTTTTTAATTTACATTGAGTCCTTTCCTTGTTGTCCTCTAAGCGCAAATGTCGAAAAATGACAGAAATGACAATGAATTTTAAAGCTAGAGTATCCATGGAAAGAAGCACGGTGAAAATGTGTCAACTCCATACAAGAGGCCCATAGCCAATATTCAAACCCTGAATCTCAGAACTTTGAGGCAGATGTGCTAACCACTAAGGCCACTATGCTGCCCACACTGGAAAAGTCCCAAATAGTCTCCAATTAAACCTCAAACGTTCTGTGAATCATATCACACAGCCCGTAACGCTAATGCCCCGTGCACGCAACGGTCGTCAGTGACTCGTCACCTCTGCACAGCTGCGCAGCCAACAGCGGGAATCGGGCGTGAATGTCAAATTGTCGCTTTGAGAAAGTTACCGGGATTTTGTTCGACACATGCAACCTCCGCTGGCACGGATTCCGGGAGAGATGAGGAGCCATCCCGCCATCTGTTCCACGCGCGGGGGGTGGGGGGGGGCGCTTCAACTGCTCGGCCAAGAATAGGGGCCGGTTTTTAAATGAAAGTCATGCGTTCGGTTGAGTTCTGGACAACAAAAGATGCGCTATTCGCGTTGGATGGAACAAGGTACTGTCAGACAAAAAGAACGAAATGCATTATGTGACGGAAGAGGGCAAATAAAAACAAGAGTTGACAGTGGGAACAAAAAACTAAAAAAAAACACAACCCAAACAACATGCATGTTTTCATCTCTGGGTCCAACACTGATGAAGTGACATTTCATTGCTTGGTCACGCTGTAAAACAAAAACAAAAGGAAAAAAAAAAAAAGAAGGAAAGTGAAATTCTGTTGCCATGGTAACAGCCAAGTCACTGTGCGGCGGTGAAAAGTGGCGCCACTGTGAAAGAGCCCCCCCCCCAGGTGGGGGACGACAGGAGCGGAGGAAGGGAGGGGGGGGGGGGGGGGGCTTTGCAAAGATGGTGTTAATTGAGCCAATACTTGAACAACCTCGATTTTGCAACGTGCACGCGTCAACTCGAGGGAGACGCGGAATATCCGACGGGCATCCTGGTCATTGCCCGCTATCTGCTAATATAGACGTCCATGCACATGTGAGGCCCCGTTGATCGTTGGATGGCAACAGATGGTCAGATAACGAGCTGGTCGTGGTGTAATAACGGAATTACAACACAAACGGTGCAGCGGCACATCTCCATTTGCAATATACTCACAGGCATATATTCTTTATCCTCCGTGAAGAGCAAGGATTTTTTTTTTTTTTCCTCGGAGGATTATTATTATTAGGAGCAGCACAATGTGCATTGATTCGATCCTCGTCACGTGTAAGCCGGTTAACGTGGCTCGGTGGCGACCGACCCGACCCGACCCGACCCGAGCCGAGCCGAGCCGAGCCGAGCCGAGCCGAACCTTCTCCCCTCTGCCTGAAGGAGCCGTATGATGTGTGGAGAGGAGGCTGACTCATCGCAAAGCATCCAAGCCCGCTCGCTCTGCTAACTGACAAGCAGACAGATATTCGGTTAAACGGTGACGCTTCCCCCTCACACACAGTTCAACTTACCGGCAATTGCGTTTTGTTGAGGCATTTTTTTTTTTTACGTTGCACGTACATACGGAGTAATTTAAAAAAAAAAAAAAGAAAAATTAAATGGCCCGAATCAAGGCCTCCACTGATACAAATGACAAATTTAATTACATTTTAACTGCGCATAACCTTTTCAACGCAGATAATAATCAGAACGCAACCTTTGCATCAGAGCTTCAAGTAATTGCTCGCCAAAAGTCAGTTCGTTTTGGAGGCAGATCCTATGAATGATTGTCAGACTCCGTATGATGATTAAGACAAGCTGAGAGAGAATCTTTTTTTTCCGTTGTCATGGTTACGTGGTTGCATCTCTCTCACAAGCGATGTTATTCCCCCCCCTATGGCAGCAAGGGATGGAACACTTGATCCTTTAAGGCGTCGGTGCAATGAAGAAAAAAAAAAAAAAAAAGTCTCCATCCAAAGTTTAGGAAGTATTCCTCTAGCAGGTAACGAACACTTTTTTTTTTTTTTTTTTTGGGTAATGAACATTTCCAAAGTTGCATGGATGTGTGCGAAACCCCACAGGAGGAGAGCTTCATGTAACACTGACTTGTGAAAATGTGCCATCTGAAAAAAATTCAAGAAGACGGTAAAAGTTTGCAAAGAAGTTGACTCGTTCAAACTTCTGCTTTTCCGACGTGGATTGGAATGTTTGGGAGATGTACTTTTTCCACCAACGGATTATATGAGCCAGGGCGGTACGAGAGTTGCCGTCATTTAACGACACTTACCTACTTCTTTGTTTGTTTTTTCTTTCAGAGGCGATGAGAAGCGTCCCAGTAGCCGGCGGCATGAACGGAAGCGGAATCGGTGGGACGGTTCCCACCAGCTTAAGCGGGCAGCAGCTGGCCTCTGCCATTCCCTCCGCTGCCGCCAGCAAGTCCTGGCGGAGCAAGTCCATGAACCTCAAGCACAGCGCCACTTCCTCCATGTTGGCCAGCCCCACAAACTCGCCGTCGCCGCAGATCCAAGACGGCATCCATCCCCATGGCAACGACGGCCCCAAAGTCGGCGGTGCGCCCCATCGATCCATGCTGGAGAAATTCCGGATGATTAACCCACGATCGGCGTCGCGGGTCTCGCCGTCCATGGCTGAGATGGCTCTTCAGGAAGAGGATGACCTGTCAGAGTACGGCGAAGATGCGCTCACGCCGACGGGCTCGGCATGCAGCGGCGGCGGCAGCAAACAGATCCCCTCCAAGACCGCCGCCAGCAAGACCCCGTCTTCCTCTTCGTATTCCAAGACCTCCGCAAACGCCGCTGCAAGGTCCACGTCCAAAGAGAAGGAGGACAAAAGCAAATCCGCCGGCAAGCAAGCCTGCGTTCCGCCCAAAGAGGAGCGCGACTCCTTTGCCGACTCGGCGAAGAAGACGTCGAAAATCGCCAGCCTTGTCCCCAAGGGGGCAAAGCAAGCGAAAAAAGACGCCGGCGGCTCCTCCAGCGGAATCCCCAAACCGGGACTTAAAACCCCCTCCACAAGCGTTGCAAAGCCCCAGGGTCAGTCCCAAAGCCAGACGGGACTAAACAGCAGCGCCAACCTGCGGGGGGGCGAGGCAGAGCGAACCAAGCTGGTCAAAGGCGGACAAGGCGGGAGTTTCTACACGCAGAGATCCACCGCGGGTTCCGAGGGCAAACGAAGCAGCATGACCTCCTCCACCAGCACGTCGGCCTTGTCCGCATCCAGCGGGGGAGTCCTGGCGGGGGGCGGGGGGGCACTTGGAGGGAATGGAGTGGTTCAACTGCCACAGCAGCAACAGCACAACCATCCCAACACGGCGACTGTGGCACCTTTCATGTACAGGTAAAGACGATTTGTGTGGTTAAATTCTTGGAAAATCCACAAAAAGTCCAACTAACGGCGAATTTGTACTTGGTTACTTCCCACATCTTTTCCATCCTCCGCAGTGTTTTTGATGCATGTCGAGACGCGTGGTGAAATCCCGTCAGACGTGCAGAAAGTGTGTAAATCAGCCCCAGCCGGGATAATTTTTTTTTTTTGCGACGACAGGAAGGTGGGGGGAAGAAAAAAAAAAAAACAGCGGAGAAGCTGCCAAAGTCTCTCGGCTGTCTTTTGTTCTGAGAGAGAAAGCGAATTTGCAATCCCATTAAACACGGCTTAATCCCTCACCCCTTCTCCCACTTGTGTCTACCTCCTCCATCGCGCGCAGTCAGCTCTGCCAAAAGGTGGCCGTGGCGCCTCCTCGGAGCACAACTTAAACCTCCATCGTTTGGGGAAGTTCCAAGCGCTGCCGCTATCGCTCCTGAGCAGATAACGAGCGACTGACTAAATGCTAAATGCTCTTTGGAATGACGTCTCGCATACATCCAGATTGAATTCGCATTATTAAATACTGTACACGCAAACGTACAGAAATTTTTTTTCTAAAATGGACTCTTTTGGGCTGCTCTCTCCAACTCTGCAGATACGACTTGTCGTCCAATTACGCAATAGATTATGCAACGAAGGACCGCCGTGTGACTTGACATTCCGTTTTGAGAACGTCACCTTGAAAATATTCCCCCGTATTCCGTTCTCCGCTTCCGTGCAGCGATAGCCGCGCTCCAACCTGCACTTGCACTCTTGCGTAATATCGCTCGCACAGATTATCAGAGTTCTACCTTGGAGCTTTGTCGGCGCTTTTTTTTTTTTTGCAAGGGAAAAATACAAATAGATATTCAAGGGCTTTGAAGCAAACGGAATTTCACCGCAGATGCTGTTTAAATATGCTGCATGAAGGTAAATAATGTTCGCTGTGCGTCGCAGCCGAATTATGTGCCCGGGTTTGTTTTCGTCTAAAACCTGCGGGTTGCTGTTTGAAAAGAAGCCACAATTTTCAATTCGGAAAGAGATGGAGCAAGACGTTGAGTGCGGATTGAACTCGCAGGGATTATCGTTTCAGGCACAGAAATGGAGCGATGGCACATTTCACCTAATCCTCACCTGTGCTGACTTTTGTGAACTTAATACTGTACTCGTATCAGCCCAGTTTCTTCGGGGCCTCTCTGGCATCCGAGCAACATCCACGCATACCGTCGGCCACTTGTGGCATTAAGTGTAAAAAGCCTCCTCCTGTGTTGCAATTTACCTCCATTTTCCGTCCAAATTGGGCAATTTGCCGGCTTTTTACCGTATTTTGCTCTCTGACACTTTGCAATCCTGAGCGATTGGCGGTCTGTGTGTGCGTTTGATGAATGTCTCACCCGCCCAGAATCAGACCGTCTGCTCTAACTGCAGGCTGGTTGAAATGGACCTCATTTATACCAACAAAATAATTTTGGCCCTTTTATTTCACAATTTTATTTTATTAGCTAATTGCATCATTCAAATTGGAATCCATCTTAAAGGGGTAGTCAACCCTAAAAATGTTCTTTGCAATAAAATGTTCTACGCGCCTTCACTAGTCTAAACACGGCGTTCTGATTAATATTGCGTTTGTGGAACGCTCAGGTGGCGGCCATTTTGTCACTTTGTCGACTGAAAATGACATCACAGTTGCCCAGCGCTCAGGTAGCGACCAATCGGTGTTCACCTGTTTTCTGAAGCTGAGCTATGATTGGTCGTTTGCTAGCAACTGTGATGTCATTTTGAGTCGACGGGAGTGAGAAAATGGCCGCCCCCTGAGAGGGCTGAATATCGGTGCATTTTACTGCTCAACTCATCCTCATTCCATAAACGAAATATTACTCAGAATGTTTCGACTAGTGGGCCGGCATAGAGCATATTCTGTTTAAAAAAAAATATATATAAAATTGGGGGCTTGACTTCCCCTTTAAGATGAAGTAAAAAGTTGTCTTTCATTTGACAACAGTTTCTAAATACGTACAGTATTCCTGCTGCTGCTTTCTGCGTTTTCTAAGACATCATTTTGGGTTCTAAAATGTTGGCTAATATCCCCAAATGCACCGAGGTGGGCAAAACCCCGATTTCCCACGTGGAAAACGCTGCCTCCATTGGCTGACGTGTTTTATCTGCACCTCCGCAGGTGCGACTTGTCCTCACTTTGCGCTTGTGTGCGTCCATTTTGTCGCCGTTATCACCGAGCGCACCGGACCACATCCTTGTTATTGCCGTTGGACTCAGATTGCACGCAAACGCACACCGGCACACGCAGGCCGCCCGCGAGTGTTTCATCCGAGACGTCGCCTCTTCCCTTTTGAGGTGTCCATCTGGTGCGACCGGGGACGCTCTTTCATCGGGTGCCATCGCAGAGGAAGATGCCGTTTGCTGCGAGTCGATTGCGGCGCCATTCTTGTCATCTGACAACCTTAAAAATCAATCAATTCCTCTTCCTGTTCATTTGAGGAATTTGGGCAATACAGACGTGCGACTAAATATTTTTGGGGAGTTGACTTTAATGTGATGGGAGTCGAAGTGTATTCATATTTTCATTCATATTTTGACAGATCAGTATGTTAGCCAATCGAAAGACAGGATGCCAAAAACAGATTATTAGTTAATCTAGATCAGGGGTGGGCAAACTTTTTGATTGGCGGGCCACAATGGGTTCTAAAATTTGACAGAGGGGCCGGACCAGGTGCAGATGAATGGAGTGTTTTGGTCACCTCACCTCATCGGAGAAAAAAAAAATACATTTAATTTGAAATGAAAGTGAACAAAAGCATTAAAACAATATATATGTCTTTGAAAATAAAACATAAACAAGATTTATTCATTTGATTTTTTTTCAAATTTGGCGGGCCGGATTAAAACGTTTAACCGGCTGCATGTGGACCCCGGGCCGTCGTTTGCGCACCACTGCAAAAGACCATCATGAGAACAGGTACAAGTGTGACATTCACACAGCTACGCCCCATAAAAATGTCAGCGTGGCATTCATTTGTCAGGACACCGCCTTTTATCGTCGAAAACTTTTCACTCCATTTTCCTTTCGGGCTTTATTGAAGCAATCGTTCAAATTCTATACTAACAATTTTGCGAGACTTCTTGAGTCATTTTTTTTTTTTTTTTAAACAGGTCGGTCTGATTGATTTTGTGCTCCTACAGGACGTTCTCGGAGAATGATTGCACCATGGTGGCCCCGGCCGACCCCTGCCTCAGCCCCACCAAGGGGGAGTCGGTCTACAGCAAGACAGCCAAACAGTGCCTGGAGGAGATATCGGGTAAGGCTCTCAACACACACACACACACACACACACACACACACACGCGCGCTGGTCTTATCTTGTGTGTGCAGTGTCAATATGCCTCCATGCGTTTACACTCCAAGTGTTGGGCGATCTATTTTAATGATCTGGAGTGGCGAATGCTGTTATTTGGATTTGCTTTCCTGTACCCAGCCTTTGTTGCCCTTGTACTTTTCTATTCTGGTGTGTTTAGCTTCGATTAAACCTGCTAAATTGCGATATTGATTAGCTGTCCTTTTGAGTGTGCACGATTTAAGGCTGTGTCGCCGCATAAAATTCAAGAAATTTAAGAGCGCGACTCGTACAAGGTGCCATGCAATGTGTGTTTGGAAGATGATGGGTGTCTTTTTATGTCTATTTGGGGACCCCCTTCCCTCGTCCTCCCTCCTGCGCGTGTGTTGTGTCGAGAAGGGAAAAGGTCAACACTGACAGTGGGACACAGGGAGCATCTGCGGCTCTTTGTTTACGCCCCCGCGGCTGCCGTCATGTGTGACAACGCGCAAAGCCGTCGGACGACACATGCAGAGCAAACACATCCTCATTTGCGGTCTCGAGAGGATATGAAAGAATGACAGTTTTTTTTTGTTTTTTTGACAATGATGTTGCTTTTGAACAATTCTTGTCACAAAACAGATCATCAGAATGCGCCCACTGCTGTGAGTTTTTCAAATCCAAATCCATGAATTTATGTCGATTAACGTGAAATGACACAAACTGCGTGCAAAAAGAGCTCTGGGTTAAGCTGGTCTTGGTTTTCCCGGACCTTTCCCTCGGGCCGCGGTTTTTCCCAGCCTTTTCATTTGGAGGGTAAAATTAGACTGCGGCGCCGGCCGTTCACTTTTCTTAGGAGCCTGTTCGGAAACACGTGCTCGTCGTTGACGTTTGAGAAATCTCACGGCACACCACCGAACAGGAAATGTCACCAAAATTGTACACACTGGTACCTGGAACCAAAGATGGCCGCCTAAGAATAAGATGTTAAGTGTTGAGTTCCACTTGAGGCAAACTCTCACAAATGTGACTTGTTCAACATGTGCAGCTGGGGGGCGGGGCTAATAAAGCTCGCACTGATTGATGAGTAATATGTTGGTTGCGCGGTTTCATTGTTGATCTGCGATAAGCCGACGGGCTCGCCGTTAAGCGCCCCCAGATAGCATTTAATTAGGTTTGGCAGACAGCGAGGGGCGACGAGCTTACAGGTGCACGATCGAAACAACTCGCTGCCGAGATGGAGGGACGGAGAGCGTGGAAGGATAGGTTGAGGGAGGGAAGATAAGGGGCTGGCGGGAGAAAGTGAGAGAATGCAAGAGGGAAGGGTTAGGAGGAGGAGAGGATGCTAAACTGACGAGAGGGAGGGAGGGAGGGAGGGAGGGAGGGAGGGGGAGAGAGAGAGAGAGAGAGAGAGAGAGAGAGAGAGAGAGAGAGAGAGAGAGAGAGAGAGAGAGAGAGAGAGAGAGAGAGAGAGAGAGAGAGAGAGAGAGAGAGAGAGAGAGAGAGAGAGAGAGAGAGAGAGAGGAGAGAGAGAGAGAGAGAGAGAGAGAGAGAGAGAGAGAGAGAGAGAGAGAGAGAGAGAGAGAGAGAGAGAGAGAGAGAGAGAGAGAGAGGAGAGAGAGAGAGAGAGAGAGAGAGAGAGAGAGAGAGAGAGAGAGAGAGAGAGAGAGAGAGGAGAGAGAGAGAGAGGAGAGAGAGAGAGAGAGAGAGAGAGAGAGAGAGAGAGAGAGAGAGAGAGAGAGAGAGAGAGAGAGAGAGAGAGAGAGAGAGAGAGGAGAGAGAGAGAGAGAGAGATGAGAGAGAGAGAGAGAGAGATGGAGAGAGAGCGAGAGAGTAGCGAGGAGAGGAGCCGAGAGAGAGAGAGAGAGAGAGAGCTCTGTTGGCTGCGGCTTCAGCAGCCGCTCACTCTCCGCTGCGAGGAGGGACGGACCGTCACACGGCATCAGAGCGGGAGATGCAGAGCGAGCGGCGAGGTGGTAATTATGGGCAGGGGAGGAGGAGGGGGGCAAGATACGAGTGAATGAAAAAAGATTTGTTTAATAAGGGAGGAAGATAAAGAGCGTGCGAGGAGGAGGAGGAGGATGTGAGCGAGACGAGATGTAGCGACTGGCTCAATCACAGCCCTGACGGTGGTGGTCGAGGACTGGAGGCGGTAAAGCATGAGGACCAGAGAGCAAATTGTAAGATTTGATGGAGACGATGAGGAGACTTCGGGATGGATCTGGAAGACGATGAGGAGACTTCGGGATGGATCTGGACTCTACCTGTCGACCTGAAGAGGAGTGCTTTCTCTTTCGTACCAGCACCATGGGAACCATGTCGCTACCTTCTCCATCCTTTGATTCGGTCCAATTTGCGGCAACAGTCAAGCCGGGATGAACGTACTTTTACCGTTGAGCCGAAGCAAGCGTAGAGGTAAGCTGGCAAAACAAGGAGGCGTTTTGTGAGAGGCAAGACATGAAGAGGGGTGCCGAGTTCTCGGTGTATCAGGGAGGCAGCCCGGCTCGACGGCCTCCCCAGCCTCTCTCGGACAACCTCAACCTGCGGCTCAAGCAGCGCTCCCTGACCAACTTGACGCTGCACAGCGATGGCGAGCAGCGGGTTTACGCCTCGGAGCTGGACAAGCCTCCGCCCTCGCTTCCCGCCACGTCAGAGCTCCACGGTTGTACCCGGCTTCGTCACAGCGGGGCAGGGGGGGAGCCTTCAGGGCAGCCCCCGGAAGGAGGCGGTCCCAGAAGCGGCGGCCCCCCGAGCTCGATCCCTGTCGCTCTCCCTCACCAAGATGCTCTCGCAGTCGGAGCACTCCCTCATCCCCGTGCCGTGGCGCTGCAACGCTGCGGGCGCTGAGGCCGCAGCGAGCCTCCTACGGCGGCCACCCACGGGGCGATCCTCCTCTCAAGCCCAAACAGCAGGCGGACGCGGACGAGGCAGTAAGCACGGGCGGCGGGAAGCGAGGAGGCAAGGAGAACGAGGGCGGCTATTGGGCAGAGGAGGAGGTTTCGGGGGGTGGGCCTCGCGAGGGGACGGCTCAGCTGGATAAGGATGTGATCCTCGCCATGCTGGGCGACCTGGAGCAGGTGCTGCACACGCAGCCACGCCACGTAAGTCGGCACAGTCCATTCCTCAACCCGTGACGCACAATTACCATGGCAACACGTTAGCAAGCAGAGTGGATGCTTCATGACAAGAAGTTTCTTTAATTTTGGTGAAAAACAAACCCTGACACCGCGTGAATACTTGTGAAAGAAAATCAGTTATTATAGAGCTGGTGTGGGCAAACTATGGCCCGGGGGCCCCACGTGGCCCGTTAAATGTTTTAATCTGGCCCGCCGAACTTGAAAAAAATCAAATGAATAAATCTTGTTTGTTTTATTCTCTAAATTCTGTGGTTTTTTCAAAGCTATAAATATTGTTGTAATTCTTTTGTTCACTTTCAGGTTCAAATAAAATGTATATTTTTTTTTTCTCCGATGAGGTGAGGTTACCAAAACACTCCATCTTTTCACCTTAGTGTTTGTCACAAGGTGCAAAACATTATTTCTAAATGAACGAGGGTGCACCGTCGGGGATCTCAGTTTATGTCCCTTTAAGCCGCCGTATATTTTTGAACGTTAGGATATCGGGTTCCGGGGATTAAGTTGCATGCGTGTCTTCTCTGGCTGAGCCAGGAAAAGCGCTTCAAGGGGCTTGACTTGAGCAAGGCATGGTCGCTTTTCTCCGTTTTTTTTTTTAATTGACTTGCTGAATGTGCGCAATGTTTGCCTGTGGGGTCGAGCTCAGCTTTATTCTACGATGTGCAGGTGCACCTCACACACACACACACACACACACACACACACCAGTCTTTAAAGTCAATGAATGTCGAATGTGGGTTACGGGCTGTGTCTCCATCCCGGATCTTGTATCTTACTTCTTTAGTGGTGTCTTCTAGCAAGAAGAAAAACAATAAAAGGCAAATTTTCCAGTGGACGATTCACGAGCACGGCTGATGCAAATCGTTGTTGAGTTCCTAACAGTCCAGCTTTTCCTTTCTGGGTGCGGTTTGGCTGATATGAGGCAGCACTTTTGACCTCACTTAACGTGCCGTCCTGTTTGCTCCGGCCAGTCAAAATATGACCTCAATTATACCGGCGAGCCTTTCGCTTCTGTGAGGTCAGCGCCAAGGACGGTGCAGCAAAATTGAGGGCGGGTGTCAACGTAGCGAAAGATCATCTTTGGGTTGAAAGCGTGGAAGTGTTTATCTTTCATAATTATGGCTGATTCCCGGATGTCGCCCTGTGTTCATTTTTCTTTTGTTTCATTCTCGGTTGTTTCCCTGTCTCGCTTCATCAATTCGAGACGTTCGGCTTTCCCGCAATCTGATAAGTGCTATGTCGGAGCCACCGAGGCCGCCACTCATTCATCATACTTGGTCAACGGTGCCACTCCAAAACGAGGAGATTGCTGCCAGTGCGTGAGAATACTTTCATACCGGCAGTGTTGTTGGAGTCCTTCGTTTCTGCAACGTGAGGAAAAACACCGGAGAGTTCACAGCCCCCTTTCCCCCCGCAAAGTGTGGAATCCTATTCGGGATGTGATCAATCACAAAGTGCCTTTGCAATTGTTTCCAAGTGCCCTAAGTCGACTCTGGAATGCATTTTTTTTTTATGAATCTATACTTAGGCTGGTGTTTCTTCTCAACGCGGCACATAAACACCTCAATTGTTTTCCTGCAAGTCGCGAGGAACGCGAGTGAAACTTGAAATCGCTTTCTTTGCCCCGGATTCGGTTTGATGTCAGGATGTGGGCTCGGAGACTGTGAACGCAGCTCGGTCCCAGTTTGACATCAGCCGGCCCATTCAACGCTCGTATTTCACATGCTATTTATTCCAGTTCCTTGATGAGGGAGGATTAATCAGAGCAGACAAGAAGATACTTTATAAGCCTGCAGCTTTACGCTCCGAACCGGCCTTCGCTTATGAGCAAGTTGAGTCTGATGTCTGAATAGAGGCGGGGAGGAGCGGCATTTAAAGACACGAGATTATTCCATGACAGTCACTCTTAAGGTTCTGCTAGCTGGCTGATAATAAGCGCCGTTTTCCGACAGGGGTGGAGAGAATGTTTGGACATGTCACGGCACGTCATGCTACGCGTGGCCATCGGAAATAATGTGTCGAGGCTTCATAGTAGGGCAGCACAATATTGGAAAAAAATGACATTGCGATTTTTGGAGAGGCTGCGATGTACATTGCGATATTAAAACTAGAAAAAATTTCACCAGATGACTTTGGGAATACTTTGCTTTGTTTATTATACAGCTCTGGGATGGCCACTTGATAGGAATACGTGCGCCACATTTTCTACCTTTTGTCGAGCGTGGATCTGTTTTTTTTAAACCTCTCTTTCGAGACGGTGTTGTCTTTCACGTTCACTTTCGCCCCGTGAAGAGTTATTGCATTCGTGATTTGTCGATGCTGTTTGGACTTCTTATCATTGGGTGTTATAATAAAGGCGTCTGTCATTGTTTTTTGAGTAGATGGTTTTACATCGGGTCCCACTAAGGAATCTGGTTATAAAGGGGCTCGTCAGAGCGATTCAAATGGTCAGAAAGGTTTGTTGTATTACCTCGTTATGCATTAACAACGGCGGCAGAGGGTTTTTTTGTGTGTTGTATATTCCTTTTTTTATGGCCGAAATAACTCGATATTTCGCCGCTTCTGCTGCCGTTGTCGGTACTAGAGAGGGACGGGTTGCTAGATGTGAACGGGGTCCTTCGGAGGCTGCGCGCTTGCTAATGACGTCACGCTAAACACGTATTTTTCAAATATATTTCGTTGCCTCTGTGTTTGTTTTTACCCCTGGCTGTTCTATTTGCATATTTTGATTCGCTAAATACAAAACAAAATAACTGCATGACCGCCACGTTGGCGAGTCAGCTCCCGCGTCACTTCCGCCGATGGCCCGAGAAGCGTTTGCGTTTCTCCTGTTGACTAATTAGCGTGGGGGTGAGAAAGACGGTCTGTGTAGTCTCTACAATGTAGAGCATATAGTGCTGCTTTTATGAAACAAACTAAAAGTGTCCGTATCAACAAAAAAAAAAGATGGTTCCATCCGGTCTGACTTGCAATGACCATTTATCACTTTGCTCCAAATGCGACACACTGTGACAAGTGATGGAAAACTGTGTGTCAGAATGTCTTTTCTCTTGGGGCGAGTGTGTGTGTCGACTAAATCGAATGTGTCTGCAGGAGAGGACCCGGAGACGAGACGAATGAGGACGGTAAAGAACATTGCTGACCTGCGGCAGAACCTGGAAGAGACCATGTCCAGTCTACGGGGGACACAGATCAGCCACAGGTAGGAAGAGAGTCATACCTGAAAATGACGACCAAGAATAACATTTGGTGTGAGCGGTTTAGCGCCATAGTTTCTCAAACTTGTAGCCTTTCGGTACTTTTAGCCACCTGCTCAAGGTTGTTTGTTGATCGATTTCTACTTTTTCCTGGCACACCGTTCACTGTCCAACTATTAGTCCAGCGTTGCCAAGTTTGCAACCATCCAAGTCTGTGGACCCCTACCTGGCCCATACGGCCAAATCTCAACCCGGTACTGGCGCCGGAATAATGCCTGTGTTTATTTTGAGAGAGCCTTCTGCTACTAATAGTTTCAAAATGGATCCTCGATTGGCGGCGAGACCGGATTGGAATGTGGTTGTTTGAAGTGGTTTTCAATGTCGGATTCAGTTCCACATCTCATACCAGTTCTTTCAATGTATATGCAGACAAACAAGTCATTTACGTAAATCCATCTCCAAAGATTTGGATTGTAGTTATCGATGGGCTGTAGTGTTGAAAGTGCAGCTCTCGGCTTTTGTGAATTCCCACTAAGACGATGCGTGGTGGTGCCAGGGACATGTTTGGCTTCCGAAGCCCGTGCTCATTTTGAAAACGGTCGACACCAAAACTGGAAATACATCCTGCTCATCCCAGAAATCACCACTGTGAACCTCCCCGACTTTGAGGCCAATAGCTGCCCGAATCTTAATTTTTCACGCGTGACCCCACCCTCGTGAACAAAACAAAGTCCACAATAGCGGGATGACATGAAAACACAAGAACCCTGATCTAAACCCCATCAAACACACGAACAAAGTTCGCTTCTCAGCTCCCCGTTTCCTCCCATTTGCTACTTGAGACTGTTCTGACGTTGATGTCCTCGACTCAGTTCAATATCTTCCATATCTCCCTCGCACTGATCCCACAGGAAAGATCCGCCGGAAATTATTAATGATGCTCCCTCTATCACCATCGCCGTCTCCTCCATATTTCCTGCGTTTAATTAGGTCGCTCCCTTCACCTGCAAAACATTCCTTCATTTGCGCGCCACATTGACCGTCCAAGCAGACTCGTTACCGCAGCTCAGACATCATGACGGTCGCGATCGTCTGCGAGGAGACTCCTGAGTCCATTATTTTGGCTGTTTTGGCCCATTTACCAAGGAAGGCGGCGTCGACAGCCATGACAGATGGCTTTCTGTGAATGTGCGCGTGCGAGGGTGTGTTTGTTTTCTATTTCTTATTTCTCCCCTTGGAGGCTTCCCAGTCAGCCGTGATCAATACATTTCCACCACAGATACGGGTTTTGGGCGGTCTTATTGGATCGCGTGGGGGTGAAGCTACATTTACACGGGCTGCCGAAAATGACATCGGCTTTCGGTAAAATTAGAGTCAAGCAAAAATTGAATGGGGAAAAATTGTAAAGCATGTTTTAATAGTGGGGATGTGATAAGTGCTTCAGACGGTGCCTGCCAATTGAGTCCATGACAAAAGCCTGGACAGACCGGGCTAATCTCCCTCCTGGATAAGAAACGGCCGTAATCACCGCAAAGCAATTAATCAGCGTCACGCTCGCACGGACATGACAGTCATGCTCATCACTCCCTGTGGCCGATTTTGGGTGTCGCGCGCTGTACCTGTTATGTCCTCGAGGTTTTTTTAATAGCAAGCTGGATGATTTTAATAGCAACGTAACCTCAAACAAAAGCGTTTTTTTTTGTTTTTTTTTTTTAATTCTCTAAATATGACAAAATCTGTTGTATTAGAGCTCATTACATCGTTCGCCTATAATGCGCTGGCCACCTTCCCGATGCATAATTCATAAACCGACGCAAACATTGGCCACGCTTCATTTCCATTCTGAATGCGTTTTTGAGATGCGCCCCGATCCAAATGCGTATTTTGTGTAGCAGCCGCAATCACATCAACAACATCCAGACATCCTCCGACACTCGCCATCGATCCAAAGCGCGCGATTTAATTTTCGCTTTCCCCCTCGAGAGCGGCGCGGTCGTATCGATTGACAAAACAAGAGTAAAAGTCGCCGTTTGAAAAAATGTCATGATCTTCGAGGGCCTTTCTCTTCATGTTGTCATCGCTTCTCTATTTGCGGGATTCCGCGACGATCAAATGACACTTCGAATGTTTTTTGTTTTTTTAGCCAACAGATTGAAGGAGCAGCTAAATTAGTCGCTCCTGTCGGAAGCCAACGCAATCTTCAAGTTGTCGAATGTGACTTTTTTTTTTTTTTTTTTTTAGACCGGTGACCGGTCTAGCCTGTAAAAAATCTTGTCATATCATTCTTTGGTTGCAGACATTTAAAAAAAAAAAAAAAAAAAAGTACATTGGCACTTATAAAATGTTCCTTCACATTTGCAGGAAAAAAAAAAGCTAAAAGACTTTGAACTCGAGCATACTTCGACAAGCTACAACCTGAGAAGCGCCAGTCTTTTAAGTCGCTATTAATATGCACCGAGGGGGCACCTATAGCTGATTTCCATTTAAAATTCAACATTTACGTATTTTAATGAGCTTGCGTGTGGTCGGTTTGACGTTGAAAGCGTCTCAGCGTCTTTCCTCTCCTTTCCCGCCGTATCCTCAGCATCGACACGCACGCCGTCTCCCTCTATTTGTCAGGCCTTCTATTCCCCCCCCCCTCTCTCCCTCTCCCTCGTTCTGCTGCCTCGAGATAATGACAAGCTGATTTTGCAAGCTGCGTCGTGTACGAAATGTTGAAAAGATTTCTATTCCTTAGCGCGGCAAATTGCATTTTCATTGTGACGCGGTGTCACATTTTTTTTTTGGGGGGGGGCGGTCTAGCCGGACATTGCGTGCGTCGCTGTGTGTGTGCGTGTTGACATCGATAGCTGTTGATAGATGTGTGATGTGAATATGTCTGGCATCATTGCCCTTCTCACGTTGCCACTCGGCGGGTTGGCTCATCAAATGATTATTAGTCCGCTTTTGAATCGGATGACTTGATTTTTAAAATATTCAAGGTTGGATGACAAGTTACTTTATTAATTACTACATTCAACAGATGCCGGCAACCAGCGTTAATTGGAACTCCCCAAAAAAATATTTCACTTAAAAAACCTTGTGGGTCTTTCTCTTTCAGTTTGAATGTGCTGCCATTTTTGTTTAAGATTTATTTTTTAATGTGACGCACTGGTAATTTTTTGTCAGCAGCACAAATTGTGCAACATCCCTTCATTGTTTCTTAGCTGACAAATTCAAAATAGTTACTGTCTTTATCTACGAATGGGATCTCCGCCTATATTTTATTATTTGTGAATTATCAGTTTTATTGATTCCACTTGGTAATCAATGGTAAGGGAGCGTTCATTTTTTTCTTTTTTTTTTTTTTTTTTGCTGCTATAGAATAATTGCAAAGTAAATGTTAAACCTAAAATGTTCCAATTTTTACATGTAAGCATTATTTGTTAAGAAAAACATCTGGTTCCTCAATGTTTCCCATCCGAGTGAGTATGCAATGCCCTTTTTTCCCAGCAGAGAGCTCCAGCGCGGTACCGCCGCACGCTTTCATGTCGTTGTCCAGCAATGAACACACATCACTATCGTCCAACTAATTACATTTGGTTCATTTTGGCTGCAAAGCTGCAACCACGGTTTTCTGCGTCCCTGCTGCCTGCATAATGGAGGATCATTACCATATTGAGTCTGTGACAAAAGCGGATTAATCATGATGGAGGCTTTGTGTAGTTATCGCTGGATGATAGTCCAGTTTTACAGTAATTGCGTCATTGTTTTGTGTTCCGGCCATTCAATTTTTTTTTTTTAAAACTCATTCAATACCATTGACGGCTAAATACGTCAAAATCCTTTTTTTTTTTTTGCTGGGCTGGTCGTGAATGAGTTAAGTGTGGTAGGTGAGTTGGCGGATGCAAGACTGGAGTTACCAATCTTCTTGCTTCAAGTTGTACTGGCCAAGATTCGAAGCTCGGAACTATAAGATCATTGCTTGAAAAGCATCAGAGATTTGATTCTGCGCGACAATGGCAACGTTTTGCCGAGATTCCCCCCGACTGTGACATTTGTCTCATGGGACATTTGGCTTTTTTCCTCATCCTCCACTTTTTTGAGTTAGCGCGCTGGAAAAAGCAGCGCTTTCGGAAGGTCACACGAGCACGCACGTGAGGCGGAGTAAGAGTGAAGCAGCATGCACATTAAAAGGGGGGGGGGGTGGGGGGGGGTCTCACGCTTGCTGACATCTTTTCACCTGTGAGTCGTGACCTTCACACCGGAGTGCACCTGATGTGACAGCTTCATCGTCTTGAAAGAATAATTTCAGTCCTGTCATGTGGGGCATAACGCTGGTTGATATGACCTTAAAATAAAATTTGTTTACCATTCTTTTTGTATCAGCGAGAATTCATTGCCATCCATCGTTGTTTCTTTGTCTTTGCAGCACACTGGAGACCACCTTCGACACAACTGTGACCACAGAAGTCAACGGGCGGAGTCTCCCCGCCCTCGCCGCCCGCTCCTCCCCCATGGCCTGGCGCCTCGGCCAAACGCAAACGCCGCGTCTCCAGGCGGGCGAAGCCCCCTCCATGCCCGGCGGCTACCCCACGCCCAGGGCAAGCGCGGCGGGCGGCGCCACGGCCACCGCCGCCGCCGCCGCCGCCACGGCGGGGCGCTACGGCGGCCACTCTGACCCCTCCAGGTTTGTGTACAGCGCCCCCCTGAGGCGATCGGCAGGAGCGCGGGGGGCGGAGCAGGGTGAGCGGGGAGGAGGAGGAGGAGGAGGAGGAGGGCTGGAAGGAGGGAAGCAGATGGAGGTGGCGGGTTACATGAGTGATGGGGACGTCCTGGGAAAGAACGGACGGATGGATGAAATCACCAGCGGGTAGGCTGAATAGTGCTAATCATATTAGCACATGCTAACTTTCACGCCTGTATGTGTGATTAAATGTTGCTTGTCAATTAAATCCAGGGATAAATCATGTGAATTATGAATTTTTGTATTTAATTCAGATAAACGATGAAAACTCTATATTGTTGCCGTCCATCCTTAGTTTAGAAATGTGCTTTCGTCCTTGAACAAATTAACTCGTAGCTTGGATTTCCAAGACGCGTTAGCATGTTCGTAAAAGTTTGGTGGGCCGGGGAATTGGCATGAAATTGATGCGGTTTGATTGATGGAGTTAAACATCCGTGCGATTTGCGACAAATTGTTTGAGCGCGTCTTGACAGAAAGGTGATTTGCCATTTAATTAACTCAATTAGCCCGTCGGCTAATCATTCCCATGTCTTATCAGCCGTGTCTGATTGCTATCGGCGCTCAAATCCCAACCATGTATGCTAATTGCAAACATACTCAGACATTCACTTTGGGGGGGAAAAAAAAAAATCAGTTGAACTGTAAAGAGTAATTAACAAACATCCATCCCGGCGCTCTGTTCACTCGCTCTTTCTCATTGGCTAAGTTCCACTGCAAAAAAAGAAAGAAAAAAAAAACCCAAGTGCGACTTCTCCTCCCGCAGATATCTAACAGACGGAGGTCTGCATTTGTATGCGCGGAACACGGGCCGAGCAGCCGACGCGGCTTCTTCTTGCGAAATCTCGCACAGAGGAAGCAAAGAGATCCAAGCGGACGTGGACAGGTAAGGACCCGCCAATCGCAGCGGGCTGCTTGTTTTCTCTCATAGTCTATAGTCGGATTTATTATTTGGGGTAAACTGACAGCTCCGGTTGCTTTTCAACTCTTGTGAGTGTGCGCTGAGGAAGAAGAACTCGGAATAGCTTGATTTCCACTCGTCCGGGATGAAGCGGAGTCAAGCTTAAGTTTCGGCAAAGTCGCTTTGCATTTTTTTCTTTGTTTTTTTTTTTTTTTTTGGCGCGCAACTGAAAAGCATTTGCGTGCATAGCTCCGCTTGTTGTGTTCACTTAAAAGTGCCGTTCAAGGACAAATCCAGCAGACTGTGCTTGATGCGGTGACGCGTGAGAAGAGGTGGCGTAAAAAAATCCGTCAATGGGCAACTTTATAAGGGTTGAATATCGAATCACTGTCATATTTGTCTGTTTATTTTGACAGAGATGGCGTGTCAATGGCTGAATTTTTTTTTTTCCATTTTTTTTTATTGTATTTGGAATAGTTGACCATTATTATTATTATCATATATTATTTAACACTGTAGCTTGATTAAATGAAATACCTACTCTCAGTTCAACATAGTTGCTTGGCATTATGATGCCACCAGAGGGCGCTGTTGCAATATATTTTTTTAGAAATTACACAGCGAATAGGTGAGTTTTTCAGCCAATGATGGATAGATTGGCCTCCAAAAAAATAAAAGATTAAGCAAATTTTCAATCAGATGCTTTGAGTTTAAGGATGAAATAAGTCATCCAAATGTAAGTCCACGCTTGCACCGACACAACAACTCGTCACATCAGTCCGTCAGTCCGTCAGTCATCCGGCTCATATCAGCGAGCGGCCATGCGTCAAAACACGCGAGACCTGGCGGCAGGTTGAGACTAGCTGATTAACCCGCCCCCCCCCGTCAGTCCTCATCGGCCCGTCACACTTGACACTCAAGCGAGGAGACAGATGGGCCGAGAATAAATATGAACCCCGCGAAGCGTCTCGCCGGAGTTTTTCCTCGAGACGTAAACGCGGGAAATAGCACTTTTTTTTTTCCCCGCCCCAAAAAGACTTTTGAACGTGATGGAAAAAAAATATTGACGCCCGCTCTTCCTTCAGATGCATTCGAGTCGCGCGGGGGGGGGGGGGGGCTGTTGGGAATTTCATTCCCCAGTCTTCATTCCTCCCTTTGGCCCGTACGCGGCGATGAAAATGAGTGAAAAGCTCGCCGTTCCTTCAACGCACATGGCTTTAAGCAGAACGCGGTGACATGCGTGATTGTCAGAAGCTTGAGCTGACACTTCCCACTGGCGGCTGACAACGCTCAGCCTGGGAATTCATTTCCCAAGCAATCATTCGCCGAGTTTCTCACAGAGGACAGGATACGCCGTCCTTGATTGGGTTTTTTTGGCGGCAATAGCTGACTTTGAGGGAACTTTTTCCTGTTAAAGTCACACGTCCGTACATGCATTCTGAATGTCAAAAAGTTTATTTGTATGACTTTCAAATTGACAATATGAGCTCATTTCAAAGCGGAGCACTTACTGGATCAACTACCAAAAGTGGGAAGTTTTCTTTAGCGAGCTGCTAAATTCTCATTTGTAATGAACCTTTCTCTTGCTCAAATTTTGCTCTGATTGCTTCTGAAAGGGAAACCTTCCTTTCTTTGCAAGGGGGAGAAAATAAAAATGCGTTTAAAGTTTAGGCGAAATTGCAATTTTTTTTCTATGCTTTTGTTCAATCAAAAAAAAAAAATCACGCTGCCAAAGTGCAAAGTCCACTTGTCGCCATCGCAAATGCGGCAAATGCTTTAAAGTTTGTTCGAAATCGAGTTTTAAGTCGAAAACCTGAGCTGGAATTATTCAATTTCGCCACAATTTGCCTCACCACAAATCATGTTCCGTTTCTGTTCTCTGAATAAAAAAGAAATAAATGACGTGCAAAACTAACGATGTTTACCCAAAACGGTTGTGGTGTTCTGATTCTGCGAGAAAATGCCACTTTACCTTCTCGGTGGAGGAAAAAAAAAAAAAACAATCACTTCCAGCCACGCTTTTAAATTTCAAGCTGCGTTTTGAGCGATAGCTCGCTATTAAATGCCGCGTGGCGCTAAATGTTTGTTTATCCGACACAATGCTGTAATTCCCGTTTAATCACGAAAAGAGGACGAATTGCGGAGCATTGAAGTCTTTTCAAAGCTGCTTCCCGACTGTTGTTGTTCCGTCGCCCCCCCCCTCTCTATTATGATCAAGAATCAGGCACACACTCAAATAAAATAAACTCACACGCAGCCTGGCAGCAATCGAGTGTGCATAAACTTCGCTCCCGTGAGGCTCATTATGCTTCACATTTTTTTTTTTTTTAAATCTTTATATAACAACGGATAGCCAAGCAGGTGACTACGACCATCTGTGGCTAAAACACCGCTTGACGCCTTTCTTCTTGTGATCAGAGGCCGAAATGAATCGAATCTGTTTTTTTTTTGTTTGTTTTTTTAACTTCATACGAATCAGATCAGATGTTTTCCTCAATGCGACGTCCAAGCACTTTGTGTGCACTCGTGAGCATTTTTGACTCTCAGCCGATAAATACAGCACATTTGCGGATTTGATTTATTTATTTAAGCGTGGTTGTGCGCACGCGTTACTAAGAAGGATCACGACTGTCACTGCGCCGAACGCTGACGGTCGAGGTGAGGAGATTTTGGTGACGAGTCCCCCCCCCCCCCCCCTCCCCATAAGTTCACATGTAGTTCAGTCACTCTCGTTTCGCACCTGAAACAAGTTCAGAATTTTTTTTTTTTTCCTGTCTTTCCAAACAAAGTCTAAATTTTTTGCAAACGCTGACGATAATTGGAGGAAGTTGCCTCCTCGATCGGAGTGCCCAGCTGCGCCCCTGTGTTCATGCAAAATGGGGCTCCGCACTCGAGCAGGTGCGCGAAACGCTTTCCCATAGCAACGCATGCTAATTAAGAATCCATTTATTCAGAAAGCCTCGAGATTTCCTCCACTCACAACTCTCCGGAACCGTTGATCATTTCCGATAGGGGACGATGGATGCCACATTAGCAGCTGAATGGGCAGCGAACGCAATGCGGGAATCGGAAATTTGGTGTGAAGCCGAGAGCCGATTCTGACTCATGACGTGCTACATCTCACGCTAGTATTAAAAATTCAGCAGTCTCAGGTCTGACTCAATGTGATGATTTATAGGAAATGTGGCGATGAGTCAAGTTGAAGTGACATAAGAAGGTATTTAAACATCCTCATCCCCGCTGAAGTGTCAACCAGGCGTGCACTTAAGACATTTTTTCATGTCTTTATCAAGCACCGGTCATGTCTAGTTGTAAGACTTGACGATGAGGTGCGATTCAGATTGCCATGGCGATAATTGAACTCCTTTATAGAGTCGTCTAGAAGTCATTCTAAGACAGCTTTGAGGATAAATGGATGAAAGCCGCTCGCTGCTGCTTCAGCTCCTTCAATTCATTCGATTGGGAGATTGGACTCCATTCGTCACCGCGGGGACCTTAATGACTCTCGGAACATGAGAATCCCATCCTCGCAAATTCACTTTACAGCCCGGGGAGTATGAAAAGCTAATCTTGTTGACCGATGACGTTTGTGTAATGGTCGCAACATTTCGGTGGCTGTTGATTGTTTCGTCAATGAAATCAATATTGAGCCATTAGTTCCTGGTTTTATAATTTGGGGTAAATGTAATTCATACAGTGAAAACTGTACTGGGTTTTATGATCCCCTTCTAAATAATAAAAATAAAGAAAAATGAATAGAAAAATCCAATAATGAGATTTTTGTTCTGGATTTAACTCATTCACTGCCATTGACGGATATGGCCGTCAATGAGTTAACGTCAATGCTCTGCACACTCGAGATGCATTCCAGTTCACATATGGTGCATGTCAGGTAACACCCCTCTTGAAAGGGTCACAACAATTTATTTTAATCCCACTTTCACCAAGAACATTCCCCGCCGAGACGATCTGCTCATTGGTGATTCGAGGCGCACGCCCCGAAAAAATCCCCGGTGGTCAGAATTCAACTCGGCCACCAATGCGGTGCTGCTATTCATCAAGTAGTGGAGCTCTAATCCCAGAAAGATAAAGGAGTCTTGTAGGCGAAGGGGAAGTAGTGAGCCAAGCGGACAGAAGGCTGTCTGCCCCTTGCAACCTTATTTTCGATGTCTCCCCTCCCCCAACACACCTGATTGAAATGAAAAGTCTCATTGCTGCATCGGTACCATTAACCCACTCAGTGCTCCGAAAATGGGAGTTATGAATCTTGTTCCTAGATGAATGGCTAGCGCCTCACTCATTTTGCACTTCCTCTCAGGGGCGCTTGGCCAAAACGAAGCGCAGTCTGCATGCTCGCTGTCGCCCGCCTTCGTTTGGCTCAATTCCACATCCTCACCCTCCCTTAATGAACCTTCGCCAGCACGCCGCTGACGGCACGTCCGATTGCGCCTCCGAGGGGCTGGCGGGCCCGTCCCGGGTTGGGGAAGGATGGCGGCGGAGGAGAGAGGGGAGGAGCTGCAGGGGGTGAAAGTGGAACAGCGAAGTAGTCCCGTCTTCCTCTTGTTCCCATTCCCCTCCCCGGACGAGCGCTCCGTTCGCAGCTCGGAGCCATCTCCGGCGTGATTCTTGCTTGACGGGATCACCGTTCGAGGTGAGTGGACAGGACAGGTAGAAGCGACCCCCTGTCGGGAATCTGGAGACAGCCCGTTGATGCGCCTTCATGTGTTTGTGTCGGTTTTGCCCTTTCTCACTTTTGGTGCAAGTGGAGACTCGCACTGCTCTGCTTTGGCAGCTGTTAAAAAGGCAGGAGAGGGAAGTGTGAAGTCCTTTTGCATCCTTTGAGAAAGATGTGTTTGGCTTCTCTGAAGAGTAATTGCACAGGCTCAGCGGCATTAAATCGGATTACGGTGCGGGAAAATGAGGATGTGAGCTTTTCCATTTATATTTAAGAGCACTGTTTATGTGTGTGTGCGTGTGTGCGTCTCCAGACTTGAGCGTGCAGTGGCTATAATTAACCTCTCATTTATGGACAGTATTCGAACCGCAGCTCCTCATACTCAAAAATGTTAATTTATTCATAAAGCAATGAAAATTCGATTTTTGTCAGCCATTTTTCGGCCTAACGAGATCAAAAGTGATCTGTTGCCTCTTACCTGAAGCTCTCTGCCAATTCATTCTCCTTCCATTCCTTTTTCTTTTTTTTTTCTTTTTTTCTTCTCGCTGCTTTTCTCTGCCTGCCAAGTTGCAGCCGAGCTCTTTGGGTCTTGATCCCTCTCACGTCTGTCGCATCCTTTTGGGGATCCTTGCCGTCCGCGTAGCACACATTGTGCTGGTAATTGAATTCCACCTGGGAAAGCAGAAGGTCGCAACGGTGGAGTTTTACCTCTCTAGACAGCCGTCCTCTTCGCTCACATCAAGCCTGCAAAAATCGTATCGTCCACGTAACGTCCGATGCATTTAAATAATTATCGCCAGCGTTTTTACATGTGTTCCGTGAGGTGAAGATTAGATTAAAACTAGATTTAACTTTTTACCACGTCACAAGCACAAGGCAGAGAAATGCCGATTGCATCGAAACTCGAAACGCATGAGCTGTCGTTAAATTGTAGGCTGTGCTTTGAGATAAGAGTTGAATTTGCTCCGTGACCATGCACGCTCAAATCTAAGCGCAGTAACTGCTCACTATTTGCCAAACCGCTTGTTTTTTTTTTTGTTTTTTTTTTGTATAGTGACTTGAGTTCCCTTTTTGTTTGCATGTCAAAGCGAACGTTTCTGCGAAAGAGAGCTTGTATCTCAAAGGCACCCTTTGTGACCTATGCGATGCAGTTTGCTTTTAACTCATTTAATCACAGCCAATTTTCACGAGAGGAAACCACTCAATCTCAGCGTTTTTCTGGATTTTGCAAGGCCTACAGAATATTGTGTTCTAAAGATATAAAAACACGGAGCAATGATGTAAAAAAAAATAAAATAAATCAATAAAAAGGCAAAGACGTATAAATACGTCTTTGGGAGGCAGGCGCTACAATTTTGAAGACGTATAGCTACGTTTTTTTTGGATTAAAATGAGTTAATGACTACCTCCAATTGTTTCCACACTTTTTAGTTGATTTGCAGTGCGTGCACCGTTACGTTGCAAGGATTTTCAGAAATGATTAGAAAATGACTTTGGAGACAGGAGATGAAATGAAAATTTTTACAATCCCATTTTCGACTCCCCTCGTTCAGAATCGTGTGCTTTATTTCATACGAGAGCCTCTCTCTTCCTTTTCAATTTGTTTCCCCAAATATGGGATATCGAGCGGCCCCTAAAAAAGAAAAATCTAATTTATCTTCATCGTGCGGCGTAATCGCCGCTGTTGGCCTTTGTTTGTGCTGTTATTAGCGCTTTTTTCTGCAAGCTGCCTTCTGTAAGAACTCAAGTCAGCTCGCTGAATATTGCATGAGATAACGTTTGCATGGCTGAGTGGCGTCCCGGCGATGCGTTCGCGGGGTGCAGAGCGGCTTATACGTGCCGTGTGGAAATCAAGGCTTTGGAATTGAATCTGCGGAATGGACACGGCGAGACTCCGTTTATTTAAGTCTTCACTCTGCTGACATCCTCCGATTTGAAAGTCTTCACCCTGTTGCACAGCCAATTGGAGAAAATTGCAATGTAAGGGTCGTGTTTTTTCTTTTCGGATGAAAGAGTTTCCTCGTGGGTTTAACGCACACTCTGCACACCTGAAGCTAATAACCTCTGCAGCGTTTCCTCTGGATTTTGCTGGCTCATAGTTAATTTAAGACGCGATGACACAGAACCGCCGCCCTCGCCGGCAGGTTATCGAGTTCGCCCGCGGTGACGTGGCTCCCGAAAAGGTCTGAAGGGGGGAAGGCGCTTTGTGAGGCTTCGCCATTCTGTCAGAACCATCGAAGCTGATCCCGGGAGTTGGACGATGAAATATTCAGCCCGGGTGGGCTCTCGGGAGGATGGCGTGTGGTCTTCTTGTTTTGTCAGGCAGAGCGTGGGGGATGTTGTTCCTCTGCCGTGTCAAGCTTGTCTATGTGTGTACAAAAAAAACGATGCTGGATTGCTCGCTCAGCATTTTTTTTTTTTTTAAATGTCAATTTTGCGATTTGTAGTGTTTCACTTCAGTAACCCAGTTTTCCTATTAACATAAATTAGCTTGTGCAATTGAATGTGGAGCGAAAGGCTTCAACTTCGCCTTAATGACTGCGAGGCCCAGTCACCGTGACTCGTTATGTTAATTAAGCAACGTTTACCCATGAAGTGCTTTTTAATCACATTACCAACAACGGAGAAAAAAAAAAAAAAAAAGATTTTCGGGTTTGTATGAGCGAGACCACCCTTGGTGAGCGAGTCAAACTCAAAAAGTCAATTAGCTGCTTTGTTCCACTCATCCGCTCGGAGTGTTGAGACAGATATCGCGGAAGGAATGTTGAAAGGCGCAAAAGTCACTGGACACGCTACCGCGTTCGCTAAAAAAAAAAAAAAATTTTTGCTGTGTTTTTCAAATATGCAGGTTCTGAACTCGCAAATTCGTTAGAAAATATCCAACTTGAGAGATGTTCTGCGCCAGAAAATTTCCATCTGGACAGCAACATACTTAAAGGTTCCGATGTCGTTGCCATGGTACCCGTTTGCAAAAAAAAAAAATCCTTCATTTGTCTACATAAATAATTTATGAAACTTGATGGAAGTGGCCGTCTTATTTAAAATGTTTCTCCATCTCACCCAACGCGTTCTGTCTCCTCCTTCAGCTGGGACGACAGCAGCTCGGTCAGCAGCGGCCTGAGCGACACCTTGGACAACATCAGCACCGACGACCTGAACACTCCCGCCTACCCGGCCGTCGGCTCGTCGCGCGAAAGCAAAAGCGCCCAGGTGAGGAGTCGCCATGTGCGGCGGCATCCCGTTTCCAATAATTACCGCACGAGATAACGCTAAATGTCATCGCGACGACAACATGACATGTTGCTTATCAATCATCCGACCACAATATAAAAAAAAAAAAAAAAATCTGAATAATAATAATTAAAAATTGCCTGTGCAGCTGTGCAGTCGTCCTGCTCTCATCGGAGGCTTTTTTGTTGTTGTTGTTGTTGTTTTTGTTGCTCTATCCTTGCCGAGTCTTTCTTAGCCCTCATTCAAGACACGCCGGTGTTGCTAGGGAGACGGCACGGCCATCTGTCAAGCAAAGGCCTAGCGCTGATCTCGGCCGTGCGTTTGTTTGTGTAGGTGTGTTTGTGCACGAGCATCCCGGAGGAGGAGATCTGGTCAGTCCAAAGATAGCTCTGACTTCACACCTCGCTCCGTCTTTGTTTGCTTTGCGTTGCCTACCTACCTGCCTTATGTCTTCGCTGTGGTGGATGAATAATTCAAAGGCAGGAGTTTGCACTTGCATCTATGAATATGTTTCTTTTGCCCGCTCAATATTTGCGTCAAACGTTCCATTTCTTTTAGCTTTGGTTTGAAATTACCTGTCGCGTTTATCACCCATTCAAATTTTCATCTCAACTTTATTTGCGCTTTAAAAGGAAAAATACAGTTCTGCACATTATATAAATGGTGCATTCAAGGACACATAATAACGTACGTGTACCGGGACATTTTCCACGCCGGGGATGCTTGGCTTTGTGTTCATGCTTGCGCTTCCCGCTCCAGTCCCAGAGAGCCAGTAAGTCCAAGCATGCCGATCAAGAGGTGAGCAGCAGCTGGGTCGGAGCTGAGGACCTGAAGAAGGTGGAGGAGGAACTCGACGTCGGCATGGATCCCAACGGCGCCTCCTCCCGCTGGAAGTCTTCCTCCTCGTCCTCGTCGTCACAAGCCCAGGGCCAGCAGTACGAGGACGCGGGTCAGAAGGCGACGACGTTGGCACAGATATCCCAGACTGGCTCACTGAGACGGGGAATGACGGCGCAGGTTGGCATCTCGCCGCCCAGGACGAAAAGTACCTCTGCGTCACACAAAGCAGCAGGTAAACGTCCCCGTTTCTCGCAGTGTCACGTGGGATAGGCCGGCTGTTTTCCGAGTCAGGAAGCATACTAGAACAGCTGAACTTTATCTTAAATAGACGCACTTTAAGTGGAGGCAAGTGTACTCCATTTATGTGTATAAGGGTGTGCACACTTTTGCAACCACATGATCTCAAATGAAAATATTTTATAAAATTTTGTAAGTTATGTCACGTAATGGTTGAAAGAAGTTAGAACTTGATTCACAATATCTAAATCATTTGAACAAGGGTGTGTAGACTTTTTATATCCGTATGTATGTGTTCAACAATGCCCCAAAAGAGTTTTCCTTTGCTTGTAAGTTTTGAGTCAATTCAGCAGATTTTCTAATTTGGCTACTGGCCACATGTTGACAGAAACAAGTGTTGGCTAAAAATCTGCGGAGGTGTTTTTTGGATTTGTGCTAAATACGCTTTATGCAAATCGGCAGGCAAGACCGATGATGCCAAGGCTTCGGAGAAAGGGAAGGTGTCCTCCAAGGGTTCTTCCGGGATCCAACGTTCCCCCTCCGATGCTGGTAAGAGCAGCGGAGATGAGGGCAAGAAACCCCCGTCTGGTGTTGGACGCCCACCTGCCACGAGTTCTTTTGGATTCAAGAAGATCCCTGGTCCGAGTGGGACCCTGATCACCTCCAGTGGCGCCACGCTCGCTAGTGGCTCAGCCACCTTGGGCAAGGCGCCCAAATCATCCGCCGCCCTCGGCAAAGGCGCTGGCATCAGTGGTGTGCGGAAGACCAGCCTGGATGGTTCCCAGCCTCAGGACGATGGCGTCCTGCTCAGTTGCGGGGGCTCCAAAGTGTCCCTCCAATACCGCTCTCTACCCAGACCGGCCAAATCGTCCAGTGGGGCGGCAGCGGGGCGCAGCGGGCACCGCTCCAGCTCCAGCAGCATCGACTCCAACGTCAGCGGCAAGTCCGCCGGCGCAGGCGCGGTGAACCAGGGTGGAGCCAAGCGCAGGGATGCCGGGAAGGTGACCTCGGACCGCTCCAGTCCGGTCAACATGAACCAGACGGATAAGGAGAAAGTGACGGTGATGGAGCAGGATCCGGGATTGTCCACTTCTCCCAAGTCCAGCCCCACCTCCACTTCAACGAGCCAGACAGGCCTCAGGCAGCCGGCCTCCAAGTACCCTGACATTGCCTCGCCAACCTTCCGCAGGTCAGCCACTCAAAAACAACCTCGCCACTCTCATTCTGTTTTTATCCACCGAGTGCCACAGTTTTAATTATGCGTCTTAAGTCTATTTACATGTAGACATGGGCTGATGGACGGTTTACCGTTGTTTTTAAAAAAAAAAATAAACAGCGGTAATGAGTTCTTCGTTCCTTTCTTGAGGTGACATCTAAGCGGCGCACAATATCATTGGCTGCTTCCAGAGTTGAATAAATGAACCACCACTCTGAAGCTCATCGCCTCCTATCACCAATTTTTTTTCCCCTCCTTCTCGGCGATTAGAAATGGGAGGGCTTATGGACTCATGGAGGAGGGAGGGAGCGAGACGGAAGAGACTGCAAACTCAGATGCATTTCTGCTCTGATTCATGCGCTTTGTCCTGAAAAAAAAAAAAAGTGCCAGCGGGTACTTGTTAGCCCCAAGGACAACATTGCTCACCAGTGATGGTTCATAATGACTTTAAAGAATTTTTCAGGGTTTTTACTCACCCAAAAGGTTATTTTCGAGCTGTAACTTTAATATCATGATACCCGAACAATCGAATATTTCAGATCGGCTGGATCGAATATTTGTGTCTGTCTGTTATGGTCGGAGCAAAATCAATAGAAGACATATCATAAGGAAATCATATTTGAGTAACTCCACAGGAGGATTTTATGGCCGCGCTGCCGTCAAGGACCGTTAAATAGGCGCTAAAATATATTGTTACCCCGATGATGAACGAGCGGCCTTTCATTCAGCGAAGCTTCTTTGATGCAAGCAGACACCAGCCGGGAGTTTCTCGCAACGCCAATCTCCGGCTCGTTTAAAAAGCGCTCTCGGTATGCATGCCCGACCCAACATGTCCGCCCCATCTGATCTGTCGAGCCGGCTTCTTTTTTTCTTTTTTTTTTTCATCTGCATGTCATTCTAAGATGGTCTCAAGGTAGCGTCACCTGTTTATTTGCTGTGATTGCTTTGGCGCATGCTGAGTTGCAGGCTGCGTGAGCATATGTGGACGCCCGCAAGCCAGATTGGGTTCTTTTAAGTCAGGAACAGACGTGTCATTTTGTGTTTAGTCACGTGCGTGTGCGTTGCTGATTCCTATGCGCTTGGCATTACTGTCATACGCCCGCGTATGCATTCCGCTTCCCCGTTTGAGCCTTTCTAAATGCACCCACCTATCTACCTCCAGATTGTTTGGCACCAAAGCCAGCAGCAAGGCCAGCTCCCCGGGCACGCCCGACTCTGGCAAATGCCCCTCAATCCTGGGCAGCCCGCACGGTACTCTGGCGAGGCAGGCCAGTCTGGACTCGCCCTCCTCCGGCACAGGGAGTCTGGGCAGCGCCGGCGGCCTGAGCGGCGGCAGCAGCCCGCTGTACGGCAAAGGCCCGGACCTCCTGTGCGGCGACTCGCCGGCCTCCAGCCCGGCCTCTGGCCTCTCGCTGCCGTCCAACGCTCGGCCCTGGCCTGCCTGCGGCTCGTCCGCCGGCAGCAAGGACACGCTGAGCTGCCAAAGCATGAGCAGTCTGCACACGAGTTCCGAGTCCATTGATCTGCCTCTGGGCCACCACGGGCCCAAGGTTACGAGAACCGGCAGTGTCAAGTCCACCCTGTCCGAGGGGTAAGATTGGGCTGAATCATTTGCAATGTTTCATGTTAGGAGCGTGAAAAACAAAACCCAAGATGGACTTTGATCCGGACAAAAGAAAAACCTCCAGGAGTGGTTTTCACACTTTAAAATAACCGCCTTCATTAAAGTGTGCATTATTGTTTTCGACTAGTGCCGTGATTTCCAACCAAGTGTGCCGCAACTCCATTTAATGGGTCCCAAAATCCATCCGGAAGAAGGTCGGGCGAAAACCTGCTATGTCCAAATATGGTCAATTTCAGATTTTTTTTTTTTTTTTCACAAATTTCATACAAATATTTAGTCCCCACGACGTCTGGAAAGTATATCAATAAAGGTTGGGAATCAGTGCACTAATAATATTGCTCTCCAGTCCCATTGAGTAGTTCTGGTCTCAAGTGGTGTGCGTAACGTGTTTTTTTTTTGTTTTGTTGTTGTTTTTGTTTAGTTTTTTTCCCCCCATCTAACGCGCTCATCCTCTGTCTTAACAGCATGCCTCTTGACAGAAACACACTTCCCAAAAAGCGACTGAGGTATAGAAAGTTTGCAGCCTAGATTTGGATTGAATATGACTGCACGCAACTGCATGGATGTATTAATACGCGGTTTTATATGCATGAGACTATTTCAGGGAAAAGGAAAGTAGCACATTATAGATGGCTAATTCCTTTTGTTTGGTTTTATGTCTGCCATTGGCATCTTATTTCCACTTCCAAATTCTGCTGTGTTGGGATTTGACAGTTAACTCATTCACTAGCAGGCCGGGTGAAAATGCTTGTTTTTGACGTCTATATCCGTCAATGGCAGTGAATGAGTTAAAATGCAGGCTGCATGTTGTCTGTTGTGTCGACATCTCACGAGTGGTCATTTGCCCATGAAAAAAAAAAAAAAAACGAAACAAACAAACGCATCATAATCACGTTTAGTTGTTGGAATTCACAAATTTGCAACACATGCGCTGAAGTTTCCAGATTGACCCTTGGCTAGTTCATTTGACGAGCGGGACATACGCGGCGTGTGCAGTGGAGCGAGGGTCACATGTGACGCGCGTACTAATGAGGACGTTGTAAGGCGAACGCAGCTGAGAAGTGGACGAGCGTAAACTCAATTATCATTTGGGTGCGTGATAAGGTGGCCCTCTGCTGCTCGTTCTCGCAAAGCCGGGGAAGAGAAGACGTTTCTGGAAGCGTATGCTGATGCATGCATCTTTATGCTTGAGTATGCCTCGACTGTATGCTTTTTTTTTTTTTTTTTTTTTTTTTTTAAGCCGTGAATGCCTTTGCACCCATCCCATCACTGATAACCCCCCCCCCCCCCCTCTCCCCAACACCTCCCACCTCTTGAAAACTGACAACTAGTTCCTTTGTGGATTCCAGGTACCCGCCGTCGTCTAGGCAGACGTCCCACGAAGACGGGATGGAGTGGCTCAGGTCGCACTCAACGGGAGGTCTTCAGGACTCGGGCAGCCAGTCCCCAATGTCTCCGCCCGGCGCTTCGTGTACCGCCACTGGAAAGTATCACTACTCCAACCTGTGTGAGTCTGCGCTGATTCCAAAATGTAAACTCCAGCTTGATGTTACGTTCCAGTGCGAGTGTGGTACTAGAATGTATGCCTGCATGTGCTGCTGCACCGTTTGTGTACAAATCATCTTTGCTTGAAGCAACACCACATAGATGCTATTTGCTAGCATGTCTATGGCGATTTCCATTATGTGTTAGCATTAAGCTAATGGACGTGGTCTCCAACTGTTTTTCCGCCGTGGACCGGTTCTCACAAGTCCTTAACATTTTAGCCAACATGTGTCGAACTCGTTTTGCCAGCTTGTGGGGTTTAATATTAGCATATCATAACCGAGACTGTTAGCTGGTCATTTTTGGAAATAAAATTGTTTTTCAGCCCGGAATAATAAATAAACTGCAGGGTTTTTTTTTTGTTTTTTTTTTTCTTTTATCTGTGCGGCCCGGTCCAAAGTGGTGATTCGGGACCACTGGATGAAATTATGGGATACGTCAATATATATTAAAACTTCTTATCCGTAATAACGGGAGATGAATTTGGCAGTATTCTAAGAAGTCTTTTTTGCTCTTGTTCTCGCCAGTGAGCCCAACTCACATCAGCCAGTACCACCTCCCAGCAGGCAGCAGCAGCAGCATGAGCCGCTCCAACAGCATCCCCGCCCAGGACTCCTTCGACCTGTACGGCGAAGGCCACCCGCTAGGCGGCAGCGCCACCTCCCTGGAGGACCGGCCTCGCGCCATCAGCCGCTCGGGCTCCTTCAGAGACAGCACCGATGAAGGTAACGGCGGCCATTAGAATTAACGGCCAGGTTCTGCAAAGGCCCGTCTTGTCATCAATACGCTTTAATAGCGCATTTAATGACCTTTGTGCAAGAAGTCTTTTATTGGCGCCTCACATTACATCCTTACGGAGGGCAGCTTTATAACAAGCCTGATGGGTTTCCCCGGCGCCACCCGAGCTATTACTCACCATGCAAATAGACTGACCAACAAAAGCAGAGATGACGCTCAAAATGAGTTTGTGTAAACCTGTCAAGTTCAACGTCGACCTTTTCTGTCTTGGCAGTCCACGGATCGTCGTTGTCGCTGGTGTCCAGCACGTCTTCCTTATACTCCGCGGTGAGTAGCTTGAGTTTCCTGAATTGGACCGAAAAATGATGGATATGTGCCGCAAAGTTTTACTTACCAGGTGGAAGATCATTGGGTGTTTTTTTTTTTCATCTGATTTAGTATTTGTGATTTAATCCATCACTGTAATTAAAATGTGAGATAAAATGTCGATTCTTTGTGTTTTTTTTTTTTGTTTTTTTTTTTGTGTGAACAGACCGAGGAGAAGGCCCACTCGGAGGTGAGAGAGTTTTACGTTTTTGTATCTCGTAATATTTTGAAGTAAAATGCATGTTCGTGCCTTTTCGATGGCTGGCCTTCTATTGTCTCTTTGTCTTTTTATTTTTTTTTTGTTTGTGTTTGTCCATCAAAGCAAAACAATGACTTGGTTTACACACAGACAAAAAAAAAAAAAAAATGTGATATTAATTTTTTAATATTTTTTTTTCCCGAAAATAATAATCTGAACATTGTACTCATAACCTGCATTTAAAGTGGTTGGACCGTCGCGATCGAACCTTTCAAACCGCGCAGTGATGTCATTGCTGATGACGGCTCACTGCAGTCGTTTCACTTTATGCCGCATCGCTTTTCAGTTTTGTTAGCGTCAGTCATTTTTTTTTTTTTTTTTTGTGCTCCTTCTCACACTCTCCTTATCTTTCTGTTCCCCCCCATTTCTTGTCTGTGTTCTTTTCTGCTCCTGTTGTATTTATTTTTTTTTGCTTTCATTAACATTGGATCAAACAGTAACGGCAAATACAGCTAAGTGGACTCTCCCCGTGGCAAAGTGTAAAACGGGCGATGTCGTCTGACCTTATTCACTCCAAGCGTACTCTTCACTAAATGCTATTAAAACAAATTTGCGACAAAGATGCGAATCCTCCGTGACATGAACTTGAATTAGCAATTTTGCAAATACGATTTGACCAATTCTTCGGAGCGTTCATCGCTGGCTAACTCCTTAACCGTGATCACCGGCACGATGACCTGTAATAACCTTTGTCTCCCCTGCCTCATCCTTGTGTGGTGGAGGCATGCGACAAAATGTTAATTTTGACTTTTCTCTTTTCAATCAAGGGCCAAACAGTCCAAAATTCCACGGTAATCCCCCACCACACTTTACGTTCTATTTTTTTTTTTTTTATTTTTTTTTTCCCACACAGTGTCAGCATGTAACTTTTTTGCATTCAAGCTATCAGAATGGACGCTGAGGTATTTCACCCTGACTTTTTATTCCTAATTCCTCTTTTTGTCCCCAAACCAGCAAATCCGGAAACTGCGTCGCGAGCTGGACGCGTCTCAAGAGAAGGTCGCGACCTTGACGTCGCAACTGGCTGCCAATGTGAGTTTGTTCACCTCCCATCACGACGGGGATTTTTGCATGATGATTTTGCAACGTAAATCTTTGAGACACGCGCCAAAGCCTTTCGAAAATTCCACGCATTCAATCGAGCCTTTCCGCTTGTTTGCTTTCGGCTTTTGTGTTCGGAGATGAGTCGCTTTCGTACGGCGAGGATTTGTTTAGGGCGACAACTCCCCGGAAAGTGAAGCGAGCGGAGAGAATCAGACGGGCACGGCGGGTGGAAGATGAGGACAAATGAAGAGTGTCAGCCGTGAAAAAAGGAGCACAGTGGAACCTGTTGTCGTGCTTGCTTTCGACTAAATCGACAATATGACTCGGCTCGGCTCAATGGCAACCGGCTCGTTCGCTTTTGTCTGACTCGGATCATTAAAAGTTCTGCTGAATAACGAAATTCACGGAAGAATTGTGTGGAATTTAAGCACCTCGTACTTCATAATTAAAAGCGCGTCACGGTGAGAGATGTTATTTGCACTTTTACTTCATATTTGCTTTAAGATGTTCTGTGCGCCTCGTCTAAATTTTCAGACATTTTCAGAATATGACTTAATCAGTAAAATCCACCCATTTTTAGCGATCTTGGGGCGGCCATTTTGTTTTGTTTTTTCTGACAGCTGAAAATGACGTCACAGTTGCTCGGGGTTAACCAATTATAGATCAGCTTCAGAAAACAGGTGAGCCGTGATCGGTCGTTGCCTGAGCCCTGAGCAACTGTGATGTCATTTTCAGTCGTCAGAAAGTGACAAAATGGCCGCCCCCCGAGATGGCTAAAAAGTGGCGGATGTTGCCGCTTAACTCAAATTCCGCAACTGCGATATTAATCAGAATGCTGTGTTTTGACAAGTGGGGCTGCATAGAACATATTCTTATTAAAAAAAAATGAATTAATTAATTAAAAAATGGGAGGTTGACTCCCCCCTTTAAAGATGAAATGTATTGAACTGTAGGCAGTGATCATTTTGAGTACCACTAGGGGGAGCCCAACATAGTTTAAAAAATGAATTTCTAAGATGTGGACAATTTAAATTCAAATTTTATTGTTTTCGATGCTCTTCAGGGTCGTCTTCCTTTCTAGCTTTGGTATTTATCCGAGAAGTGGCTGAGTAGAGCGTCTCAGTCTGATAGATGTCCTTGATATTCTCCCGCCACGCCTCTTGCGGCGGTGTGCTGGCAGCACTAACGCTGATAACTTTACCTCATTCACGCCGACGCTCCGGCCCTTTATCAACTTCAGCCAACGGCAACGCTGGGGGACGGCCTCAGGAAACAAGACGGATGGTTCAGCCATGTGTCGTCCCACCAATGCCTCCTCGGGTCGACGGGGGGGGGGGGGGGTTGTGTTGCGAATCACCAGTGGATTTATAATGTATGGGAGGAAAAAAAGATAAATCTTTTTTCTGGCTTTTGCCTTTTTATTAAAAGGAGAAAAGCTTTCGTTGAAATCCACTGAGATGAGATGACATGTCCAGCGCCGCCCTTTGGGTAGCGTCAAACTATTTTGAACGTTGGATTATGGACGGATTACTAAGTATAAAATAAAATATATCGATAAATATATAATTTTTTTATTTATTTTTTTCGGTAATAGATTTGCCATCTGCCGCCCATCAGTATTCTCCTCAGTCGCCAAGTGCAAAGTTGAGATGATTTTTTATTTGACTTTGCGTTGCCGCAGGCTGCTTGCTGTCATTGCTTGACGTTTTCGCAGAGTCACAGCAGCTCTGTCGGGAGTCTTCGGGTTGCTATCAAATCACAATCACTGAGTCCCGTAACTGCGGGCCAGGTAACGTCAGAGACGTCAGATAATCGCTCCAGTGATGTCGTTGATCGGATGAAGGAACAAACTGATTAAATGTGGCTCAATTATTGGCATGAGTGACATGAAACGATTCACTCGAGCCGTGATTCGATTTTTTTTCTGAATCGAAATTAATGAATCAGATGTTTTTGTTTTAACATCTGCATTTTGTCCTTGTTACAAACAGTAACGTTTTGTAACTTTATAAAAAAAAAAAAAAAAACGGACTAATTTTACCAGTTTAATTACATTTTTGTCTTCTCATTATTTCATTGGCGCCAGAACTAAATATGAAAATAAATAAATTGAATTGAATCGTTTGTTTATCATTGCTGCATTTGCTATATATTTTAATCGGTTTCAATTGATTTTCGATTAATCACTAGTAACTCCCTACAAAGCTCCCCAACTCACTTCAACATGCAATACGAAAGATGCCACAGGATGGCGGCAAAGCGCACCACATGAATCTCCTTAACGCACTTCAACTTAGTTCCTTGGCACCACCACTTTTGTCGCTTCGACCAGAGCACATTAGTGAAGGATTGAGTTTTCAAATAACAATTCAGCAAAACTCTTCAGCAACTATCAAAAACTTTGATGAAACAAGGTCAAACAACCTGCGAGACACACGCAGGTCGAGGGGAGCAGATGGCGTCATGTCACTAAACTCGGCCTTTCTCTGATTTCCTCCTCCCCGCCTGTCTCTCCGCTGTCTGAACATCCAACTTCCGAAGGTGCTATTTAGCAGTCAAGGAGAAAACGTCTAAAGATGCTTCAGGGAATTGCAGTCCTGCTCTTGAACATGCCGTCATTGCGCATTTTCAAACTGCCTGGGCGACTGCCCACCTCCTGTTCAAGTCACGCTTCAAAGCTTCTGCACCTCGCATCCCAAACTCGTTTAGACCTCCTTTATTAAATTCGTGCAAACGCTCACTCTTGTGTCTGCAGTCTCACCTGGTGGCCGCCTTTGAGAAGAGCCTGAGCAACATGACGTGTCGCCTGCAGAGTCTCACCATGACGGCCGAGAAAAAGGTGCGCGGGGGGGCGGGGGGGGGGGGGGAGGAGTCCACTACTCCCTTCTATTTAAGACGTCACAAAAAAACGCAGAGATGCTCACGGTGCTTCTCGGTTCCTCTCAGGAGACCGAGTTGGTCGAGCTGAGGGAGACAATAGAGTCCTTGAAGACCCAGAACACCGACGCCCAGACGGCCATACAGGTGGCGCTAAACGGCCCTGATCACTTCCATAAAGGTAATAAACATCATTCGGTCAACGCAAACAAGGACGCTCATCAATATATAGTCATCAATATTATTCACAGAAATAGAGGAGCCCAAACTGAAATTGTGAAGACATATCGATAATAAATTGTGTGCTATTTATTATTTTATTTTGTTTTATTAATTTATTTTTTTTGCAGACCTACGTATCAGACGGCAGCACTCATCCGAAAGCATGTCGAGCATCAACAGCGCGGCCAGCCACTCCAGCATGGGCAGCATGGGCAAGGATGCCGAGGACAAGAACAAGAAGAAGAAGAAGAACTGGGTTGGTGGAACGCACACACGCACACGCACCGCATATGCATACTCGCGCCGCACTCTCGGGATGCGCTCGTCAGGCTCATCGTATCACAGTTGCTAGGTGACAGTCGTCGTCAACATGGGGTCAGCTGCCCGGCAATTACTGTTGGAGCACCACTTGGGATTTCATATAAACGCCGGCACGCTGATGAGACTGCAAGATGGCCAGAAAAGCCAAATATCAAGGCCGTAGATGCTCATCTTTTTTTTTTTTTTTGATAAGTGCTTGTTGACTCTCTGGGGCTCGTCGCGAAGTCGGAGCAGAAGCGCCAAATGCTTTTGCGACTGTCAAAGTGCTTTTTAGAAGGCTCTTAATCCCATGCATGCGCCCAAAGGAAGGCCGAAAGCCCCCGGATACGTACTTAGCGCTATTCTTTTAAAAAAAAAAAAAAAAAACACGACTCCGATGTGGACGTTTACTTCTCTACCTCTTCCTTGGTGGCTGTTTTTTTTTTTTTTTTCTGCTCAGCCAATGCCACTTTGCAGTCTCTGCAGTTGCTAAATTGGGCTCATTAGTACTAAATGCATATTAGCGCCTAATTAAAGCTGCAATGAATGATTCATTTTTACAAATACTGCCTCGGCGCAACTGTCGACGCTGGGAAACGAAATGAGGAGAAAATGAGTCGGCGGCCTCGTCTGACCCATGAAAGACAAATAGGTTTACGATTCCAGGACACCAAGGCAGCGATTCTCAATCACATGTCCCGAGAAATCACCTCAAGTCATCCCGTTTCACTTAATTAGCCTGGAAATTCATTTATTAATGACATGACGAACGATTAACTCATTGAGCGCCATTGACGTGAAATGCCGTCAACCGGAATCGTCATGACGTCAACTACATTGGACAGAGAAAGAAAAAGTCCTGGGCAATTTGGTTTGATCATCTAGCTGTGAAAGTTAAAAATCCAAGAGCAGACGGCAGGAGCATTGGGTCTCATAAACACGTGCATGGCAAGCGCGCGCACACACGACTAAGTACTACTACTACTAAATAGCATGCAAATAGTTGGGCAATTTTGTTCAATGTAAAATTGGTGATTCATCGCAAGTATATCATTTTTTTTTTAAATGACTGGAGGTATGCTGTAATATTTTTCTCCTGTCAAATATATGCCTTAGTTTAAAAAGTGTAGGGATGATACACCAAACCTCAGCCAAGGATGAATCATCCCATCCTGGTCTCACCTTCACAAATACCCGCCTCCTGTAAAATGTTGATAACTCCAGTTCAGTAATTCCTAAGCTGGCGTGTGTGTGTGTGTGTGTGTGTGTGTGTTCTGCATCTTCAGGTGGCCGATTCCATCCCAGCTCAGGTCAGTTGTGTCCTTTGAACGTGCGCAATGGTCGTTCGTCATCCCCCCCTTTTCCCTCCCGAGTCATTTGCTCCCTTCTTCAGTTGCGCCCTTTTTGCCCTCCCAAAAAAAAAAAGCAACCTGTCTTCTATCTTTTCTGGAAACATCAGCATGGATACAGCTGCCCCGTCATTGCCTGTTCATTTTTTAGAAAGAAATGGGGGGGGAAAAAAAAAATTAAAAAATGCTGAGTCACCTCTCCCGCCTTCATTTCATTCTACTTACAGCCTTGATATTTGCCTTCCTCTTACCAAAACCAGCCGTGAGCATTTGCTTGGGAAAAACCAGCACGGTGACCTGCGATAGAAAGTCTTACCGAGGAGGTTGTTGCGTCGGCGATACTGAACCCTGACCCCACCCCCGGTGTCTATTTGTGTCACGCAGCTCCGCAGCTCGTTCAAGCACGCCTTCAGCAAGAAGAAGACCAAGTCGCAGTCGGCCCACGACGAGATGGAGGAGATGAGCGACTCGCTGCCGTCCTCGCCCAAGCTGCAGCACGACAACCGACAGGGCAGCGTCGCCACGCTGTGCTCGTCGCCCTCCGCCACCGAGTGAGCCTCCGCGAGCATCCTCACTTCCATAAATTACTGTTATGACTTATGCATCAAAATCATTTTTTTTTTTTTTTTTAAAGAGAATTTTTTTGTGTTTACAATTTTAACGACGGAATCTGGTCATTTATGTAACGTGGGTTCATGATGGCGTACATGGTAGATTTTGGGTTGTGTTGCTAAGTGCTTTGCTACCATCTTGTGGAAGGTATGTGCAATTACCGTCTTTATTGAAGAGGGTGTCATTTTTTTTTTTTTTACATTTTTTTTTTCATCTTCTTCTGTTGTCTCTATCCTTATTTTTTTTCTCAATGCTCACTATACTTTCACATCTTTTATTTCCCTTCCACCTTCACTTTTCCACATCCTTTTCTTGATTGATTTTTTTTTTTTTTTTTTTTACACCCCTCCTCCCTCCCGCACCGTGCGTAGCAAGTGTCTTTGTGAGAGCGAGTCCTCCTCCGTTTGGACGCCAAAGAAAAAGCTAAACGGTCACGTGGTCTACAAGCACCGATCTCGGTAACCGGCCGGGAACGTTGCGTGCGTGCGTGTGAAGTGTTTGTGTGACTTTGCACGTTCTTAGTCTTGCAGAAAGTAGAAACAGGCTGCGGTCACCGCAAACAAACGTTTTAACTCATTCACTATCAGCCGAGTGGAAAAAAATGGATCTTTGACGTATTTATCCGTCAATGGCAGTGAGTGAGTTAAGCATGTCGTGTGTTTAGCGCACCTTGGTTGCATTTTTTTTCCTTTTTTAACACCGTGCAGTGTGAATTGAGAACAATAACAAAATGTATCACCGGTCGATATACTGTCGTCGTTTAATCGAATAATCTGCATGTCAATGTTTTCGCCAACTTGGCACCAAATGATAACGCAAAGCGCAGGTTGTCACTCGTAACGCCACATCCCTTGGTTCCTTTCAAGTCTCCATTCTGTATTTGTGTCGTTCCCCCACCCCACACCTCGTAAAATGACGCCCTCCTCCTTCCTCCACCCCCCCGTGCGCACCCCCCGCCCGTGATAGACTGTGCGAGTGCACCGAAGCCGAGGCCGAGATCATCCTGCAGCTCAAGAACGAGCTGAGGGAGAAAGAGCTCAAGCTGACCGACATCCGGCTGGAGGCGCTCAGTTCGGCCCACCACCTGGACCAGATCCGAGAAGCCATGAATCGCATGCAGGTGAGCTACCGTGAAATGCTGTGATTCTTTTACCTTCCACTAGAGGGAGCTGGTGTGGCACATTTTTGGGAGTTGATCTTAATTCGAAGCACAGCCTCGATGATTGTGTTGTCTGCTTCAATTAAGAATCCGATCGTCTCCCTTGTGATGTGCGGATCATGTAAGGCTTCTTATCGCCGACTTAACCTCCGCCACAAACGCGAGCCTTGATGTGCAAAAAAGGCGCTTCGAGTCCGTAATTCCGATCCAGCGGTTTAAAGGCTCACAAACGGCAGGCGGCTCGTATGCGGGCGAAGTCGTCGCTTTTATTTGCTCCTTGAAGAGCACGACTGAGCGGCTTTGGATATCGTCGGGATCAGATTTGATCTATTGCTGCATGGCGTGACTGCGGATTGAGCTGGAATGTCTTTGTAGAAGTGCTTCTAAGCAGCTTGAATATTGCTCTAAATGTGGTCCAGTCAACTTTAGGAGTTCAATCCTGTGATTTAAAATTTGTTTTCATGTCAAAATGCGGTTTATTTCGCTGTGTTTGATATCTAAATAAGCACAGCAGCATTTTCAGCCAAATGATGATTTTTTTTTTCATTTTAGGGATTAATGCCGAGACAAGAGTTCTACTTTTTTTTTTGTTGTTTTCTTTGTGTTGACAGTTAGTTTTCCGTATTTTTACACCTGTGTACTTTCTTACTGCAAATTTAGGTTGATTGCACGAATAATCTCTGCCATTTGTCATACATTTATCCCCCAAAAAATGTAAAACAGTTGTGAGGGGTCTCTCTAGCGTTCTTTGGTCAAAATGCACAAAGGAAAAAGAATTACGGCTCATTTAATATCCCATTGCCACACTCTGGTTGACATCACTCTGTTTTGGGGGGGAAGTTTCGTCTCATTCAAATGGTGACAACGCTTTTGTTACCATGACGAACAGGGTGAGTATATCATCGGTATATATATGTATATATATATATATATATATATATATAATTTATATATATATATATATATATATATATATATATATATATATATATAATTTATATATTATTTTTATTGATATATATTATTTATATATATAATTTTTATTTATATATATATATTATTTTTATTGATATATATATATATATATATATATATATATATAATTTTTATTTATATATATATATTTTTTTTTTCTTTTTATATATATATATATATATATATATATATATAATTTTTATTTATATATATATATATATATATATATATATATATATATAATTTATATATATATATATATATTATTTATATATATATATAATTGTTGTATTTTTTATTTATTTATTATATTTATTTTATTTTTTTATTATTATAATTAAAAATAGGCACACAGCAATGGTGTCTGGTGTTTGTGGGGTGTCTGGACTGCAAATGTGAATATTACGTCAACTATCTCCCCGTCTCCCTCAATGAGCAGAATGAGATCGAGACGTTAAAAGCGGAGAACGACCGTCTCAAGTCCAGCGGCAGCGCCACGCCGACGGCCACTCCCGCCAAGACGGCCCGGCCGCCCTCGGAGACCTCCAGCACGTCCTCGTCCTCCTCGCGCCAGTCCCTGGGCCTGTCCCTCAACAACCTCAACATCACCGACACCATCATGTCAGGTCAGTTGAGCGTCAAGCCCGAGCGGGAGCGTCAGGCCCGATCAACGTCGGCAGCCTGACATTTGTTCGGAGGTGTGAGAACACAAAAAAGTCACTCACGTTGACCTTTCGTCCCAAGAAACCAGAACATGTTTGCCTGGCGGAGTCCTCGAATGCCAATTAGAACAGATTTTGTGGCCGTTTTCTTGACATTTGCCACACACTTCACCTCCTTTCGAGAAGACACCGAGCTCCTCCCTCTCGCTTGCGCGCCGTAATTAAAACAGATTGATTCCAATCTGTGTTTGGCCTTCAGATATTCTGCTTGACGACAGCTACGAAGGGAATCTGCGCAAAGAAGGCCGCAGCGTGCGCATTGTGGTCAACATCAGCAGCGGGCCGAGCAAAACCAAGGTTGGTAGTGACGGTCGTGATCGGGTTTTGGATTCAAGACGCTTTATAACGCTTGCGGCGATTGTGTCCGACAGGGAACGCAAATGCAGGAGTACCTGATTGGCTCCATCGGTGTGAGTGGGAAAACCAAGTGGGACGTCCTGGATGGGGTGATCAGACGCCTCTTCAAGGTAAACTGGAAGCAGAGTAACGTGCAAAAAAAAATACATTTGGTTATTTTTGTGCCGAGTGTACAAACAGCGGCGTGTTTTAACTCATTCACGACCAGCCCAGTAAAAAAAAAAATGGATTTTGACGTATTTATCCGTCAATGGTATTGAATGAGTTAACTTAAATGAAGATTAAAAGTATAAAGAAACTCAAGTATGCATATATTTATCCAATAATATGACGTCAACCCAACATCCGGCTGACATGAAGGTAGCCAAACTACGGCCCGCGGGCCACATGCAGACCCCTCCAGTGTCAGAGTCGCTCAATTTAAATGTTTTATGTGTCTGTATTTTATTCAATAATTGTTTGATTCATTGTAAATGAGAATTATTTTGTATTTTGAATGTAAACTATTTCATTTGATTTATTAAAATATTTTCATCAATTTATCTCACTGATTGGTGTCATTTCTAATGAAATGCATCGATAAATAACGGAAAATATTGAATAGACAATAAATAAATACTGAGCAAATCAAATTTAAAATATAAATTTGGTGAATTGAAAGGTTTGTTCATTGATCTCATTTATTGGGTCATTTATAACAAATTCATCATGAAACAATTTTAATATAATGAGTTACATTTATTCAAATCTGGCTCTTGCAGCATAGCAGTTTTATTTGTGTGGTGACGTGCCTCGGGCCATTTTGAAGCTCAAAAACAGTGAAGCAGAAATAAAACAGATCAACTAAGACAAAGCAAAAATAATAATACGGAGCAATTTTAATTTTTATCTGAAGTTAAAACCTTGAAAAGGATTGCTTTTTGATTGCAATCGCTCCCCGCCACGCCGCAGGAGTACGTCTTTCGTGTGGACCCGGTCACCAGTCTGGGCCTGAGCTCGGACAGCATCGTCTGCTACAGGATGGGCGAGGTGGTCCGCGCCCACTCCTCCGAAGTGCCTGAGCTGCTGCCCTGCGGCTACCTGGTGGGCGAAAGCAACGTCATCAAGGTCAACCTCAAAGGTAACGAACCGCCCGCTTCCCGTTCCAGCCAGCCAAACGCTCGCACGCGGCATTGACCCCTCCTCCCGGTAGGCGTCAAGGACAGCAGCATAGACAGCCTGGTGTTCGACACGCTCATCCCCAAGCCCACCATCCAGCGGTACCTCAACTTGCTGATGGAGCACCGTCGCATCATCCTTTCGGGGCCCAGCGGCACCGGCAAGTCCTTCCTGGCCGCCAAGCTGGCCGAGTTCATCATTTCCCAGATGGGACAGGAGGTGACCGAGCACAACGTGGCCCGCTTCAACGTGGACCAGAACTCCAGCAAGGTGATCAAAAAAAAAAAAAACACACTTTAGAAAAATAATAATAAGGCTGGAACGGATTAAAGGCATTTCTATTCATTCCAATGAGGAATGATGATTTGAGATGCTTCTCCGTGGTCCCCTTTGCTCTTCTAGGACTTGCGCCAGTACCTGTCCAACCTGGCGGAGCGCTGTAATTCCGAAGGCACGGCCACAAAGCTCCCCACCGTGGTTATTCTGGATAACCTCCACCTCATTAGTTCCCTCAGCGACATATTCAACGGCTTCCTCAACTGCAAGTTCCACAAATGGTAGGTTGTTTTTCACACCGTGCTGCTTGCGACATTTTTGTTTCTAGTGGTGCGCCGTGAAATGTTTCACGTGTAAAATTTGAGATTAAATGACTTTTTTTTTGCCTCATCCCATTTTTTGTCTGCTTTAGCCCTTACGTCATCGGTACCATGACCCAGGGAGTGTCCTCCTCCCCCATCCTTGAGCTGCATCACAACTTCAGGTTTGCATCACCTCGATATCCAATATGAGGCTCACGCTTGACGTGATAGCCACAAAATTCCAGTAGTCGGCATCATCCGAGTGCCGTTCACAGGTGGGTGCTGTGCACCAACCACACGGAGCCCGTCAAGGGCTTCCTGGGCCGCTTCCTGCGGCGGAAGTTGATCCAAACGGAGATCCATAAAAACGTGCGCAGCAACGACCTCGTTAAGATCATCGACTGGATTCCAAAGACGTGGCAGCACCTCAACGGCTTCCTGGAGGCCCACAGCTCCTCGGATGTCACCATAGGTCAGACACACAACCGCCGTCGTTTATATAAGCGCCGTACTTTCGAATAATGAGCCGAGCAACGGAAGCCGCGTGCTTTGACTGAGTTCCCAATTGGTCGCCCAAAGGTCCCCGTCTCTTCCTGTCCTGTCCCATGGATGTGGAGGGGTCGCGAGTGTGGTTCACCGACCTGTGGAACTACTCCCTGGTGCCCTACCTGCTGGAAGCTGTCCGAGAAGGACTTCAGGTAAGCAGAGCGTGCGATCGCCTCAAGTCTACATTTCAAATACTTTTACTGTCATCGCAAGCCACTGTTGCATTTCGCACACCGTGAACATTAAGACAGAACTTAACTGTTTTGTTTTTTTAACTATATAAAACTAACAATCAGTTAATCTGTTGATTATTTTTTTCCATTAATTAACGAATTGCCTCGCAGCTGTACGGCAAGAGGGCGGCGTGGGAAGACCCGTCCAAGTGGGTGAGCGACACGTACCCGTGGCACGCCGCCGCCGCCGCCGCCGCCGCCGCCATGCAGCAGCAGCAGCAGCAGGACGGCCAGTCGTTGCTGCAGCTCAGACCCGAGGACGTGGGCTACGACGGCTACAGCTCGTCCAAGGAGGGGGCCTCGTCCAAGCAGGTGTCCCAGAGCGACACCGAGGGAGACCCCCTGGTAGGAGGCGCCGAGAAGTTGTCGTTATGTCCCCCTCCTCGACTCTCATCTCGATTTTTATTTGCACCTTTCGCAGATGAACATGCTGCTGAGGCTGCAGGAGGCGGCCAACTATTCCAGCGCGCAGAGCTGTGACAGCGACAGCGCCAGTCACCATGACGACCAGCTGGACTCCTCGCTGGAGTCTGCGCTATGAGCCTACGCTAGGCTAACCGGACACGCCTGTTGCGCAAATACATGACGAGTTGTGTGCTTTCGTTAAAGTCGTCCCGCTTCACGGGGCGTAGCGAATTAGATTGTTTTCGCGCCGACGAGGGACTGAGTCAATAGTTCAAACCAGTGGTTCCAAAATGTTTTAACGCCATGTACCACCTCAGAAAATACTTTACAAGTACCACCTTAATGACAAATACAGTGTCCATGTACAATGCGACCTAAACACTCGCGGAAGTACTTCCAGAAAGTTACCGGAATAAGCTTCAATTTACGAAATACTCGGTTAAAACGGTTAACTAATCAATCTATTAAATGCTCCCTAAATTACGGAAAAACTTACTAAATAATAAAATAAAAAAAAAAGGTAACTTGGAATCTATAAAACTTTCAGTTTTCAAGGTACTTTTACATCCACTAAATACTGAAAGGTAACCAAATACTCTTAAAATCCATTAAATAAGTCAGTTACCAAAATATTCCCTAAAAGTTACCGAAATACTCTCAATAAATACCTAAATACTCTTAAATGTATTAAATACACTCTATCTTAGCCCCGAACCTCCAGAACAAGCTCGTCTCTCAGTCAAAGTGTTTCTCTTGTAATTCATGGACAGAAATAGCTCTTTAGCAAGGCTTTGGCGCCATCTTGTGGCTTTGTGGGGCGTTAATTAAAATGGCCAGCCCGTTTGAAATCACCCCATGTTTAGTTGCCTGCATTTTTCCAATACAACTTCTCATATACGTGCACAAAGGGTTTTTGGCGAATTGACTTTCTCGCAAATGCGAGGCTCAGGCCACAGTCTTGTGTTTCATCTTTGGCGCTGGGATATTTTTCCGCGCGTTCCGTTCCTGTTACATTGTTCTTGTTTACAAGACGAGTGAGAAGGTGGCCAGGTACTTTTGTTGATGTATTTCTTTGTTTGCCGAGGTGCTTCTCACCGTCATTGGTTCAAAACTGCCTTCCAAAAGGTCGGTCACTCTTCCACCACCACCACGGTGGCTCCCGAAATCAACCGAGTCCAAATTCTGCGTTTTGATATATTCCGATACGCTTCTGTGGCTATCGCGGAGGTGTGCTCGACATGAGTACTTATCAGCTCGCCGTCCTCGCAAGTCAGCAACCGATCCGCCACATTATGCTACTGTGAAGAAAATGGATACGTGCCAATGTCTGCCAAATAACGCACGCTCGAGTTCCTCGCTGAAACCGGGACAGATCGGCCGACGAAATACGATGCAGTCGGTCGACACACCTTAACAAGGGAACAATGATTTTGGTGCTTACTCGTTGCCTTAAGTGTGCAAAAAGGTTTGGGGAGGAGGGGAGGGGGGGTGTTAGAGGGGTCCTCTCCTGCTTCCATTGACTTTATAATAAGAGGTTCATATGGATGTTTAACTATGTTTCCTTTTCTAACAGGTATAAAGTGCAAAATCAAAGAGTTCATGTTGTATGTGAATTCTAAACTGACCAATTAAAAAAAAAATCTATAAATATATATAAAATTAAAAGGGGTAAGGTTTTTTTTCACCCAGTTGAGCTGGGCTCACTTGAACTGACAGGAGCACAACCAAATGTTTTTTTTTTTTATTATTATTGTTTTTTTTTATTAGCATGCTTTTGAGCTTTTTAAAAAAAAAAAAAAAAAAGGGAGTGGGGGGTGAGAAGAGATATTTACCTTTATGTATACACGAGTATTGGACGGAAGCCATTTTCGATTGTCCTTTCTTTTAAATACTTGGGTTGGTTTTGCACACTCGGGCGAGTTGTAAATACTTCCGTCTCCTTGCACAGAAAATCAAAGATGCATTTGCCCGGTTGTTGTTACACTAACCTGCTAAAAAAAAAACGAAAAAAAAGTAAGTTATTGTTAAAAAAAAAAAAAAAGAAGATGCAAAATGTCAAACAGGTGTGCGTCTTGTGATGTGTGTCGACGCAGGAGGCACACAGTGTGTAGATAGAAAAGTGTTCTCTCAACAAATCACAAAGCTGCACTTTTCCTGTAAACTCCCATCGTTGCTGTGACAACCGTTGGGTCGTGTCATCCGAATTTGGCCGGGCTACCGAGGCGCGGCTGCTTACTCCACACCGTACTGTATAGAAAACAAACACCACAGGTGCTACTGGTCAGTCGACTCCCACCCGAGATAACTCAACCTCAGGACAATGCCACCGTCTACAATCCTACCTGTTGTCAGCTTCGCGCGCCTTTGCAGCCGGGCCTCCGGTTTCCAAACTCGCTGACCCCAACGTTGCACCATCCAATTTGGTGATGTCTCAATCCAAGCCCATAGCATTTACTCTGGTTTTGAGATGAGAACGTTCTTTTCTTTCTTCTTTTCGGGTGAAACATTTGTCCTTTAATGTTTTATATTTTGTACATTTGTATGTAACATATCATGTAAATAGACAGAGACAGTGATTTAACTCATCTGGAGGATTTTGTAGTCTTTGTAAAAGTTCTAAAAAAAATAAATAAATAAATAAATGGTATTTGGTGTCACATGCAAAAAAATGGTTGTCTTTGTTTTTGAAGACTTGACTTGTGTTTTATGAGTAATTAAAAACATTTTAGATTTATTTGCTCTTGTGGAAGTAAAATATTCAACTCACTGATTGATTGCAGGTTCCAAAACAAACACATGATGCCTTTGTTGGCCTTGACGTCTAAATAAATAAATGCACAGTACATTTATGATTGATGAATTAATACAATTAAGTTAAATAAACTAATCCTGACCCAACCCATCGAGTAGTAAATTTGCAAAGTTTGGACACAAATGCCCGGATGTAGTAGGGCGTAACCTATCTGGATGCAGCAGCCAATCATGTTGCAGCGGGGCGTATCCAGCGTTGGACTCGCGTGGACCTCATAACAACTTGAATGTTTTGCAAGCCGCAGTACCGCACAAATGGTTCCAGTTAACTGTGCACAATGTTTCGCTACCGTCGCCTGTCTCCTGCATGAAAGATTTGCATAAATTCTTGATGCTCAGACTGACTGGGTACGTACGCGCTTCCGCCGCCACTAGTTTAAACTTGATGCACTCGGAAGCACTTAGAAGTCCTTAACAGTCAAACATGGTGACGTTTTGCTTCGTAGAAGATTGTCAGTTGCAGTGCAAATGCAGAAAATAAGACTTTTAAAAGAAGAAACTGTCAAAAGCGGATTTGCTGGGTTGCACTTTCTACTTCCGCGTTGTACGTCTCTGGGATTTTAATGCTGCCTTCCTCACTACTTGGAAATAGGAGGGTGAAAGATTTACTCGCGGTTTACGACTTGCAGTGTGAAGTAAAACTAATAAAACACATACACCTCGATTTCGATAACAGTGTAGTCGGATTAATGTTTTTCATTGTGTATATTAAAAAAAAAAAAAAGATGAAAGTTGGTGAGTGTGCAGACATAGACATTCAATTCCCGAGTGTTTTGGGAACGTACCACGAGAACTGTCTATTAATCGTGAAATTATTAAGGATATCAGTGGAAAAGTCATCTTTTTATGTATGATTGCCACGTGCCACGGTTTCGAATCAGACGTAATTGGTATGCTTTGGCGCCCTCGTGTGGTTACTTACGTCAACAGGCAAAATTTAAGTCCCTTGTTATTGGGGAGAGGGGGGTGAACTCGAATAATTATCCAAAATATGTCGTTTTTACTACATAAAAAATAGCACGCTGTTACACCTTTCTAAGTGTGTCTGAATTAGACTTTTTAATTTGAGGGGGGGGGTATTTTTATTTAACTCTGTATGTGCAGTTTGACGCACATTTAACGACATTTTGGCCCTGTAGATGTTAAGTGTGACGTCGATGTGTTTTATTTTTATTTTTAGCTTCGCTGCGACCCGGAAGTTAAACAACCGGAAAAGGAAATGAGCATTGTTTGACTTGGCGTTTTGCTTGCTTTAGTTATTTTGTGTGTATCAGACACGTGAGCTGAATTCGTTTGTAGTTTTTAATTTTGTTTACATGAGCAGAGACGTCCACAATGAAGCAATATTGTCTCCACGTCGGCTGTGACAAAAGTGGCAAGGTGTTATGCAAAGGTAACGCAATGCTCAACTTGTCCACGTTTTCACTGCTTGCTCGTCTCAACTTATATTTTTGTTAAAAACAACAACATTGTATTCTAGCGTGTGGCTCAGGTGACTCGATTTGTTTTAATTAAAACAACATTGAACGATCACACTGACCTTAACAATTGTATTTCTGTTGCTTTCGATTAAAATGGACAGTAAAATCAAACAATGCATTTAATTATTTGTTCCCTGCATATTTAAGAATATTTTAATACTTGGTAGTTATTGTCAGGCAAACCATTATTTATTTATAAAAATTGACCCATTTGCAAATGAGCTTGACAGGAGCGACGAAGTTTTAGACGAACACGAAATCGACACACGTCGCGTTCGTGTAAAAAAAATCAAGCAGATGTTATGCTGTCTACTTGTTAAAATATTAAGTACAGCCGAGTTCTTGTAAACGTCTACCTCAGAAGTGACTAGCTTTATGCAAATTGGCACCTATGACAATGAGCGCATATGCAAATGAATGTAATCACGTAACAGCACTATAATAGTATTAAAAAAAAAACTCAAGCGCATCTTCCGAAGCATTGAATGATGTTCCTGTCGTGTTTGCAAGTGCGTCAGGGTTGTGCAGTATTTGAAGCTTTGGTCTGTTGCGCTGATGTGACATCACAAACCTTCTCAAGCACACATTGTGGCGTCCTCTGCTGTTGCTTCCACGTAGAGACGGATTTTTTTTAAATTAATAAAAAGGCTACCAGATTGATACACACGTCTGAAATATGAGTTTGTGGACTTTATATGTTCCAATTTTTGCGCATGCGCAGAATAGCCATGAATCTTTTTTTTTTTTTTTTTGTGGGCGGCGAGGAATTTTTTTTTTTTTTTAAAACACTGTATGTGCATTTTGACAGCTTGCCCTCATAGTTTGTTAATCTCCCCGTCATTGTTTTTTATTTATATTGCTATTTTTAACGTCTCTTTAACCCGGAAGTTAAATCCACCGAAAAAGGAAATGAGCAATTGTTTGTTTGCTATTTTGTGCAATTCGAACACATGCGCTAAGTTTGTTAAGCGACATTAACGCAAAATAGTCTATTTTTTTTATAGTTTACATGTGCTAAGACGTCCGCGATGCAGGAATACTCTCTCCACGTCTGTGCAAAAGTGCCGACGTATTGTGCAAAGTTAACGCATGCTCAACTTTTCCACGTTTTCACCGCTTGCTCCTCTAAAAGTCGATTTTTCTTTAAAGTAGAATCAATGTTCTATTTAGCGTGTCGCTCTGATGACTCGATTTGTTTTAATCCAAACATTAGGTGAATTTTTAATTGTAATGCTATTTTCTAATGTAAAATGAGTTTTAGTTACCATTTGCGATATCTTAAAGTACAAATATTTGTATCGTAGGTTTTGAATGCATTTAAAGCTCACGCTGACCAAAACGTTTGTAAGTTGCTTTCGATTAAAAAATGGACAGCCTATCATAAAAACAAATGTTTCATTTAATTATTAGCGGCATAAACATTCAAGAGTATTTAATACTTTGCAGTCATTGGCTGGCAAGCCACGTTTTTTTCTTTATGCAAATTGACGCATATGCAAATTAGGGCATATGCAAATGAGCTCACTCAATGTTTATGTTTTTGTGTATTTTTCATGGATGGAGGATGTTTTGGACACCAAACAACTTACAGTTTCAGAGTTCAGGACATCTGGACTCGTCTGCACTCCAAAGACGGCAACTTTTTTTGGGACAGGTATGTGTTCTGTTTCACGGCAAGGAACTCCATGCTCTGTGCTTAAGGGGATGGCATGCCAAATCACTCCAAAAAATCTTAAAAAATAAATTTTGCCGATTTTCCTTTTAATGAAAGTTGGTGTGCTTGGTAGTGATGGCGTAACATTAAATCTAAAATTTGAGGTAGATTAGAGTAGTTTTTAGATGCTACAAACTCGCGCATATTAATGAGTTTGGCAAAAAGGGGTGTGGCCACCTGACTTTAAGCCTTTTTTCTCAGGAACTACTTTGTCAATCTTCACCAAACACACATTTTGAGAATGGGAACTTAACAAGGAGTTCAAATCTGCAATCATTTAGCAGATCAGTGCATATTTTTTTAACAGCTGAGCTAATTAATATTCGGGTGGCTGTAACTCCAAAACCGATGTTCTGATTGACCCCAAATTTCAGATTTAGTGTAGTGCAATCACTCTCAACAAGTACAGCAAGTTTCATTAAAATCAAAATCGGCTTGCTTTTAAACCCATTGAGTGATTTGGCATTGAATGACCCCTTGAGGAGGTGAGTGTGATGCCACTTAGTCATTTTTCAGTGCCCCTTGACCTCCGCTTCATCGACTGCACACACACAAGCTCATCATTCAATGCCTTTTGAACATTTGTTTTTTTCTAAATTGTTTAAAAATAATTTATTTTATCAATAAGTTGCCAAAATAACACCGACTTGTTTTTAAAAATATTTCTTAAATAAAAGAATATATATACATATAGATATTTTGCCTGCTTAAGAAAAATAATAGTCTAAAAAAATCCTTAAGCACATGTTCATAAGCATTGAATGATATTCTTGTTATGTTTGCAAGTGTTGCGCAATACTTGAAGCTTTGGCCTGTCGTGCTGATGTGACATCACACACACTCTTCCTCAAGCACACATTGTGGCGTCCTCTGCTGTTGATTCCATGTAGAGCCTGTCGGCCAGTGTTTGTGTTTAACTTTAGTCGAAGTTCATTGCTGAAATGGTGTCAAAAAAGCATGTTTGTGTCATATATTGTTCAACTGTAATTAGAATGTTTGTTTTATTGCTAACTGCACCCTGACTGAGTTTTGAAATGGCGTTGTCATCCACAATTTGTTTTTGTCATGTTCTCATTTGTTGAATGGATGGCAACTGGACTGTTTGAGTTTTCTTGGGAGATTTTTGTTTGGCCTCTGATCCGAGCAGGCTTCTTCGGTTCATGCTCAAGGCCAGATGGCGAGCTGTCCCGTCTGGCCTTGAGCATGAACCCAAGAAGCCTGCTCGCATCAGAGACCAAACAAAAATGTCAAACAGTCCAGTTGCATCCATTCAACAAATGAGAACATGACAAAAACAAATAGTCGATAACAACGCTTTTTTAAAGAAAATTTAATTATTATTTTTTTAATTTTTTTAATAAAAAAAAAGATTAAAACTCAGTCAGGGTGCAGTGAGCAACCAAAACACTCATTCCAATTACAGCTGAGCAATTTTCTGCACAAAAACTTTATTTTTTCCCAATTTGACACCATTTCAGCAATGTTGATGTGTGACTAAAGTGAAACACTGGACGACAGGCAGGCTGTCCATGAAAGCAGAGGCAGACGCGAGTGAAGTCCGTCATGTCGGTGCACTTTAACCTCTGCTTGATGTACGTCGTAAGGTGTAAAATGATGTATTTAAGAAAAAAAAATACTTCTCTTTAAAATATATTGTTGAACTGTAAATGGAGTCTCCGTGTTTTCTTGCTCACTACACCCTCACTGAGTTTCAAATGACCTCGTTATGGATGCCAAGTGGACTGTTCAGGTTGTGCTGGAAAACGTTTGGCCTCGGCTCGAGCATGAACACGAGAAGCCTGCTCGGACGAGAGGCCAAAAGTCTTCCGGCGCGACTTGAGCAGTCCGGTTGCCGTCCAATCACGGCCCGGAAAAAGCATGTTTGTAGCCACACCCACTTTGCAAATCTGGATTTGTCATGCGAAAATGTTTTCCATAACTCCGCCCACCTCTTGTAAAGGCCAATCAGAATCTGGCATGCAAAATAATTTGCCTAACTCCGCCCATCCTGCCAAATCGACCAATCATCTTTCTGGTATGCAAATTAATTTGCATAACCACGCCCATTTTTGAACAAACACACTGGATAATGGCACTGATTTGCATATCCACGCCTCTTTATGCTAATGTGAGCTTTGCATGCTAATATATTTGCATAACCCCACCCAGCTGCCAGCCCAACCAATCAGATCACGAGCTGCTTTATAATTTGCATAGCCACACCCACTGCTCACCCAAGCCACCAATCAGATGGCTGCCTGTTCTCATTTGCATAATACCCACCCCCTATTTTTTATTTTAAATTTATGTTTTTATTAAAGATGTTGCAATAATTCATGACATGTAATATTTTATTTATTTGCAAAGTACATGTTAATGCAAAATATATATAATATAAACAAAAAAAAAAAGGTTTACAATAAATTATGCAATATAAAAAAATAACCCTAACAAGTTGGAAGCATTAACAGGCGTCTTCTTGCCGCCGTTTCATTAAGTCGTCAGCCAGCGGGACCAAAGCGTGGAGGGCCCAACAAAACGACAGCAAGTCCAAAGTCACGGATGCCAGTCACGACCTGGAGAAAGGGGGACACGTGAGTTAGAGAACATTTCTTGTGCAGTCAACATTTGACAAACTTAAACCTACCAGGGATGAAGAGGATGGAGGAGTTTGCACGGGTGCGGTCACAGCACGCATGTGCACGAGTGGTGCAACAGTCTCAAACTTGTCTTCCACTTCTTGGCAGGCTGCTCCCAAGTTGGCTTCAGCACCTTCCTGATGTGGTCCTCCAGCTGACCGAGCCGACGCAACCATGCAGAGTAAGCAAAGAGCCCACAGTCAAGAAATAAGTTTGCACAACCAAGTTTTGTTGAAATGACCATTTATTTTACTTGCAGATTAAAAATCAAGTTGCACACCATGGAAGGGGGGGGGATAAAAAGTTGCAGAGCGAGGACAGCGTGGACCAGTGTGTTGTGACTTCTGGGAAAAAAAACAAACATTGCGAGTCAAAACATTTAAAACACCTTTTTGTTGATGAAACGCACGACCACAAGCTTGTCGAAATTCCGCTTCGGACATTTTGTGATGCTGGACCCTTCTGCTTGATGACGAACAGTTGCCAGTTCTGCAAACTTCGCCATCACGTCAAACTGCTTCTGAGGGCTCCACAGTGGACAAACCTAAACGGGAGGTGAGCACGAGATAAGTCCAGCTTCAAATTTTTAAGTTTATTTACGTGTCAACATGAAAGATTTAAAGTTCATTGATGACATACTTGTAGAAATTCTTCATCCTGCAGATGCAAAATGTTGGTGGCCAGCGTGCAAAGTCCATGACGGCACCTTCACTCGAAGCTTCTGCACACAGTCCAAAAGAAAAAAAGAAGTCCACACTCCTGAAATTTGTCAAGCTTGGGTCATCTCACAGAATGTTGATCATGGCGCCATGTTTCCCCCAGCCCTACAACAAACAAAAAAAATATTTAATTGACTTTATTTAAATAAGAGTAGTTGCTGGTTCAGGTTCTCCCGGGCCAATATGTGCTTTGGCGCCACCTGGTGTACACAAGCAGGAAGCGAACCAACATGTGAGTATTGGCACAGAATGGCAAATGTACCTTTGTGAAGGGCTTGACTGAAGCGCATCTCATTGCAGCTTTGGGGGAACTGCAAAAGAGAAATTTGTTAAAAGAAATGTTCTCGTCAGCCATTTTGTTTCGCAGAGTGATCAAACGTTCCACGTTGTAGCTCATCTTCACCACGTGCTGAAACAAATTAAAACATGACATCATATTTGTATGCATTTGAGTGTTTTTATCTCACCAGTGACGAGCGCAGAGCTGATCAGGACATCTCGGCAATGACGTGCAGCACGATGGGTGGGCTGTAAGACACAAAGACATAGTTAGCAACATGGCATTTGGTAAGCGCATTTAAATGGAGGTTAAAAAAAAGACGCCATTTTAGAGTCAATTTCGCCATTCGCTGCAGGATGCAAGCCTGTGGACAGAAATTAAAACAATTAAAATAAAGCAATAGTTGATTCGCGTTTGAATTGTGAACATAAAAACGCTGGCAACCTACCTTCTGCCAAACGCGGCTCTTTTTCTGTAATGCAAAAAATAAAAGTGCGTTAGTTTAAAAAGTTAACAGCGTTTACTTACCGCTTTAAATCTCAAGCGTTTGTGTCATTTTATCCCGCGTTTGGGATTATTAAACACTTGAGCTGCAAAATAGAAAAGTTATTGCATGCCGAAAACATGAATTAATGGTCAAAGTTACAATGACGAGTCTAAAAAAAGAAACTTTGACAAACCTTTTGGTCATCTTGTCGCGACGTCGGCGTGAAGTTGTCAGCTCGGTGGAGAAAGAGAACGTTCGTTCAATTTGTCGCAGCTTAAATAGATTTTCGCTAATGACGTCGTCACGTGCTTCTTTTTTTTCCTCAAAAGCTTTATTTAAACAAGGGAACAAAAAATAAATAAAAGACTCAACTTTGCCGGAAAAACTAGAGATAATACGTGAAAGCAAGCCTGGTGGGGATCGAACCAGCGCCGTTCGTACGTGGTCGCATCGAAAGCCTTGTCGTTGACCATTCGGCTGTTATCGCCATGGCACTTCCGGTGTTTTAATCCTTTATAATATAGTCTTTCAAATTTTTTGCGACCAAATTTTATGTACTTTAATCTATAAATTCAAACCAAACACCAGTGATCGATAAGCTAGAGTTAGTCGAGTGGTTTTCGACTTTGCGTTTGGTTTAGATGTGTCCTTGTTCGAATCCCGTTTTCTGCTTCTCTGCAATTATGTGTAATGATGGTGCAGAAAGCGAGACTCGAACACGGGTCACCTGAACCGGACGCAAAGTCTTAGACCAGTCAACCAACATAGATGAAAGTTTTCGCATTTTTTTGGTCGTATTTCTCTTTTATTTATTCCTGTCAGAGTGGCTTTAACTAGTGTGGTCCAGTGTACCAAGCCAACGATTTCGGCTTCCGTGGACAAAATTCGTTTCCCATTCTTTTCCTCATTTCTATGTATGTTGAAAAAGGTTGCAAAGATCAGGGTTCGAACTTCCTCACTGCGGTACCGGAATCCTTTCCTAATACCATGGGCCAACTAGCCGTGTCGCTGCTGTCTAAAAAAATGAAGGTCATGAGTTTCTATCCTGGTTTTTATGAAAATTAGTGCTGGGTTTCCCCCCCACCCACGCTCCCTCCCGGGAGTCAACTACATCATCCACTGAACTTCGAAAACAAGGACGGACATTCTTGTGTATCGCTTGCAGGTCAAACCTGGGTACAGTTACTCAAATTATCCACAGGAGGGCAGTACTACATCACATCGAGTGCTTATCACGATTGGGTTTATGTGTGACTCATTTGAACATAAAGAACATGCAAAGCGTGTACTTGGTTATGTCAGTTTTATCTGAAGAAACACAAGATGACAAAGACATGTCACACCAGGATGTCCTATTACAATTATTTTTTTATTTAACGTCCATTCTGCGTTCGTATCGTGCAGAACCTAAAGTGGGCCCAAAAGTGAATAGCAAAAAATATGAATAAGTTATGCTCCACTAAATGCGATCATAGCTGCCTTAATAGTTCTCTGTAACTTATAAAAACGTGCAGCCATAGCAAATGGAATGTAAAGAAGGAAACAGTTTATGCGTCAAAATTAATCGTGGGTCTCAATAGCATGAAGCTGAGGTACGAGATGGAGAAAAGTGAGCGAATGTTGCTCTTCTGCAGTCCTTCACTTTTGACAATTGACCTTTGCAAAACGAAATATACTTTTGGATGAGCAGGCAGAGAAAATGTGTTGTAGCTGAGCACGTGTTACCTGTGCACAAAATGTTCACAGTTCATGTGGACGCAACAGCAGCCGACGTGAAGTAATTATTTCATTGTGGGAACCGCTGCTCATGCAAACAATCAAAATGTCTTACTTAGCGTTTAAGACACTTAACTAACTAAGCTCACGCGTTTAAAGACACAAACAACGCCGGTCAATCCAAACACTTCCTTGTTTTCCGTTCAAATCGGGCTTTTCACTTCCGGGTTATATTTACGTCATGTCTTAATTTGGGGGGTGTGGCTGATTTTTTTCCTGATGATGTGTGTTGGTAATGTATGTTGGTTCTTCACAGATTGGAAAATATATTTTTAAGGCATGACGTTAATATAACCCGGAAGTGAAAAGCCCGACTTGAACAGAAAACAAGGAAGTGTTTGGATTGGCCGGCGTTGTTTTGTGTCTTTAAACGCGTGAGCTAAGTTAGTTAAGTTGCTTAAACGCTAAGTAAGACATTTTGATTGTTTGCATGAGCAGCGGTTCCCACAATGAAATAATTACTTCACGTCGGCTGCTGTTGCGTCCACATGAACTGTGAACATTTTGTGCACAGGTAACACGTGCTCAGCTACAACACATTTTCTCTGCCTGCTCATCCAAAAGTATATTTCGTTTTGCAAAGGTCAATTGTCAAAAGTGAAGGACTGCAGAAGAGCAACATTCGCTCACTTTTCTCCATCTCGTACCTCAGCTTCATGCTATTGAGACCCACGATTAATTTTGACGCATAAACTGTTTCCTTCTTTACATTCCATTTGCTATGGCTGCACGTTTTTATAAGTTACAGAGAACTATTAATGCAGCTATGATCGTTTTTAGTGGAGCATAACTTATTCATATTTTTTGCTATTCACTTTTGGGTCCAGTTTAGGTTCTGCACGATACGAACGCAGAATGGACGTTAAATAAAAAAATAATTGTAATAGGACATCCTGGTGTGACATGTCTTTGTCATCTTGTGTTTCTTCAGATAAAACTGACATAACCAAGTACACGCTTTGCATGTTCTTTATGTTCAAATGAGTCACACAAAATAAACCCAATAGTGATAAGCACTCGATGTGATGTAGTACTGCCCTCCTGTGGATAATTTGAGTAACTGTACCCAGGTTTGACCTGCAAGCGATACACAAGAATGTCCGTCCTTGTTTTCGAAGTTCAGTGGATGATGTAGTTGACTCCCGGGAGGGGGCGTGGGTGGGGGGAAACCCAGCACTAATTTTCAAAATAAAAACCAGGATAGAAACTCATGACCTTCATTTTTTGGGCGGCAACGACACGGCTGGTTGGCCCATGGTATTAGGAAAGGATTCCGGTACCGCAGTGACGAAGTTCGAACCCTGATCTTTGCAACCTTTTTCAACAGACATAGAAATGAGGAAAAGAATGGGAAACGAATTTTGTCCGCAGTAGCCGAAATCGTTGGCTTGGTACACTGGACCACACAAGACAGGCAGCCACTCTAACAGGAATAAATAAAAGAGAAATACGACCAAAAAAATGCGAAAACTTTCATCTATGTTGGTTGACTGGTCTAAAACTTTGCGTCCGGTTCAGGTGACCCAGGTTCGAGTCTCGCTCTCTGCACCATCATTACACATAATTGCAGATAAGCAGAAAACGGGACTCGAACACGGATACATCTAAACCAAACGCAAAGTCGAAAACCACTCGACTAACTCTTGCTTATCGATCACTGGTGTTTGGTCTGAATTTATAGATTAAAGTACATAGAATTCGGTCGCAAAAAATTTGAAAGACTATATTATAAAGGATTAAAACACCGGAAGTGCCATGGCGATAACAGCCGAATGGTCAACGACAAGGCTTTCGGTGCGACCACGTACGAACGGCGCTGGTTCGATCCCCACCAGGCTTGCTTTCACGTAGTATCTCTAGTTTTTCCAGCAAAGTTTAGTCTTTTATTTATTTTTTGTTCCCTTGTTTAAATAAAGCTTTTGAGGAAAAAAAGAAGCACGTGACGACGTCATTAGCGAAAATCTATTTAAGCTGCGACAAATTGAACGAACGTTCTCTTTCTCCACCGAGCTGACAACTTCACGCCGACGTCGCGACAAGATGACCAAAAGGTTTGTCAACGTTTCTTTTTTTAGACTCGTCATTGTAACTTTGACCATTAATTCACGTTTTCGGCGTGCAATAACTTTTCTATCTTGCAGCTCAAGTGTTTAATGATCCCAAACGCGGGATAAAATGACACAAACGCCTGAGATTTAAAGCGGTAAGTAAACGCTGTGAACCTTTTAACTAACGCACTTTTTTTTTGTATTGTAGCAAAAGAGCCGCGTTTGGCAGAAGGTAGGTTGCCAGCGTTTTTATGTTCACAATTCAAACGCGAATCAACTATTGCTTTATTTTAATTGTTTCAATTTCTGTCCACAGGCTTGCATCCTGCAGCGAATGGCCAAATTGACTCTAAAATGGCGTCTTTTTTTTTTTCAACCTTCATTTAAATGCGCTTACCAAATGCCATGTTGCTAACTATGTCATTGTGTCTTACAGCCCTTTTCGTGCTCCAGGTCATTGCCGAGATGTCCTGCTCAGCTCTGCGCTCGTCACTGGTGAGATAAAAACACTCAAATGCATACAAATATGATGTCATGTTTTAATTTGTTTCAGCACGTGGTTAAGATGAGCTACAACGTGGAACGTTTGATCACTCTGCGAAATAAAATGGCTGACGAGAACATTTCTTTTAACAAATTTCTCTTTTGCAGTTCCCCCAAAGCTGCAATGAGATGCGCTTCAGTCAAGCCCTTCACAAAGGTACATTTGCCATTCTGTGCCAATACTCACATGTTGGTTCGCTTCCTGCTTGTGTCCACCAGGTGGCGCCAAAGCACATCTTGGCCCTGGAGAACCTGAACCAGCAACTACTCCGAATTAAATATTTTTTTTGTTTGTTGTAGGGCTGGGGGAAACATGGCGCCATGATCAACATTCTGTGAGATGACCCAAGCTTGACAAATTTCAGGAGTGTGGACTTTTTTCTTTTTTTGGACTGTGTGCAGAAGCTTCGAGTGAAGGTGCCGTCATGGACTTTGCACGCTGGCCACCAACATTTTGCATCTGCAGGATGAAGAATTTCTAAAAGTATGTCGTCAATGAACTTTAAATCTTTCATGTTGACACGTGAATAAACAAACATTTGAAGCTGGACTTATCTAGTGTTTACCTCCCGTTTAGGTTTGTCCACTGTGGAGCCCTCAGAAGCAGTTTGACGTGATGGCGAAGTTTGCAGAACTGGCAACTGCTCATAATCAAGCAGAAGGGTCCAGCATCACAAAATGTCCAAAGCGGAATTTTGACAAGCTTGTGGTCGTGCGTTTCATCAACAAAAAGGTGTTTAAATGTTTTGACTCGCAATGTTTTTCTTTTGTTTCCCAGAAGTCACAACACACTGGTCCAAACTGTCCTCGCTCTGCAACTTGACTTTTAATCTGCAAGTAAAATAAATGGTCATTTCAACAAAACTTTGTTGTGAAAACTTGTTTTTTGGACTTTGGGCTCTTTGCTTACTCTGCGTCGTTGTCGGCGTCAGCTGGAGGACGGCATCTAGGTGTTGAAGCCAACTTGGGAGCAGCCTGCTAAGAAGTGAAAGACAAGTTTGAGACGGTTGCACCACTCGTGCACTTGACAACTTCAACAAAATGTTTTTTTTTTTTTTTTTCTTCTCTTTCAGAGTTGGCTTCCTGTGAGTGCATCCATGCAAACTTTTCATCCCTGGTAGGTTTAATTTAGTCAACTGTTGACTGCACATGAAATGTTCTCAAACTCGCATGTCCCCCTTTCTCCAGGTAGTGACTGGCATCCGTGACTTTGGACTGGATATCGTTTTGTTGAGCCCGCCACGCTTTGGTCCCGCCGGCTGACAACTTTACCTGCCAATGACTCACACTTGTAAGGGTTTTTTTTTTTTTACATAGTTTTTTTGTTAACTTTTTTTATTCTTTTTTTTTTGCCATTCACCATGTACTTTGCAAATAAAATCTTACTTGTCATGCATTCTTGTAACATCTTTAATAAAAATAAATAAATAAATAAAACAAATTCCTAATTCTCAAAGACCTTCGAGTGAGGAATAGTGGGTGGGGCATTATGCAAATGAGGAGCAGGCAGCCATCTGATTGGTTGCGTTGGTAAGAAAGTGGGTGTGGCTATGCAAATTAGGTACCGGCGAGTGATCTGATTGGTTGAGCTTGAAGAGGGGTGGAGTTATGAGAAAAATTTGCATGACATGCCAATATTAGCATACAGGGGTGTGGATATGCAAATCAGTGCCAATATCTACTGTTTTTCGGCAGAAAGTGGGCGTGGTTATGCAAATTTATTTGCATATAGGCAAGCTGATTGGTCAATTCAGGAGAGTGGGTGGAGTTAGGTAAATTATTTTGCATGAAAGGATCTGATTGGTCATTTCAAGAGGTGGGCGGAGTTGTGGAAAAAAATTTCGCATGACAAATCCAGATTTGCAAAGTGGGTGTGGCTACGCGCATGCTTTTTCCGGGCCGTGATTGGACGGCAACCGGACTGCTCAAGTCGCGCCGGAAGACTTTTGGCCTCTCGTCCGAGCAGGCTTCTCGTGTTCATGCTCAAACGCCAGCAAGGACAGCTCGCCATCTGCTGTTTGAGCACGAAACCAACAAGCCTGCTCGGAGCCGAGGCCAAACGTTTTCCAGCACAACCTGAACAGTCCACTTGGCATCCATAACGAGGTCATTTGAAACTCAGTGAGGGTGTAGTGAGCAAGAAAACACGGAGACTCAGTTTACAGTTCAACAATATATTTTAAAGAGAAGCAGTTGTTTTTTTTTTTAAATACATCATTTTACACCATATGTCGTACGTCAAGCAGAGGTTAAAGCGAACTGACATGACGGACTCGAGCACGCATGGTGGCGATCTCTGCTGCTGCTTTCATGTACAGCCTGTCATCCAGTGTTTAACTTTAGTCACACATCAACATTGCTGAAATGGTGTCAAACTGTTTTTGTACAATAAATAGCTCAGCTGTAATTGGAGTCTGAGTGTTTTGATTGCAACTGCGCCCTGACTGAGTTAAATTGTATTTTTATTTATTTAAAAATTAAAAACTGTAATTTTTTTTTTTTTTTAAAGCGTTGTTATCCACAATTTGTTTTTGTCATGTTCTCGTTTGTTGAATGGATGGCAACAGGACTGTTTGGGTTTTGCTCGCATCAGAGACCAAACAAAATCTCAAACAGTCCAGTTGCATCCATTCAAAAAATGAGCTAAAAAAAAAATTGTGAATTGTGCATAACAATACTTTAAAAAATATATATATAAATACAGTTTTTAAATAAAAAAAAATCTATTAATTTTTCAAAATTTTTACTTTTTTTTAAAACTCAGTCTGGGTGCAGTTAGCAATAAAACATTTGAATTACAGTTAAACAATATCGTACACAAACGCTTTTTTTTTTTAACAATTTGATACAATTTTAGCAATAATGTCTGACTTAAGTTACAAACAAACACTGGCCGACAGGCTCAACATGGAAGCAGCAGCAGAGGACGCCACAATGTGTGCTTGAGGAAGAGTGTGTGTGATGTCACATCAGCACAACAGGCCAAAGCTTCAAGTATTGCGCAACACTTGCAAACACAACAAGATCATCATTCAATGCTTCTGAACATGAGCTTAAGGTAAAAAAAAACTATTTGTCAACTTATTAATTAATTAACAAATTATTTTTAAATAATTTAGAAAAAAAACATGTTCAAAAGCACCATGTGCTTGTGTGTGTGCAGTCGATGAAGCGGAGGTCAAGGCGCACGGATGTGACTGACTCGAGCACACATTGTGGCGATCTCTGCTGCTGCTTTCATGTACAGCCTGTCATCCAGTGTTCAACTTTTGTCACACACACCAACATTGCTGGAATTGTGTCAAATTGTTAAAAAAAATAAAATTAAATTAAACAATTTTTATTCAATAAATTGCTCAGCTGTAATTTGAGTGTTTTGATTGCCAACTGCACCCTGACTTAGTTTTTATTTATTTTTTCATTTAAAAATTACAAAAAGTGTTGTTATGCCCAATTTGTTTTTATCATGTTCTCATTTGTCTAATTGGGGATCATAAGTTTTTTTCCCCCCATTTTTTTTATTCATTTTTTTAATTTTATATCAAAAAAATAATTAAAGACTCAGTCAGGGTGCAGTTAGCAATAAAACATTCTAATTCCAGTTAAACAATATATCAAACAAACATGCTATCTTTTGAACAATTTGACACCATTTCAGCAAAGAGGTTTGACTTAAGTTAAAAAAAAAAAAACTGGCTGACAGGCTCAACATGGAAGCAGCAGCAGAGGACGCCACAATGTGTGCTTGAGGAAGTGTGTGTGATGTCACGTCAGCACGACAGGCCAAAGCTTCAAGTACTGCACAACACTTGCAAACACAACAAGACCATCATTCAATGCTTCTGAACATATGCTGAAGTTAAAAAAAAAAAAAAAAAAAGTCTGTGTTATTTTGGCAACATATTAATAAAACAAATTATTTTTAAACCATTTAGAAAAAAAAACAAATGTTCAAAAGGCATTGAATGATGAGCTTGTGTGTGTGCAGTCGATGAAGCGGAGGTCAAGGCGCACTGAAAAATGACTAAGTGGCATCACACTCACCTCCTCAAGGGGTCATTCAATGCCAAATCACTCAGTGGGTTTAAAACCAAGCCGATTTTGATTTTAATTAAACTTGCTGTACTTGTTGAGAGTGATTGCACAACACTAAATCTGAAATTTGAGGTCAATCAGAGCAAAGATTTTGGAGTTACAGCCACCCGAATATTAATGAGCTCAGCTGTTAAAAGAAATATGCACTAATCTGCTAAATGATTGCAGATTTGGATTCTTTGTTAAGTTCACATTCCAAAAATATGTGTTTTGTGAAGACTGACAAAGTCGTTCCTGAAAAAAAAGGGCTTAAAGTAAGGTGGCCACGCCCCTTTTTTGCCAAACTCATTAATATGCGTGGGTTTGTAGCACCTAAAAACTGCTCTAATTGACCTCAAATTTCAGATTTAATGTTATGCCATCACTCCCAAGCGCATCAAGTTTCATTAAAATGAAAATCGGCAAAATTAATTTTTTAAGATTTTTTGGAGTGATTTGGCATGCCATCCCCTTACGCACAGAGCATGGACTTCCTTGCCGTGAAACAGAACACATACCTGTCCCAAAAAAAGTTGCCGTCTTTGGAGTGTAGACGAGTCAAGATGTCCTGAACTCTGAATCTGTCGGTTGTTTGGTGTCCAAAACATCCTCCAGCCTGCAAAAATAAACAAAAACATAAACGTTGAGTGAGCTCATTTGCATATGCCCTAATTTGCATATGTGTCAATTTGCATAAAGGAACAAACGTGACTTGCCAGCCAATAGCTGCGAAGTATTAAAATACTTTTAAATGTTTATGCCGCTAATAAGTAAATGTAACATTTGTTTTTATGATAGGCTGTCCATTTTTTAATCAAAAGCAACTTACAAACGTTTTGGTCAGTGTGAGCTTTAAATGCATTTAAAACATACAATACATATATTTGTACTTTAAGATATCGCAAAGAAAAGATTCTTACGTTAAAAATAGCATTACAGTTGCAAATGCACCTAATGTTTTGATTAAAACAAAATAATTCACCTGTGTGGCACGCCAAATAGTATGTTTGTTTTTTAAAGAAAAGTCTATTTTTCGAGGAGCAAGCAGTGAAAACGTGGAAAAGATGAGAATGCGTTACCTTTGCAAAATACATCGCCACTTTTGTACAGCCGACGTGGAGAATATATTCCTGCATCGTGGACGTCTTTGCACATGTAAACTATAAAAAAGAGACTATTTTGAGCTGAGGTAGCTTAACAAATTTAGCGCATTTGTTCGAATTCCACAAAACAACATTAGCAAACGAACCACCCAGCAAACAGTTGCTCATTTCCTTTTCCGGTCGATTTTAACTTCCGGGTCGCAGCGACGCTAAAAATAAAAATTAAAAAACATTGACGAAGCGATTAACAAACTAAAATGACAGAGTGTAAAACGGCACATACAGAGTTTAAAAAATATATTCGTCCCCCACCGAAATAAAAAAAAAACATTTTTCAAGGCTGTCCGGCGCATGCGCAAAAATTGGAACATTGAAAGTCAAAAAGTAATTAGAAAATTTGGTATTTCAGACGTGTATCAAACTGCTGGCACCTGGCTTCATTTAAAAATAAAAATAAAAAAAATTGCTGTCGTATTGTGGATTTTTGAAATTCTCTGTACGTTTTTGAAGAAAAAACATGTGTGACGTCATAACCGGAAACCTTTTCAAGACGCGACTAATTGAGCTAATGGCGTGCTAACATCTTTTTTTGCGTGCTAACGTCTTACTAGCTCAAATGTTTGCAATTTGCAAAAATAATACATTCATTTAAGGTGTACGGCGATAAATAAATGCAAACGATATACCAAACTGTTTTGTCTAGTTAAATTGTAACAGTCTGTTGTACGATGTAAAAAAATAATATTCTTCGGAGAAACTTTTGGTTTTATGTATGTGCAGGAGGAGGTGATATAAACACGATCAAATATTTCGTCACTGGAAAAAAAACTTCACTTATAACGTCTCAAACACTGATTGCATTGGAATATCGCCCCCCCCGTGGTAAATTGACTTAACTACAACTACGGTCACTACGTGCCAAACTGTTTCGTCAAGTTAAGTTGTAACAGTTTGTTGTACGATGTAAAAAATAATATTCTTGGGAGAAACTTTTGGTTTTATGTATGTACAGGAGGAGGTGATGAACACGACCAAAGATTTTGTCGTTGGAAAAAAAACTTGACGATTGCATGGTCAAATCACGTCATAGATGAAATATAGTGAAGATGCGAACGTTTAGAGGGGAAATGGGCAAAACACAACATATGCTGCCGTCTTGCGGTGAATCGCTGTAACTACATTCAGGTGGTGGATAAATGATAACAATTGCATGTTCAAACACGTCATGAAAAAGTGTTGTACTGTTGTGGCTATTGTCGAATGCAATAAACGGAAGACTCTCCCAAGTCGGTCCTAATGTCTTATTATTGTTGGCGAGACTATAGGAAGCCACTAGACTCGGACGATATATTTGTTTTGTTTTTGGGTGGTTTATTTTTTTATATCTCCCGCGTGTTAATGTTTGTTGACAGACTGGCAAATAAAGTTTTTTGTGGAGGGAAATGACATTTATAACCCGGAAGTGAAAAGCCCGATGGAACCAAAACAAGAAAGTGTTTGGATTGATCGGCGTGTTTATGTAAACTTTGTTTTGTTTCTTTAAACGCGTGGCTATTTTAGTTACCTTGCCACGTGATGAGTTTTTGATCGTTTGTACGAGCAGAGGTTCCCACAATGAAGCTGCTGAAGCGTCCACATTAATTGTGAACATTTTGTGCGCAGGTAACACATGCTCAACTTTAACACATTTTTTCTGCATGCTCTTCCAAAAATATAATTTGGATGACAAAGGGACCATTGACTTCGATTTTACATGTTGCCCATATGACTCGATTATTAGATCGAAACATTCGCGTCAGACTTCTCCAAGATGGAAACCTGAAAACAAAATTGAAAAAAACGGACCAGCCACACTCAGTTTAAGTTAAGTTTATTACATCGACATAAAAAATAAAATAAAATAAAAAGACGCTCATCAAGGTCAGTAGACAATTGACTACCACCTGGTGGACACGCGGAGGATGTGAAGTCAAGCCAAGTATACAAGACTGATGGAAAAGGTCAAGTGTCATTATTGAGGGACTGCAGAGGCGCAACATTTGCTCGCTTTTCACCATCTCCATTCTCAGCTGTCTAAGTCCATCGTGACTGCACAGGGGAAAAATATCAAGAGTGTACATTTTTACATTAATCTCAGGTGTTCTTAGCCTCGCTTCACTTGACGCACAAGCCATGCACGGTACACACTGGTACCCACAATTAAATATGACGTGCAAACTGTTCAATTATTTACATTCTATGACTACATGCTTTTATGAAGTACAGATTAATGGTTCACATTTTGCGAACCTCTTTCCAAATGTTTTGGGATCATAGTTTGTGATATTTTTACGGTTTGAACTATTAAGGCAGTTATGATTGCTGTTAGGGGAGCACAAATTATTCATAGATTTTTGCTGGTCACTTTTGAACCCAGTTTAAGTTCTGCACTATACTAAAGCAGAATGGTTGTTAAAAAAACAAATTTAAATTCCTTAAGTGAAATGTCTTTGTCATATTGTGTTTCCCCAAATAAAGCTGACATAACCCAGTCCAATCTTTGCATGTTCTTTATGTTCCAATGAGTTACGCATAAACCCAAAAGTGTGCGGAGGCAAACCAAGACATAAATTTCGAGGAAACAGCCGGAGCACTCGATGTGATGCAATACTGCCCTCCTGTGGATAACTGGAGTAACTGCATCCAGGGTTGACTTGGTTGTGATGCAAAAGAATGGCCGTCCTTGGATTCGAAGTTCAGTGGATGATGTGGTGGAAGGAGAAAACCAGCACCCGATTTTGATTAAAAAAAAAGAAATCAGGGTGCGTACTCATGACTTTCATGTTTTTGGGGCCGGAACGACACGGCTGGTTGGCTCAAGGTATAAGAAAAGGATTCCTTTATCGCGGTGAACTTGTTCGCACCTTGCTCTTTGCAACCTTATTCAACAGACATTGAATAGAGGAAAAGAACTGGACACGAACTGGGTCAACGGTAGCCGAAATTGTTGGCTTAGACCGCTGGACCACACAAGACCCAAAAATAATCGAAATTTAGACACAAAAAATAGAAAACAGAAATACATTAGAAAGAAATAGAACCACAAGATTCGAAAATTTTCATCTACTTTGGTTGACTGGTCTAAAACTTTGCGCCCGTTTCAGGTGACTCGGGTTCGAGTCTCGCTCTCTGCACCACCGTTGCAAATAAATGCAGGTAAGCAGAAAACGGAATTCGTACGCGGGTACATCTAAACCAAATGTAAAGTCGAAACCCACTCGACTAATTCTAGCTTATCGGTTGCTGGCGTTTAGTTTGGATTTATAGATTAAGTATATAAAATTCAGATGCTGACAACGACAATGGGAAAAATATAATGGATAAAAATACCGGAAGTGTCATGGCGAAATTGGCCGAAAGGTTAAAGACAGGGATTACGGTGCAAGCACCTGCGAGCGGTGTCGTTTCGAATCCCGTCTAGCTATCTTTTCACTTGTTTTTCTGTCAGTTTCGTCTTTCATTTTGTTTTCTTGTTTAAATAAAGCTTTTTAGGAAAAAAAAAGAAGCACGTGACCACGTCGTTAGCGAAAATCTATTTAAGCTGCGACAATTTGAACCAGCGTTTTCTTTCTCCACCGAGCTGACAGCTTCGCGTCGACGCCTCGACAAGATGACCAAAAGATTTGTCAAAGTGAGTTTAAAGTTTATTTTTTAAGACTCGTCATTAGAACTTTGACCATTAATTCATGTTTTCGGCATGCAATAACTTTTCTATCTTGCAGCCTAAGTGTTTAAGTATCCCAAACGCAAAAATAACACAAACGCCTGAAATTTAAAGCGGTAAGTAAACGATGTTAACTTTTTAAACTAACGCACTTTTATTTTTTGCATTGCAGCAAAAGAGCCGCGTTTGGCAGAAGGTAGGTTGCCAGCGTTTGTATGATCACAATTCAAATGAGAATCAACAATTGCTCTGTTTTAATTGTGTTATTTTTTGTCCACAGGCTTGCATCCTGCAGCGAATGGCCAAATTGACTCTAAAATGGCGTCTTTTTTTTTCAACCTTCATTTAAATGCGCTGACCAAATGCCATGTTGCGAACTATGTCATTGTGTCTTTCAGCCCTTTTCGTGCTCCAGGTCATTGCCGAGATGTCCTGCTCAGCTCTGCGCTCGTCACTGGTGAGATAAAAACACTCAAATGCATACAAATATGATGTCATGTTTTAATTTGTTTCAGCACGTGGTGAAGATGAGCTACAACGTGGAACGTTTGATCACTCTGCGAAACAAAATGGCTGACGAGAACATTTCTTTTAACAAATTTCTCTTTTGCAGTTCCCCCAAAGCTGCAATGAGATGCGCTTCAGTCAAGCCCTTCACAAAGGTACATTTGCCATTCTGTGCCAATACTCACATGTTGGTTCGCTTCCTGCTTGTGTCCACCAGGTGGCGCCAAAGCACATCTTGGCCCTGGAGAACCTGAACCAGCAACTACTCCGAATTAAATATTTTTTTTGTTTGTTGTAGGGCTGGGGGAAACATGGCGCCATGATCAACATTCTGTGAGATGACCCAAGCTTGACAAATTTCAGGAGTGTGGACTTTTTTCTTTTTTTGGACTGTGTGCAGAAGCTTCGAGTGAAGGTGCCGTCATGGACTTTGCACGCTGGCCACCAACATTTTGCATCTGCAGGATGAAGAATTTCTACAAGTATGTCGTCAATGAACCTTAAATCTTTCATGTTGACACTTGAATAAACTTATAAATTTGAAGCTGGACTTATCTCGTGCTTGCCTCCCGTTTAGGTTTGTCCGCTGTGGAGCCCTCAGAAGCAGTTTGACGTGATGGCGACGTTTGCAGAACTGGCAACTGTTCGTCATCAAGCAGAAGGGTCCAGCATCACAAAATGTCCGAAGCGGAATTTTGACAAGCTTGTGGTCGTGCGTTTCATCAACAAAAAGGTGTTTAAATGTTTTTACTCGCAATGGTTTTTCTTTTGTTTCCCAGAAGTCACGACACACTGGTCCAAACTGTCCTCGCTCTGCAACTTTTTATTCCCCCCCTTCCATGGTGTGCAACTTGACTTTTAATCTGCAAGTAAAATAAATGGTCATTTCAACAAAACTTGGTTGTGTAAACTTGTTTTTTTGACTTTGGGCTCTTTGCTTACTCTGCGTCGTTGTCGGCGTCAGCTGGAGGACAACATCAAGAAGATGCTGAAGTCAACTTGGGAGCAGCCAGCCAAGAAGTGGAAGACGACTTTGAGACGGTTGCACCACTCGTGCACATGCGTGCTGTGACCGCACCCGTGCAAACTCCTCCATCCTCTTCATCCCTGGTAGGTTTAAGTTTGTCAAATGTTGACTGCACAAGAAATGTTCTCTAACTCACATGTCCCCTTTCTCCAGGTCCTGACTGGCATCCGTGACTTTGGACTTGCTGTCGTTTTGTTGGGCCCTCCACGCTTTGGTCCCGCTGGCTGACGACTTCATGAAACGGCGGCAAGAAGACGCCTGTTAATGCTTCCAACTTGTTAGGGTTATTTTTTTTTATTTTATATATATTTTGCTTTAACATTTACTTTGCAAATAAATATGTTACATGTCATGAATTATTGCAACATCTTTTTTAATAAAAACAAATTTAAAATAAAAACAGTGGGTGGGGCATAATGCAAATGAGAACAGGCAGCCATCTGATTGGTGGCTTGGGTGAGCAGTGGGTGTGGCTATGCAAATTATGAAGCAGGTCGTCATCTGATTGGTTGGGCTGGCAGCGGGGTGGAGTTATGCAAATATATTAGCATGCAAAACTTATATTAGCATAAAGGGGCGTGGATATGCAAATTAGTGTCAATATCCAGTGTTTTGTTCAAAAATGGGTGTGGTTATGCAAATTAATTTGCATGCCAGAAAGGTGATTGGTCAATTTGGCAGAGTGGGCGGAGTTAGGCAAATTATTTAGCATGCCAGATTCTGATTGGCCTTTTCAATAGGTGGGCGGAGTTATGGAAAACATTTTCGCATGACAAATCCAGATTTGCAAAGTGGGTGTGGCTACGCGCATGCTTTTTCCGGGCCGTGATTGGACGGCAACCGGACTGCTCAAGTCGGGCCGGAAGACTTTTGGCCTCTCGTCCGAGCAGGCTTCTCGTGTTCATGCTCGAGCCGAGGCCAAACGTTTTCCAGCACAACCTGAACAGTCCACTTGGCATCCATAACGAGGTCATTTGAAACTCAGTGAGGGTGTAGTGAGCAAGAAAACACGGAGACTCCATTTAAAGTTCAACAATATATTTTAAAGAGAAGCAGTTTTTTTTTTTTAAATACATCATTTTACACCACATGTCGTACATCAAGCAGAGGTTAAAGTGAACTGACATGACAGACTTCCCTCGCGTCTGCTGCTGCTTTCATGGACAGCCTTGCCTGTCGTCCAGTGTTTCACTTTTGTCACACATTAACATTGCTGAAATGGTGTCAAATTGGGGGGAAAAAAAGTTTTTGTGCAGAAAATTGCTCAGCTGTAATTGGAATCGGAGTGTTTTGGTTGCTAACTGCACCCTGACTGAGTTTTAAAAAATTAAAAAAAATAATATTTAAATTTTCTTTAAAAAAGCGTTGTTATCGACTATTTGTTTTTGTCATGTTCTCATTTGTTGAATGGATAGCAACTGGACTGTTTGACATTTTTGTTTGGTCTCTGATGCGAGCAGGCTTCTTGGGTTCATGCTCAAGGCCAGACGGGACAGCTCGCCGTCTGGCCTTGAGCTTGAATCCAAGAAGCCTGCTCGCATCAGATACCAAACAAAAATCTCAAACAGTCCAGTTGCTATCCATTCAACAAATGAGAACATGACAAAAACAAATTGTGGATGACAACGCCATTTCAAAACTCAGTCAGGGTGCAGTTAGCAATAAAACAAACATTCTAATTACAGTTGAACAATATACTACACAAACATGCTTTTTTGACACCATTTTAGCAATAATGTCTGACTTAAGTTAAAAACAAACACTGGCCGACAGGCTCAACATGGAAGCAGCAGCAGAGGACGCCACAATGTGTGTGATGTCACATCAGCACGACAGGCCAAAGCTTCAGGTACTGCACAACACTTGCAAACACAATAAGAACATCATTCAATGCTTATGAACATGTGCCTATGGATTTAAAAAAAAAAAAAAATATATATATATATATATATATTTTTTTTTTTTTTTTTTTTTTTAATTAAAAAAATATTTAAAAGATTTTGGTGTTATTTTGGCAACTCATCAAAAACAGAAATTATTTTTAAATAATTTAGAAAAAAAACAAATGTTCAAAAGCATTGAATGATGTGCTTGTGTGTGTACAGTCGATGAAGCAGAGGTCAAGATGCACGAACATGACTGACTCGAGCACACATTGGGGCGATCTCTGCTGCTGCTTTCCAGGGCAGCCTGTCATCCAGTGCTTCACTTTTGTCACACATCAACATTGGTTAGATGGTGTCAAATTGTAAAAAATAAAACAGTTTTTATACAGTAAATTGCTCAGCTGTAATTGGAGTCTGAATGTTTTGATTGCTAACTTCACCCTGACTGAGTTTGTATTTTTATTTTTTTAATTTAAAAAGTTTAAAAAAATAATTAAAAAAAAATAATTAAAAAGCGTTGTAAGCCTTAATTTGTTTTTGCCAAGTTCTCATTTGTTTAATGGAAGGCAATGGACCGTTTGAGATTTTTGTTAGGTCTCTGATGCGAGCAGGCTTTTTGGATTCATGGACGGGACAACTCGCCGTCTGGCCTTGAGCATGAATCCAAGAAGCCTGCTTGGATCAGAAGCCAAACAAAAATCTTCCAAGAAAACTCAAACAGTCCAGTTGACATCCATTCAACAAATGAGAACGTGGCAGAACAAATTGTGGGTAACAACAATAAAAAAAATAAATAATAATTTTTAAATTATCTTTTTTAAACTCAGTCAGGGTGCAGTTTGCAATAAAACAAACATTCTAATTACAGTTGAACAATATACTACACAAACTTTTTTGTTTTTTAAACAATTTGACACCATTTTAGCAATGAACTTCGACTGAAGTTAAACACAAACACTGGCCGACCGGCTCAACATGGAAGCAGCAGCAGAGGACGCCACAATGTGTGCTTGAGGAAGAGTGTGTGATGTCACATCAGCACAACAGGTCAAAGCTTCAAGCATTGCACAACACTTGCAAACACAACAAGAACACCATTCAATGCATATGAACATGTGCCTATGGATTTAAAAAAAAATATATATATATATATTTATATTAAAAAAAATATATATATATATATATTTTTTTTTATTAAAAAAATATTTTAAAAAAATTTGGTGTTATTTTGGCAACTTGTCAAAAACAGAAATTATTTTTAAATAATTTAGATAGATTTTTTTTATTTAAAAAATATTTTTAAAAACAAGTCGGTGTTATTTTGGCAACTTATTGATAAAATAAATTATTTTTAAACAATTTAGAAAAAAACAAATGTTCAAAAGGCATTGAATGATGAGCTTGTATGTGTGCAGTCGATGAAGCAGAGGTCAAGGTGCACTGAAAAATGACTAAGTGGCATCACACTCACCTCCTCAAGGGGTGCCAAATCACTCAATGGGTTTAAAAGCAAGCCGATTTTGATTTTAGTGAAACTTGCTGTACTTGTTGAGAGTGATTGCACTACACTAAATCTGAAATTTGGGGTCAATCAGAGCAAAGATTTTGGAGTTACAGCCACCCGAATATTAATTAGCTCAGCTGTTAAAAAAATATGCACTGATCTGCTAAATGATTGCAGATTTGAATTCCTTGTTAAGTTCCCATTCTAAAAATGTGTGTTTGGTGAAGATTGACAAAGTAGTTCCTGAGAAAAAAGGCTTAAAGTCAGGTGGCCACACCCCTTTTTGCCAAACTCATTAATATGCGCGAGTTTGTAGCATCTAAAAACTACTCTAATTGACCTCAAATTTTAGATTTAATGTTACGCCATCACTACCAAGCACACCAACTTTCATTAAAATGAAAATCGGCAAAATTTATTTTTTAAGATTTTTTGGAGTGATTTGGCATGCCATCCCCTTAAGCACAGAGCATGGAGTTCCTTGCCGTGAAACAGAACACATACCTGTCCCAAAAAAAGTTGACGTCTTTGGAGTACAGACGAGTCCAGATGTCCTGAACTCTGAATCTGTCGGTTGTCGTTGAGTGAGCTCATTTGCATATGCCCTAATTTGCATATGTGTCAATTTGCATAGAGAAAAAAACGTGGCTCGCCAGCCAATGACTGCAAAGTATTAAATACTCTTGAATGTTTATGCCGCTAATAATTAAATGTAACATTTGTTTTTATGATAGGCTGTCCATTTTTTAATTGAAAGCAACTTACAAACGTTTTGGTCAGTGTGAGCTTTAAATGCATTTAAAACCTACAATACAAATATTTATATTTTAAGATATCGCAAATGGTAACAAAAACTAATTTTACATTAGAAAATAGCATTACAAATAAAAATGCACCTAATGTTTGGATTAAAACAAATCGAGTCACCAGAGCGACACGCTAAATAGAACATTGATTCTACTTTAAAGAAAAATCGACTTTTAGAGGAGCAAGCGGTGAAAACGTGGAAAAGTTGAGCATGCGTTATACCTTTGCACAATACGTTGGCACTTTTGCACAGACGTGGAGACAGTATTCCTGCATCGTGGACTTCTTTGCACATGTAAACTATAAAAAAAGGTCAAGGCGCCCTGAAAAATGACGAAGTGGCATCACACTCACCTCCTCAAGGGGTCATTCAATGCCAAATCACGCAGTGGGTTTAAAAGCAAGCCGATTTTGATTTTAATGAAACTTGCTGTAGTCGTTGATAGCGATTGCACAACACAAAACCTGAAATTTGACCTCCAAGCTTAGATTTGGTGTTGTGCCATCACTACCAAGCACAACAAGTTTCTTTAAACCAAAAATCTGCTTGGTTTTATATTTCAGATTTTTGGGGGGTGATTTGGCATGGTATGACCTTAAGCACACAACATGGAGTCCTTTGCCTTGAAACAGAACACGCACCTGTCTAAAATTAAGTTGCCGTCATTTAGTGCAGACACCTCCAGATGTCCAAAACTCTTGAGTCTGTTGGCTGCATGTTCACCCAAAACCTCCTTGATCCTGTCAGGCCAACAAAAACATAAACATTGAGTGTGCTAATTTGCATATGAGCTAATTTGCTTATTTGTCAATTTGCATAACTAAAAAAACGTGGCTTGCCAGACAACAACTACGAAGTATTAAAATGCTCTTTCATGCTTATGACACTAATAATTAAATGTATCATTTGTTTTGATGACAGGATGTATATTTATTAATCGAAAGCAATTAAGAAATACAAAAACAAGGTCAACGTGATCTTTAAAATCATTTAAAACGTACTATATATATATATATATATATATATATATATATATATATATATATATATATATTTGTACTTTATGATATCGCAAATGCCAACAAGAAACTAATTTAACATGGGAAATTTACAATTACAATTTACAATTACAATTAAAAATGCACCCAATATTTGGATTAAAAGAAATCGAGTCACCTGAGTGACATGCTAAATACGATATTATGTTTCTTTTTTATAGAAAAATCTACTTTTACGAGAAGAGCAAGCACTGAAAACGTAAAAAAAATGAGCAAGCGTTACCTTTGCACAATACGTCGCCACTTTTGCCACAGACGACGTTGAGACAAAACCTGCATCGTGGACGTCTTTGCACGTAAATAACATTTAAAAAAATACTATTTTGCGCTAACATAGCTCAATTCACTTAGCGCATTTGTTCGAATTCCAAAAAATAGCATTAGCAAACGAAACACCAAGACAAACAATTGCTCATTTCCGTTTCCGGTAGATTTAACTACCGGGTCGCAACGACGCTAAAAATAAAAATAAAAAAATCCAAACTTTTTTTTTCGAATTTTAGGCCTTTTTGTGTTTGAGGTTTTTTTGGTATTCTTGAAAAATTGAATAAAATAGTTAGATGGCAACCCACCCACCTGTGATGGTAGATTTGAGCCACAATTCCAAGAAATTTCCCGCGAGGTTTTCATTGTCAAAACATGTGTTGTCCGTTCCTGCTCGCAACACGTGGATAGTTATAATTTTATTACGTATTGATTGTTTTTATTTTATTTTATTCGTGGAGAATAAGTATGTCAATGTTGGCTTACAGTATAACTGGTTAAATGTTGTCTTTATTACTGTTTTATTTTGAGATCTGGCTGGAGAACGAGGAAATTGAATTCCAGGTGAGTAAAGTTTAAAAAAAAAAAAAAAAAAGCATAGCTTGTACATATCTATATGTATAATAAATTATAAGTGAATTAATAAATAAATAAAGTCAACAACAAACATCGAACATTTTTTCTGGCATATTTGGGTCTTCTGTTTACAATATTTTCATTAATAAATCTCGAGAAATCTCTCGCTATACCTTAAATTTACACAATGGTGATTAAATGATAATTACCCATTAACAAAGTAACGTTAATCAAATCCAAAAAAACATCAGATTCTCTTTTAATTTGAAGCTCTTCGGAGTCGGACACACTTCCGGTTTTCGCCTTCACTTTGAAACGTCAACAGCGCCAAAGTTCAGCCTCTCCAAAGAGGAAAATGACAAGCGAAGAACCCCAATGGCGAAAAGTGCATTCGTTCACGGGCGTGATACCTCGCTCCAGACACGGACACCGGGCGGTTGCCATCCGGGAGCTGATTGTAGTGTTTGGAGGTGGAAACGAAGGCATAGCAGAGGATCTCCATGTTTACAACACTGGTATGCTAACATTAGCGTAACGACTAATGTTTTTAGCTTTTGCCTTTGCGAAAAATGTCTCAAGCGTCAAACTGCTGGCTTTAGTTTAGAGTCTCAGTTTTAAGGCCCGTCTGCGTTATTACAACTTAATATTTACTTTGTTTGCATGTATTTTTAAGCGAAACTGGTAAACTTCCTTGCAGTATTATGTTCAGATCCGGATGGTAAGTAAACTGAAGACAGTGGTGGAAAATAACCAAGTATTCATACTTTGTACAATATTTTAAGTCGATGTTTCATCTATATTTTCTTTTTATGAGTATTGATTTTTCCAACTACTTTTTATGTCTCGCGAAAGTTGGCATAACTAATAAGAATGATCAAATGTAACAGGATTCATAGGTGCATCCTGCGTTATTCAATAATGACATTTCTTGTAGTCTCAAGGCAGTGGTTTCTGCCTGCGGTCAGAGGAGACATCCCCCCTGGCTGCGCTGCCCATGGCTTAGTCTGTGAGGACACTCGCATTCTAGTCTTTGGTGGCATGGTGGAGTATGGCAAATACTCCAATAATCTCTATGAACTTCAGGTAATGCTTTCTTATTTAATCGGCGTAGTACTTAGCAATACTTACTCCAGTGTTTGTTCGATGGTCCAGGCTAGTCGATGGCTTTGGAAGAAGCTGAAGCCCAGAGCGCCCAGGAATGGCCTGCCTCCTTGCCCACGTATCGGGCACAGTTTCACCCTTGTGGGTAGCAGGTGCTACATGTTTGGCGGTCTGGCCAATGTCAGCGAGGACCCCAACGGAAACATCCCACAGTACGTTGAATTCATACCCCAAGAGCAGCATTGAGGGGATATGGAAAAAAAATATATATATATTTTCAATGGCAGATACTTGGACGACTTCTATGAGTTGGAGTTGCAGTCTGTATCGGGGGCAAGAGGCTGGAACATCCCAGAGACAAAAGGGGGCGGTCCTTCAGCACGGGAGTCGCACACATCGGTGGCTTACACCGGTCTTGGTTCTCCAAAGCTCTTCATCTTTGGAGGGATGCAAGGCTGCAGATTAAATGACCTATGGCAACTTGACCTCAGTAGGACAAATCTACCACAGACACGTATACACCGCACCGGTGTCACATGGGACCCAAAACAATGCTTTTCTCTTCCTCAGAGACAATGTCGTGGTCAATGCTTGAAACGAGGGGTTCCGTACTACCCAGGAGCCTTCACTCTGCCAGTGTGATTGGAAACAAGTAAGAAATTTTGACTCGCCAATGTCATGAGGATCTTTTGTTGGGGTGGCCCTGCCAGACCCATCACTGTCCCCTTACATTTACGATAGCTTTCAATAATTATTCCATGTTTTTAAACTGTACTAGCCGTTAAAAATATCTTGCCTCAAATTGGCACATCAGTTAATGGGCGTGACGAGTTCAAGTAGAAAGCCTTCATTTATTCTCCCATCCGGTCCTCAACAGTGTCGCAATATTTACTTTAAAGGTTGCAATGTAAATACATTGACGTGTTGCTTTTGCCTGCAGGATGTTCGTTTTTGGCGGCTGGATTCCTGTTCCCGAGTCAGAGAAGCACAATGCAGCAGGGATCAAATGGATTTGCACCAACTCCTTAAGTGTGCTTAACTTTGGTCAGTGCTTCTGCGTACATTTTAGCAAGAGGTCAACCCCCCCCCCCAAGGTGCAGATGATTGATATGAAAACTTGTCTTCCAGACACTATGAGCTGGCAGAACCTGGGCCCTGAGTATGACGACATCAGCGCCCAGCTGGAGAGCCACAATACCCAGAGTGACGATCACAACACCAGCAGGCCTAAAGCCAGGGCCGGCCACTGTGCCGCAACCCTCGGATCCAGGCTCTACATTTGGAGCGGCCGAGATGGTTACCATAAGAACTTCTACCAAGTGTGTTGCAAGGACCTCTGGTACCTGGAGACAGGTGAGAAGCAGACCATTTGAAGAGACTGAATGCGTGATATCTCTTTCTTTTTTTTCATGTATTTTGTCCTCCCTCTGATTTTAGATCGCCCAGCCGTAGCAGATGCAGTGATGCTGATCAAGTCCACCGTCAGCATGCTTCACGTGGCGTGGCGCCCGCTGTCTGGAGCAGACTGCTACCTCCTTCAGATTCAGCCCGTGAGCCATCCTCAAGCAGCACAGGTTGCCTCAACCTCAACAGATGCAGACAGCAGAGATAAAGGTACACAGAAACAACCAACCTTTTTGTGAGTAGAGTTAAAATTGTTTTTCCTTCACGGGATTTACCTTAGATTCCGATTCCTTGCATGGCGCAAGTGAATGCAACACCAGACGACAAGGAAACACATTTGCACAGGTATCCGATACTCCTCCAGCACAAAAACAACTTTTTATTTCTATGCTCGTGACATATTGTGTTTGTAGGGTGGTTCAAAGCAGCACGACAATCAGACAAAATCATCCGGTGGCTGCCCAGAAAGGGGACGGGATTCGTCAGGATCCACTTCCCATCAACAAGGTAAATTTGACGGTCATACTCCTAAAAAAGGAATACATCAAAAGCGCGATAGATTCACAATTGTTTCGTTGATCCCCGGAATATAGCTGAGACGGCAACAGATCAGGTAAGTGATATTTCTTACCCGTCAATTTTATTTTGCGGGTGGGTGAGTCTAAACTACAAATCGTCATCTCTTCCAGAATGCCGAGGGAACAATGTGGTTTGATGTGGGTGTGTTCAGAACACTCTTTTCTGAAGTTCAACACTACTATCTGCCAGCTGACAACAAACAGGCGACTACAACCCTAAGCAGACGGTCTTCCGTTACTAAAGAGGTCAAAATAAGATCAGTCATAATCCACTTTTTTGTCAACTTCCAAAAAAAAAAAAAAAAAAAAAAAAACAGGCTTCCGATGGATTGGTGATCTTTTCCAGTGTCCGAAGAAGGTGCCGAGTCCTCACGACTACGAGGACAGAGAGGAGAAGGATCTGAATCCGGGTCGGAGTTACCGCTTCAGAGTAGCCGGCATCAACTGCTTCGGCCAAGGTGATTTCAGCCCGGTCGGCGAGTTCAAGACGTGCCAACCCGGCTTCCCCGGAGCGCCATCAGCAGTCAAGATAACCAAGGTAGTGCAGATAGCACGTTAAAGAATAGCACCAAAGTGACAAATAAAGGAAATGACAATTTGTCATCATCTCGTCTCTTCCTTAATATTTGAACACAGGTTAATGATTTAGTCCACATTACATGGGAAGCTCCTCCGTCTCCATCAGGCCGGATTTTGGAATATTCCATGTACATGGCGGTGAAGAAAAGCCGCTTATCCAGCTCGCAGGGTCCAGGGCAACTGGCGTTCATCCGAATCTACCGCGGCGTCAAGACTTTCTGCACGGTCAGCTCCAACCAACTGGTCAACGCGCACCTCGACTGCTCCGCCAACAACAGGCCGGCACTCGTCTTCCGCATCGCAGCCAAGAACGAGCAGGGCTACGGCCCGGCGACGCAAATCCGCTGGATTCAAGGTCGGGAGTGAAAACAGCCATCGGGTACATCAACTTGAGTGCAACTCCCGTTTGTGTTCTTTTTAGATGCTTTTAAAATGCGAGCCGGATCCAAGGCAGACAGCAGCGCGGCAGCTCACCTCGATGCTGCCGACAGGTGAACGAACAAACCACACACGCACTTTCTTGTGTTCCATTCTTGCTTTGTGGATTAAATGTCCTTCTCTCTTTTACAGCTCCATCTGAACCTGAGTGACTAATAAGACTGCACTCAATCAAGCAATACACACCAGTGCATTTTGTGTAGAATATTTAATATTCTAGTTTTGATAATTTATGTATTTAAATATCCTGTTGGTATATTTTTTCAATGAAGCCACTGTAATTCATAGCTTCAACTTAAATATTTTTGTAAAATAGACTAATACACTTCTGTTTTTTTATTATTATTAATTACTTGCGTTATTTGTATGCTACATTTTTGGTACCATACAAGCGTGCCAAGAGTTGTTTTTACATCTTGATCAAGTACAGATTTTTTTTGTATGCATAGATCAGTTCATACAAGTTTTTTTTTTGTTGTTGTTTTTTTTTGTGAATGAATCCCTGTTATTTTGGAACTCGGAAGTTGCTGTTGTTGTTGTGAAATCACCTTAAGCGTTGAAAGATTTTCCACAAAAGCATTAAGAGCATCAGTTAGGAAGCAGAAGTTGCTGTCATTGTCAGCTGTAATTTTGTTATTTTTATTAAACCTATTTTGGTATTTCATTTATCATTTTTTATGAGGGAACAAATTTACTAATACATATTGGTCAGAAATAGAATTGAAGCACAACTCAGGAATAAAAGTGTGTACTGTTTGTGTGTGTTTTAATTGGGTGAGGGTTTTTTTCACTATGCACTTAGTTTAATTAGTGTTCATCGTGCTGTTCAGGTAATTGTAGTTCAGGTGACCATTTATGAGTATGATTAGGCAAATTCGCTATGAAATTTAATATATAGAAGTTTTCACGCAAATGGTTCTTTTGGAAGGAAGTCAATTTGTTAACAAGCAACGATAAAACGGTGCGGCTTGTTATTGAATTTATTTGTACGGTGTTTGCCGAAATTACTTTATTATTCTATTCTATTATCAAATTGGGGCTTGTCGATGACTATTTGAGAGAAATAATCATCGCTATTATGGTAATTATAAATGAAATTTAGTAGCCTAGCTTAGCACCAGCAAGTGAGTGGTGCGTTCAAGAACGTTCTTCAAAAGCCCTGAGGTCTTCGATTCGGAAGACGAATATATTGAATATAATTGTCGACTGTCAAACCCTATGACACTAGTCAACCACAATTTTATTTGTTTTATTTTTCGTTTTGGTTATGCTCTAACGTCTTGGCACTCGCGAATTGCAACACGTTAAATGTGAGTCTTGGAATTCCCATTTGGAAGAAGGCATTAAAATGCAGCGCTGTTTATGACGTCAGACCTCTGATCCTGTTTCACGTTGTTAAATTGCCATAAGCTTGCTTCACAAATTATTTTACATGCCACGGGCTTTTCTATCAGGTGGGACGAGATGGACTCCTCTAACCTGCCAACGATACCTGGGACTGGGATGGAGCTTCACCACATGCTGGCTGACTTTCAAAGGAAGTGTGAAACCTATAAATCAAATTACAATGTTCTCAAGATAGAACATTCCAGGTACTCCTTCCATCTAACATGAGTATTTAAACCAGGCTAGGTTTGCAGGCTCAAGAACCACAACCACTGGTTTGCACTAATGAAAATTAATGATTTATATATATATATATATATATATATATATTTAGTTTACAGGATGAGCTATCACAAATACAGGGGGAAGTGAAACGTCTCCATGACCAGCAGGATAAACTCCAGTCACAGTTGGCTGAGCGGTCAAAAGAACTGCTGGACAAAAATAGGGAGATGGAGGAGCTTCGACTGCAGGTAAATAGAACTTAAAAAAAAAATACACAGCAAAGATTCTTCAAAAGAAATGTCCTCTAAAAAAAAGCGTAAACACCCTCAAAGGAGTCATTGTAGACAAGTAGAGATAAGTTGTGTCAAGAAGAGAAAGTGCTGCTAGGGCTGTGCAATTAATCGTAATTCATTTACGATTATTACACTCAACGATTACAAAATTGGCATAATCATAAATAACTATTATATACAGTATTTATTATACATATAAAACGTTGTTAAAATGGGAGTTATTTTACAATGTTTAATACTATAGTGAGTCTAATTGAGTTCAAAATTTGAGCGCTCGACTGAAATTGTTTATTCAAATGTTGCAACCGTTCTACGGTAATTTATAAGTGTATAGCAAGTAAATTCCAATGCACTTTAATATGAGGAAACCATACTGAAATGTATACATTTGACCCTTTTTATTCATAAATAATTACATTTAATGTTTTAAATATGTTTTCCAGTATACATTTTTTTTGTTTTGTACCTCAAAAAATAATTGTTTGAATAATCGGGATTTCAATTAGTACTAAATTAATTGTGATCAATATTTTTGTCATTATCAAGCAGCCCTAATTGCTATATTAATTTTGATCATATTGACCCCCCCCCCCCCCAACAGTTTATCTACTATCTATTGTGTAATTGCATCTGCAATGAATTTCTGTAAAAATCTGTTACATATTGCAGGTGATGACTCCAAAGCGTCTGGAGTTGCTCAGGGCTAAAGTGCAGCAGGAATTAGAGGCTCCAGTCAGAGACCGTTTCAACAAATTGGAAGAGGTCGACTCTGTACACAGCGTCGACACAACTACATAAATCAATAATGTCTTTTTATGATAGTTTTTTTTTTTTTTAGAATCTTTTTTATCTGTAAATCAGGAATTTGGCAAGACCAATGACATTGAAACTTATTTGCCCATGTTCTCGTCTTCTCACTGACGTGTGGTGTGTAGGAGGCAGAGAAGTACCGGTCTGAGTTCAACAAGCTGCGCTACGCCTACACTGTGCTCAATTCCCAATTTGAACACCAAAAGGAGGAACATGCCGGTGTACTGGAGGGGCAGAAGATGCGCTTCGAGGTGGAGGTGAGGCGCTACTGTGCCTGACTGGATCGCAAAGTGTCTCATTTTGAGATGGTTGTAAATGATGTAAAAAAGTCTAGGAATACCTGGCTTGTTAGATTGCTCATCTGAAGAAAGAGAAGGAGAATCTGGTGGCCCAGTACAAGAACGTGGATCCGTTGCACGAAAGGAAGCAAGTGGAGGTTCTGCTCAAGGAGAAAACGCAGCTCACCATGTGGCTGAAGGGTCTGCAGGCGGAGGTGGACGAGCTGCAAGCAAAGAAGGACAACTCAGACCAGCAGGTGGAGAACATTCAGCTCTCTCAAAACAGACAGCTTACGGAATCCCAGAATATGGTGAAGTCACTCGAGGTGAGGCCGCCAGCATCCGGGCAGTTTGCTTTGATCACGGTTGGCTTTAATGGAAGCGGATTGCAGTTGGAGCGCCAGTCCATGTCGCTGCGACTGGAGCGCATGGGGGGCGAACTTCATCTAGGCCAGGAGCAGAATAACCAGCTCACTGGACAGCTGCACAAAACTAAAAGAGAAGTGAACTCCCTCACCTGCCAGGTAAGATGTAACTCAAAACGACATGGAAAAGGAAGCAGCATGTTGTCATTACATACTTTGAGCAGCAGAGGGCGCTCAACACGATCACACAAGCCAGTATTTGTGATGTCCATTTGATGGATTGCCAGATCGAAAGCTTGAAGCTATCAAACAAAACCGATGTGGACAACGTCAAACTGGAGTTCACCCGCTCCAAAGGCGAAGTGGAGAGGGAGTGCGATTCGCTGAGGGGGCAGAAGGAAAGTAGGTTTCTTTCCCTTTCGTTGTCATGGAAATGTTGCATTTATTTCAGCAACTAACATACAGGATGTTGTTTTAATTGTGTCTGATCAGGTCTGCAGACGGAGGTGGTGGTACTGAAGGAAATGCTGGAGAGACACAATCAAGTTCTTGTCGAGAAAGAGATGGAGATGGTCAGGAAATTCAAGTCTGTCTGTGATGAGGAAATGTACAAGACAACTAAGTTGCTTGAGGAAAAGTGAGAAAAGTCAAGCGATTTTCTTAAAAAAAAAAAAAAATAATAATTACGTTTCTAAAATTGCTCATGGTTTTTTTTTTTTTTTTGTTTGTTTGTTTTGTTCGTGCCAGGCTGGTGTTGGAGCAACGTCTGATAGAATTTGAACAACACAAAGCGATGCAGGCTATAAACATGCAAGGCCAAAAAGACGAATGGCAGGACCAACTTCGGATTGTCCAAAAAAGAGAGGAATCTCTCCGTAAAGAGCTTCAAGGCCTAAAGTTGTTTTTTTTTTTTTAACTCCACATCATCCTCAAGCGCATTTATACATTTCGAGCCATGAAATTGACCTCTAAACTTGACTGAGTGTCAAATATTATGTCTCGTCAGAAGCAAGTTAAAGCAGCAAGGTGCTCAACTGGAGGCGCTGGAGAGACAAAAAGCGGAGTTGATTGACATAAAGGAGGTGGGTAGGCAGCCCACTGAAAGCCCAACTGAAAAAAAAAATATATTTTTTTTTTTTTACTTCCCTTTTGACAGAAAAATCAGGAACTCTGCGTCCACCTGGGGACGCTGTCACGGTCCGAAGCCGAGCTGATGGAAGCAAACGATCGTCTGAGGGAAAAACTGGATAGCTTGAGGGAGGAGAACATCCGTCGCGGGACAGAGAGGTGCACCCGCCAGCGTGTCGGCAAACGAAAGAGCATGACATTACATTGGAGTTTAAATCCGTCATTGTAGCGTTTTCTTACCCCCATTCTCTGTTCTTGTTCCTCCCCCAGGATGATGGAGGACAGTAAGGAGCGAGAGGCCAAGCTGGAGGATAAATATTCCCAGCTCAAAGACAAACTGCAGCGGGCAGTGTTGGCAGAAAAGAAGGTGCTCCGTTTATTCTTAACCTTGTGGTGAGAACATTTTGACACTTTCTTGTGTTGTGTTGTGTAGCGGCGAGACCTGGAGGAGAAAAAAGAGCAAAGCTTGTATAATACAATCCAACTGTTGAAGAAACAAATAGATGAGCTTAAACAGGATGGAGCTTCAGCCAACAAGTGAGTCTGTGAGGTCCTTATTTTTATTTAAAAAAAATTCTATCAGGGTATGAAAGAGTTTTTCCTCCCAAAAAGTATGTTATCGAGTATCTATCTTGCAATATTTAAAATAAGCACATCATTATTTGTGCAGCATCCATGCAGTAATCTGATTGGTGCTTACACTTCCCCAGAAGGTTGATGGACTATCAGCAGCGGCACAACGAATTCCGACGTCTCCTGTTGTGCAACAACGGTACTTTCAGCGTCGGCACGGCCCAAATCACCTCTGCGACCCGCCCCGCCTTCTTCCTCGGGTCTGAGATGATGCTTTCCAATGTGCAAGTATGTCTCACGAGCCATGTTATGCAATATCTATGCCGGTTTGCTCTTTTTAATATCGCATTCACTTCCTGATTATGATTATTTGTTCAGGAAGAGGAGGAGGAGCAGAGAGAAATAACTTTACTGCGTCAGAGGTTGGCTGACCTGGAAAAAGTCCAGCAGCAGCAAATGGAAGAACTGGGATGTTTGGAGCAGAAGGAGCAGGACAAGGGCTCTCTATGATGCTTTTCAACAATCCCACCTGTCCAAGTTAGTAGATAATACTTTGGCAAGAAAATATTGATTTTGAATTGAGAAATATTAAAAACGTTGTGGAAAATGTTGCCATTGCAACGTTCGTACAATCCACAAGATGGCACTATTGTATTGTTTTGACCATAAGGCTCACAGAGAACACATTTCCCACAATCCTCTTGTTTGTAGTTTTCAAATGCGCTAGCTAGTTAGCTAAAAAAAAAAAAAAAGCTATCGAAACGACTTTCGGACAACTATGAAAAAAATAATTATAAGCGCTCATGTGTCCTTTTCGACGAGGAATTGCCGTTGTAAGTAATGATTTAGTTTTGATCGGACGCGAAAATGTTCGTCTTATAAATATGCGCAAACAAGTGATCGACTTAGCTCGGGTGCAGCGATCTTGCGAGAAACTGTTCAGAAGTGTTTTTTTTTTGTATATTTAAAACATTAAATACCGATTTCAGATTAAATGTAAAAAATGTGTGTAGTTGTGGAAGGAGGCTGCGTGGATACTGTTTATGAGTGGCGGGACACAACCCGCGATATTTGAATACTAAACGTAAGCTTTTTTTTTTTGTACTTTCCAGTGCCGCGTCAACACAACAAACTGTATTACAGCAACATTACTTGCAGTGTCTGAATAGTTTCTGTGTCGATGCACCTTTTTTTCTGTTGCTTGTTCACATTCGGATAACAGGAAGCTGAAACCAATCGCAAGGCACTTATCTTGCCTGTGTTGACATATATTACATTTGAATGCAATTTCCATAGAGATAGTTTAAATTAATTGGAAAATTATGTTTGCAATCAAATGATTTGTATCGCTGTAATCAGTAGCCCCAGACCCGTCTCGTCTCTACAACAAATGCTGCAGCCAAGCAAGGGAGCTAACTAATCACTTGAGGTTGATTAACAGCCTCGTCCTGACAGCTAAGAGGCTGTGATTGTATCAAATAATAGCCTGACTCTTGGCATAGCTGCCATGGAGACTGACAACAAAGACAGACACTCTTCAAACGCCACACCAACATGACTCGGGGTCCTCTTTTCGCTCGAGCTGTATTGTTATTATTGACCAAGCAGCTTTTGGATTCAGACACTGGCCTACCTCAGACACTTTTGTCCTCTCCTGACTTTTATTACAGAGGTGACATGACGTCCCCGGCCATCAAGCAGTCATTTCCGCTCGGGGCGAGCCTGGGGCCCGGCGTGGGAACGTCTCCATCTATGCTGGGTTTGTCTGCTGGGGCTGAGATGGAACTTCAGAAAATGCTCATTGATGAGAGGACCAAGTGTGAACTTCATCGAGGCAACTACGAGACTCTTAAGGCGGAACACACCAGGTACATGTTAATCTAACACAATGGTGTGTAGTTTCAGTCTGCATCTAACATAAAAAAAAAAAATAATTCTCAGCTTGCAGGATGAGTTCATCCAGGTACAAGAGGAAGTAAGGCATCTTCAGTCTCAACTCGAGAGGCTCCAACTGCAGTTAGCTGAGCGCACAAGAGAAATTCTGGAAAAAAACAGGGAGTTGGAGGAGCTCCGACTGCAGGTAAACTGATAAAGCTCATAAAGCAAAAAGATCTCATGAGGAAATACTGCTTTGCTCGATTTTTATTTTTTCCCCCACAAGCAATTTATTATAAAATGGACTGAAATGTTTGTTTCCGGTAATTTTCTGACTGACATTGAAAAGTATAACAGCTACTTTCTTTGTCAAACACACCAGGTGATGACCCCTCAGCGTTTGGAGTTGCTCAGAGCTCAGGTGCAACAGGAGATGGACGGTCCAGTTCGAGAGCGCTTTGCCAGACTGGAAGAGGTCTGTGTTGAACGCAAATAAGTTCAAAAGCCGTTATTTTATTTAAAATGCAAATGTATGCATTTGTAGGATAATAAAACTCTTAAATTATGTGCATGCAAGTTTTCTTTGATAATAGGGTGGAAGAAATTAGTGTTTTATTGCTTGGCAGGGAGTTGTGAGTTTTCAATTTAAACGAGGCATTTCTAATAAAGGTTTGTGTGTAGGAAGCAGAGAAGTACAGGTCAGAGTTCAACAAGCTGCGCTATTCCTACACCGTGCTCAATGCCCAGTTTGAGCACCAAAAGGAGGAACACGCTCGTGTCGTGCAGGAGCAGAGACTACGCTATGAGGCCGAGGTGAGCGGCTGCATTTCTGTCAGGGTCGCACAATAACTTTCCGGCACAAATCTCCGTTTTTTTTTTTTTTCCACGGGTAGATTGCTCATCTGGACAAAGACAAGGAGAACCTGACGGCCCAGTTCCAGAATGCAGACTCACAGCACGACAGGAAACAAGTGGAGGCTCTGCTGAGGGAGAAAACGCAGCTCACCTTGCGCTTGAAGGGTCTGCAGGCAGAGGTGGCCGAGATGCTGGCCCAGAAGGACCACTCGGAGCAGCAGGCGGAGAATATTCAGCGTGTTCAGAGTCGACAGCTGACGGAATTTCAGTCTGCTCTAAAATCTCTGGAGGTCAGCCATGCAAAATCCCCCAAGGATTCTTATTTATCTTCACCATGACACGCTGGAATACAAAACACGTCAGCAGTACAGCTTTATATCAATTTTCAAATCCAGAAAGCCAAATTTGACATATTAGCACTGCGTTACTTCCCATCACTGCATGTGCGATACATAAGCGAGAGTTGTTCCCCATCCAAAACGTTGTCACAGGCTGAGCGTCAATCTTTGCGCTCGCGGCTGGAGCGGATGGAGAGCGAATTGCGGCTGAGCCACGAGCTGAACGGTCAGCTGACTGGACAACTGCACAAAGCCGAGAAGCAAGTCAACTCTCTTAGAGGGCAGGTAAACTGTCAGAGTGCTGCACGCAAGTTTGAAATTGTGAATGTACTAAAAGTACCGTCACATGTGTTTCGCGGCCCTCCTGTCTGTTGTCGACAGATTGAAAGCCTGTCGCATTCTCACAAGATGGAGGCGGCCGGCATCAAACTGGAGTGTACCCGCTCCAAAGGCGAGCTGGAAAGAGAGAGAGACACTCTGAAAGGGCAACTGGAAGGTCATGTTCATAAACTTAAATAATAAAAAAAAACATTTGCCAATATCTGCTACTGAAAGGTTTTAAAAATCCTTATGTTGTATTTTCCAGGCCTGCAGACGGACGTGGAGGTGCTGAAGCACACTGTGGAGCGACATAAAGAAGTTGTCGTGGAAAAAGAGAGGCAGGTGGCCAGGAAGGTGCAATCGGCTCGTGATGAGGAAATCTACAAATCAACAGTTTTACATGAGGAAAAGTAAGACGAGAGAATAATAGTAAAGCTAGAAAGTCCCTTGCTTCGAATTGTTGGGATCTTTGTGCCGCCAGGATGGAGTTGGAGCACCGCCTTGCTGAGTTGGAACAGCAGAGGGCGCTGCAGGACACCAAAGACCAAGCCCACAGAGAAGAGTGGGAAGAGCAACTCAGCTTGGCCAAAAGTGGAGAAGAGTCTGTGCGCAAAGAACTGCAGAGCATGAAGTCAGTCTGGCTTCGTTCGATATTAGGATATGATACGACAATAGCGGTGAAAAAGGCTAAAATGATCATTCAAGCCATTTACTCGATTGTATCAATCACTAAGCCTCAGAGCTTTGGAATGAATTCACTTTAGCTTTCAAGCGTTTTTTTCTGGTCAGTTTTTAAGCTTTCTGACACAAACATTGTTCTTTTTTTTGTCTTTCAGAATTAGATTCAAGCAACAAAGCGCCCAGCTGGAGGAGCTGGAGAGACAAAGAGAAGCAGTGTCAAACTTGAAGCAGGTAGGACAAGCACTCGTCATGGCAAAAGATTCAATCCGACATTGCGATGCAACTGCGACTCGGGGGTTCGACCGTACATTGAACTGATTGTGTTTTTCTCTTTTGATAGAAAAATGAGGAGCTGTGTGCAGATCTGGGGACCCTGTCACGGTCTGAAGCTGAGCTGATGGAAGCAAACATGCGTCTGAAAGCCAAAGTAGACGGAGTGAGGGAGGAGTTGAGGGTTACCCGAACACAAGCTGAGAGGAGCCAACATGAGGCTGAGCGGTACTTTAAACCTCACCTTGATTTATATATTTTTTTCCCCCCATTGAAATCAATTGAAATGCTATCAATGTGTAATCGCCCACAGTAAAACGAGATACACTTGACCCAAGAAAAACTTTGGCAATTTAGCCAATTTACCGCTGTGGTGTAGAACTCTTGCGTCCGTGTGTTGTTCCTCTGGCAGGCGGGTGGAGGGAAAGTCAAATCAAGTGGCTGGAGGAGAAACACGAGCTGCAAGAGCGAGAAGCCGCGCTGGATGAGAAATACTCCCAGCTCAAAGACAAAATGAAACGACGTGGCCGTCACCCAAAAGAAGGTAGCATAACCTTGAATTGCGTGCGTGCGTGTAAAAATAAACCCCACTGTTGGAGTGTGACGTGTGGAGAAAACCCTACTAGTAAAAATATTTTTATCTATTAAATTTTAATTAAGTTGCAGATGTTGTAGGTTGCAAATACAATTCAGCTTTCAGAGAGAGAGAGAGAGAGAGAGAGAGAGAGAGAGAGAGAGAGAGAGAGAGAGAGAGAGAGAGAGAGAGAGAGAGAGAGAGAGAGAGAGAGAGAGAGAGAGAGAGAGAGAGAGAGAGAGATGAGAGAGAGAGAGAGAGAGAGAGAGAGAGAGAGAGAGAGAGAGAGAGAGAGAGAGAGAGAGAGAGAGAGAGAGAGAGGAGAGAGAGATAGAGAGAGAGAGAGAGAGAGAGAGAGAGAGAGAGAGAGAGAGAGAGGAGAGAGAGAGAGAGAGAGAGAGATATTTGATCAGGGGGTGTGTAGACTTTTTATAGCCACACGATAATCTGTAGTGTATCTCGCCGTGTTATTATTTAGAGAAGAAATCAGACGGAGAACAAAGAGAAGAGCCTGCAGAATAAAATTCATCTGTTGAAGGCTCAAATGGAAGAGCTGAAACTGGAAGCCGCAGCAGCCAACAAGTCAGTCTCATATTGATGACAATTAATTTAAAAAAGAAATAGATGGAGCGACATAATTTTGGCACAGTGGTCATAGAAGAAGCTTCATTTCCAGGCGACCACTTCACTCCGAGGAGCACGCGCAGCTTCGCAGATGGATGCGAGAGCTGCAGCGGCGACACAACGACTTCGGGCGCCTCCTGCTGGGCGACCAGGGCGCCTTTAGTTTTGGTCCCGCCATCCTCACTTCCACACACAACCCATTAGTCGTCATGGACGCGGCATCTAATGTACCGGTAAGTAGCCATGTGGACATGTTTGGCATCATGGGACACAATAAGAGCTGCGCGTGTGTGTTAAGGAAGAGGAGGAGCGCGGGGAGATGGTCCTGCTTCGTGAGAGGCTGGATGAGTTGGAAAGAGCGCAGCAGCAGCAACGTGAAGAACTGGACGGGTGTGGATGAATGGCAAAAAAAAAATTCTCGACTCTGTGTTTCCATTTTAGCTTTAGAATTCAAGTTACTCAGGTTTATTTTTTTCCAGTTTACACTCTTGACTACCATTATGTACTTGAATTTTATCATCGTTGCCCAATGCAGTTTATATCTTTTATCTTGTTAAGATCATCCCACACTTGACAATGCAAGCGATTCATTGGCTAGCATTATGCTGCAATAATGGACAGAAAAAGTGGACTTTTTATTTTTAATAGCACTTGTGTTTAAGTCACTGATGGTATTGTGGTACATGACTTGTGTTTAACTTGTTTGTATGTTGTGTTGTCTCTTTTAAAACTTAAGTCCTCACGTCGCACATTTTCATAGAAATGTATTTGCCCAAAGTATTCGGTAGACCTCATGGTCGGTCGGGATTAACGATGACAAAAAAAAAAAAAAGGGCATGTATCAAAACATCTCATGCTATTTTTTATTTTGTTTTAAAAAGAAAAATTGAAAATCAAACTGTTAGACTTCCGGAAAACAAATGTCAAGCTGTATTTTCATCTTGAAACTTAAATAAAATAAGTCATTTTGCTACCTTTTAAAATCCGGGTCCAAATGTGATAAAGTATCCTATTACCGAAAGACACGTGTTTGTGTTTTGGGGCTGAGAAAATCAAATTTCATTACTTCCCTTTATTTATAGGTTCTCTTGCCTAGTTATAGTTTTTGAGCATTCTCATTCCATGACGAGTTGTAAGTCATTTGTCGACTCGCCACGGCGGACTCGCAAATAGAGAAATAGTACATTATGGCTTGAAGAAATATAATTAACACAAAACATGCACTTTAAATGCTATTTACAATCCTTAATGGGGGGGGGGCAAATACCCACTTCTGGCCTTAATTAATGCGTCCTTTTTACAAAACTCACCCTGTGTCCCACGCCCCCAAAATGGCGGACCAACAGACCGTTCTGTCCCAGGGACGAAATGCCCAAAATGCCCATCTCTGGATGTCCACAAGAGGGCGCACTGACAGTGTCTACGTTGATCAGAGAAGAAGAAATTTGCTTCAGCCTAATACATCCCAAAGAGTACAAGTATTGCAAGATACTTCATTCATGAGATGCTGCCAAAAGTGATACCACCCAATAAGGTGGACGGGACATCAAAGCGTTTCAGTGCTTCACAAAAGCGTAGAACCCTACTAAAAACTTGTAGTCTTTCTAATGACGTAAAAGCCATGACGTGAGGTCCGCAGCATGCAGACGTGCTTGTCACGTGTGCGCTCGTTTCGTTTTCCTCTTGGCTCGCTTCTGAGTTTCCCGCCGGAGCGTTTATTTAAAGGCGCACTTCCTGTCCCACCCACATTGTAGTGTCGTTTCCTAGTGGTGGCAGGCAAGGCAGCGAACGAGTGAGACTCATCCAGGCGAGCCGACGTTATCCCGACGCGATAAACAAAAGTTAACTCAACGGTCCAAGCTCAACGACACTTTCGACGAAAAGACATGCATATCAAGAGAGGTTTGTACGGTTACTCGTCGATATATTTCAAGGACCGAAGTCATTCGATGCGTTATTTTGGACGCTCGCCGACATGGCTAGCTCCGCTAACTGGCTGGGTCGTCCCCGCTTTGCATTGAATGGGTTACGAAACTTTGACGAGCGTGGCTAGCTTAGCGCACGCTTTAATTTCTTTGGTGGAAAAATCTTGGCCGATCGAAACTCGATCTTAGACGCCATTCGGTGTTCAGAACGTTGCGTGTTTCTTCATATCGTGACGCTGCTAATAAAAGGTTTGCTAACAGGGTCTTGTCTTGGAGATTAGCAAAAGCGGCGTCGTCTCAACCTGCTACTTTTTCACGTGGAGTTCTCGAATGTTCGGTTGGGGTATACTTAACCCGTTTGGTTAAAACTTTTTTTTTTTTTAAGTGGAGCTTGGCTTGGAACCTGGCCAGTTGTTTTACCGTTAAATCTGTTATGACCTCACTCGTTTTTCCTTTCCAAAGCTCCAGTGGGTGACATCACCCGTTTACATCGACGGGAGGTCTCTATGGATGTGGCGTTTATTTTCTTAAAATGGTGGACTGAATAATCGCAATCACAATATGTAATCAAGACTTGTCAAAATTCTATTCCTAGAAATACAATCCAAGGTATGGGTACACTTTATCCTTGTCTAAACCTGATGTACTTTTTTTTTAGGGGGTGGGCACCTTGGTACTAGAAAGTGGTACTTGCAGTACTAGAAGTTTAATTTTAGCTCTGAGCAGTAAATAAATGGCTTGTATGAATTCTTTCAGGTACATGGGAAGCCAGTAACACTGTGTGCGAATCTGATACCTTGTGCGACCCAGCAGTCCTCGTCGCAACCACCAACCCGGAGCCACACATCCGAAACCGCCGCCTGTCACCCGGTTCCGGCAACTGCGGCGGGGGAGGGGGAGGAGGAGGCTGCATCTCCGGAGGGGAGCCCCGTCATCTCTCCCCTGACTCCGACCTGAACGGACCGAGCCACGTGCACACCTTCGGCTTCCGCAGGGAAAAGGAGCGCAAGGGCCTACAGCACAAAGGGCGAAGCCTTCGTCGAGAGGTCAGCCAGAAGGGGCTCAACCGCTCGCAAAAGGTGAACCAGAAGGAGAGGTGGGTGGAGGACAGTTTGTCGCTGCTCAAGCCCCCGCCTGCCTTCCCAGTGCAAGACAGCCCCGCCAAGCTGCAGCCGGCCGTTAGCTACGCCTCCAAGGTGAAGGCCAAAACGGCGAGCAGCATTCTGGAGGACGACCGCCCTGCAATCGGCGTTCTGCTCCAGAACCAATGGGGGCTCAGTTTCATCAGCGAGACCAGGCCCGTCTCGGAGGGCGCCAACCCTCATACCGCTGCTGCCGCCGCCAACTCTCCCACACTTCAACCCACAGACACACAAGCGCCAGTAGTACAGCCACTCGCAATCCAGCCGCCTGAAGAAATCCCCCGACCCTTCACTACCTCCACCGCCCCGGCTACACACACTGAGCTGGACAAGCACAACGGGGAGCTGCTACTCAGCTGTCGCCACCTTGTGGAGGCTCTGAACTTCCACAATAGAGGTAATAGAATTGAACTTGCTGTTTCTGAAGAAAAAGAATTAACGTGCTAGATTATATTTTATTGTAAACTTCTTTTTTTTTTTTTTCTTGGGTTCTCTACAGAATGGAACGCAATCTGTAACAAACAGAAAAAAGGTATGTCGACTTTAATGTTAAGTTGATCACAACACGACAATAAACCCAACCCCATTAAATGTTCACACAACCCAAAGTGTATGTTTAAAAAAAATTGCTGAGAGATAACAGTATACTTGCTGCAATGCCCTTGGATGTGGGAAAGGAGGGCTGCAGTAGACTATGCACCTTTCAGCCCTTATTAGACTCAAACAAAATTTTTATGTATTTTAAGCTTATTTTTTTTTCATTCGAACACTTAAAGGGTTAATATTTAAAGCATGTGAGAGGGATGAAACTATCAGTTTTTTTTTTTTTTAAATATAGAGATGGTCTTTGTGGACTTAGCTAAAATTTAAAAGAGGAGGTTCATGCTACTTTTTTTCCCTCTAATCTGTTTCTTTACAGATCCCAAAAGAGTTGTGTGGTACAAGGACTTCCAGGAGCACCCGGCCTAGCAGCACATGAAACCCCAAAGCGCATCCAGACCGACACAAAGACACACATACACACAATCAACACGCGTCTTCATGCACATTAAGACACCTAATGATGGACGATTCTTGGAGTCCCCTTTCACACGCTGCACTCAGGACGATGTCTTCATGCAAAGCCACACTGAGACACTTTGGACTAACTCCTTTTTGAGATCTTACAGCAATGGACTTTTTTTTTTTTTTAATAGCCTTATTAAAAAGTCTGCCTTAAGTAATCAGACGCACCCCCCCCCTTTTTTTTTTTTTTTATAAAGTTGCAGTTTTAACAAACGGTGTCCCATGTAAAGCGTGTGGTCAATCAAGCACTTTGTTAAAGAAGAATTTGTTATTCGCGATGGCCGTATTTTTTTTTTTTTTTTCCACTCCCTCCCCAAATCTATGTGAGGAGTCTTATACCTGCTCGAGTTTTACTGTTATTGTCTCCGGTTTACAAAGGGGTGTATTCAAAGGCACAGTAGAATTTCCCCCTTTAGCCCTGTCAGATCTTAATGCTGTCCCCCCCGTTTGTTCTGTTTCTTATTCGCTTTCTAATCGGGTGAATGTTGCTCATGAATTCATAAGGGAGCTCAGTGTTCACTGTTGATTTTTGAAAAATAATTTGGAAAAATTACACTGGAGGAGGAATGTACGTGAACAGTATTGCTTAATAAAAGTGAATAAACTTGCCTAGCAGCTGCTTGTTGGAAATTAGTGACTCGGGATGGCCGTGAATGTATTTGATATTTTTACCACAATTGTATAGGGGGAAAAACAAACCTTGGAAGAAACTGAGAATACATTTGAAGTATAATAGTGTCCCAATGATGTTTCAACACATTTTCTGGACAGTGGGCCTCAAGTGTGCAGAAGGTCAAGTGTGGTCCAATCAGGAAAAGCCAACTGCTTCCTCCCCACACTCGAGGACTGCCCTCACTTGCCCTCCATACAACTTGTCACACGTGAAATATATCAAAAGCTACCTGAGAGAAGAGCTGGGACGTGCCTGTTCGAAGGACTCCGCATTGTATCAAGGTGCTTACTTTAAATGTCATGGGACAAAGTCAAACTTTCCCCTTTTTAAGCGCCAGTGTGGAACTCTGCTGCCCATCAGTTTCTCCAGGTCACCTCCACTTCATCTGTTCTGTACCTGTAGCACAAACAATGGTCACAAATGTAGAAAAACACTAGAGGCTAGAAAATTGGAGAAACGTGTGTGTGTGTGTGTGTGTGCTACCTTTGTGTGATCCACGAGTCCTCCAGCTCGGTCACGTGTCCGGATCGAAACATTTCCCAGCCGGCTTGAGCGATCATGGCGCCGTTGTCGATACAGAATCTACAGAATGGTACTATTTAATTTGTGATTTTTATATTGGGTAAGCTTGTTTGACATGTTTAGCGGATATGACCCAGCAAAAAAATATTTTAAGGCTGAGTAGTACGTCTGTTAAATGTCGAAGAGGGGAATGTATTATAAACCACGGGGCTCCCCCTACAGTTGTTGTAATCAAAACTGAATTTGCATGAAATTTGTAAGGACAAGACCTTTCATCTGTGGCAAATAGTTTGGCTCCTCTTTCCTTGCACATGATCCCCATCATCTCCTGTAGACGCAGGTTACCTGCACATTCAATGTTAAAACTTGAATTTGTTTTTTTAGTGTCAGCTAAAGGGTATGTTCTGTTCCTGACGTACGTACAGCCAACACCGCCGACGATGAGAACTTCTTGGGAGCCGCAGTGAGCCATGGCCCGCTCTGTGATTTCCACCAGCATTGAGAACACAGTCTCCTGGAGAAATAAACACAATTATGTCCTGGCATACATTCATGTAAATAATACATGTAGAATATTTAATGACATTGATTAGGAATTAGTCATTTTAACCTGAAGGGAGAAGCACAAGTCCTCGGCCGTGCACTGACCAGATCCAAGCATTTTATTAGCAGCTTCCTATTATAACAACATAACAAAAGTGACTCATTTACTCAGTGATCTTTTAAAATGAATACGTGTAAACACTCACCTCAATGTAAGAGAGTATCCCAGAAAATGACACATCCATTCCTTTTACAGTAAATGGCAGCTCCACATACTGTGAGCCTCTGCATAATAAAATAAAAAGTAAGCAAAGTTAAGAAGCATAAAAAAAAAAAAGTGTTTGCAGAGTTATAAAAGTTTGGGATTTGGTTGTTTTCTTTTCATTCTGTTTGAATTGGTTTCTATAGCAGGGTTGTTAGTTTTCGAAAATGCGCCACTTTAGTTTGTATAAGTTTTATTTTTTTTTAAAATGACAATTGTCAAGCGCAAGATAAATAAAAAGTCACTAAGTATTGCGTAATAATGCAAACTAGATTTCTGAAAGGAATGTTTCACCTTTTTTTTTCTGTGCAAACAGAGCATTATCAAAATAAATGCATTTAAAATGAACCGCAAAAATTTAATTGACAAAGGGTCATTTTTGCTACCACTTACTTTTTGGCCAGCTGTTCAATGTTGTAGCCTGGACTGGGATCATTTGAAATCTGCACAGAAAATCAATTCATTCGTAACTACAGCAAACTCCAAATTAAATGAACATAAAACACACCTTGATAACTCTAGCAAATCTGTCCAAACAGTTCCCAACCGCAATGTCGATGGTCTCCCCAAATATTCTGTAGCGCCGCTCAGAGTATGCAATGACCTTAACAGGAATGGAACGCACAAATGTTCATCAATTATTCAACAGATTTGTTGAAACCATATCGCAGTAAGACAAAATCCTGCCACCTACTTGCGTGTTACCGCCGCTGACATAAAGAACGGTGGGGTTGTTGGATTTAGTAATGAGTCGGCCCATCTCAATGTGGCCAATGCAGTGGTTGACACCGACAAGGGGCTTGCCCCACAACTGGGCGACTGTGCGAGCCACCAGAGCCACTACGACCAATGGAGCACCCATGCCAGGACCTGGTAAGAAGACAAACCAATAAATATATGAATAACACAAACCTATTCACAATAACATCAACATCCTGAACAACCTTTAGTATACGCCACACAGTCTATGTCAGAAGGTTTTATCCCTGCTTGCTCCAGAGCCTCCTTTAAGACAGTGAGTATAACAGAGCGGTGATGTCTGGCTGTATCACTGGGCTGGAAGCCTGTTTAGGGGAAAAACATAAAAATGCTATACATTCAGCAAGTGTAATGATGGTCTTATAGTGTCGTATGAAAAAAAAAAAAAAAGGTCTTGCCTTCTCCAGGAGGTGTAATGTAGGTCCGTCTTGGGTTGGAAAGTACTTCTCCATCCCTGATGATCCCAATACCAATCTTATTGGCACTGCCCTCAAATCCAATTACTACAGTCATTGCGGCTAAACACACATTTAAAGGAAAAATAAATTGTCTGCAATGAGAATGCGAAGTATAATTAGTGGCACTGCTGTTTTTATAGCACGTTGTCTGGATTCAAACAGCAAACAAACAAAAAAAAGAGTCCACTTTCCCAGATTGAGTCAAAACGTTAGCATTCTTTACAGCTAGCCGTGTAGGTAATATGCCACAACCGAATGCCAAGTAGCTTATTTTGTTACACAGGAAACTTTGTATGAATACCCAGCCACCAATTTGCTCACATTAAGCTCTTATATAAACACACATTAGTCCAATTTTGGTTCTATTCTTTATAAATATATATTTTCACTTCCTCAACTCGTCAATGTGACGTCCCGAGGACCCCAACACGGAATAAATAATTCGCCTGACTGTCAAGTTTCAATAGACGCTTAGCTATTAATTAATGTTTTCCCCAATAACGTTTTACAATTGCTTAGTAAATATGATCGTACTTACAATCGCATTTGTGCGTTTATTTTTAAACATGTAAAATTAAATCGTTTCTGTTATTTCTATCAGGCATTGAGGAGGTGGCCAAACTGGAGCAGCACGTGGGAAAATAGTAAGCTTTATGTCCATATGCGCATGCGCGACGTAATTGCGATAAAGTTTAATATGTATAAAAAAAATATACCGATGTAAAAACTTTTATTGCGCATACACCCCACAGAATAAAACATTCACCACTTTAGTATGTTTTGAACGGTAGTTTGGGTTTTTATTAACGTCATAATAACCACATTACTATAGCATTAGCCGCCTCCACGTTATAGTTCCATTCGTCTGGTTTTGGATGAATGTTGGGGGGGTGTCACCTGGTCTCTGAGTGAGCGGCGTGTCCGGGACTTTGCATCCTGCTTAAAGTAGTAAGAGTAAGCATATTTGCATATCGTAGAAATCAATATTTGTTTGTGGTCTCGTATGAGAATATTTAAACTTGCAGCATTTGATCGCGGTGTGATCCGACGGAAGCTAAATTATCAGGCGAAGAATCTCAATGGCTTCTTTTTGAGGAGGCCTCCAGCCGCTGTCTTTGTTACAATGAAAAGCTAACGTTAGCATCACCCATTGTGCAACTCCATAGATGGGATTGCTAACATGCTAATTCATGGTGATCACTTACAATTGATTTCTTTAAATGGTTGAATTTAGCAACTTGCTTTCAGGAGTATTTTACTTTATTAACCCTCTATACAGTAGCCACTACCTAAAATATTCGATACACTTGTAAGTAAGAATGACCAAATCCTGCTGTAAAATGGTTATAATAATCCGTTTAGGAATCTCAGTTTAAATTAATGACAATTTGCATAATAGCGGAGTGTTGTTAAACACGTGCCTTCCCCCCCCAAGCATTAGGAATAGCAACTGCAATAATAAACTGATATTTAGTCACATTTCCAAACCTTGTGTTTCGCAAGCATTGCGAACGGAAGAAATAGAACAAACAATATTGCAATCGGTATTATCTCTGAGCTGCGTAAAGAATAAACTGATAGCATCATGAGCACGTTCCAGTTTTGGGAACTCGTGGCGACTAGTGTGAAAATGTGATTTATTTATTTCTAACGTTACTTTCCCAGCGGCACTTGTTCTGTGGCGTGTGCGTGCTGCGTGTCTGCAAAGTCTGTTTTCTGCCGTTCGAGCAAGTTCAATCATGAAGCGAGGAAAGAAGGCACAGGAGGCGACAGCAGAAGGGGACAATGAAGCCGCCTCAGGTTAGCAACCGGATACACAAAACGGACTTTTTCCCGAAATCCATTCTCTTCACAATACTTGCTGCCATCATGCCCAATTTTGCAGAAAGTACTCCTAAGAAAGCGAAGAAAACTAAAGAACCAGAAGCCCCCATTTTGTACGAAGACCCTCCAGATAAAACGACCAGCAAAGATGGACGCGACGCCACTATGAAAATCACTTCCTGGAACGTGGACGGGTTGAGAGCGTGGGTGAAGAAAAACGGCCTTGATGTGAGTTGACCCTGAAAATCCAGACAGATTATTATTTTTTTTTTAATTCCTCCACCCTTGACAGCTGTGTTGGTCCCTTCCAGTGGGTGCGGGAGGAGAATCCAGATGTCCTGTGCCTGCAGGAGACCAAGTGCGCTGAGAAAGACCTGCCCGCTGACATCACATCCATGCCCGAGTATCCTCACAAGTACTGGTGCGTGTCGGACGACAAGGAGGGCTACAGCGGCGTGGCCATGCTCTGCAAAACGGAGCCCACCAAAGTGACGTACGGCATCGGTGAGTGCTAATTGAAGAATTACCTTGATCATAGAGGCGGAAAGTTGGCTTTTCTTAAAAGGGATCCGCTCCATCGCTCAGGTAAAGAGGAACACGACAAGGAAGGCCGCGTCATCACCGCCGAGTTCCCCACCTTCTACCTGGTGACGGCCTACGTGCCCAACGCCGGCCGAGGCCTAGTGCGCTTAGATTACCGCAAAACCTGGGATGTGGATTTCCGCGCGTACCTGAGCGAGCTGGACATGCAGAAGCCCCTCGTGCTGTGCGGCGACCTCAACGTGGCCCACCGGGAGATCGACCTGAAGAACCCAAAAGGGAACAAGAAAAGCGCCGGCTTCACCCCGGAGGAGCGCGAGGGCTTCGGCCAGCTGCTGGAGGCCGGTTTCGTCGACAGCTTCCGCGAGCTCTACCCCGAGCAAGCCAACGCGTATACCTTCTGGACCTACATGATGAATTCCAGGTCGAAGAACGTGGGCTGGCGGCTCGATTACTTTGTGCTGTCGTCCTCCTTGGTGCCCGCTTTGTGCGATAGCAAGATCCGCAACAAAGCTATGGGGAGCGACCACTGCCCTATCACACTGCACATTGCTGCGTAACCTCCTCATGCACACTCAATAGTTTAGGTGCAAAGTTTAGAAATGTTCCTTAGGCCTTTTTTTTTTTCCTGTTTGTCAGCCAAACCCAAGCTATAAAAACTCAACTCCTACGTGGTTGCTCAAAAAAGATGCAACACTAAGTATCCTCTCCAAATGCTCTTAAGCTATTCCGATAAAAGACCACTATGGCCCCTCGTCCGTTCTGCTGTTCTCAAAAAAAGCTATGTCACAAAATCTTTTGAAAGTTGTCCTTCCATCACAAATGGAAAAAGTTTTGTATTTTGTCATCTTGTATCACACTAATAAAAATCTGATTTCGAGAGCAAATTCGGATCATTCTTACACCGTAAAAACTGATTTGCAAATTTAAGCCTATTGGCTTTAGGGTGAAATTTTAGGATGAACCGAAAACAGAAAAACTTGACAGCTGAATTTATTTCACTTTACCCACATTTTGGAACATTTACAGCTTAAATCCCAAATTGATTCAAAATAAAACACAAAACATGCTACATAGATGTGAAAAAAAATGCAGAAGACAAAAATGAAGCCCTGGGCGGAAAAAAAGACGAATTACGAGGCACTTGTAAGAAGGCTCAAAGATATATGACGGAAAATGTAAATTTGCACGGTAATTTCTACCGCAACATGACAGTTTGACTGAATTATTTGCATCAAAATACAAAAAAATGATGTGATGTGGGTACTTTTATTTTTTGGGGAGGGATTATAATGATATAATTTCGCAATGCGGATATAATCTTGACATTTTCATCTTCTGCATCTTCACAAGATTATTTCAACGCTGGAGGGGGTTGAACCCGCAACCAACACAAATGTCCTCCTTGCAAATGCCATTTTGGATTTCCAACAGGTACAGAAGAGCTTCACGTGATCTTATGAGTCCGGTGATGCATTTTGAGGTGATGCAACTGCTTGAACGTTTTGCCACAGTCGCCGCAGCGGAAGGGCTTCTCTCCCGTGTGCGTTTGCTTGTGTCGTTTCAGGCGGGTGGCGCTCAAGAAGCTCTTGTCGCACTCGCCGCAGGAGTACGGCCGCACGCCCGTGTGGTAGCGAAGGTGAACGGTCAGGTAGCACGACTGGGTGAACTTTTTCCCGCAATGCGGGCACTGGAAGGGCTTGTGGCCTGTGTGGAAGCGCTCGTGCTTGAGCAGCTCGCTGTGCGAGAAGAATCCTTTCCCGCAGTCGGAGCAGAGGTACGGCCTCTCGCCCGAGTGCGTCAGCTCATGTCGGATCAGCGTGGCCTTGTACACGAAACTCTTGTCGCATTGCGAGCAGCTGTAGACGTTCTCCCTGGTGTGGCAGCGCTCGTGCTTCTTCATGTTGCGTTCCCTCTTGAAACACTTCCCGCAGAAGGAACACATGAAGGGCATCTCCTCGGAGTGGACCTTCATGTGGTTGACCAGGCCGCCCTTGAAGAGGAAGCCCTTGCCGCACTGCGCGCAAACGTGCGGCCGCTCTTTTTGGTGGGTGCGCCGGTGGGCGGTGAGCGCCGTCTGGTAGGCGAAGCTCTTGCCGCAGCTGCAGGTGTACGCTCGCTCCTCCTGGTGAGAGCGCAGGTGCCTGGTGAGGGAGCTGGCGCGGCGGAAGCTCAGCTCGCACCGAGGGCACTGAAGTGAACTCTGCGGCTTGTCGGCATTCTCGCCGTGCGTTTTGAGGTGCCTCACTAGCGCCGACTTCCACGCGAACTTGCGGCTGCACGAGGAGCACGCGAACTGGCCGTTGTCCGTGTGGGCGCTCATGTGCGACTTCTGAGCGGCGAAGGACTTGGAGACCTCCCCACATACGGCGCACTCGTACCTGCATCCGGATTTATGCGTCCGCTTGTGTCTCTCCAGAGACTGCTTGAAGGAGAAACGTCGTCCGCACTGAGCGCAGAGGAATGGCTGCTCACCTGTGTGGATGCGCTGGTGCGATTTGAGCAAGGACAGGAACTTGAAGCTCTTGCTACAGTCCTGGCAGTTGAAACGACGCTCTTGGACAGCGGCGGCCATCTTGTTATGGTCCGAGTGAACACACCCCACGTGCTGCCGCAATTGCTGTGTCTCAGAATGATGGAAAGCCGTCGAAGTCGCATCTGCCACACAAGCCGACAAAAATACACATACGTTCGACTGTAGATGAAATGTGTGTGTGAATTCCAATTAATAAGGCTGGAAAATCAAATACGGGAAAAGTGATGCATGAAAAACTTAAGTTAATGAAACACTCACTTTCATCAGCATCCTTCGTTGGGACGCAGGGTGACCAGTATGAATGCTCTGAACTGCTTGAGAGAGGAAAGAGGTGCTTAACACACCATGGGTACTCAAACCTCCGCACTCATCTACTATGCTACAGGAATTTAAAAGTTGCCTTTTTTTAATGTATATTTAAAACAAAAAAAAATCAATCAATCAATCAATCAATCTCTCTCTCTCTCTCTCTCTCTCTCTCTCTCTCTCTCTCTCTCTCTCTCTCTCTCTCTCTCTCTCTCT